>NC_134587.1:91665173-92313506 GCF_037038515.1 Microtus pennsylvanicus
TTCCACTTAGAAAATATCTCATTCCATTCCTTCTTCCCCATCCCCCGAACAATTTGAGCTTCTTCCTTATCCAGTGCCTTTCTAGTGAGAGGCTGGAAAATCACTCTTGTATTCATCCAACTGTTATGTAATCATGACTCCAAACAAATAATTCAATTTTGTTTAAAAAATATTCGGGAAAAATTATTTCCTTGGAATGTTGAATTTTAATAACTTTTAATTCTGTTTTAATTCCTTCTTAAAAATGCAGAGTCCACGCTAAAGGATGCTAATTTGTGATTACTCATCTGTCACAGATTTTCTTCTGCCACACAGGATTTGTCCACATAATCTATTGGAAAGTAGTTTTCTCTAGAGGCCATTTTCACAATTGTGTAACTGCCCAAAATTTATGATAGATGAACTTCTTAGATCATAGCCAGCATGATCATTGGAATGTGCTATTTTTAGAGATAACATCACAAAATGGCAGCTATGATTGAATTATAGTTTGGCCACAATTTTGATGAATTTCTTTGGCTAAATAGAATTCTCTTAATTCTTCTTTCCATGACATTAAGGGGATTGCTACATGTGACTGTCAGAGCCCATGCTAGTTATTGCTACTCTCAGTGTAATAATTGACCGGTCTTCACTTCACACTTTAAAATGTTCCAAATAAGTCAATAAATTACTAGCCATAATCATCGCCCTTGAATGTTGAATGCGAAGCAGTCTCCTATTGGAATCTTAAGCGTTTTGTGTGTGTATAAGGGCTAGGTTGTTTATAAGACAATGTTTGAATATAACATGCTTTGAGAATCTTTCTGAGATCTGTTTGCCAGGAATTTCTGGCTTGCTGCAAGTCTTTATCAACCATGTATCCAGATGGTCAGGTCCTTGGTTGCCCAGAGACAGGAGCTGAGGCTTGTTTTTGCATGAGGACAGCCTGTAGAAACAACTAGCACAGGGAGTTTTCCAGAAGATTCCATGAACAGAATGTTACCAAGTCTCAAATGCTCCAACGGTTGGACATGAGATTATTCTGTTCCATTAAATCTAATTTTCTCCATAATAATACCATTCAAGTGATGTGCAGTAGTCTTGGTGATACCTTAAGAAAGGTTAAAAACATAACAATCATTTTCAGCCTAGTTACGGATAAGGAAAGATAAGGAAAAATTTGTCTTGTATCTGATTAAGAAAGTTGGCTGGAGCCTTGATTGGAAGTAAAATCGAAATGTTTCTTAGGTTTTAAACAAGTTTTCTTACCTATAAACCAAGAATATAAAATGTAGGATCAGATTAGGTAGGAAATCCAGTAAAATTTTCCAGAATTGGTTTGGAATAGGAAGAAATAACTAATGCTATTTGAAATGTTTTTAACCCATATTTTTCTTTTCCTTAATAAGGAAAGTATTTTGAAATATTCAGTAAATACACTCATATGGTTTTCAATTCTACTTCAATTTTGAATTCTATATTAGAATTCTATATTAGAATTCAAAAGTCAGGGAAGATAGACTATTTTTCTAGTCAATGTTTTAGTGTCTTGTATTTGAGTTAAGATAATTGGAAAGAGTGTTTTGAAGTGTGAATATTTTACTTGAGTACATATTGTTCTCTAGAAAGTGATTCTGCTTTAATATGAACGATATTGATATCGTTTTAATAGGAAAATACGTTTGCATTTACCACAACCTTAAATATTCATATCTCTGTATTGATAAACAGTCTCTCATTTTAATTAGATGTGATGTAACAAATTCAGGTTTCTAATTTTTGTAAAACTAATTATCCATAACATTAAATGTAGAATTTATATTTATAATTAAATATCATATAGGAGATAACCATAGTAAATGCTTTTCCTTATAGTATGTATATTTTCTCCAGTTGTATTAGACTATAAATTATGTCTGATAACATAAGTTTTAACTCACAAATATATTTAAAGAAGGCAATTAGTGAACCCAGATGAAAGGAGACAACATTCTTGCCATATATGTCTTATGAACTACTATGGGGACTTGGAAAATTGGCAGTTTGGGAGACCTTCTATGGATCATCAGTTGACATAGAGAATGTGATGGGGAAGCTAGCTGTTGTTTGGAGTAGGCAGGCATAATGGATGAGCTGAGGGGGGAAGAGAGTCTCAGTGCTCTTCTTCTCTCTTCGGTACTGCCTGCCATCACTCACTGCTTATATTAATCAGCATGACTAATATTAATATGAACTCACAGAGACTGAGGAAGCATGAACAGGATGCACATCTGCCTGCACAACTCCTTTGGGTCTATATTTTCCAGTTTAGTGTTTTAAGGGATCCTGAGTGTCCAAACAAATGGGACTTTGATTCTTGTGCCTTCTCTTGGTCTGATTATTTTGTCCAATTCTGGGGATTCATTTTTTTTATATTAGGATATTTTATATTATTATTAACATTTGGAAACATGGATTTTTAAATGAAAGACAGAAAGAAATGGATATAGATAGGAGAGGATTCGGGAATCGGGAGGAGTAGAGGGATTGAACACTGTAATCAAGGTATATCTTGTGAGAACAAATAATCTATTTTTAATACAAGGCAAAAAAAACAAGACAAAGAACCCATGTAATCCTTGCCCATGACCCAGAGTGCAGAACCACATTATGATTGTTTTCAGAGCAGCACTGACTTAGATTTGAGTGGATTTTAGGCTCCCTATAAAGCATCTGAACATGGAAGCCGTTTAGTTCATCACAAGAGTGCCCTGACTATCATCATAACTGTGAACACAGTAGACATAATATACAGCTTAAGCAATGTGAATGCTGAATTCCTCAAGGAACTTCAGAATAATTATTCTTTATTTTAGTGTTTTTTGAAATTTTGCAACTTCAATTCCATGTCTCAGTCAAGTACTTGAAGTATGATTAATTATCTATACTCAGAATGTTTGTTCCAACTTGTTGCTGTTAAATCATTGCAAACACAAGCAGTTAGAAATTATTTGAAGAATTTTATATAATTATTAAAGTATCTGGAGAATGAGTTTTTGTGGTTAGCTGATGGTTGTGGACTTTTGAAAATATCTGGTCTCCCGGTACCAAAAAAAGGGTCTTGACTCATACCACTGCAGTTTTTCACTCTGAAAACGTGTGTATTTGAGAGTTGTTAATTTTTCTACTTCCATTTTATGTAAATCTCCATTTTATGTAAATCTCCATTTTATATTGGTATCTACACTGTGTTCGTGCTTTGTATAGGAATTTATCTTAAAGTGAAAACCCAGTTAATTACCATCTTAGTTTATGGCCACATAAAAATTGTTTTCTTCATAGCCACACAGTGCACCAAAGTTAAGTCTCATATCATCAGTACTTGGGTTACTCAAATCTAATTAAAAGAATCCCTTTTCTGAAACTCACTCAAATGCCTGTCTTGAAGATCACACGTCAAAAAGATTTATATTTGTAAGATGATTTTCTTAAATGTTATTTTTCATGTTTCCTATAGTTTTAAATAGTGACTTTTTTATTTTTACGGTTATGATCACTCTTGGTATAAGATATGTAATCTTTTGTAGTTTCTTTAGATAACTTTTATTTATTTAAATTTTTTAATAATTTTATCATTTATTTTTCCTGCTTAGAACTCCTATTTCAAAACAAAGAATATAAGGTTCTACAATACAAACATTTCATCAATGTGTTCTTCATTCTTTAACATCATATCTTTTTATCTTTGTTTCTTCTCAATTCTTCTGCAGTATACCTGAACTTATTTCTGTGACAGTTACATTTCAGTTTCTATGTTCTAGACATGTCTCTATCATTTTGTCAAGGTATAGGATGCTTGATTTATACTCAGCTTTCATTTGGGATTTGTAGGTCAGCTGTTCACTCTTGATAATAATTGTAATGGCCTTGAACATCCTGAGTCCAGGAATGGTCCTGTTCAGGCTTCCATTCTCTTCATTGGTCGTATTCTAGCATTTGACGATGGTATGTTCAAATTATGTGGATTGAATATGAAGCATTTAGCACTGTTTCTCTGTTGGTGGTACTGCCTTGGGAGGCTACAGAACTTTTGGGACTGTAGTCTAGCCAGCACATGGGAACCACTGGGTTTGAAGGTCATATCTGTTTCTGGTTCCTGTTTCAATTTCCTGCTTCCTGCTTTGCCAAGATGAGAGCATCACCCTCCTTTGCTGCCAGCATCGCAGAAGTGAGTCATACAATCAACACGTTACTTCAATTAGTTTTATTCGTCCAGTCACTGTGTCGAGTAAAAGTGTAGTTTTTGCATGCAATTGTCTCCATGCATTACGTTTATATTATTGTAAAATAAACTGTTATATTTTGATTAAGCCTTATGTTTGAGCCAAACTCTAACACATTCATAAATCATAAAGAGAAAGGAATGAAAAAAATCACTACAAAAATTGTTAAACAGAAAAGAATATTTAAAAGGAGGACAAGTGGTACAAACAACTAAAAAAAATCATTTAATAAGACTCAAAGTAAGTGCTACTTTATAATATTATTAATGATTACATTAAGTATAAACAAATTCAAAATATCTCGATAAAACACAAAGTGAGGGGATAAACGTACAAGACCCAGTTATGCTTCTTATAATGAACTTCCTTCATCTTTTCGGATATGTATAACTGAAACATGAACAGAGGGGAGATGAAATGCCACACAAATAGAAGACAGTCAAATGAACTGGGTTTTTTTTCTTAGTTAATATGAAAGCTAAACAAAAATCTGTCTCAAGACACAGAGATCATTGTATGTCATTAAACAGGTCATTCAATTAATCACAGAAGCTTAAAAATAAAATGAAATTCTCTTTGTACCACTCTCTTTGCTATTGACAGTCTTAGGTTCACATTTCTTTCAGATTGGCTATCTTAATATGACTTGGTTTCTTGTATCAATTACTTCAAATGATTGGACCTTTTATCAGGCACTATTGTATACAGCACTACTCAAGATGACTGAGAAACAATATTTTTGATAAAAAGTTGGACAAAGTGTCAGTAAATATGATGACAATAGATAAAGACTTATTATGATATACTAATAAAAAGAGTTAAGGAAACAGAAAATTAAACGAAGGTTGAATATCAAATTTCAAATCTATGATTGCAAAGGGTATATGAATAACTATTTCCAGCATAAGCTTAATTGATTGTATGATAGCTGCTTATCTTCTACTGTGTGTTTCATATCTGCACATATTCTATCTTACTAACTGAAATTTCCTGAGGAAAGAGGACATCCATTCACCCAAGACAGAACGACAATGACAGACCAAAGAATTACACGCAAGTCTAGTTTGGGGATTCTATGAGTTTCTTGAGGTTATTTTTAGGATCATAGTTGGGGAGTCACTGATAGGAGTATGGCTGATTAAAGCAACTTTCTCACCAAAATGCTCACCTGCAAACGAATCCCTGAAGCTCTCTGAACAACTTCCATTCAGATCAACTTCTCCGGAATCTCTTCTCAGAAATTGTTTAATACTTTTATAATCATAGGAAGAACTTCTCCATCAACAACTCTCTGAACCTCTGGGTCTTATAAATTTTCTTAGCTTCTTGAAATTTTTTAAAAATGAACATTTCAACTTTTAGGATATAATTATGCAACATTTTGAACTACAGTTTGTTTTACTACATACCAATGACATTTGGTTATTTTCATTTCTACTTAAGAACACAAATCATATTTTTGTTTATGCATTCCCATTTATTACCAGTGATGCTCTACTGATTACTTCCATATCATTTGTAATCAACTTTTGGACAGAATTCTACATTGTAAGGATGCTCAGGTACCCAGGTTTATAACAGAAGCCTAACACCATCCAGACAGAGCAGGCATTATTTACACATAATCTAATTTGACATTCAAAAGAATGATTATATAGAACTTTCTAATTATCATCATCTTATGTAGGTGAGTTCTTCCTCTCCTTTTTTCAATAAAAAATAAAGCTGATATTAAAAATGTCTAAAGTATTCAACATTTTAAAATTGATACACAAAGAAGAAATAAATACCATGGGAAGTTTTTAGGTCTTGTGCAAATTTACAATTGATAGAATAACTTCCCATTCTGAGATACTGAATAAAATTTAAGAAATTTTGCTCTCATGTAATAATTGAAAAAATGTAGAATGGTAGATTAAGCTGGTTTTAAGCACATTATCCATGTGCTGGCTTGTTTTATGTCAAGTTGATGCAATTTATAGTTATCTGAGAGAAAGAAACTTCAATTGAAAAAATGCTACCTTAAGATCCAGTTGCAGGGCATTTTTTTCTAATTAGTGGTTGATGTGGTGCCCAGAGTGGTGCCATTCCTGACCTTGTGGTCTTGGGTTCTATAAGAAGACAGACTGAGCAATCCATGAGGAGCAAATCAGTACACACCACCCCTCCATGGCCTATGCATCACCTCCAACCTCCAGGTTCCTGCCTTGTTTGAGTTCTGGTTCCAATTTCCTTTGATGATGAACAGTGATATGGAAGTATAATCCAAATAAACCCTTTCTTCCCCAACTTGTTTTTGGGCTGTGGTCTTTCTTCATAACAAAAGAAACCCTAAATAAAACAATCCCTTTCAGTGGATAAATAGAAAATTTGACTAGAATTTAGAACAGTAGTTTGGCTTAAATAGATATTAAATGAAGCATTTTCACCTTTTTAAAAAATACCATCTTTTCTCATTTTACTTAGTTATCCCCATTCTCACTTCCTCCCCTCCTCCCACTCTAACCTTCCCCCACTTCACCCTCCATCCTTTCCTCAGAAAGCATAAGGCTTCCCATGGGGAGTCAACAAATTTTGACACATCACTTATAGGCAGGACCAAGGCCTTCCCCCTATATCTAGGCTGAGGAAGGTATCCTACGAAAGAGAATGTGCTTCAAGAAGCCAGCTAAAGCACTAGGGACATATCCTGGGCCAACTGCCAGTGGCCCCACAGACTGCCCAAGCTTCTCAACTGTTCCCCCTACATTCAGTGGGCCTAGTTTGGTCCTATCCAGGTTTCCTTGCTACAGACCAGAGTCAGCGAGCTCTCATTAACTCAGGTAGGCTGTTTTTGTGGATATCACCATCATGGTCTTGACCCTTTTGCTCATTCTTCCCTCTGTTGGAGTGACCTCTGAAAGCTCAATCCAGTGCTTTGCTGTGGATCTCTGTAACTTCTTCCAGCAGTTGCTGGATGGAGGTTCTACGATGACAATTAAGGTCGTCATCAATCTGGTTACAGGTAAAACCAGTTCAGGTATCTTCTCCACTGCAGCTTAGAGTTTTAGCTGGGATCATTCTTGTAGACTCCTGAGAAATTCCCTAGTGCCGTGTTTCTTGCTAGTCCCTTAATGGCTCCCACAATCAAGATATCTTTCTTTCTTCTCCTTCTCTGTCCTTTCCCCTTCTTGAGCATCCCATTCCCTTATATTCTTCTCTTCTCCTCCCTCCCCTTCCACCCTCTTTTCCCTCACACCACTCCAAATTTTCTCCGGAAATCTGGTCTGTTTTCCCTTTCCAGGGTGATCCATGAATCTCTCTTAGGGTCTCCTTATTACCTAGCTTCGCTGGGATTGTGGAGGATTTCTCTGCATAACTTTGGAGCCTCACTGAAACTCACTCTGTAGACCAGGCTAGCCTGGAACTCAAAGAGAGTCAGTCATCTGCCTCTGTCTCCCAAGTGCTGGGATTAAAAGTGTGTGCTACCACAGCTTGGTTAAAATGAAGCATTTAAAAGGGTTCTATTTTTAGATAATAAAATAATTCTATGTATTGTATTACTTTTCTTTTCAAAGTACATTAAGTTGATTATTAAACTTGTTTAAAAAAAAAGAGCAACCTAAATGCCCCTCGACTGAAGAATGGATAAGAAAAATGTGGTATATTTACACAATGGAGTACTACACAGCAGAAAAAAATAACACCATCTTGAATTTTGCAGGAAAATGGATGGAGCTAGAAAAGATCATTTTGAGTGAGGTAACCCAGACATAGAAAGACAATTATCACATGTACTCACTCATAGTTAGTTTTTAAACATAAAGCAAAGAAAACCAGCCTACAAACCACAATCTCAGAGAACTTAGACAACAAAGAGGATACTAAGAGAGACTTACATAGATCTAATCTACATGGCAAGAAGAAAAAGTCAAGATCTCCTGAGTAAATTGGGAGCATGAGGACCTTGGGGGAGGGTTGAAGGGGAGAGGGGAGAGGCAGGGAGGGGAGCAGAGAAAAATATAGAGCTCAATAAAAATCAATAAAAAAAAGAAAAGAAAAAAAGAGCTACCAATATAACCATGATAGCTCATATACTTCTTTTTACAAAAATACATTCATTCTACATTTCTACAAATATCGGATTATGTCTAGGCCTCTCATGAGAAAGTATGTTCTCATCAAAGATTTTTCAAAATTGTGTGCACATGTGCATGTGTGTATGTACATCATTATGTGCCAATGGAGGCCAGAAAAGGGAACTGAATTACCTGGCCCTGGAATTTCAAGTGATTATAAATCTTATGATATGAATGCTATATCCTCTGTAAGGGTAACAAGTACCCTTAACCACGGAGTCATGTTTCAAGACCCATGATAAAATATTTTTATATGAATCAGTCCATGGCAATAAGGAAGCTCTTACAGGAATTCAATAGACAATAAATCCCCCATAATATTTGATGATATTCTAATTATTAACATATTTACTGGTAGTTAATCAAGGTGGAGTAATGATGAAAGGGAGTGCCATGCTTTCTAAAATGTCTCTGCACTTATGTGTGAGGGAGTAGATTAATAAATTATGTGACTCTCTCTGAATGTCATAAATTCATTGAATAAATATATATTAAGTTGATATATTGAGAGGCCCAAGGTGATTAATTGCTAATTAGAAGTAACAACTTAAAATAAAATAAATAATTTTAAAAAAGAGAAAAGAAACTTCCTGGCGGCATTTAATTAAGTCCAATCTGCAAATGGAGAACAGATGGAATGTCACATTGGGTATTTATTTTGTTTAACAGAGAGTGTTAAATAGTGTCATTTTCCATTAATCTGGTAATTGTAAATACATGCAAGATACTAGAATGGATACACATAAAGATTTTAACAAACACAGAGGATTCAGTAAAGTAAGTGAAGAAAGCAGGTACAAAAGCATCAAGTCTGAGAGACTTCTGAGTGTATATGTTAGTCTCTTCTTTCGTACACAAAGGCAAGCACGTCTCTGGACAGAACCTCTAAGGTTTGTTTGGGCAAATTTACTTTGGAGAAAGTGTCATAGAACAGAAAATCTATGCACAATGACCACAGCTACATTTAATATATGAGATAATCTTCCAGTTTATGGCAAATTTGACAGATGGTAGTATTAAATCTAAGCCAACATAAAATGTATGTGCAAAAGAAATGAACAGTTACTGTAGAAATTAAAGGCATGACTGAAGACACAAAAAATACAAATTGAATCAGTAGGAGGGATAAAGGAGAAATTGAGAAACTTGTCGTAACAGCAAAAGGGTGGAACATTTTAGAGCAGCAATAACTGTCTCCCATTTAAATCAAGAAACCAAAATAAAATCATCCAGGCATGTGTAAGTTTGGTAAGAGAAAGAAATTAAAAGGGAACTTGTCCTGGATAATCTTGGTTGTGAAGTTAACTGGATTTAGAATCACCCTAGAAACACACCCTTGTGTAAACTTTTGAAAGGTTTATATGTAAGAAGGATATAGGTGGCTCCATCCTATCACCTGGGGCCCAGGACTGTGAAAAACCAGGAAGTGAACTTAGTGACAATGTTCATCTCTCTCTGACCCCTGACTGTGGATCCATATGATAGCAGCCTGACACCCTTTCCATATGGCTTCTCCACCCGGATGCACACATCCTGAACTGTGAGCCCAGATAATCCATTCTTTACCTTGTTTTTGTCAGGGATCTTGACACAACAAGAAAAGTAACTAGTAACAAGAATTGGGACTGAGAGACATGCCTTTGCTGTGGTAAGTATGCCTGTGGTGTGCTCCTGGTGCCCAGGAAGGATTGTGAAAGCTTTGAAAGCTTAGCCAGAAAACACTGAAGTGCTGTAAGTAAAGTTGAGTGGACAATATGCTTAGAACACAAAAATCTGTAATGCTGAAAGAGATGTGTTTAATTCTTGCGTATCTCATGGAACATTCTAGATTTTTTAAGAATGTTTGGACTGCTAAAAACTGCAATGACTTTTATAGACAGGTTAAATACATTTTGTATTGTGAAATGGAGATAGAATTTTCAATGTTAAGGATTGAATTTTATATTTTTAAGTACTTGGTTGTCAAGCCGGCAAAAGTACATTTGTCAAAGTACAAACTCTAAGTGTATTTATGAGGTGTGTCTTTAAAATGCTTAACTGAGGAGAGAAAACATATTATGAATGCAGATAGTGCCATATCATAGGGGGGGAGGTACTTTTAGACTTTAAAAAAAAGTGAACTGAGGACCATCTTTCATCTTTTTGCTTCCTGACTTTGGAAGCTATGTGACCAACTGTGCTGTGAGATGTCCTTCTGTTAATGGGTTGCTTTTATTTGTTAATGAATACCTGTTTTTGCCTGTGGCTTAGCAGAATAGAGTTAGATGGGGAAACTAAACTGAATGCTGGAAGAAAGAAGGCAGAGTCAGTGAGAAGCCATGTAACCCCACCAGAGACAGAAACCTCCACCTACAAATTGGTACTTTAATGTGGGGCTGACTAAATACATGTAAAACCCGAGAAAGGTTGGATAGGAATCTTAGACACAAAAGAACAGAATTAAGCTTGGCTTTTTGGTAGCAGCATTTTCTTGGGTGGACTCTGCTTTCTAGAAATAAGCAGAGACACAAGTCTCTTAAAAGAGGTCTTATTGATTCAGTGGTAGCAAACAAACAAACAAACAACTAAAAACATGTGGTTTTGAAAAGGCAGTTTTCTGGGCCATGCTGCCAGCATGAACTCTGACTCTTTAGGTAGGTCTGGTAATGGCGCATTTAAATGGGGTTTGTGAACATGGTGCTACAACTTGCTAATGGAAACACAGACCTGTTACAACCCCACCCTGGATCTGGGACAGAGAGAATGGCTGTCAGAGGCAATGAACAGACCTCTGCCTTGTTTCACTGGGTGGAGCCACTTAGCATTTAATGAAGTGCTCCTGCACAGAAAATATTTAAGATACATAATACGACATATTCAGACATAAAAAACCTCTAAACGAGACATGGGGTTTATGTAGACTTGGAAGAGAGAATAAAAAGAGTAAAGAGACAGTAAATGTAGTATAAAAGAGTACAGACAGTCATAGGTTAAAGGAGTAAAGACAATAAAATGAATATTAAACTTGTAGAAAACATTAATAGAGTAAGAAAAATAGGCCACGTAAAGATGGGAAATACATAGAGTCTGGATTATGTATATTATTGTGTTTTGTTTGAACTTTGTGACTGTGAATGAACTAAGTACAGAGAGACATTTCATGGTATGGGCTGCTAAGCTAAACCAACATAGATACAATGTATTTTGATTTCAAAATTTGAGTCTAAGGATATGCTATTTTTGAAAATAGGTTCTTCTTTTATTTCCACAGAGGATGAGAACCGGTGTAATCCTTTCATACAACATTGTTTGATGGACCAAGACCCCCTGAAAGGTTTCTGTAAACACCCCTAAAAATTATTTTGCCCAACAAAAATGGGGAAGCACATTTTTAGAGAACTATGCCCAAATTCCCTAAATGATTGCTTATAAATGTTTGTTTATATTTAAAAGGAAATATGCTATAGAAATTTGCGTTGGTATGAATCTTGATTTATTGAAATACTTTTAAGGTCAATTTTGTTGTATGTATATTTCTGCCCTTGATTAAGGTATTGTGTTTGTGCCGCTCATTTAAAATGTAGTGTATAACTAAGAAATATGGGTTAATAAAGAGTCATCTATAATAGCCAAGCTTGCAGTCAAGTTAGTTAGGTTTTCTAGATATATATCTAGAGATATATTTTAGTTACTTTTGTTAGATAGATAATCTTCAAACCTTTCAAAGACCTATGGAATATGGCATTTAAAATGTTTTAAGAACTTAGACTTTTCATGACAATAAACCACATCTGATCCTGGCAGCACCAATCTATTTCAAGAGGAAGATAAACATTGAAGAGGCTCCTTATGTAGTTTGCTTGCTATTTGGGCAATTGCCTGGACTGCTTGATGGTATGTGGTATAAACTGGACATGCAGGACCCACAGAAAAAAAATGACTGCTGAAGTTGCCTAATGAAGGCCAGGCAGTTTTTTCGGGTTCATGCTTCATCAAAGAGACTTCCAGACATTCTGCAGGACACAGAAGAAAGTGACTGACAAAGTGCCAATGTAGGTGGAATTTCTTTGAATTTTTCTGTTTCATGGAAAGGTCTGTCAGATACTATGGGCCAGTAGGCTAAAGATGGGTGCCTGCGATGGTACAGAAGACCTATGTGTGACTGACCAGGCAGTGAGATGTCTCTGTCAATTCTAGACTTTTAGAAGTTGCTTACAATGTACTTCCTGTTTAATTAGGTAATATTATATCCTTCTGGGGTCTTTGATGGTGTTTAGGAAGAGATAGTTATAGTTTTTCTTATTTATGATAAAAGATAAAATAGATATAAATATTGTAACTGTAACTCTTGCTTAATACCTGTCTTGTTATATGTAGTTTTACTATGATAAAGTTAAAACCTTCCTTTTTCTTTAAACAGAAAAGGGGAAATGGTGTGAGAAGTCCTTCCGTCTATCTGTTGTTTTTATTAGTTAATGAATAAGTCTGTTTTCATATATGTATTCAATGTATTTTGATCAAATTCACTTGTGATTTTTGCCTTTATTTGTATGTAGCAGAAAACCTGGGAAACCTGACTGTTTATCTTGTTCTCCTTCTCCAGCTAGAGGACTCATGGTTCTGAGTTGTTCTGGAACTGTGCTTACCAAGGGGATGGATAATGCAGAGAAAATGTGCAAGTTCTTTAGTCTTTTGATATAGTTCTTCTCTTCTTTGAGCATGTTATCTTGTGGTACAGCTGTTATGTCTTAACTCATGAAATAACTTGCATCTATTTTGTTAAAAAATAAATTTTTAAGTTTTTTTAATGTGTGCATAGAAGGCAGGGAATTTTCTCTTTTGTTATGTTTTGGATGCCATCCTAAGTTTATTTATATTCTAATGTCCTTATAAATAGCTTATCCATGTATACATAGAAAGCTAAGTTATAGTTTGAAGTTCCCTTCTTGAAGGCAATAAAAAATAAACATCTTATCTTAGAAACTCACAATACATAATTAAGAAAAGTGTGATAAAATATACAAGGATAAAAGTTTTGCAAGGAAATTTATCTTTGTAAAAGATGCACACTATTAATGAAAACCAAAGGCAATCAAAATACAGAGTTGTGGAGCCCAGTCCCAAAGGATACTTCTACAAAAAACTTTGGCACCTAATCCTTCAGAGCATTGTGGAAGAGGGGAGAGAAAGATTGTAAAGGCCAGAGGAGCAGGCAATTTGCTGTGAGATTTTTGTCTCTTATGATTGCCAGTAGTTAAGATCATAAAATATGAACAACATGAATGTCTAACATGAGTTGAACAAGGAGACAATAGATATGCCAAAGTGAATAGGAGAAAGTCCAGGAGGTCTCAACCCTACACAGAGAAGTCCAGGCAACTAAAGAATGCTGAGAGCTAGGTAAATAGTCTTACCCAGGAAACAACAGACCAATTGATTATATAATAACAAATTGTTAGAATACAAGTAACATTATACAGGCTGAGGAATTATATTTAGGAATATATATATATATATATATATATATATATATATATATATATGCATTAATTCAATAACAATTACTGATAATAATCATGAATTTGAAAGAAAACAAAAAAGTGTTTATGGGAATGATTGCAGGGAGTAAGGGAAAGAGGGATGATGCAATTGTTATGATCCCAAAGAAAAAAAATAACAGAAACATTTTAAGAAGATTTTGCTCTGCCTTTTAACATGTTTATATTTTTGGTTTCATCTAACAAAGGAATTGTAAAAAATTATGCTGTTCAAAATGCACACAAATACGGGATGGGTTTAAGTTTATTACCACATTAATACTCTTAAAATCTATTAACATCAAAACTCAGAACATTTATTACTTTGCTTTTTTATGTCTTCATAAAAACAAAAGCAGTTATGTGCATTTAGAGGACTTAGTTTTTCTTTACTCAAGGTGTGTCAAGTACAAGAGCAAGAACCAAACCTAAAAGTACTCCCTACTTTATCCCTAGGTTCCCTGGCTTTGGTTACACGTACAGTGTTTTTGTTTTTCTTTTTCCTGCTTAACTCTTCACCAGCCTTCCACATGTTTGCTATGAATTTAGACTAGTATATTTAATGATGAGAGAGGTATGAGGATAAGCTTAGCATAGCAAGATATAGATGAATTTCTGTTTTAAATTTCATCTTCCAAACATGGAAACAGAAACATAAACAACCTATAAGCAAAAGCAGTGGATATCAGTGTGCCATATGTTAGAGTCCAAAAAGACAGCAAACACATACCTTCTCTGTACCAAAGATTATTCACCAAGTTCTCTTGGCTCTGCATTCTCATAAACATGAATTTCATATCTGGGTAGGGAAGGTTGAGTTCTAGTAAGAAAAAAATGTTCTTCCTGTTTGGAAAAATTGTCTTTACAAGGTCTAAGGAAGACCAAGGAAATGGAACAACCAAAAAGTTTTGTCTTTTCACCTGAATTGAGTGTCATCTTTCACCACCATGGATCTGGTTGTGGACTTGAAGTAAATATTAGTAGCAAATTAGGGATGGAAAAATTCTTTAATTCCTTTAATTTATAAACAAAATAATGAATCAAAAATCACATTTCAGCTGAACTCAAGAGTTTAGTCTTCCCTCTCCCCTAATTAATTTGTAGTAAACTATTAAAAAGCAAAGAAGGATATCAAATGGATCTTTTTATATGTGTGTATGAATTTATGTGTTACAAAGTGATTGTTGAGTTTCACGAATAGATACAGTTGTATTAAATACAGTGTAACTAGTCTTGAGGCATAACCCTCCCACTCAAAATTTACCCTTAACATAGTTGACTTCAAATTTTTGTTTAAGAGAAGGCCATGCATGTTTATACAATGTCCAAATGTAACTACCGTGTCCCAAAGTGACTGCTCTAATTGTGGGCCGTTGAAGTGGTAATGTATTCTTCTATCCCATAATTAAAAAGGAGGCACCTTGTGTCTTTGTGTTACCCAAATCCGCTCTAATTATTCAGATCTTAATTCACTATCTCAGACAATTGATTTTGATTTGTACTCCATGAGAAATGAAAAGAGCCATCAAAGTTGAAGACTTCATTGTAGTTTATTTTTGGAGCAAAGTAAACTAAATAAATCTATTTCATTGACTTAAGTGTGAGCAAAGTTAGTGGGGTTTGTTTTTGTTTTTGTTTTTTTAAGTTGCCACAAAGAGTTGCTTTGTGTTCCAAGCCAATATCCTGAAGGAAAATGAACTTATCCCACTCATTTACAGAATTCTTGAGCCTGAAGTGAAATTATCTCAGAAAAATTAATACATCTTTCCATGGATGTTGCTCTTCCCTAGAGGAAAATAGTGATGGTTCCAGTACTTGTGGAAAACAAGTTTTGGTGCCAGTGAGTTCAAAACCATTGGCTAAGTCCCATTGCAAAATTAAGAATTTTCTATTTATGAAGATAGATACTCCAGGTCAAATAGCCATATCAGAAAGATACTCTCTGCTTTCAATGTACAACACAGAAGTTTAGGGAGATAAGCATTTAACCTAATTATTTAACTAATTAATAATAAAATGTAATATTATTCACTGTAATCTAGATATATGCTACTAATGGGAGGAAAATACTAAAGACATGGTAAGTGACACATTAAAACTTTAGTTTGTTTCTATGTACCAGAATCTAAAACCTATGCTCTATGGGATAGCAAATAAATGGGAATGGATTAAACAGCGTTTTCAAATGTTTTTTTTCTGGGTAGTTACTCAGACGTTCTGATGATAGAGACTGAGAATGCCCTTAGGTATAGATAGGTTCATTCTACCTGAACTAAAGATAAGAAATTTGGTACTTACTTCTGTTGCTTCAAAATTATTGTCAACAGTTTAAATAACAGATATCACTAATATCCAGACCTGGTATTTCAGGTATTAAGAAATAAACCTGTTTCTACCTCAAACAAAAGTCTAAGGTTCCAACTAGGCTCTTGCTCCCTTGGGGAGATAACAATGAATTCCTCACAGGGATGTTTTTGCCTACAGAAAGCTTTGATCTAGTGTGTAAGGCCTTACTTGTCTTGTTTTGGCAACAGAATGTTTAACTAAGAATGTATCCCGCAATCCTTCAACTGGTCTGTTCATTCTTTGTATCATGTTGATGCAGTTTTTATATTACTCCGATCTTTTAAGCAAATAGAAATTAAACACAGGTGATTTCAGTATTCACTGGAACTCCCTCCCCATACTATCCTATGCCTCTGTTTTATTAATTTCACTAGTGTCTTCATTCTCTTTACATACTTTTCTAATCTCCATGCCCCTACCCTGTTAAGAGGTATTGTTGTCAAAGCTGGTCTCCAACAAGGGAAAGAATGATTTTATTGAGAAATGAGGTAAGGATGGTGTAGTTTTGGGGATTGTGAAGAGCAAGGTTAAGAAGGTGGGAAGAAAAACATTTGTTGGGAGAATTCAAAAGAGTTTAAATATATAAGACAGTATATGTAGTAAAGTTGGGCTTGCTAAAGTTTGAAAAGTTTACCTGTTACATTTACACTGTGGAAGGTCAAGAATGTAATGGTGAAAATGGCCAGTTTATTCTGTTGATGCTGAAGAGAAGTCAATAAAGACTTTCAAATTGTGATGTAGTGTTTGAAATAGTTGTTGTTGTTGTAAAAATAAAATGGTTTTGTTCTCCGAGTGGTTGAAGCAGGCAACTGATCCAAAGACCATGGCTAGCCATGAAGGCAGCTAGTCCCAAGCAGGGAGCCCCCATTGTCCCATAGGCCAGTAGGAGCAGCAAGTCCCAGGCAGGGAGCAACGTGGCAGATAATAGACCAAGTCAGACAGGCACGCCATACAGAGTGAGGTTGAATATTCATTTAGTGGGTTATAGAAGGGAAGGAGAAAGGGGAAAAGGGAAGAAGGGGGAAACACAGAGAGAGGCAGAGAGAGAGAGAGAGAGAGAGAGAGAGGAAGAAGGAGGAGGAGGAGGAAGAGGAGCAGGAAGGGAAAAAGTGGGAAGAACACAGCATGGCAGAAACAGAGATGGAAAAGTAAGGAGCTCAGACTGGAAGCCTAAGGAAGATCTGCCTGCCTGGGAGGTGGATGGGGGAGGGAGTGGGCGGGGCTTGTTTCTTAAAGGGACAGAACAGACCATTACAATAGTTTTAGGAAACTCAAAAATGGTGAGTATGGATGTCTTTTTGGTTACTGATTTTCTTTTCTTTGGAAATATACCTAGAAGTGACGTTACTGGATTGTACAGAAGGGGGATTTACTTCTTGAAGAATAACCAAAGCTGGGTGGTGGTGGAGCAAGCCTTTATTCCCAGCACTAGGGAGGCAGAGGCAGGCAGATCTCTGTGAGTTCAAGGCCAGCCTGGTCTACAAGAGCTAGTTCCAGGACAGGAACAACAACAACAACAAAAAAAAGCTACGGAGAAACCCTGTCTCAAAAAATCCAAAAAAAAAAAAGGATATCCAAACTATTTTGTGCTGGTTGTGCTGTGTTTACACAACAACGATTGCATGAGATCTTCACTTTCCACATTTCTATTGGTGTTTTCCTCTCTTGTATTTAAATTTTTTCTTTTAATAAAATTCTTTTGCACCAAATATTATTGTTAGAATCTTTTAAAGAAGAAGGTTATATTGGTTAATAACTATAGTTTTACAAAATTTATATAATTATATAGTTAAATACTATTCTTATCTCAATAGAAAGAGAAGTTGGACTTGAGTATGAATCACTATGATATTGTCCATTTCATTTTTTTAGCAAAATTATTATTTAATAATTTTAATGTAACTTTTATTTTGGCAGTGGTGACAAACTCCTTTAATCTCACCACTCAGGAACATGTCTAAATGTAATAAAAGCAATATATAGAAAGCCAACAGCCAAAATCAAATTAAATGGAGAGAAACTAAAAGCAATTCCACCAAAACCAGGATCAAACCAAGATTTTCCACTTTCTCTATATCATGTTCCTTGTAGCCCTGACCTTTACAAGGCCTTTATCATGAAGGGCTGTTAGATTTTGTCAAATGCTTTTCAGCATCTAATAAAATGAGCATATGTGGTTTTATACTTCTATTTATTTATATGATGGATTACAAATATATATTTGCATATGTTGAACCAGCCCTGCATCTCTGGGATGAAGTTGACTTGATCACGGTGGATGATTTTTTTAAATGTGTTCTTGGATTCTGTTTTCCAGTATTTTTTTTTTTAGTATCAACATAGTTCTTGAAGTTTTAGCATTAGCAATAAGGTAACAAGAGGAGTTCAAGGGGATTCAAATTGGAAAGAAAGAAGTCAAACATTTGTTATTTGCAGATGATATGATAGTGTACCTAAGTGACCCCAAAACTCTACCAGAGAACTCCTACAGCTGATAAATACCTTCAGTGATGTGGCAAAATACAAGATCAACTAAAAAGATCAGCAGCACTGCTATACACAAATGATAAAGAAGCTAAGAGGGAAACCAGGGAAACATCACCTTTTTCAATGGCCACAAATAACATAAAAAATCTTGGGATAACACTAACCAAAGATGTGAAAAAACTATTTGACAAGGACTTTAATTCTTTGAAGAAAGAAATTGAAGATGATACCAGAAAATTGAAAAATCTCCCATGCTCTTGGATAGGTAGGGTCAATATTGTAAAAATGGCAATCTTACCAAATGCAATCTATAGATTCAATGCAATCTCCATCAAAATCCCAAAACAATTCTTCACAGACCTTGAAAGAACAATCATCAACATCATAGGGAAAACTATCCTGTACAATAAAGGAACTTCCAGAGGCAACACCATCCCTGACATCAAGCTCTATTACAGAGCTACAGTAATGAAAACAGCTTGATACTGGCATATAAACAGAGTAGTTGACCAATGGAATCAAACTGAAGACCTGGATATTAATCCACATACCTATGAATAGCTGGTATTTTTTTTTACAAAGAAGCTAAAATTATACAATGAAAAAAATAAAACATCTTCAACAAATGATGCTGGCATAACTGGATGTCAACATGTAGAAGAAGGAAAATAGATTTATATGTATCGCCATGCACAACACTCAAGTCCAAATGTTTTAAAGACCTCAATATAAATTTGACCACACTGAACCTGATAGAAGAGAAAGTGAGAAGTAGTCTTCAATGCATGATCACAGGAGACCACTTCCTAAATATAACCCCAGTAGCACAGACACTAAAAACAACAATAAATAAATGGGATCTCCTGAAACTGAGAAGCTTCTGTAAAAAAAAAAAAAAGAGTTAATAGTACAAAAAGGCATCCTACTGAATAGGAAAAGATCTTCACCAATTCCACATCAGACAATGGACTGATCTCCAAAATATATAAAGAACTCAAGAAAATAGACATTAAAAAATTTAAATAACCCAATTAAAAATGGGATACAGAACTAAATAGAGAATTCTCAACAGAAGAATCTCAAATGCCCAAAAAATACTTAAGGAAATATTCAACATCCTTAGCTATCAGGGAAATGCAAATCAAAACATCTCTGAGATACTACCTTACACCTGTCAGAATGGCTAAGATCAAAAACACCAATGATAGCTTATGCTGGAAAGGATGTGGAGTAAGGGGAACACTCATCCATTGCTGGTGGGAATGCAAACTTGTACAATCACTTTGGAAAACAGTATGGCAGCTTCTCAGAAAATTGGGTATCAACCTACCTCAGGATTCAGCAATACCATGCTTGGACATATACCCAAAAGATGCTAAATCATAAGCATTTGTTCAACTATGTTCATTGAAGCATTATTTGTGATATTGAGAACCTGGAAACAACCTAGATGCCCCTCAATGGAAGAATGATAAAGAAAGTGTGGCACATCTACACATTAGAGTACTACTCAGCAGTAAAAAATAATGACATCTTAAACTTTGCATGCAAAAGGATGGAATTAGAAGACACTGAGTGAGGAAAACCAGACCCCAAAACTGAATATGGTATGTACGCACTCATATGAAGATACTAGCTATAAACAAAGGACATTGAGCCTATAGTTCATGATCCTAAAGAAGCTAAGTAATAAGGTGAATCCAAAGAACAACATATATAGACCCACCTGAGAATTGGAAACAGACCAGATTGCCTGACAAAATTGGGTAAAGGAAAAGAGGAGGTGAGAAGGGGAGGGTTAAGGAGAACTTGAAGGGATGGGATAGTTGAGATGGAGGAAGCACAGTGATGAGAACAAGGAAAGAGATATCTTGATTGAGGGAGCTATTATAGAGTTAGCAAAAACCAGGCTCTAGAGAAATTTCCAAGAATCCACAAGGATAATCCCACCTAGGACCTTAAGCAATAGATCTTGACTTGCCCTGTAATCAAACTGATGATTACCTTAAATACCACCATAGAGCCTTCATCCAGCAACAGATAAAAACAGAGGCAGAGACTGACAGCAAAGCACTAGAATGAGCTCCCAAAGTCCAGCTGAAGAGTAGAAGGAATGAGAATATGAGCAAAGAGGTCAAGACTATGATGGGTTCACCCACTGAAACAGTTTATCTGAGCTATTAGAAGCTCAGGAACTTCAGCTGGACTGGGTAGGAACAAGCATAGGACCAAACTAGTTCCTCTGAATGTGGTTGACAGATTCATGGCTGGGGCAGACTCAGAGGCCACAGGCAGTGGCACCAGGATTTATCCCTACTGCATTTACTGGCATTTTGGTATTCTATTCTCTTTTGATGGATACCTTGTTCAGCCTATATATAGTAGGGAGGGCCTTGGACCTTCCACAAAGCAATGTTCCTTACCCTCTCTGGGCATTAGATGGGTATGGGTGGGGAGGATGTGTGGAGGGAATGGAAGGAGGAGAGGGAGTAGGTACTTGGATTTTTTTAATCTAATAAATTTTTTTTAAAAAGAATATTGATTCTCTCTCCCTCAGTAGTCACAGATTACCCTAAACTTACTGTGCTGTGGGACAATGGTCTTGTACCCTGTAAAGATTTGTCACTTGTATTTATTTAATAAAATCCAGAAGCCAGCCAGAACCTGTTTTGTGACTCAAGTTTTAGTACATCCAAGTGCAGGCAAGGGAAGCCTGCTTTTGTGTGAAGGCACACATTAGAAGACCACAGTGAGTGAATATCTTGTATTAAAAATGGAAACTATGCTAAGGCTACAAGGATTGAAGCTGAGGTGGGAAATAACAGTATGTTGATTTCTACTGCTGCTGCTGCTGCTGCTGCCTCTGTCCTGGAGCCCCTAAAAGTGATATGGGCCAAGTGCAGTAGCCATCTCTCCTATCCAACACTGATTATTGACCCAAAGATGCCAAAAGTGCCTGGCCACCACAATGGTGTCACTATCACCACCCCACACTTGGATGTGCTGAAATTCAGTGAGCACATGCAGACCAAGTCTGAGGAGAAGCTATGTAGCTGTTGCCAGGAACAGATGCCTGAGCTGGAGCCAACTGAAACTTTGCTGGTAGGAAACAACCTTGTGCAACACACATATTAATAGAAATGGGTTAATTTAAGATATAATAGTAAGTCAGAAATACGCTTAAGCTATTGGCCAAACATTATTACAAATAATATAGTTTCTGAGTAATTATTTTGGGTCTGAACAGCTGGGAATAAATGAGTGTCAAGCCTTGCAGCTCTTTTAAGAGGTGCCACCACCAAACATTTAAATGCTGTTAAATAGCTGGCAACAAACTTCTTGGTGGTGTCAGCAACTTTGAAACTCCATAGAGTTGTGGCAATGAATATGGCTTCTGCCAGTACCTCCACCATAAAGCTAAACTCTCAGAAAGCTAAGGAATGGGGTGGATCCAGCTGCCGAATCCATGGCTTTAAACCTAGCCATATCACTTAGCAAATTAAGACTCATGTGGGCAGAAAAAGAGAGATATACAGTAAAGATAGACTCAGACAATGGTCTTGTACCCTGTAAAGATATGTCACTTCTATCATTTTATCGAAATGCTGATTGGCCAGTAACCAGGCAGGAAGTATGGGCAAGGTGATGAGAACAGGAGAATTCTGGGAAGAGGAAAGGCTCAGTTTGTAGTCATTTCCCAGACACAGAGGAAGCAAGATGAGAATGCTTCATTGATAAAAAGTACCAAGCCACGTGGCTAACACAGATAAGAAATGGGTTAATGTAGGCTGTATGAGTTCATTAATAAGAAAGTCTGAGATAATAGGCCAACCCAGTTTATAATTAATGTAGACCTCTGTGTGTTTCCTTGGGTTTGAACAACTGTGGGACCAGATCAGACAGAAACCTCTGTTAACAATTCTGGAAAGTTCACCAGTGGGTTTTGTGCAGTTAACCACATTGTTGAGAGCTTTGAGGGTGCAATGCCTCTATTCTGATCAGGAAACATTTTTTTCCTGGCAGTTTTTCTGGTTCTCTATATTTTAAAAACCTGCTTCCTTTCCCAAGATTTGCATAGAGTCTTGGCTTTAGAAACTGTATTGTTGATATCCCAAGTGTAGATGGGACTCATTTTTAGACATGTGGCCAGTTATGGATCTCTGATATAGCTTCTATGTGTTCCAAATTAAATTTCATTGATGAGGGAAGAGAGCAACACTTGTCTATGGGTGTGAGGATGCAAATGTAGAAGGCAGGTGACCAAAGTATCATTTTCACAAAAGCCTTATCATAACCTTCACAGTCATAGATTCCTTGCTAGGTTTACAGTACTAGGCATAAGTTTGCTCTTACTGAGTGACCCAACCAGACAGTTATTGATCACTCCTCAAAATATTGCTACCGTTATTTCACTCTTGGGGTTATATGTCTTGCTGGAATAATTATTATTATAGTACAGTCACAAGATTCACAACTGAGTAGGACTTTTGAAAAGTTACTTTCCTAACCTGAAGCTTATGAAGTAACTACTTACAGAAACTATGAGAGCTTTTCATGGGGGAGAAGGTTTCCAGTTCAATACTAGATTAATTATATTATATTAGTAAAATGTATAATGCATTTTCAAGAACACTTATAAAACAGTAGTTTTTTTGATATTATAAGCCCAACAACTAAAACAGTACTTGGGACATATGCTAAATGTTTATTAAAAGGATTAATTTATTTGAATGAGAAAAGCACTAGTTGAAAGCTTAAAAGTTTCATACAAGTATATAAATAGGAATCTATATATATAAATATATATTTATGTACTAGAAGTTCAATGTTTGTAGATTATAATATAATTATAATAGTTGATGAGGCAACTATTCACTTCATAGCCTTATAGATATGCAAACAAATAGATGAGATTTCTTGTGTAGAGCCTTAAAAGTAAATGAATGTGATAGACAGGCAGAATCTTTTGTCATAAAGTTCACTGGCTTGGAAACATACATTTTGTTAATCCATTGCATTTGCTTCAAACTATAAAGTTATTACTCTAGTGATATCTTGTAGATAGACAACTTGGATAAATATGTACATTCATTGACTTCATAAATCACTTATAATTATCTTCTAATAAGACTTCATTTCCATCTTTTAAACATTAGTATTTCTAAACTTTAATCTATTTCATTAAACTTTTTGCAAGGAATTTACAATGGTATTTAATGTTCTCCCATGTCTATAGTATTCTTTCATAACACAAATCAAAAGACAAAATAAAACTCAAATAAGCTTGTTCAGTTGACTAAAACTACATAAATTCAAATCCACACACTATTGCAGACTCTCTTTATTATCTCTTTATTGCCCTATAAAGATCAATTAGGAACCAAATGTGAACTAGTAAAGCTTTAGATTTTCAGAGTTTGAATGTAGTGGTAATAAGCTTATTTTTAAACATTTGAAACTAGATGAAGTGTCCTAACAAACATTCTCTACATTTGGAACATGAGTAATTAATATTGTAAGATTGAAGAACACCTTTGAGTATAGTAAAAGAAAGCCCTTTAGGAATAAAAGCTGCCTTGATTTTTAAGAGGAAATTGTAGTACTTTGGTTGTACTACATTCTTTTGTTGTGTTGACAGCTGTGATCGTGTACATATGCACTTGTGGACTCTACATGCAATGATGACTTGTGGACTAAGTGTCTATATTCAGAATTTCAGTGGTACTTCATTTTACCAATCTTTTTCAACAAGACAAGGACAATCTGAAAAAGGACTTTACAAAATAAAGTATAAAACTCTCTTAAGAAACTCTCAATTTAGTCAGGAAATAAGTCCAAACTTTAAAGTAAAATGATTTGTGAGACTCCCTGGCTTCTGAAAATATAAACAAGCTATTTATTTTAGACCACCTCTAAAGTTCACAAAGAATATCTTGTGGAGAACAGAATGAACATCAAATCATCGAATTTTTTTGCTGCCAGAGTACCAATTTGAATAGGATATGACACAGTTGGATTCCACTTGCCATATTATCTCTCATCCTCACAAAGAAAGGCCACCTACAAGGACTAGTCAAACAGAAACAGCAAGGGAAGAAATAGCCTACATCAGATATTTGGTTTCTTCTTCTCCTCATCCCTTCCTCCTCCTCTTCCTCCCCCTCCCCAATAACAAGTCAGGGTCTCATGCCACTCAACCTAACCTCAAAGTCACTATCAGATGATGACTTTGAACTTCTGATCCTCCTGTATTTTTTGTTTCCAGAATGCTAAGATTACAGACATATTCCACCACAACTGGCTTATGGAGTGCTGGGTTGAATATGGAATCTTGTATATATAAGTCAAACACTCCACCAAGTGACCTTCATTCTTAACATTAACTTATATCTATAACACATTGTCAAACAAGAGAGTTAATTTAAATCAATGTGATGTAAAACTAAATGCAAAGATTGTCTATTCCCAATGCAAAGTGTCTAATAGTATATCTCTGGATTTATATGGAAAAATGTGGAGGGAGTAGTTATGGTTATGATTTTAGTCTTTGATTCAAGGGGGTAACTGAAAAGAACAAGTTAACAATCCATAATATGTATTTCAGAATTTCCATTCTATAAAATGAAGTTGGCTCCCTTGGGTGAAATCATGATGATGTAGGACTCCCCTCAGTATGCTGTGAATATGTTTTATTGCCATTTGTAGATAAAGATGTTGCTTTGGTCTATGGAAGGGCAAAATAAAGCCAGGTGGGAAATTCTAACAAAGATATAGAGAGACAGTACGCGGAGATGAAGAGATGCCATGTAACTGCCAAAGGAGAAATAGGCCATAACCTTATCAGTAAACCATGAGCCTTGTGGTAAAACACAAAATAATAGAAATGGATTAATTTAAGATGTAAGAAATAGAAGTACGCCTGGGCCATCAATTAAACAGTGTTGTAATTAACATAGTTTTGTGTGATTATCTGACCTGGGTGGCTGGAAATTGAACGAGCAGTCTCTGCTTACACACTCATGAGAAAATATGCCAGCAATAAGCTTTTATTCTGAGTTGCTGTTGCAGGTAGCTCCATTGGCTTTGCCCGGTTCCTAAACAGGACAGAGTCAATCAGACAATGTAGTATGTCATCCAGTCAGTCTGAGAGCAGACGGAAGCCTCGACTCCTAAGGAACTCACGTTCTTCTCTGATGGGACCACTGGTACACTTCTTTTTCAACTCTGGAGGGGATGGCTTATTCCTCTCAGATCCGTTTTGACAATCCTTAAAACTAACTTTTCAAGAGCGAAGTTGATCTGCCCAGGGAGGAAATCAGTGTTTAACAGTGTTTTATCCCGGCGTCCACCTGTAGAGGGTACAACTTGTAATTTTCTTTCCTGCAATTACTGCTGCTCCAGGTGTTAACACATTTGACATGGCACATTTAACCTTAAAATAGTAATCTAAAATAAGGGACAAATATTCAAATCATTTTATTGGTGTGCTCAGTGAAATATTAGAGTAAGTCCCTCTAATATATATAAAAGATAATTTCATTAAGACATACATGTTAATTGACAGTCTGTTAATTATAGCAGTAACACTAAAAAGAAGAAAAATACTAGTATTGGATTGTATATTGATTTTTTAATTATTTTTTAAATATCTTATTCTCTCATATATTACATCCTGATGCTGACAGCAGTCCCCACCCTCCAAATATTCCCTAACCCCTGACACCTGCCCCCATCCACTCTTCCTCCTTTTCTTTCAGAAAAGAGCAGGCCTCCCAGGGATATCAATCAAATATGGCATATCAAGTTATAATAAAACTAGGTACCTCCTCTTGTATTAAGGCTGGACAAGACAGTTCAGTAGGAGGAAAATAGTCCCCAAAGAAGGCAAAAGAGTCAGGGACAGTCCTCACTCTCTCTGTTAGGAGTCTCACATGAAGATCAAGCCACACAACTATCACATGTATGCAGAAGACCTAGGTCAGTCCCATGAGGCCCATGTTCCTTCAGTCTCTATGAGTTCTGTAAGCCCAGGTTAGTTCATTGTGTGGGTTTTCTTGTGGTGTTCTTTACCCCTTGGACTAATTCCTCTACCTTTTCCACAGGATTCTCTGAACTCTGCTTAATGTTTGGCCACGAGTCTCTGCATCTATTTCCATCAGTTGTTGCATGAAGCTTCTCAGATGACAATTATGTTAAGCTTCTGTGTAGGAGTATAGCATACTATCATTAGAAATCATTTCATTGACTTTGTTTGTTTGTTTGTGTTTTTGGTTTTTGCTGGTGGTGTTTGGTTGTTTGGTTTCATCCTATGTGTCCGGGCTCTCCAGCCTCTGGTTTCTGGCATTCTAGTCAGTATCAGGAAAGGCTTACTCTCCTGCCTGATTCTCAAGCTGGAATCATTGGGAGGCTACTCCCACAATTTGGGTGCTGCCTTTATCCCAGCACATCTTACAGGCAGGACAAAGTCAAGTTGAGGGTTTTGTGGCTGGGTTGGTGTCCCAATCCCTCCACTGGAGGAGGCCTTACCTAGTTACATGAGATGAACAATTCAGACTGGGAGTTTTAGCTAGGGTCACCACTGTAAATGCCTGTAAATTTAGGAGGTTTTTTTTTGGTTTTTCAAGACAGGGTTTCTCTGTGGTTTTGGAGCCTGTCCTGGAACTAGCTCTTATAGACCAGGCTGGTCTCGAACTCATAGAGATCCGCCTGCCTCTGCCTCCCAAGTGCTGGGATTAAAGGCGTGCACCACCGCCACCCGGCTAAATTTAGGATTTTTTTTCCAGGAAAAAATTCCATAAGTACAAATAAAATACACTGATGATAACAAGGGTGGATGGCATCAAATTTCTTATGAATCTCCCAGTTTCACCCAAAATTGCTTCTTAATAAATGAATAATAATTTCCTAGTTCCTCAGTGGTTCAGATCCAGTTAAACTGAGACAGAAAAAATATAGTATCAGGAGTAGGGGCACATGTTCATAAGTGAGAAAACATTCTATAGACCTCATGTTCTTCATGAGCCTCTGCAGGCTGCCTCTCTGCTTAAGTGTGTGGAGCTAAGGTGGAGGGGAGAAGCTAAAACCAACCTCGCTACTCTGACTAAGTCATGGCCTTCATGGTACACCATATACACAGGACGGCATGATTCCAATGCATCTAGCAATACTCCATGGTCGTTCTACACTCGTTTCATGGGCTGGAATCACTATTTTAAGGTCTAGCATTCTTTTTAGTCAAAATAAGTTTGTTTTTTAAATTTGCATTAGACTTAAGGTTGATGTCAAATTGGAAGATAAATATAGTGATTCTGAAAATGTCTTCTTTAGTTATGAAAATTATTCATAATAATTCCAGAGATTGTACTGGAATTTTGATTTGACCACTTATTTTCCTTTGTGTGAAACAGAAAAATTACCAGCTTTAAAAATTGTCATTTTATTCTAGGAGTAAATGAAAATCTTGGTTTAGATTTTAGATTTAAGATATTTGAACAATGAATGTTTTTTATTTATTATCATTGAAAATACTTCATTCACGGTTTTTATAATGTACATTTACAAAATAGAGGAAAAAAAATGAACAACTAAATATTGTAGAACTTTTGGGGATAGCGTTTAATTACATTGGTTTGGTTTTTCTTCTTTTGTTTTTGTTTTGTTTGTTTGTTTGATACATGCTTGTTTGTTTGTTTTTTTTTTTTTTGCAGGGTTTCTCTGTGTGGCTTTGGAGCCTGTCCCTAAATTCACTTTGTAGACAGGCTGGACTCGAACTCACGGAGAACCACCTGCCTCTGGCCCTGAGTGCTGGGATTAAAGGCATGTACTACCACCAACTGGCCATATACACTGCTGATGTACAAAGAACAAAATTAAAATTTAAAAGCTTTAAGTATTCCATTTTTAAGGTTTATACTATTTTGCTCTTGCTTCTTTTATTTATTTCAGAATTACCAAAGGTTTTTGTGTACCTGCAATGAATATTTTTTCATACCATGATGTTAGGTTAAAATTATGTGAGAGCACATTATGAAATATAGAGCAAATATTAAATACATTTTTGAAATAGGATTTGCAAAAGAAATTCTATTCAAACCTTTATATGTAATTATATATATATTTACATGTATACATAAATTTTTAATAACTTTGCATGGTTAAATTTGAATTTAATTTTGGAATAAGGGAGATATAGTTTAAAACTTTCTACAAAAACAATTTAAAAACATTTTTCAAGTTTTATATATCCCTCCAGTATATAGGAGGAAATCCTAAATATAAAGTAAAATAATCAAGCAGAAGGCAATTTTGTAGCCCAAACCTACTTAGACCGAGGGTGTAGCTCAATGGTAGATCCCAGAGATAGCATGCTTGAGGCCCTGGCAATGATCTCCAGCACTATAAAAAAAATCATGTCATAAAATTTAGCAGCCAGATAAATCTTGGCAGGACTGACTGCAGAATGTCACTGTAGGGAAATTGAACTGACAGTACAAATATGTTTGCAGGGTATTGTTTTGTTCCAGTGTTATGTAAATTCTACAAATCTAAAACAGAAAGTTTATTTAACAGATGCCAAGTCAATCTCTGTATGTGTTCCATTCCTTGTTACTCGAGAAATGATGTACTTTCTGCTTAATGATGCTGAAAATCACTCCAAGGACACCAAAGCAAATATGTCGGAGACCCATTGCATGCTATAATTTGGAAGTCATCAGTTATTTCTGTCATGTGGCATAAACGTTGTTTAAAGGATCAGTAGCACAGACCATAACTTTTTGAGTATATGCTGAAAATGTTTAAGTACCATACTCATCACTAACGAAGCTAACCAATGATTCAGAAGGTAGGCCACCTTTTAACAAACTCCAATTGACAGTCTTGGTGAACTGAACATTAGTAAGAAGTTTTGTCATCTTTTAACATACATAACAGAGTTATTTAGGACAATAAACAAACCAGTCATTTATTGAATCTGTGTGGTGGAGACTTTTATTCAGAATAAGATATATTCAACCAATATATCAACCTACACAGTACTAATTGAGGATGTTCTTTCAAATTTAACATACAGTTTTCACTTCATGAGTCTTTATATAATCTCTAAATTACATTTTGCAGTACCATTTGCAGCAAAGCTGATGTAGGGATTGTGACCATTCGAACAGACACTAACTCAGACATCACTTGGATCATTAACCGAGATTCTGATGAGATGGCCTATTAGCTTGCTCTGCAGAAAGATATTTAGCATGTGCAGCACCCCAGGTTCCATCCCCAAAATCAGAGAGTCGTGGGAGAGAGAAGAGAGAAGACAAAAATAATTACCCACTAGTTCTATTGGCAATCTGAGCAAGCATCTTTTTTTAATGGTTTGTTTATCACTCTACAGTGCAGGCCTTTACCATGGAGTTCATGCAAAAAATGTAATGAATAAATATGTCAACATTAGTATAAAGAAAAACAAATATGGGACCTGGAGAGATGATTCATTAAAGAGCTTGCTTCTCTTAAAGAAGATGGAGAATGGGTGTTCAATACTTGCCTGGTATCTCACAACTTATTGTTACTCCAGTACCAGTACTAATGCCTTCTTCTGGCCTTCGTGGATATGTGGATATTTATATGGTTTATGTATATACATGCATGCATACATACATACATACATATACAAACATAAATGCATGTGTACATATATACATACACACATATACATAAATATATACACACATATCCAAAACACATACATAAAATAATAAATAAATACATTTACAAATAGAAAGGCAAAAATAATTCTGTTTTCGGGAGACACAAGTTCATCTCTCCAATAAAGAAGTCTTCTTATTTCCTTTTGGTTGAATGTTCATTTGCTTACTATTGTGACCTTTGGTTATGAAATAATTACATTCCCATTTTCATAACTAGATATTAAAGGTTTAATATCATAGTATCTTAAAATTACAGCCCTATAACCCCTTTTTTCTAAATAACTTATAAAGATCATAATCATATATCATACAAATACTATTTCAGGGCAACTTGTACTGTAGTGTATTTCTGTATAATTTAAGTTTTTAAGGTCTAATTTCTTATATATTTTGTAACATATTTGAGTGCAAAGAGTATCTATATATGTATGGCTATGTATGATGCAAAAGGCTTTTTTATGATACATATTTTAGAATGAACATCAACATACAGAATACCCATCTACTGTTTGTTATGACTTCATTAAGACATTTCATAAACTTTCAGTTTTACCCTTGAGCTACCAAGCAAACAACTACAAATTAGTATTTAGGTTGTTTCTACAAATGCTTCCTGTAAGTAGACAGTGTATTACATATGAATCCATGGGATACATATTTTAAAAGCTGAAACCTTATTCATTATGGCTATTACATCATTAGCAGAGCCAAGATGGATTTGGGGGTCTATTAGTAGCAAGGTAATGTTTTTAAGGTTTATATACTAAGTTTGAAAGTGAAATGTGATTGTCTTGTATATAATTGAGAAAAAGGGAAGGCCCATCTGGATATGAGGCCCTATTTACTTTCCTCACTATAAAACCTTTTTGGTATTTTAGTAAAATTTTGTTCTAACCTAGTCTATTTAAAACATGATATGCTTCAAAATATTGACACAATTCTTTCTGCCTTTTGAATAGTATGTATCTTTTATTTTACTATAGGAACATGTGAGGACCACAAAACAAAGTTGCCTAGTTGAGCCTTTACTTCAAGTAGAACTTTAAGAAATGCATATGCTTTCACTAAAGACTTTCACTTCTTCAGAGTTAGCATTTTCTACTTGAAAGTGCTTGGGGATACATGGCATGAGGGATTTGGGAAGGATGCTGTTGACAGAGGTTTCTTTCCTTCCTGGTCCTGCAGGCATTCAGTCCCAAAGAAACACACGGAAGTCTACATTAATTATAAACTGGCTGGCAACCAGGTAGTGGCTGCACACACCTTTAATTTCAGCCCTTGGGAGGCAGAGGCAGGCAGATCTCTGTGAGTTTGAGGCCAGCCTGGTCTACAAGAGCTAGTTCCAGGACATGCTCCAAAGCTACACAGAGAAACACTATGTCAACAAACCAAAATAAATAAATAAACCAATTGGCCTATTAGCTCAGATTTCCTATTAACACTTTCATCTTAAAATAACCCATAATTCTTGTCTGTGTTAGCCACGTGGCTTGGTATCTTTAAACAATGAGGCATTCTCATCCTGCTTCCTCTGCATCTGGATGAAGACAACAGACTGAGCCTTTTCTCTTCCCAGAATTTTCCTGTTTTGATCACCCCACTTATACTTCCTGCCTGACTACTAGCCAAACACCATCTTATTAAGCCAATACAAAAGACAAATCTTTACACGGTATAAGCCCATTGAATCACAGCAGGATGCCAAGATAGAATGGCAGACATTTATGTTGGCAGGCTGTTAACAGATCAGGTGCTAAATGGAACCACTTGGCAGGTTGTTTGCCTTCAGGTTATGCCTGGGTGGACTGTTGTTTTAATATAGTACTTAGTAGCAAAATCTATGATATTGAATAATTGCTTAATGATCTGTGCCTTGTTTTCCTCATTCATAATGCAGAATTACAGCAAATCATTTTATACTTATTGCAAAGATTAATTATTAATTCTATATAGGGTTTTGAAATAAACATTATAAATTCTCTGCTCTCAATACTGTACCATACATTGAGTTCAGATTCTTTACAAAGAGGAAAATGAAGGACTGAGTTAGAAGACGGTATGAAAGAAACAGTAAATGGTTGGTCGATGTGGTAGTTTGGATGGAAATGCTCCCCATAGCTTCAGGTTCCCAGTTGATGGTGCTGTCTGGGCAGGCTATGGAATTTCTAGGGCATGAAGACTTGTTAGATTAAGTATGTCATTGGCAGTAGGCTTTCACTATTTGTTGTCTTCTCCTATTTCTAATTCAATCTTCTTTCCATATTGTGTTGAAGATGAGATTACTTCCTCTTTGGGTCCCTGCCATGTTCCTCTCCCTGTCATTATGGATAGAACCATAAGCTAAAGCAAACCCTTTCTTCTCTAAGTTTCTTTGGTTACGGTATTCTTTAATAGCAATAATTCATGGATTTGAAAGTCTTAGAAGTATTGAATATAATGATTAAATTAAAATAAATATTGAGAACACATAATTGCACTATGATCCAGCAGTCATTGGCAATAGCAGGTGTTGGTAGGAAAACCATCTACAGTCAATTATTTTTCTGTATTTTAGGTAACTGAAGGCATTATATTTTGTAGGTTGAAAATTTTATATCAAATGGTGAATTATTATGCTAATGTAGAGACTTGTAGGCCATTTCAATTCACAGTTATGCTATTATTAATTCTTTCAAGAAACTATTAAGAGATGCCCAGTGCAAGACTGAAGACAAAGTTATCAAGAAGAATTTTCTTAATGTTCTTATGAAACCCCCAAATAATGTCAAGTGTCTTGACTGAATTAACACAAATAAATAATAGAGTTTCTTTGTGTCTTTAGTGACAATGTGCATATTCTACATGTATAATAGTAACTGATACCATTACTAACCTCACATTTTCTGAAAGTCATACTGTTTGCATCAATCTACTTATCACCATTATATTTTGTCTTCATGTTTTGTAGTGTATTTCCAGAGTCACATTGAGTCTTCAGTTGCTTTAAGTAGTATATGTTTTGATAATAAAACTTAAAAACATAGAATTACAATCAGTGAACTACTAGAGAATATTTCCATAAATAGCATGTATTTGTAATTTCTATGATATAACTGCATGGAAAAGAAATGTCTGACACCCTTAGTCATCAGAGAAATGCAAATCAAAATTACTTTGAGCTTTTGTCTTATATGTGTCAGAATGGTTAAGTAGGACAAGTTATATAGTTCATGCTAGAAAGGATATGGAGTATGGGGAATACTCATCCATTGCTGGTAAGTGTACAAACTTGTACAGCCACTATATAAATCAGTGTTATGATTCCTTCAGGAAGCCAGGAATATATCCCTCAAGACCCAGCTACACAACTTTTGAGCTTATGCTCAAAGGATTCTTCATCCTATTATAGAGACACTTGCTCAGCTATGTTCATTGCTGTTCTCTTCATAATAACCAGGGATTGGAAACAAGCTAGATGTTTATCAATGGATGAATGGACCAGGAAAATATGTTATATATACATGATGTAATATTATCCAATTGTTTAAAAATGAAATCATAAATTGCACAGGTAAATAGATGACCTAGAAAATATCATCTTGATGAGGTAACCAAGACCCCAAAAGACAAATATGATATGCAGTTTCTTATATATGGATGTTAGCTAAAGCATTTTATATATAGTCTTGCTTAATCACAGAAGTTAGGTATAGTGGTATTGGAACAGAAAAGGATCTCCAAAGAAAAATAAGTAGGACACACAGTTAAAGAGAAATAGATGGGAAGCTGGGTGGTAGTGACACAATCCTTTAATCCCAACACTTGGGACACAGAGGCAGGCAGATCTCTGTGAGTTTGAGGCCAGTTTGGTCTACAAGAGCTAGTTCCAGGACAGGCCCCAAAGCTACAAATAAACCGGGGTTTAAAAAATCAAGAGAGAGAGAGACAGAGAGACAGAGAGAGACAGCGAGACATAGGTGGGATACAGGACCAGGAGTATTAAACAGAGAAGGGTGGAAAGAAGAGAGTAAGAAGGAAATATGGGGAAAGACAGCAACACTAAAAGTTATTTGAGGAAGTCATTTGCAAACCAACTATGCTGGAAGCTTCTTAAAATACATCCATATATAAAAGAATCTATATGGAATTACCAAACAATAAGGGAGAGAAAGTTACAATGAGATGTTTTTTGACACCAATTGAAACCTCCAATGCCAGGAAAGAGTCATATTTAATTGAGTTGTTTGTCCCATGAAAATCACCAAATAATGCAAAGTATTGTCATGACTATTGTTTGCTCTCAATTAGCTCATAGTAAGGTCCCATTGCCAAAGATATCACACACACACACACACACACACACACACACACACACACACACACACACATATATATCACTGAACCTGGAGAAGTTGGGTTAGATCCTAACTAGTCCTAATTAGTGTTCATGGTACTTGGAAGTACTCTTCATACTTTCAGATGAGAAAGGTAAACAAAACATTGCTACAAACCAAAGAAGATTGTTCTACTAAAGGAATGTAGCAATCAAATGACTCCTAACCACATTCTGTATACCAAAAAAAAAAAAAAAAATCAGTGTTTCCGTTAAGCACCATCAGAGAAGCTTCTTCCTGCATTAGATGGTGACTAACACAGAGACTCACAACTGAACAATGTGCAGAGAGTGAGAGACCTTATAACAGCCAGTCTTAAATGGACTATCATCATCAAAACCTCCTCGCAGGGCCCAAAGAACCATGGACGATAACAAGAAAACAGTGTCTTCAGACAGAACTGGACAAATGAGCAAATGACCTCAGACTGTGACAGTATATACAAGGTCTTCACAGGTTCAATATAGATGTGTGTGGTTCCAGCAACGAGATGGAGACGTAGACACAAACTACCATCCCTAACACAAAATGAACTCAAATGTATTTTAGAAGAATTTTTAGCCATATTGCTTTGTTACGACAATTTTTTAAATCTTACTTGTCTGTTGGGGTTTCCAATTTTGAGTTTTTAATGTATTTTATGCATGTGTGTTAGTCTTCCTTTGTATGCATTTCTCAAGCTTTTTTAAATTACATTTTTGGGATGTTTTTGTTTCTTAGTTTGTTAATCTTTTTAACTGTACCTTTTTAATTTACTTATTATTTTGTCTTAAAGTGTAGAATTTGAGGAGTAGGGAGGTGGAGAAGATCTGGAAGGAGATTACAAATGGAAAACTATGATCAGAGTATATTATATGAAAATAACTATATTTCCTATAAACAATAAAAGGTGAAAGGTAGAATGTTCATTTTTGACTCTTTATCAATATTTCCACAGCCTTTGCTGATTCTGTTTTGTTCTTTCCTCATCTAGCCACATTTGAAAATTGTAAGCACCATGACATTTTATTTTTCATTCATTGTTTTCAATTTTTTGCAAATAATAGCACTATCATGAACAATCACAAAATTGTTATCTTTCCTATTTAACATTTGATAGAAACAAAAAACTTTGGTTTCTCCCCTTCTTACTCCTTTTTTCTGTTTTCTCTTCCTTTAATAGTGTGTGTGGAGAGAGAGAGAGGGGGTGGCACTGTGTGCAAATGGAAGACCATTTTCAGGAGCTGGTTCTCTCCTTCCATCCTGACTTAAGGCAGTGCCTCTCTAGTTATTGTTGAGAACGTGGAGCTGATGCTCCTGTCCCTCCTCCCACTTTGCCATATCCTTGGAAAATGACAGGTCAGTCCTACTACATCTTGCTTTCCCAATGTGAACCAGGGATGGAAGTCAAAGTTGGGTTTCATTGAACTTTTACCCACTTTGTTGTCTCCTGTCTTGCCTGTCCTCTTCCTCATTTTTGAGCTGGTATCCCCTCATGCATTGAACTAGACTGATTTCACTTGTATCCTTTGTCCTGATGTGTCTTCATCACTTTTATTTCTTATATATCATTATAGTAAATTTAAGAAATTAACGTCGGTTGTCTTAAATACAGTGTTCTATATTATTTGTTTAATTTTTTTCTTTAATTTTTATTGTCACAAGTTTTTTGTGACAAGTTTCAACAATACAATTTCTTTTCTTTACATAATCATCTCTTTTCTCTCTCCACTTCCCCATCCTATCTCTAGATAATTTCCTTCCTACCTCTAGTCTCTCCTATGCTTTCACGTCCTGCATACATACTTACTTGGTTTTGCCAGTTACTTGAGAGGCAGACTTTGGAGTAGTAAGAATTTTCAACCATACTTGCTGCCTAGACATTTTAAAGCAACCCTTAGCTATAAAAATCCTTGTATCAATCAAATATGAAAAAACTAATAAATGACTTCCTTAATTGATCCAGATATTTTAATATGTTCCTAATCTTTACTCAATTTTGTTGCTATCTATTCAAAATCTTATTTAATGTAGCTGAATATTTCAGTCTTCCTTTAAGTGGTTTTTAAAGTGTAAGTAATACTTAGAAAGTCGAAAATACAAGTAATTAATATACTTTCTTCTATAATGTGTGGTTTCATTTTTAATAGATTTCCAAGCCACTTGATGCATATTCTGGATATGACAAGAAATATGTATTTAATTTTGTACTTTAAGTGCCCATTCAACTGTCCCAGTACAATTAATATACAGTACAAAGATATTGCCTTTCTTATGCATTTGGTTTAATTTGTACTTGAGTCTATCTGAACCATCTGTTCCCTTCACCTGCCTCTCTGTTCACTTGCCAGCACCACATGTTTTAATTACAAAGGCTTTATGATGCTTCAGTTTCTAGCTGAGCTGATGTCCTCCCATGGATCTTTCCCTCCCAGCTATTTGTGGCTTCTACATTTCCATGTAATTTAAAATGATGTTTACATGTTCTTTCAAATTAAGTACCAAGAATGAGAAAACTACTCGCTTGAAATGAGATTGTATTAATTTAAAATATTAGTGTGAGCAGAAATGACCGTTTGCCTTCTTTCATTTGATAAAAGTATTGGTTCAGACTTGCCCCAAATCACCATGTTTTCATGCTTTCCTCAAACTCACAATCCTTCTGCCTTGATCTTCTACATGCTGGTATTAGTGGAGTGTGCCACCAGGTCCAGCTCAGAATTGGCATTTTAATGTCATACAAACCAAATAGCTTTATATGTGTATCTCACCTTCAAAGAAATAATCCTAAAGGTTTCACCCTTCTGTAGAAATCTGACCTTGAATCTCAATGGAATATTTGCATGTTTTCATGATAAGTTTCAGCAACTGTTTTCTTAATGTGACTGAAAGTATGTACATTGAAATTTGCTGAAGCATTTTTAAATGTTTGTGTAAATGATTACATACATGACTTTTCTCTTAAGGTTTATCCATAGGGTAAATTTTTGCTTCCTTTAATTCTATAATTCAATTCTGTTATAAAGAATAATCATATTCCTAGAAGGAATACCACAGAATCACTACATATTATTTGTAATAATTTATGTTGTGTTTGCCTCTATCTTATTTTTTCAAACTTATTTTCATTAGCTTTGTATATACATAGATTTTTTATAAGCAGTGAGTGTAATTTTGATATCAATAGTACACTAACACCATCAAAAAAGAATTTATTTAAAAAGTGCTACTTTTGTCAATGAGATGGCTCAGTAGGTAAGGGCATCAAAGTCTGATGGCCTAAATTCAGTCCTCATGACTCTCACAGTGGAAGGAGAACTGGCTTGTGGGAGCTGTGCTCTTACATCATAGCAGGCTGTAGCACACACTACCTCAGTAATACATGAAATAAAACCTTAAAAAGCATTTACTCCATTTCTGACTAACGTTCATGGTATCACGATGATCTTGTCTTTGAAAGATTGACAGACGGGTTGCAGAGATGACTCAATGAGGAAGAGTCAAGCACGAAGAACTGGGACTCAGCTCCCACCTAAAATGCCTGGAGTTGCCATGCATTGTCTATAACGTCCAAGGGGCAGCGAAGCAGAGACAGGAAGATCATACCAGTGGATCTAGGGCTGTGAGAGGGTGGAGCCAGAAGGATCCTGGGAATCTCCTTTCTGTAAGCCAAGCTTCATACTCAACAGAAGACTGTCTCAAAGGAAGAATGCAGAGAGTGATAGCGCAGGTCACCTAACATCTTCTAGCCTCCATACCCACTGTATTAGTCAGGGCTTTCGAGAGACTCACAGAATTTTTTTATGGAATTAATCTCTCTCTCTCTCTCTCTCTCTCTCTCTCTCTCTCTCTCTCTCTCTCTCTCTCTCTCTCTCTCTCTCTCTGTGTGTGTCTGTGTGTGTGTGTGTGTGTGTGTGTGTGTCTGTGTGTGTGTGAGTGAGTTTATGGGAATGGCTTACAGACTGCAGTTCTACAATGGCTAGTTATGAATGGAAAATCCAAGAATCTAGTAGTGGCTTAGACTAAGTGTTTCAATTGGTCTGCTGGAATCTCGAAGAAGGAATGGATGTATCCAAGAGGGCAAGCAGGCTGTCCTTATACAGGCTTCCAGTAGAAGGTGTGGCCCTGATTAAAGGTGTGTCTTGCAGTCTCAAGATTCTTATCACAAGTGTGCCCTCCATTTCTGGATTATAGTTCACTCCAGTTATAGTCAAAATGACAATCAAAATTAGCCATCACACTCACATAAAAATGTGTGTACAACACACATGGGGGGGGTGTTGCCGGGGGAAACCAACCAGCAAACAAAAGAAGGATAGATTTCTCTGGTTAATCCATTTAATATTTGCCCTTTGTTGACACAATTATTTAATCAGTTCCTCTGTGTCATCTATGAAAATTAGTGTGCAGTAGGATTAAATTTATCAAATATGATTTTCCTAGACATCTGTTTACGTTTTCAAATATACAACAAAGTTGCAGCAAACAGGCTGGGAACCTTCAGAAGTGCTCTCCTGTCTTACCAACAGAGTGCGCATTTGACTTAATATCATTTTTATTTTTTAAAAAAATGTTGTTTCTTTTTTAATTTTTAAAGATTTTATGTGTTTATTATGTATACAGTATTCTGCCTCCATGTCTGCCTGCAGGCCAGAAGAGGGCACCAGATATCCTTGTGGATGGATGTGAGACAGCATATATATGGTTGCTGGGAATTGAACTCAGAACCTCTGAAAGAGGGCTGGAGAGATGGCTCAGGGGTAAGAGCATTGCCTGCTCTTTCAAAGGTCCTGAGTTCAATTCCCGGCAACCACATGGTGGCTCACAACCATCTACAGTGAGGTCTGGTGCCCTCTTCTGGACTGCAGACATACACAGAGGCAGAATATTGTATACATTATATATAACAGCTAGTGATCTTAACCACTGAGCCATCTCTCTAGCCCTGGTCATTTTCATTTTTCAGCTGTTTTGAAAGCATGTATATTTTCAGTCATTCATTTTGCTAAATCACAATTGTTTCTTATTTTATCTTCAATTTTGTTTTTTATCTTTGAGCATATTTTCCCATCTTTTAAAATTAATATATTATAAATAATATATGAATAAAATAATTAATATATTTTAACCTTTTGTACCTTTAATCTCTGATTGGAATTCTACTTACCACTTAATAATAACAACAATACACGTGTTAGAAGCTCCATTATCAATACGGTTGTTCTTTCTGTATTCCATGTATGTGTATAGCATGCATGTATGTTCACATGTGTGGGCATATGTGTGCACATGAATGTCGAGGCTGGAGGTTGATGTCAGGAATCATCATTGATGCCTCTTCTTTTTTCATTGAGTCACAGTCTCTCAATCAAACCTAGAGCTCACCAATGTGGTTAGTGTTGCTAGGCAACTCATTTGGTAATAGCCAGTGTGTCTGTCTTCTAAGGCTGGAATTAGATATGGCCTCCTGGCCCCCTCAGCATTTACATGAGTTCTAGAGATATGAGTTTCCATTCCTCATACTGGCCTGGCAGATGTTTTAATGTCTGAACCGTCCCCCCAGACCACACTGTTGATATTTTTTAAAATCATCTTTTGTTGCTGTTGTACCTCTTTGCCCAAAGTATGATTTTGAAATTTTTTGAGTGATGATATTATGTACAGAGAGGAGATAAATATTTTTTTCTTATTTATTCATGATTTTCCTATATTTTGATGAGGAACTGTAGCTTGAATTTCTCTTTAGGTAACAAATTTGAAATCTTTGTAACAATGAAATTTATGTCCTGGCAATACTAAAGCCTGTATAAACAGCCTGTACATGGCAGTTCTGTTTAACTCATACCTATTGGGTTTCGTGATATAAGGTGATGAGGATGACTGACAATGTCTCTTCTTTAAGAGGGCACCAGATCTCATTACAGAGGATTTTGAACCACCACGTGATTGCTGGGAATTGAACTCAGGATCTTGGAAGAACAGACATTGCTCTTAACCACTGTGCCGGGTCTACAGCCCAATACATGCTAAAATTTTATGAATGATTTATGCATTAGATGGAATATGGTTTTGAGAGGATCCTCAGGCCATGGTACAGATGTTCACGTCCATGTACAGCGTAGATATAGCTAAAAAAAATTGTGAAAGAAATGGATGATCTAATTTATATTGTGCATCATCAAAAATGAAGGTAGACCACAGCTAAGAAGCTATTTGTAAGCGCAGGAAAAGAGTGGATGAGAAATTGGTTAATGGACACAAAACTCTTCTTATAAAAAGAATAGATTCTGTGATTGTACAATAAGTTAACAGTAGTTAACAATATTGTATTGTATATGTCAACATAACCCAGAGAGAGAATTTTTTCTACATATTTTTCTACAAAGACACTATGCTTCAGTTCATGTATATCATAAACCACATTAATTGGTTCATGACACAGAGCACACTGAAGATATGTAATTGTTCCTTGTCAAGTAAAACCAAAGCAAAGTGAAACACAATAAGGAAAGGGGGTTAGCGTCCTCACCTGGAGTGTTAGCTGAGTTGTGAAGCAAGAGTCAACAACAGACTGATGAGCTAAACCTAGAGAAGCAGAAAACACAGAACTCAAGTTGTTCTGGAGTTTTGCTTTGCACAACCATGTAGTGAGAAAAGACAGGGAAGAAACACACTGTTCTTCCTTTGGCCGTGTAAATGTGAACATTACAAATACATATGCAAGTGGTTATGTTAAAAAGAACAGAAACTAGGTGCAGTCTTCATTAGTAAATATTGTTTTCCTTGTCTTTAATATTCCTAACTGCACTATTAGCATATATATTGAGAAATATATTTATAATAATTGCAGGGCAGATTTAGTGACTGCTCTAATAGCGTGCCCAGTTGGGTGCATTTCCTATTAAGTGACTGGAGAACAGAACATAACATCTCCAATCATTTGGGAATAGCTACCATATTTGTAAAAACATGAGAGTTCCTACATGGAAAACAGACTTAAAGTTAAATCTAAGGAACCACTACTGCAATTTAAACCTATTTAAAATAAAGACTAATATATTTTTGTCTATTTTTAACTTGTCTTTAATTGAAATAGAATTACATCACTTGTTTTCCTCTTCTTTTCCTCAACCTCCATAGGTACCCTCTCTTATACCCCTCCCATGTTCCATTCCCACTCTCAAGCTGAGAGCCTCTTTTTCTTAAATTGTGTGTGGTGTGTTTATGCAAGCTAATAAAGGAGGGAAGCAATTAAACAGTGCTACTCAGCTGGATACCTATGAACCCCAATAATTATCAGCATGGCAAGATATGCATAGAGTTGCAGCAAGTGACACATTTGATGGCAACCATCAATTGTTTAATTGGATTTTAAATCCATTAAACAGGAGAAAAAAACCACACCTGATATAGGAAAACTAGCCGGTTTCCCTGTCCTCATTCCCTCGACCAACATAATTCCTTATTACATTTTTAAAATAGGGAAAGAAAAAGAAAAGTAAAATATTGCAAGCTAGAAATGAAAAGTTTTCAAAGCATATTTACATAGAAAGGGGAACAATAGTCTTTCCTTACCAAGCTAACTATGAAGTTAGACTTTGGAATACTTCGAAAAACTGCCAAATGTTCATTACAAAATATTGTTGAGCTGTTGGATTACAGTGGAGTTCCCCAAGAGTGAGGCTTTCACTCAACAATGTCCTATTCGCAGAACTACAATCAATGAATAAAAAATTACTTCAATGATCCATTTTCACTCTGTGTGAGTGAATTCTATACCAGGATGTTATGAACAGTTCCAGCTCTCGCCAATTATATAATGCATCATTTATTTTCTGTTTCATGCAGTAGACATGCAATGTAAGGAAATAATTGAAGATTCTGTAAAGCATGTCATATAAAAATAGACCTTTCAAGATTGAAATCTATATTCTAATTTTTTCTGTGTATTACTGTACAAACAGTGGAAGTCCTGATTTTAGAAAATAGTTAATGATAGAAAGGATAGTTTTTGTTCTATCTGACTAGAAATAACTCAAAACTTTTGGTTTTCATACATTTTGTAGTGCTAGGAAGTGAGCCAAGGGCATTGTGTGTTCTAAAGAAACACATTATAACTGAGATATTCTAGAAACCTTATACCTTTTTATAACCATTATTTTGTCATTATTAACTTTAAAAAGATGTGTAACACGACAAGGATGTCCACTCTCTCTATACCTCTTCAGTATAGTGCTTGAAGTTCTAGCAATAGCAATAAGACAACAAAAGGGGATCAAGGGGATTCGTATTGGAAAAGAAGAAGTTAAGCTTTCGTTATTTGCAGATGATATGATAGTATATATAAGCGACCCCAAAAACTCTACCAAAGAACTCCTACAGCTGATAAACACCTTTACTAATGTGGCAGGATACAAGATCAACTCCAAAAAAAACAGTGGCCTTTCCTATACACAAGGATAAGGAAGCAGAGAGGGAAATCAGAGAAGCATCACCTTTCATGATAGCCACAAATAACATAAAATATCTTGGGGTAACTCTGACCAAGGAAGTGAAAGATCTATTTGACAAGAACTTTAAGTCTTTGAGGAAAGAAATTGAAGAGGTCACCAGAAAATGGAAGGATCTCCCTTGCTCTTGGATTGGGAGGATCAACATAGTAAAAATGGCAATTCTACCAAAAGCAATCTATAGATTCAATGCAATCACCATCAAAATTCTTCACAGATCTGGAGAAGACAATAATCAACTTTATATGGAAAACAAAAAACCCAGGATAGCCAAAACAATCTTATACAATAAAGGATCATCTGGAGGCATTACCATCCCTGACTTCAAACTCTATTACAGAGCTACAGTATTGAAAACAGCTTGGTATTGGCATAAAAACAGAAAAGTCAACCAATAGAATCGAAAAGAAGACCCTGACTTTAACCCACAAACCTATGAACACCTGATTTTCGATAAAGGAGCTAAAAGTATACAATGGAAAAAAAAGAGAGCATCTTCAACAAATTGTGCTGGCAAAACTGGATGTCAATCTGTAGAAGAATGAAGATAGATCCATATTTATCATCATGCACAAAACTCAAGTCCAAATGGATTAAAGACCTCAATATCGGTCTGAACACACTGAACCTGATAGAAGAGAAAGTGGGAAGTACTCTACAACACATGGGCACAGGAGAACACTTCCTACATAAAACCCCAGCAGCACAAACATTAAGGGCCTAATTGAATAAATGGGACCTCTTGAGACTGGGAAGCTTCTGTAAAGCAAAGGACACTGTCAGTAAGACAAAAAGGCCACCCACTGACTGGGAGAAGATCTTCACCAACCCCACAACAGACAAAGGTCTGATCTCCAAAATATATAAAGAACTCAAGAAACTAGACCGTAAAAGGCTAATCAACACAATTATAAAATGGGGCACCGAGCTGAACAGAGAATTCTCAACAGAAGAACTTCAAATAGCCAAAAGACACTTAAGGTCATGCTCAACTTCCTTAGTGATCAGGAAAATGCAAATCAAGACAACTTTAAGATACCATCTTACACCTGTCAGAATGGATAAAAAAAAAACACCAATGATAGCCTTTGCTGGAGAGGTTGTGGAGAAAGGGGTACACTCATCCATTGCTGGTGGAAATGCAAACTTGTGCAACCACTTTGGAAAGCGGTGTAGTGGTTTTTCAGGAAATTCGGGATCAACCTACCCCAGGACCCAGCAATACCACTCTTGGGAATATACCCAAGAGATGCCCTATCATATGACAAAAGTATATGCTCAACTATTTTCATAGCAGCATTGTTTGTAATAGCCAGAACCTGGAAACAACCTAGATGCTCTTCAATGGAAGAATGGATGAAGAAAGTATGGAATATATACATATTAGAGTACTACACAGCAGTAAAAAACAAGGACTTCTTGAATTTTGCATGCAAATGGATGGAAATAGAAAACACTATCCTGAGTGAGGTAAGCCAGACCCAAAAAGAGGAACATGGGATGTACTCACTCACATTTGGTTTCTAGCCATAAATAAAGGACACTGAGTCTATAATTAAAGATCCTAGAGAAGCTAAATAAGAAGGAGAACCCAAAGAAAAACATATAGGCATCCTCCTGAATATTAACCTTCATCAGGCGATGAAAGGAGACAGAGACAGAGACCCACATTGGAGCACCGAACAGAAATCTCAAGGTCCAAATCAGGAGCAGAAGGAGAGAGAGCATGAGAAAGGAACTCAGGACCGCGAGGTGTACACCCACACACTGAGACAATGGGGATGTTCTATCGAGAACTCACCAAGGCCAGCTGGTCTGGGTCTGAAAAAGCCTGGGAGAAAACCTGACTCGCTGAACATAGCGGAAAATGAGGACTACTGAGAACTCAAGAACAATGAAATGGGTTTTTGATCCTACTGCAGGTACTGGCTTTGTGGGAGCCTAGGCAGTTTGGATGCTCACCTTACTAGACCTGGATGGAGGTGGGGGTTCCTTGGACTTCCCACAGGTCAGGGAACCCTGATTGCTCTTTGGGCTGAAGAGGGAGGGGGACTTGATTGGGGGAGGGGGAGGGAAATGGGAGGCGGTGTCGGGGAAGAGACAGAAATCTTAAATAAATAAATAAATAAATAAATAAATAAATAAATAAATAAATAAATAAATAAATAAATGTGAATGCACATGTTTTTATATGCCTGTCTGTGATTGTGAGTGCAGTGCTTTCAGAGGCCAGCAGAAAACATTATGTTTCCTGTACCTGGAAGCCTTTCAAAGTGAGAGCTAGGAACCTATGTAGGGTTTCCAGCAAGAGCAGTACAGGCAAATTGTAATCACTGAGCCTTGTCACCCAGTTCCATAGTGCTTCAAAACTTTAAAGTAAATGAAATACCACAGAGAGTTTTTCTTATTTCTTTTGTTATTTGCAAAGTGAAATACTGACATCAGACTTTAAGAAAGTTTATTTCATAATACTAATAATGAATCATTTTCTTATCTTTATGCTCAAATTTTTTTTTGTAACAGAAAAGATGCTTAATAAGAAAATTGTCTCGGAAGGACACTTTACAAGTTTCTCTGGCTGAATACGTGAGTGCAAGTCCAGTTTTACATTTTGCCTTCACACCTCAGACAGCTCCTGTGCACTCACTGTCCACTCCTGGAAGAAGTAACAGACTCGCCATCTCTGCGCTGCTAGGTGTTGATGTGTTTCTGCCTTAGAGACATCAGCAAAGTTCTCAGAGCAGGAACCAGAAGGTCCCAGACAGAGTATGTAAACCACAGAACTGATCTCTACTGAGCGTTTACAATGTGTTGAGCGCTTATGTTTTTCTGTTTCCTTCTGAATTGTCTGAGTTAAACTTAATAACATTAATTATCAAAGAAATCCCTGCCAAAATCCAAAGAATTTATGTCAACAGAACATATCCGAAAGCTGGCAGTGTATCTAACTCCGACACAATACTAGGAGTCTTTAGTAGGCGTTTTACTTCTCCATATGACCGTCAGTGGGCCAAGAGAATCTTTCACGTTTTTAACACATTACAGAAGAGATGAATACCACCTTTTGCTTATGGATCATATAATGAAACTAAAGGAAAGTACAAACGCTTTGCTATATCAAATTAAATGTATGGCATCCTCAGATTTTAGTGGCAGCATGATTTTGCTCTGCAAACTGCTGGTGTATTATGCTAATGCTCCCCAAGAAAGTTTCACTGACTTTTCCCTCTTTGTATCTTTGATGATCAAGTATATCTATAGCTTAGTGTTTTAATTCATGCCAGAAATCAATGCTAAATTTATGCTATGTTTAACACTTTGAATCTTCATAGGTAATGCTATGCTGTTAATTTTTCCAGATGATTTATTAAAATCATATTCATTTTGATACCCAAGCAAATATTCTAAAACTCTTTCATAGTGCAGTAAGGGTCCAAATATTACTGTGCATAAAGTGGCATTATAGTTTTTTTGGGGGGTTAAATTTTTGTAGGTAGTCTGTGACAAAAGCCAAAGTGACTGTTCCTAGTACACAATCCATAGAAATAAATAAGAAAGACAGAAACTGAAAACAGCTCAGGGAGTACAATGATTGTCATCTGGTATGCTTTATCACATCATCTTGTCATGTCCTACCCCATTCCTGATGGCTTACTCAACTACAAGGTTATACCTCAAAAAGGCATTTCTATCTAACAACTCTATTGTGAGTTTAGAGGTGTAATGCAATTTTCCACACAAGTAATAACTTCTGACACAACCTAAAGAAAGTTCTTATAAATTGTCATCAGAAAACTTGCCCAAGTATATTACCTTATGAGTATGGTTGGGAGGTATGTAAATAATGATTTTTAAGACTTAAAAACTTATGCATAAGAATGCTGGAACAGGTTCCAAATAACCGACTCCTGTCCTAATTATTTTCCACCCTTTTCCTATTAAGATCATTGTTTGAGACACATGCATGTGCACACACACACACACTTCCCAAATGATGAGAAACGTACTATGAATAAAATCTTACAAGTCGGAACATGTTTCTGACATTCTCAGATTTACAGGGCAAGAAACAAAATGGTGAAAGGGTTGTTTTGCTACGGCATAATTATAGCCCTAGTGACCCACAAATTCTTAGTACCACTTGAATTAAAAGCAACTTTGACAGACTTCCAAAGTTTGGGAATGTCACTCAGTTGGTCTCTTGCCATGGTCTTATTTCTTTTTTCAATAAATAAGAACCTCAGATAAAATTGTCATTTTAATGTATCAGTGACAACATAAAAAAATAGAAGAATCGTGAAGGAAATAGCTTTGCTTAATGATTTTAGAAAATCGAGTGTGGTCGCAATTTGAGGGAAAGAAAAGAGCAGATTTTAAATCTTCTGTTCAAATTATTTTTTTTTACAAATGAGACACACTGAGGTACCCTTGAAATGTACAAGTTAAAAAATTAGCAGTTAAAGCTGGAGAAGTATCTCAAAAGTTTGGCATGTGCATTGCTCTTACAGAGGACCTAAGTTTGATTACCTGCATCCAAGCTAGGAAACTGACAGCCATGTGCAGCTACAGTTCCAGGAGACCTGATGCTATTTTCTGCACTCTGGGGGTACCTGAACTCACATGCGCATACTACCCACACACATAAACACGTAATTATGAAACAATAAGATCTTTTATAAAAAGCATCAGGAATATAAATGTACCTCATTATAGTGGTTGATATATAGTTCTCCATTACTATCCTTGAACTTTTTTATTTTTTTGGTTATTTTGAGACAGTGTTTACCTGTAACTTCAGAACCTGTCCTGAAATTAGCTCTTGTAGACCAGGTTGACCTGAACTTAGAGCTCTACCTGCCTTTGCCTCCCGAGTGCTGGGATTAAAGACATACACCACCACCATCCAGCCTATCCACAGACTCTTAACAACTATTCTGTTCACCTTGTATTTATTGCACACTTGATAAATACGATGCTTTATGGCAAATCTACACTGTAAGATCCACTTCCTATTCAGGGAAAATCTTATGTCTGAGCTTTATAATTCATTGTATAAAGTGATATATTATGGTTTATTCTTAATGGAATGTTTTTGAATTTCCTACTAGACATTTTAGTTTTCCATTCTAAGAATTCACAACATCATATTTCATGGTGTGTACTCAGTGCTAAGAGTTTGTGCTCCCTAAGTGGACATTACATATTTGTCTTGATAGATAATTGTTAGTCAGTGAGAAGCAATTAGCCAACCCTGGCAGACTTTATACAAAGTTCAAAAAAGGTCTGGAGGCTTCAGTGATGACTTCAATAAATACTAAAGTCTTGGCCCCTAAATTTCATCCCATCCAAAACAAATTTCTGCATGGCTGATTCAAGCTTTTGTCACAGATTGCTGAGTCCAATGTAGATCTAATCAGATCTGGTAGATCTGATAAAGAAAGTGTACAAGATATTATAATAATCAATGCAGGCAAGCAATAACATGTGTTTGCCTTGTTCACACTTGTTTCCCTTCCAATCATAACCAAACAAAACCTGAAACACACAACGTTCCATGTTCTGAGCACCTTCTGCTGGTTCATAAATACAATGGAAGACATAAATCATGTGTCTGCTTCTGGTTTTATACTTGACTTTCATTGTTTGATTTCATGAAACTCTTTTAAAACAATGATAATAATAATAATATGGTAAGTATATTAATCAAAGTTTGAAAAACATACATTTCAATACTCGGGTATAAACTTAAAATATAAACATAATAAAGAGTATGTTGCTTTCTGTTATATCATACTAACTCATGACATCTAAGTTTTGTTCAAGATTTTTCTATTCTTTTCTGCAGTGCTGAACATCTATGCCAGGACTTTACACATGGTAAGACTAGACTTTACCACTGAACTCCCTCCCCAGCTCACGGTGCTGAATTGTCAGGATGCTGTGTGTTTGTGTTATCCCTCCAGCTGGGTGAACTTCTTTTTTTTTTGCAATCCATATATAATATTTTTATTTTGTTTGTAGGTCTAAAACTGTATGTGCATGCTTGCTTATAATGGATGTTGATATAAAATGTATTCCTTACCAACAGTTGCAGTCAATAAAGTCTAATAATCTCCTTTGGGTTTTAATCTATCTCATGCCCTTGCATCTCTCCTTTTTTAAAATTATTTATTTATTTATTTTTTGTTGAAAAAATTTTCACCTCCTCCCTGCCTCCCATTTCCCTCCCCTTCCTCCCACTCCTCTCGCCCTCCCCCCACTCCTCTCTCCCTCTCCCTCCCCCACTCATCTCCCCATGCCCCCACTCCTCTCTCCCTCCACCTACTCCATTCCCCCTCCCCCCACTCCATTCCCCTCCCCCCACTCCATTCTCCCTCCCTTTCCAGTCTGAAGAGCAGTCCAGATTCCCTGCCCTGTGGGAAGTCCAAGGTCCTCCCCCCTCCATCCAGGTCTAGGAAGGTGAGCATCCAAACAGGCTAGGCTCCCACAAAGCCAGCTGGGTGAGCTTCTATGGACATATTATAGTTTTGTATATTTTGCAGTCTGAGACTCAAACCCAGGGCCTGGTACATCCTAGAGAATCGGTCTGCCATTGAGCCATTACCCAGCCCTTTTTCTGCTCATAAGTAATACTGTTTCTCATTCTGTCCTAATTTATAGTTATAAAGTTAACTCTATGCATAGTAATAGCCATATGGTAATAGATTAATTGGTCAAAAGTCCTTCAACAATTACTAGGACCAATGGCTGTCCTTCAAAGATGAAGCATTAACTAGGTGACAGGACGAAAATTTCCTTTACCTCATTACTTTCTTTTTGTTCACATATTCTATGTATATATTCATTTTTGTTTAGATGATTTGCTTATATCACCAATGCCAGGTTACTGTGGTCCCTGGACTGCTCTGAAAACATATTAAGGAATCAGACTTTATACCAAAATTTTCTCAATGTATTTAAAATAGCTATGCTATTACGAGAGCGTACAAGTTTTATGCTTTAGTGCAACAGAGCAATAAAATGTAAATACTCACAATAACAAATGTAGAATACTGAAATACGGCCATCGTTATCTTTACATGAGTTTTGTAACCAATCTGGGGCTTTCATATTACTACTACATTGGAAAAGTCTTAATTTTCTGGTCCTAAGAGAAAGTATCTGGGCTAATAAATCACTTATATCCCTTCACAAATTAATTTAGTGAGTATAAACGTTCAATATCTTAGGTATTTGGTACACACATTGGAATTAATGGTGACTGGCATCTTTGCTTATTAATGATAACAATGTGTTTGATTTCTGAACATGATCATAGTTATCAATTGCATGACCATTAGTATTATTGTCATTCTAGCCTACTTACAGCTACCAATTAGTTGAAAACAACTTTTTAAGAACTTAAACCTCCAGGTAAATATAATTTTCAACTGGATAAAAAGCAAATCGAACTCATAGAAACAGAGGACATACATAACGTTAATTTACTAATAGTTCCTGGTCTTCTTTCTCTGATTTTTTTTCCTTTTATGCCACCAAGAACAATCAGATATCAAATCAAGAATTGAATTAGTGACACTTAGTGGAACAGATCCCATATCAGAACAAGGCAATGACCATGTGTCCAACAGGCAGAGAAATTGGTTAGCATCTATTGAATTGAAAACTGAGCAATCACTCCAGTATTAAATGCCATCTTTCAAACCCCAAAATGTAAGGGCTTAAGCATCAAAATTCCATTGAGTTTTAACAAACATGTAGATAAATGACAGGATTGTTATGCATAACATGATAAACACTGATACCAATTCAAACACTATGATATTGTCTTACCAAGAGCCCACCCATGTACCATTTTACTGTCCTAACAGTAAAAAGTTCTTCCCAAAGACTAACCATACTTGGACTTGATAAACCATATTTTAAGTGCTATTTTGCACATACTGTTTGCAAGGTCAATGATATTTAGTGTGAAGGTCATTTTATTTTCCATTGGCTTGTGTGAACTAACAAGAACTCAACTACTATCACAGCCTAAGGGATCGATAGACAAGCTAATGGTTACATACAATTAGAATTTGGAAATATTCTAACCAAAATTTAATATTTTAACGATCTAAAACAAATATTAAAATGCATTTATAACAATGGAGTTGTACAAAGATAAACAACAGCCTACTACACTAGGACAGTTATGCATTGAATGCAGACCTCGGGGTATAAAGTCAGATATGACTCCAGCTATTGAATCTCACTTACTAAGTCTAAAATTTATAGTGGAGGGAAAACCACAAATATCTCCCACCCTTAAATTATTCCCGTGACAGATTTCCAAAGAGCACTCAAGTTATGTTTCATAATAATTATAGGACAGACTATAAAAACAATTATCTCAGTTCCAAGCACATAGTAATTTCACAATAAATAAAATTATAACTCATACAATTTGGTTGTAGTCATATTTTGTAAAAGACCATTTTAACTTAACACAGAATATAAAAACATTTATGTGTAAAACTTTCACAGGAATAATATTTGTATTTAGGGAAAGTAGATACGTTGTATATGTATGTTCAAAATGAAAATTAAAATTGATTAAAGCTGGACTTTCACATTAAGAAACATGAAAATAGTGCTGGCTAACAGTTGTTTGAATGAATTTGTATTCTCCATAAAATAGAGAAAGTTTGAAAAGACAATGAAAGACATTTCGTATTTGTACTGATTAGCACTGATAATCATTCTAAGTTTTGTTTACTATTTTCAGAAAGCATTTTAAAATAGCAGTCCTTCCTATTTCAAATCAAATTGAGACCATTTGTCTTTTGAGCAGATCTATTAAGCAACCTGAATGAAGCTTATAGTATTAAAAATTGAATTCATAGTGGACTTTGTAGTGGTTACAGAGAGTTCATTTCTCATATATTAATCGTGCGTGTAGTTTCTGAACTCACAGAAACCTTGTTTGGTGTAGGATGTGTCGCTTTCATTGGTTAAACAAAGAGACTGCCTTGGCCTTTTGATAGGGCAGAAACTTAGGCAAGAGGGAAAGACACCGGGATGCTGGGAAGAAGAGCAGAGTCAGGCAGACGCCATGCTTCTCCTGCCCAAGACAGACATTGGTTAGACTCATGCGGATAAGCCACGCCCTCGTGGTAACACACAGATTGACAGAAATGGGTTAATCAAGATGTGAGAGTTATTTAGCTTCTTTAGGTTCACCAATTGTAGACTCCGTGACCCTTATTTATGGCTAGAAACCAATTATGAGTGAGTATATCCCATGTTCATCTTTTTGGGTCTGGGTTACCTCACTCAGGATAGTGTTTTCTACTTCCATCCATTTGCGTGCAAAATTCGAGAAGTCATTGTTTTTTACCGCAACGTAGTACTCTAATGTGTAGATATTCCACACTTTCTTCATCCATTCTTCCATTGAAGGACATCTAGGTTGTTTCCAGGTTCTGGCTATTACAAATAATACTGCTATGAACATAGTTGAACAAATGCTTTTGTCATATGATCGGGCATCTCTTGGGTATATTCCCAAGAGTGGTATTGCTGGGTCCAGGGGTAGGTTGATTCCGAATTTCCTGAGAAACCGAAACTCTGATTTCCAAAGTGGTTGCACAAGATTGCATTCCCACCAGCAATGGATGAGTGTACCCCTTCTTCCACAGCCTCTCCAGCAAAGGCTATCATTGGTGTTTTATTATTTTAGCCATTCTGACAGGTGTAAGATGATATCTCAAAGTTGTTTTGATTTGCATTTCCCTGATTGCTCTTGCCTATGGGCAGTAGACAAAATTGCCGTGGAGAAAAGTGGGATCTTGGGGGTGGGGTGGGTTGGGGGTAAGGGGAGATGGGGAGAGAAAAGTGAGAAGGGGAGGATGGGGGGGACTTGGGGAAACAGGATGATTGGGATAAAGGAAGGTTGGATAGGGGAGCATGGAAGCACAATTCTTAGTTAAGGGAGCCACCTTAGGGCTGGCAAGAGACTTGAACCTAGAGTGGCTCCCAGGAGCCCAAGGTGATGTCCCCAGTTAGTTCCTTGGGCAGATGAGGATAGGGAACCTGAAACAACCCTATCCTATAGCAATACTGACGAATATCTTGCATATCACCATAGAACCTTCATCTGGTGATGGATGGAGATAGAGACAGAGACCCACACTGGAGCACTGGACTGAGCTCCCAAGGTCCCAATGAGGAGCAGAAGGAGGGAGATGAGCAAGGAAGTCAGGACCACGAGGGGTGCACCCACCCACTGAGACAGTGGAGCTGATCTATTGGGAGCTCACCAAGGCCAGCTGGACTATGACTGAAAAAGCATGGGATAAAACCGGACTCTCTGAACATGGTGAACAATGAGGGCTGATGAGAAGCCAAGGACAATGGCATGGGGTTTTGATCCTACTTAATGTGCTGGCTTTGTGGGAGCCTAGCCAGTTTGGATGTTCACCTTCCTAGACATGGACGGAGGGGGGAGGACCTTGGACTTTCCACAGGGCAGGGAACCCTGACTGCTCTTTGGACTGGAGAGGGAGGGGGAGATGAGTGGGGGAGGAGGAGAAGGGTGGGAGGAGGGGGAGGGAAATGGGAGGCTGGAAGGAGGGGGAAACTTTTTTTTCCTTTTCTCAATTAAAAAAAAAATAAAATAAAAAACTTAAAAAAAAATGTGAGAGTTAGCCAATAAGAGGCTAGAGCTAATGGGCCAGGCAGCAATTTAATTAGTAAAATATCTGTGTGGTTATTTCGGGGTTAAGCTAGCTGCTGCCTGCTCCCTCTTACAACACTTGTTTTGAATAAATATGCCAAATATTTACCTAATTTTGTCACTACTGTCTGCTTTCTCTCCACAATCAGAAATGCTAAGACACACAAACACACAGTAAAAGACAAAGTTTGAATACAGTCAGTATTTTCTTCTTTAATTAAATGGGTACATATTTCTAGTACAACATTGTAGTTCATTTATTGTACTTTAATAGTATATTTCAACTCCACATTGACATAGTTCAAAGGTATCTCTGTTATTGTTCTTATTAATAAAGGCAAGGGAAGAATAGAAGAAATAATTGAACTATAACAAAATGATGTGTTGTGGCACACTGTTCTGTCGAGACAGAACTGGCTTAGAGAGCGGGCTCCTCCTGGGACAGATGAGATGAACCTGGGACACGGTTGCTTGGCAAACCAAGCATAGATGAAAGCAAACTTTCTCTGCCCATTTCTCAAACGTTCTGTTGAAATCTGTACCCTGGATAAGGAAGTGGCCTTTGAGCTCAGTTCTTCATGCTCTACTAGTTACAAAGGAGTGCTTTGCTTCTGTATACATGTTGCCTTGTTTCTATGGACTTCTTTTCATTTTCATTACTGTTATTAATTGAGGTATTGTTTCTTGCAAGGAGAGGCAAGAGTTTCTCATGATCATGTACGTGAGTAAAGGAGGGTTTCAGAGCTGAGATAATGCTTTTTAGTCTGTATAAAAGGCCATACAAAATAAAGCTTGCCATGCAGTTGTTCACACTCTGCATCCCCTGTTTACTGATTTGCGCGAGACCCTTTCCCAGGGACCCCAACACACTAGACGTTGACACTGTTTCTATTAACAAGTCAACAATAGAAGTTACTATGAGAATAAACAGGATACTTGCATTTGATTCCTGAGACTTTAATGATGTTTTTAAATTTTGTGCTGTTTTTAATAAAAAAAACACTAGACAAAAAATTTAAATGCCTCATATTTTCTGAATGATTTTAACTTTTTGGTATGCTTTTTTATCATCCTTCATACTTAAATTAATTTCCTTTGCAATCGCAACTATCATGTAGTGTCATTGGAAGCTTTTTGCTTCAAACTCATGGAGAGAATGGTTATCAACCATAACATTCAATGTTCACAACTACAGTGTCAGCAAACTGATTTTGGAATTTGCCAGTGAGTCATTTATCTGCCAGCAAGCACAGGATGACTATTATATAAGACAAGACCCTGGGCTAGATGAATTAATATGAGCCTGGGCAATTGACATTCTATCTTTGGCGAGCTAAGCCTTGGCCTCTTTTTAACTAGGATACATAAAACCATTACTTGGTGATTTAGTGAGGCACTGTCTAAATTACGGATGAGATGTAGAAGCCTGTCTTCACAGTTGACTGGAAGGCCAGCCTCAGGTCAGTCTGTCTATTTTGGCTATATTAATGAGCAACTAGGAACTATTCATTATTTAGCCACTACATGTTATGGCAAAATTAAAATTTAAAAATCTCAAAGGTCAACTCAGAATGTTATGTTATCTCCACAGGGAAGTACTATATTTCCTTTCAGTACTGGTTCATTGACAGCTCTCTGTCTCTTTCTATTCACAATTTCCTTTATTTATTCTTCCAGATCCTTGAAATGAAAATAGACTATGTACTTATAAAATTTCTTGGTATCAAAATTTTAAAACTTTATATCAATCATTAGACAAAATGCATGTCAATGGATGCGTTATCTTTCAATACACATTCACAATGTGTAATGTTTAAATTAGGTTTTGCATATAGAACTTGTCAAATAACATTTCTTTATGCTGAAACATTCTAGCTTTTTAAAATAAACAGAGTAATTGTTATCTACCATCTTTCTGCCATGCAACTAGAACTTCTTCTGTTTAAGTGTGAGTCAGATCCAATGACACCATTTTCACAGTGGAAGAAAACAGTGGTTTGTGCTAGTATGATAGTTCATGGTTTCAATTACTTTTGTGTAATATTAATTGTACAAAATATATCTCACTGGTATCTTAATTTTCTCCATTCCTTAACAAAATAGGAGTAATATGAATTGTGCTTTGGATCATTACCTAATTATATTAATTATATAGATTCTTAGGCTTTCTCTGAAACTTATTTTTAATGTAGCTAATAATTCAAGGTAATATTATAAACCTTAAAAGAATTAAATCATCAAAATATCCAAGACTTGTTAAAGAATTCAAGAAGAAGCACATATTAAAATCCAGGCTTTCTTTATATATGAGAAATAGCCATAATCCTATGTGAAAATTTTCAAGAGTTTATAGTAATTGTGATCATTAGAGAAAAAAAATGGTTCCAAGAACTTTACATACATACATTAAATAGTAATGTTGTTTTGACATTTTAATATTTGTTATTGTCCACATTTTAATATTCCTCTAGTAGTCAATCTGTGTAACTAGTCTGAGATATTGGTATCTGTGTGTGCAAAAGTGAAGGTTGAGACCAGCACATGAGACAAGAAGAACGGAGAGTGAAAATAAATTTTTCACTAGGCAGTGTTGATCCTGGAAAGTACGCTACTGAAGGAAAACTATGCCTGGGAATTTGAAATCCTGGTTTCCATCGTGAATCAATTTAGAAGTATGTCAAGTTAATACTTTCAAATGTACCCTAAAGTCCTGAGACCCATCCATATTTTATTTTTCTCTCCTTCATTCTTCTCTCATATATTATATCCCAGCTGCGGTTTCCCTGTTCTCCCTCCAAATCTCTCCTCTTTCTCTGATCTCCCAGATCCACACACCCTCCACCTATCCTCAGGGACACCAATCAAACATGACATAACAAGCTACAATATGGTCAGTGGCATACCATCACAATAAGGCTGAGCTAGGCAACCTAGTAGGTCAGAACAGGTCCCAGAGGCAGGCAAAAGAGTCAGAGACAGCCCCGCTTCCATGGCTAGGGATCCTATAAGAACACGAAGCTACTCAGTCATATCATAAATGCAGAAGATCTAGGTAGGAACCCTATGGGCTCCCTGATTTCCGTCAGCCCTGAAGAGTCCTGATCAGTTGATTCTGTTGTTTCTGTTAGCCAACGTCTTGTGGTGTCCCTGACCACTCTGATTCCTCCATTTCTTCCTCCTTCTCCACAAGACTCTGTGAGCTCTGCCTAATGTTTGGCTATGGGACTCTGCATCTCCTCTCATCAATTGCTGGATGAGGTCTCTCTGGTGATGATTATAGTAGGTTCCTGTCCCAGAACACTCTACAGGCAGGAAAAACTGTAGGTTGAAGGTTTTGTGGCTGGGTTGGTGTCCTAAAGCCTCTTCTTGAGGCCTTGTCTGGTTACAGAAGATGGCCACAGAACAAACACACATGAACTGGCAAATTTGTTCACTCTCCTTAGTGTTGTTCACTAAATAAGCAAATCTAATTCGACTACACAACAAATGAGAGACAATACACTAGGTGCAAATGTGTAAATGCTATAAAATAAAGACTATTTTTTAATGGATTTTATTTTTGGGGAGTCTGAAAGTCAAGTTTTATGTTGTTGTACTACACTTACTGAAGCAAAGATTTATTTTACTCTCAGTTTTAAAAGTTTCAATCCATAATAGTTAACAAGTACTGAAGCAGCTTGTCTTATGGTGAACAAAGAGAGGAGAAGTAACAGAAAGAGGTCAAGAGTAGATTTAGCTGTCAAGGATATTCTCCATTTAAATCTCATCTTACATAATGCCACAACCTCTCATTGGTCAGTACTAACTTCGAATTCATCAATGGCTTAATCCATTCATTAAGTTCAGATCATTCATGAAGTATTTGTCACTGGAAATTCCCTCAAAAATACATGCAGAAATTCATTATACTAATCTTCTTGGTATTTCCCAATCTAATCAAAACAGCAGACACAAATAACCATTACAGGGAATCTTATCTCAAAATATACTACATAGAGATGAGAACATACTTTGGTATCATATGCACATGCCTAAGTTCAAATTCCAGCTGCCAGATACCTGACATTAGAGGAATATGTCTCATGTTAATAAAGTATAGATTGCACTATAGTCCATTGTATGGATTAAATTCATTAATAAACATGTATTTGTCAGAATTATCACATATGTCCATTTAATATATGGCTTATTAGAACTATGTTTTAATAGTGAGCATTGTTACAAAAGGAAGATTGATAATGCAAAGCCTATTTAGCCTGAAGCTTGAGAATATATGAGTCAGGTGTACCTATAAATTAATGTTGTATCAAACAAAACACAAGAATTAAGAAGGGCTAACTGTGAAGAGAAACCAGAAGACAGGACATAAATTAGCATGAAAAAGCAAATATTTAAAACGGTATTTAATATGTTAAAAAATGATTTTATATCTTTAGAGAGAATTCCTGGGAACTTAGAGGGAAACAAAACTGAAGAAATGGTAAGCAGTTTGGATGAATTCTAAGTGACTTATTATTTATTCCAATAGATACTTAATAATATCAGTGAAGTGGTTAGTCACATAACCTTTGCTTCACATTACTGGCAGAAGCAAAGTCTTTTAGTAGAGCAGACATACTGATATAATTTAGAACATCATCCTAGTATTGCATTACTAAGGAATGTGTTCTCGCATGCAGTGCTGCCCTAAGGATACATGCACAATTAAGTATATACACTACACTTTAGGAAGTATTAGGTGAGTTGTCAATGCAGGTTAAAATATACATTAATTCAGTGAATATTTCTTGAGGGTCTGTTATGTAGCATGTGTTAATGTATTTCTATAAATACACTTAAAATCTCCATGTGTGAAATAGAGGAAACAGTAAGAAGTACTTCATATATTCTTGTATTAATAGAAGTTGATGAAAAGAGCTACTAACATAGGGAAGAAAGTGTCTAAAATCTCCCAGGTAACCCTGATACCAGGAGCACCATCTATGAGGATATTAAAATGACTCAAACTGAATTACAAAGGCCTGAGTTGTAATAATGGTAGTGGCCATATGGATAAGGGACAGCTATGAAATACAGGCAGCTATAGACCTGGTAGCTTACAGCATGTAAGAATAAACTCTACAAGCAGTTATAGGGCCTCAGAATTGACATCTGGAGATCACTGAAAGAGTACTGAAATATATTTTGCTCCCTCCAAAACTCAGAAATATTATAGAAGAGGTAAGAAGGTGCATCTTGTTGACAGATGACTGTTATGTTCAAGATCTCACAAGAGAAGTGGCTACCTACACAAGACCCTCACAAGGCTGAGCACATCAACATTCCAGCATGGATGGGAGAGGAACTAATAAGGCCTAACCTCTTGCTGAGTAGCTGCTTATAGCTAATACCTAGTAGGGAAAGGAAGACATGTTCCTCAGTACTATAGTCACTGGTACTTTACCACCTTGTGAATAAAAAACAATGTACTTATTAAATGAGATCACACACACACACACACACACACACACACACACACACACACAACATTAAAGCAAGGAGGACGACTTTGGAAGAAGGAATTTGGCAGGAGGTCAAGTACTAAGAGAAGATAACATGGGTAGTACTTTGACCAGACAACATTGTATATTTGTATGACACTGTCGAAGAATAAACACATGAGAACTAATCAGAAAAAGCAGGTGCTTTGGGGTTCAAAATGACTTGGTATCATGCAGCACAGATCTCTCCATTCTTACCCAACCAACTCATTTCAAATGAGATTCATTTGGAGTCTGAATGAAAGTTTGAGTGTCTTTTGTTTTTTTATGCTTTTTGCCACAAATCCTACATTACTTAAATCCTTATTTAAGGAACACACGGAGGTATGAGTGGTTCTCAGACCACAATCCCTACAAGGTAGAAGAAGATATTAACTTATTTAACATTTTTGTGGTGATCTGTAAATTATTTACTTATTATGAGAGCCATCAGCATATCACATTTAACTATGAAAATAATATTATACATGTGAAAATCTTCTAGAATGGAAAGGACTGAAAACACTTCTTAAGTTGATGCTGGGACACCAGAGATCTGAGGAGGCTTTATCTCGAACATTTGAGAAGAGTTTTCAAGTAGATATTCTCCACTGCACTGTTGATGACTGCATCTGCCACCAAAGTTACTTTGGTGGATACCAAATGGTCACTTTAGAGGATGATTTCTTCATGTGGAAAGCTTTTCCCACTCAAAGATGAATGGGCAGTGACATCTCTTCCCAACTGGAAGTGTGTATGCTCAGTGTGAACAGCTGCTAGAACAATGGTGGGTGAATTTTTTCCCTCTATAGAAAACAACCTTGATGAACATACACTGTCACATTGCTTTCAGGACTAATGTCCATCTGTTGGAATGGACAAATGCCTAGTCACTTCCTGGTCAGGCTGTAGGACATTGGATGCCTTAGTCAATATATTCCAGTTCTTTTTTCATGACAGCACTGCCCCCTGGTCATTGGATGCATGGCATTAAATCCCTCATCTCACAAGCTCATTCAAAACAACAACAAAATCAAAATTTTATAGAAGTGGCACATTAAAATCCAGAGTATATAAAATCTATTATTGGCTTGTATTTTTTTCTGTTGATTTTATTCTTTTTGTAAATGCCAGAGGGTCAGCATAGTGTGCCATGACTACATATATGATTCGTTGCATGTTGTTGTATATTCTGTTTGCATTAAAGGAGAGTTTAACTTCATTTTCCTTGTATACACACACAAACGCACACACACAATCAATAAATCCAATCAAATGTTGAACAACAGCTTGAAAAATGACCTTGTTTTTTTTGTGTCATTTCTAAAAATGCTTTGTCTCCTTGTTCCTTTTTCTTTGTTTTCCCTCTTCAGCTTTGCTTGGATTGAGTTTTTCATAATATGACTCCAGCTTCTTTTTCCACCCATGACATCAGATCTAGGCATTCTTTGTAGGCCCTTGACCTTTTTCCAGTTTGCCCTCAAGTCTGAAATCTCTCTAGTGGATTCTTTTAATTACTTCCTTCTTTCTTAATTTAGTCTTTCCAGTTTGCCCTATCACTGATCCCTGTTCATCTTCCAGAAATAGGAGTGTTTCACATTCTTGGCTCCTTTGAGAGCGGTCTCTTCATAGTTGATCACTTTCTAATTCCAAGAAGAGCCCTGGTATATTTCCCTTTAATTCCTTTTCTTCTTATGATGAACGGACTTCACTGTGACTTTTCAGAGTGAATAGGCCTCAAAGGAAATGTAACTCTAAGCAGGTTCTCTTTCTTTCCAGGACATAAAAACATAATGATTCCCTTTCCCAAAACCTGTATTTCTGAGAGGTGGATTTATGTAATGCTTGTCATCATAGAAACATTCATAAGAACCTCAGAACACAGAAACACAGGTTGTTTTTGTTTGTTTTGAGACAATCTTGCTGTGCAGCAGAGAGTGGCCTCTATCTTTTGAGTTTGCTCTCCTATCTTCTGAGTGCTGGGATTACAGGCACATACCTCCATCTGGGGAAACTCAGGTTTAAGATACATGTAACATACTTTATAAGATGGGACCATGGGTCAGTCTCATTATTACCTTAGTTTTTGCTACAAGTACTCTTTGTATTATAGATCATAATAAAACAAAATAAACTAAAACAAACAATAAAGGAAAGAGGGTGAAATGGAAAAGAAAGGGAGAGAGGGAGAGAGAGAAAGAGAGGAAGTCATTTCTGAGAGGTAATGAATGGAAATACAAAGCAAAATGTGTTACATCTCTACCTTGTCTGAATGTCAGGCATTCATCACTCCAGCTTCTGAAAATTTATGCAGATCATATAATTGTTTGATTTTGTGTTGTTGTTGTTTTTAAATAAATAAGTTTCAAATACTTATCTATTTAAACAAATATTTATTGAGTTTATTTGTGATAGTTAGTAATCTAGTTACTGGGAAAGAATAGAGTTTAATGCCATACCTAACACTGCTAAAGTGTCCAAAATCCTGAGACTAGATAGGGAAAGGGAAAAACCTACTTTTATTATTCTGCTAAGCGAACATAGCAATAAAATGGCTCCAATGACATGTTGTTATGCCCATGAAACAAAGAATCATTCTGTCCTTATCAAAGAAGCTCTTCTTTTAGAAAAGTAGTAATAAACAAAAGAACCCAAGCAGGGTAATATAGAGTACTCAATCCTAAAAAGGATATCTTTATCAAACCCTCCCCTTATGCTTCATGAATCCATGTGGAAGAGGAGGCAGAAAGATTGTAAAAGCCAGAGCTGATAGATGACTCCCAGGAAAAGGTGTCTTACAGTCACAACAGAACTCAGAAGAGATACACGCATGATATGAAGTGAACTCATAGAGAATGTGACAGCATGCACAAGAACTGTATGTGTTCAAATCAGGCAAAAAAATCTAAGCACTGAGAAGGAGAAGTGGACACAAAGTAACACCCTTTATGAAGAAGCTATTGCATTTTGTCCAACAGACGTCACTGCGTCACTGGGTATATGAGCAGGGTTATAGTCAGGTGTAGTTAGCAAACACAAAAGAAACTTGATGTGTTTTTGTTTGTTTCTTTTATTTTGTACTCTTTCGGAGGGGGTAATTATTTCTCTTGTTTATTTTAATCTTTCTTTTCCTTCCTTCCTTTCTTTAATTTTCTTTATTTGTTTTTTTCTTTCTTCTTCTGTTTTTTGGTTTGTCTGTTTTAACTTTCTTTTTGTTGTTGAATTTTCCCCTGATATTTGTTTTTTTATTGTTGTTGCTGTTTGCTCTGTTGTGTGTGTATGTATGTGTGTGTGTGTGTGTGTGTGTGTGTGTGTGTGAGAGAGAGAGAGAGAGAGAGAGAGAGAGAGAGAGAGAGAGAGAGAGAGGGAGAGAGAGAAATCAAGAGAGAGCGGGGTGGTAAGAATGAAGTTGGATGAGTAAGGAGGGAACAGTATCGGGGGAGAGTTCAGGAAGTGCAAAGAATATGATAAAATAGATATTGCATAAAAACTTATTCAAATAAAATTATTAAAAAGAATAAAATGCTTAGTATTTTGAAGAACTGTATGTGAGGTCCTCTTTTAAAGGGTTTACATAATAAACTCAGCTAGAACAACATGATGAAGCTTGTTACCAAGTTGTGAGTGTCAAAGCCTGAGTCCTGGCAGCTCTTACAAACTAGGTCAGATCACCAGGCCTTAGTATGCCAATTAAGGACACAAACACTCATGAAAATCATGGATGTGGCTGTATTGCTAAGGATTCCAGTGACACCACTCCATTATCCAAGTTTTTAAACAGAAATCAAGATGTATGCATAAGCAAGCAGCTCTGTTCTAAGTGTGGTCCCCCCATCATCAATCCATCTTTGTTCCAATCCAGTCTCTCATGCAAAGTAGTCTGGCAAGTTGTCAAAACTTTATGAAATCTCTTCTTGGGAGACAAGTTTTTCCTCTGGCTGGTACTAAGCTTCAGCCTTATCCGTCTTGCAGCAAGACATAATGGGGGAAATTCCAGGTCCTCAGAGACCATTGTTTCAATAATCTGACAGCCAAAGGGAAGCCACGTGTCTCTATTATCTCTGCTATTGCCAGGATGTCCACAAACTGCTAGATGAAAGTACCAAGTTTTAGAAAACTGGAGTTCAGAAACATTAAGGGGTGTCTTTCCAGCTAGAACGTGGCATAGTTGTGTGATAACTCAGTCGCAAGACTACAGACTCATAACCTCTACACCTTTGCATTCTTAATGGAATGGGTATGTCTGCTTTCCAACTCTCTACATACAGGAAAACCATTGTCTTCTGGATGTTGATGTTTAAATTAAATAATTACTATTTTAATGTGGAATGCTATTAAGTACTCCGCAAAAATGTTGTTTTACAAGTTACCTTGGGAACGATGGTGTAGGTCTTCCTCACATTGAGCACGATCTTTCTTAACAACAGCAAAACCTGTGCTGTCTCCTGCATCAGCATCCTGTTTGTTATGACAAAATATGAAGAATTTTAAACACTTTTTAGGACAGGAATTCCTTCAGGAAATTGCAAACTAAAAGACTAGTATCACTAGCTCAGAAAAACCTAGAATCTTGCTTTAAATATTTGAACCAATGACTGAACCTTACGATATTCCCATGGAGACTGTCAATACTACAACTAGAATACTCAATTTTCTTTTTTCCCTTCATCTCCCCTTCCCTTCCTCCTACACCCCTTTGCTATTTAGCTTCTGTGGGGTCATGGACTATAGACTTGTTATCTGTTGCTTTATAGCTAATATCCACTTATAAGTGAGTACATACCATGCTCACCTTTCTGGGTGTGGATTACCTTACTCAGGAATTTTTTTTTCTAATTACATCCATTTCCATGCAAATTTCAAGATGTCATTTTTTTAACCACTGAGTAGTACTCCATTTTGTAAATGTACCACATTTTCATTATTCATTCTTCAGTTGAGGGGCATCTAGGTTGTTTCCAGGTTCTGGCTATCACAAATAATGCTGCTATGAACATAGTTGAACAAATGTCCTTGTAGTATGATTGAGCATCTTTGGGTATATTCCCAAGAGTAATATTGCTGGGTCCTGAGGTAGGTTGATCCCCAATTTTCTGAAAAATCACCACACTGATATCCAAAGTAGTTGTATAATCTGCATTCCCACCAGCAATCGATGAGTGTTCCCTGTACTCCATACACTCTGCAGCATAATCTATCCTTGGTGTTTTTGATCTTAGCAATTTTGATGGGTGTAAGATGCTATCTCAGTGTTCTTTTGATTTGCATTTCCATGATGGCTAAGGATTGAACATTTCTTTATGTGTTGTTCAGCCATTTGAGATTCTTCTGTTGAGAATTTTCTGCTTAGATCTGTACCCCATTTTTAAATTGGATTATTTGGTATTTTAATGTCTAATTTCTTGAGTTCTTATATATTTTGGAGATCATAGAAAACTCATTTTTCAAGAATCTGCTTCCCTGCTTTCTTCTATGCCCCATATATATAGATCCATGCATCTACAGTAATAAACTGGCAGCCGTGGATTACTTCAAAACAAATATTAACAAATTAAGCGCTTGCTTGCAACTCCTAAGATGTTTGCATTATGATAGAATTGAAGGTATATTACATGTTCAATTTTGATGATGAATACTAGCATCTTGACATTGTTAGTTTCTTTTACTGATATATAAGTATATCAACCAAACCAAAGTAAAAGAGATTACTTTTCCAACATGATACATCATATTTGGAATTTTTCAAAACATGAGAATTTTAAATTGATTAATGAACACCACTTAGACAATCTTAAAATTAATTTTAATTTATTAAGGGTATTTTTATTTATTTTCATCAAATCTTAATATCTGTAATGCTGCAACGTGTAGACGCATTCAGGATAATAGGTGGTATTGAGACTAACAGAATTTGATAAGAGGACAGCTTTGGAGTGTAATAGACACACACTTTTCTAAACATTAGATTTATTAGTTTTATCTTATGTGTGAGCATTTTGGCTGGATGTACGTACATGCACTCCATGTTAGTTTGGCTATCACAGTGGTCAGAAGAGGGCATCAGATCCCAGGAGAGAGCATTGGATCCTCTGGAAACTGAAGCTATGGATTGTTGTGCGCTGGTCGCCTCTGCCTGCGTCTGCCGCCTCACCGGTCCTGCTGCCGCCTGCATCTCTGAAGCTATGGGTAGTTGTGAAACATCCTGCAGGTGCTGGAAATCAAACTCAGGTCCTCTGAAAGGGGAACAAGTTCTTTGAATCATTGATCTGTCTCTTCAGTTCCCCAACACCTGCTTTTTTTAAGGCCCACTGTAACTGTAACACATTGCTTTCTCCCTGTTTATAATAGTAATGTCACTCTTCCATGAAGAATTTTGTAAAATATTGAAAACATAAATATGCTATTGTGGTAGTTAGTTTTCTCATTGCTATGACCAAAGGTTTACCACTTTTCCTTCAACTTTTCTGTTTTGGGAAAGCATAAATGTATGGTTATGATGGCAACTAATCTTATTGCTGTGAACTAATAGCTGACAAGAAACAACCTAAAGGAATGGCTACAGTTCTAGGGGAAATAACCCATCATGGAAGGGAGGACAAGACGGCAGGAGTGGGAAGTGATTGGTCACATTACCTCTACATCAAGGAGCAGAAAGAGTCAGTTAAATTGTATAGATTTATTTATTTGAAGTTAGTGCCAGAGAAACTTAGCACAAATACATATATGCATCAAAAACAATAATACATTATTTAAAATGTATAGTAAAACTCTCTATATAAATTGTGTTTCAATTGAACAGAAAATAACATTCCGCCAAAATTATAAGAATTTCAAATAATGTTAATTATTTTATTTTGATTAAAGAAAACGTTAATTTCTTTTAATGTATACAAATATACACATCAGTCTCTATCATTGTATGCATGTGTGTATGTATGTAACAAATATTCTGTTACATTGTTTTCACTCCATGTTTTTAATAAACTTAAAGGTATCTCAGTGAAAGCTATTTTCTTTGTATTTATACTTGTAAACTATCAGAAATTTTGATGCATTATTTTTAAAACTCTAATACTTTAAATAACGTCTTTATCTAACGTCTTTAGATAAAGTTTGATTTTCATCATTTCAATCTTAAAGTGTGTATCTAATGTTGTCATATACTGGATAAATCACAAGTTGTTTAGTATGCTTTAGCATGTTCTCCACAAAATATGGCTCTATTTTCTGTCTAGGCTGTGAGAATGTCAGACAGGAGCTTATAAAACAACAAAATTCATTTGAAAAGAAGGTCACTTTGGGAATGTGAGGTCATCAAAAAGCCCATTTCTAAAGGGTGAATGTTGGATTGTATTATGGTTATGCAGACAACAGTAGATGAAGATTGGCGTTTGAAGACGAGAAGTCAGATCAAGGCTAGAGGTAACACTGTTCATTTGCGATGTAAAGTCAGAAACTGTCTGAACAACTGGCAGATAAATCAACCTGAAACTTTCTTTCCTGGAATATAAAAGGGACTTTAAGAGTGAAACTTCAGTGTTGCACATAATAAACTCCATTAAATTTCATGCCCTGTAGTTTAACCTAATGACAGAGTTTGGGGTTACAAATCATACTCTCATTCTGAATTACTTCTGAAATCACAAATTTAACAAAGTACTTAAAAATACTATCAAGTATAAACTGATATAAGAATTCCACTGTCACTTATCAAATCACATATGGAAGAAATTTGCAAGAGACAAAGCTATTATTTAAAATTTATTAAAGCAGATGTACTTAATGCATTAAAACCCATTTATAAATATATAAATAATTTGCAATACTCCATATATGTTAATCCAGGTAATTGGTTAAAGAGAAAGAAGAAATTGAAATATGATATTTTTTAAGTGTTGCAGTTGTTGATGTTTTTGTTTATTTTGTTTTGTGGGCTGCTAGCCACTCACTCAAAAACCTTGTGTCTAAACCTCCTGGAGTGGCATATATATATATATATATATATATATATATATATATATATATGCCATCACTTTCTGGCTCTTATATTGCATATATTACAATATTTTTACAAAAGCATATGTTTTTTGTTTGCTTGTTTTTATGTTTGTGTTTGTGTGTGTGTGTGTGTGTGTATGTGTGTGTACGTTCATGTGTGGGTAAAAGTACATGTGTGGGAGATCAGAGGAGAATGTTTGTCCCAGTTCTCATTGCCACTTTGTTTAAAATAAATTTTTTTGTTTGCCAGTGCGCATACAAAGCTAACTGACTATAGAGATTTGAAGCTTTCTTGTTTCAATTTCCCATGTTCGTCAAGTAGCACTGGCATTACAGACATGGCATCTACTACAACATGGGTTTTGGGGATTTAAGTCAAGCTCCTTACAATTGCATGAAGAGGTTCTAACTAGTGAGCAATCTCCCGATCCTAAAGCTGAGGTTTTCAGAAGTTCACGTCTATTTATATTGTTATATCTGAGGATTCTAACCAAGTTTCTTCTAAAATGTCATAAAATAATTTTCTGTGAAAATGAACACATAATTAAGATATTTGATATCAAAACCTATCAAGTAAAATTCAACTTGATTTGTTTTTATCTACTTCCAAACAGCTCAAAGCAATATATAATATATTATGAAAGCAGTTTAACATCTTCTTTAAACAGTAAGATATTATATCTAAACTACATCTAAGCTCATCTAGTGATTCACCTAAATGTTTAAATGTTTTCTGTGTATCTAATATATTAGAAGCTAGTAAGCATGCCTTCAGAAGACCCAATCGAAATATGGCTCTTGCCGGGCGATGGTGGCATATGCCTTTAATCCCAGCACTCGGGAGGCAGAGGCAGGCTGATCTCTGTGAGTTCGAGACCAACCTGGTCTACAGAGCGAGTTCCAGGACAGGCTCCAAAGCTACAGAGAAACCCTGTCTCAAAAAACCAAAAACAAACAAACAAACAAACAAAAATACAGAAATATGACTCTTTCCAGTGTACCAGGGTGCATAAAGCTTTGGGCAGTAGCTCATGAGAAGAAGAAAGTTAATTTGAAGGAAAGGGGTCACTTTGGGAATGTGAGGTCATTAAATGCCTATTTGATGTGAGTTGATAAAATGTACCAACATCTGTGCTAATACAGCATAGTTGCCAAGCCACTGATGTCAGATACATAATAATCTCAATGGACTTTTGTAATGCCTGTTAATTTTATTTTATTTCACCTATGATAAAATTTAAGTTATTAGGCATTAATGAAAAATTAATATATGTATAGTAACAATTATTATAAGAAGAGCATATTTTTACCTATCAGCTTTTACCTGCTGTGCTATTTTAGGATTATCAGCAAGAATAAGTTAGCAGAAGTCAATACCTTTACAAACCATGATAGCTGATCTGTATTAAACAAGTGCATGTGGCCAAGCTGGTGAGGAGCAGGGAAACTGCTTGCCCCTTCCACAATCATTCCATATAGGAAGCATCAGTGTCTCCTGAAGAAAAACCAATGGACATTGGACTTGAAAATCTCTATACTTGAAAGAGGACAGATTATTCCATTTTGAGCTTCAATAGTATCAGCTGCTAAATGAGGATGTCAGTATATTCTCCGCAATTTATTTTTAACAGGTTAAAAGAGAGAATATCTGTGCACTGCTTCAAATACCAAATGTGCTTGAGACTTTACTGGTGAGAACGTTTACTTTAAAAGGCTGTGTCATCCACTATGAAACAGTACTTACTTGCTTGTATATGTCTGCCTGTCTTTGTAATCCTGGAGGCAAAGTGACTCCATAAAATATTAACTGTTCCCACATCCATAAAAATGTGGATTTATTTTCTGTGGGAGTCCTTTAAGCATGAAAGTGGAAAGTGCTTTGATGGCCTTTTCCCCACTTAATCCCTTAGATGGAGGAAGCCGAAAGAGCCACAACTGTATTATGTTAATGTTCACAGTTTTAAGATGCCCTAGACCCACAATAAATAACCCGTGATGTCCGTAACCACGTTGCGACTCATTGTTCATAATCAAAGGACTTCCCTGACATTTATATACCCTGTTAAAGCACCCATATCTCTGAGCCAGACAAGACGTTGGCAGGTGTGTTTTAAACCAGTCGCATCAAGGCCATTCAAGCTTATGACTCAATGCATGTTAGAAGACCCAGTCCTCAATTGCGGCTATTATTCAATTACAGGCGAACTAACCTCTCATTGCACATTAATTAGGTGTAAAATTATGAACTGTTCCCCTTAATATTTGTGTCCTAACACTGCACAGCAATATTAGTTGAGTGATTACTTTTATATACTTAGTAGCCCAATATATTTAAAGGCAGCACAGTGTCTCTTGACTACATTTTCTTCCAGTAGGCATCACCAGGCAATTGCTCTCAGCAGTTGATATATTGCCATCACCTGAGGCTTGAACCTGATCAGGATTTAATATCAGATACCAAGAAGGGAGATGCACCTCAGGCAGGGCAGAAAATTTCAAGACCTTCATCAGGCCTTCTCTTAAGGTGAGTGGAGATACTGCTGAAAGAGCTGAAAATGCATAACAGGGTGACCTATAATGTTCACTCGCATGGTATTTCTTAAATTTATATACCATTTTAAATTTACTACTAAAGTGCAAATAATCCTGTAGTGTTGACATCTAAATGCAGGATCAGACTAGCACACTACTGTTGATCCTGAATAACAGGGTGATCAAAAACACACTTTGGTGGAGAAAACATTCCTGCTTGACTTCTCAGGTTTATTAGACTTACTTTAGTCCCCATACTACCCTTGTTAGGCACCAAGAAAAAAAATACAGAGACACATTTTTTTTTCATGAAGACCATGTGTCTGCTACTGTCTCAGTAAACTTCTCAAGTTGATAGAAAATGCTCTTGACATCATGATGTTATGACAATTATGATCGCTTTACATGTTATCTTAACTCTTTAGAAACTTTACAGAATTACAAATATTGCTATGTTGCACAAACTAAGATTCACTAGCATACCGTCTCCTGATGTATTTGAGATAAGTTCCACTCATTTGCAGTAACAAACTGTCTCTTGTAGATGTGCCCCTAACAGCTTCAAAATCATTTCAAACTAATATCAAAGGACTCCTCTTCCGTCTCGTAAGAACAAGCTAAAAATTAAAGATGAATCTTCAAGCTACAAATTATTTACACTAATAAATATATTGAGATATAATACATAAAATCATAAAGCCCAATACTACTTTAAGGAGTAGACTATAGTAATGCTAGAACATAGCTCTCAAAGAAATAAGGAAAGCAATGCCTAGAAAAGTGGTCTGAGACTAGGGAGTAAAACTGAAAATATTTCCATAGGTTGTTTGTCCCCTTGCTCTTGACTATGGAGAGAATTACTATGGCTCTGAAGCATTTAGACACAATTATACACTAAAATCTCTGTCACAGCTAGCATAGGGTTATAATAGAATTTCAAAATAGTCAACTAAATCTGTATGCAATTTTGCATGTTTGTATATGCATGGTGCCTTGACACTTTGTTTTATGTCCCTAAGGCATACAATGGAAGATGTACCCTATTAATGAGAGTAACCATTTCCAGATACACACTGTATTAGAAATGACTTAATATAGATCTTATAAAGCTCTGCTTTACACATGAGCTGAGTGGTCTCAAAACAACTTTAAAATGCTTATTTTACAGGTCAAATGAAAAGTCCATTGACTAATTTGTTAGAGCAGCCCTGTTTACATAGAGGACCTGGGTTTGCTCAACTGGTCTCCTCAGAAATGACTGGTCAGTCTCAGTTTTAGGGGAGGCCGAGCTTTTGTCTCCCTCTGGATGGGTTGCTGAACTCTGGCAGGTGATTCTCGTTATCCTTTACAAGTGTGAAATGAAATGCAGAGTTGACCAGCCACCCATCCTGCCCCCAGTGACTCATCCTTTAGAAACAGCTGAAATCATCACTCGGTTACAATGTTTTCCATTTCTTGGCCTCTGAAGAAGTAGGAAAATCAAGCCCATGGCTCTTTGCTTTTCTGTAGTTTGTTCACGTATTTGAAAGCTATCTGCTTGCATTATATGAATTGATTGTAAAAAGAAAGAAGAAAGAAAAGGAAGAAATTTATTGATTATTTTGAATAAAAAAAAAAGCCTCAAACTCCTCAGGAGTAAAACATGATACAGGAATGGTGGCCCTCATTTTCCATGAATTCTAAGTGTATCTAAAGAAGCTTGGACATAAGATATTCTTTCTGCAAGTTATCTTAATATTGATGAATTTTAAACAGTAAATCAAACATGCATACACTACGTGTATTTTCTACAGAATTTTCAAATATATTTTATTCATATCTTCTTTAAAAGTTTGCATTTATTTAAAAAAAGATTTAATTAGAAACATTCCATATGATTGATACCAGTGTGACCATGTTGAAAAACTTTACTATATTGGGAGTAACAAAAGCAAAGTTATTAAAGGAATTGATGTTTAAAATAAGAAAAGATTGTCCCTTCCAAGAGCCTCAATGAAAAAGAAATGAGAAGCTAAGAAAAGTTACTATAAGATGAAGAGAAATAACAGATTCTTTCAAGTCTGAAAACAATTCTGTTTCAGCATATAAAACAGAGAATGGTCTAGGTCATACAACGATTGACTTTAAGTCATAGTGACTCATCAGAGCAATGATAAATCCCTTTCCTAAACAGGTTCAGGCTGAGTGAGCTGAGATTCCCCTCAATGATGTCCTTCCTCAGGCCAACTGGCCACTATAGAGTATTGTTGGGAATTATGGCAGAAATAAGAGGGGCTGCTAACTTGAGCATGGATTTGTAAAGGTATGTAAACAGACTGTTCCACAGAATTCAGAACATCTTCTCGAGGTGAAAGCAATTTTAAGCTGTCCAGGAAGTGGAACAGGACTCGTATGCTCAGAAGGAAGAAAGCTGAATATGTAATAAACAGCACTGATGGATGCAATATTCCGTTTGCCTTCAGGAATTCCAAAGAGAGGCTTCCTTTCAACATTTTACAATATCAAAAGCAAAGTAGCTATATATCAGCTTCGACATTATTCTGACCAAACCAGGCCAAGTGCCTACTCAATAAGATATGATTAACTTTTGTCTCTAAGTCTGAATCCAAGACAAATTATAATCTGCTATGAACCCTGCTATGCAATGGTGGGGACAGGTAGCTATCGCCATTACGAACACAAATAAACGGAAAATACCAAGAATTTGCTGGATTTCAGGGTGGTTGTTTTTTTTTCTTTTTACTCTTTGGAGGCTCATCATGCAGCTCCTAAATAAATACACTACATAGAGACTTTTTTATGAATGCCCAGACTTAGCTTGGCTTGTTTCTAGCCAGCCAGCTTTTCTAACTTAAATTATTCTGTTTCTCTTTAATTACATTTTACCTCTGGGCTTTTTACTTTTCTTGATTCTGTATATCTGTCTTTCCTTCTTACTCCATGGTTGGCTGTGTGGCTGTCCCCCTGCATCCTCTTCTAGTTCTCCTCCCGTTTTTTCTTTTCCCAATTCTTTACTAGCTAAATTTCTCCTCCTATTTATTCTCTCTGCCAGTCAGTCCTGCCTGTTTCCCTCTCGTGCCGAGCTATAGGCCATTTATCTCTTTATTAAACCAATCAGGTGTTTCAGGCAGGCAAAGTAACACAGCTTTATGTAGTTAAACAAATGCAACATAAAAGGATACCACACAGCTTTGCAACATTAAACAAATATTCCAGAGTATAAATAAATGTAACTCATCTTAAATCAATATTCCCCAACACTTCAGAAGTTCTAAACTTACGCTGACAAATTTCACAAAGCTCTGAAAGGCCAGAACTCCTTCCTATTAAGGGTGAAATTCTTTTTTCTAAATTATTTCTCTTTTCTAAGTTCTCTTCCTGGCCTTTGACAACTCTTCCAAAAAATAGGCCTGTTTATTTTATTGTAGATGTATGAGTATTTTGGTTGCATGTATGTGTGTTCAACTTGTGCATGCCTGTGCGTAGTTTTGAGCTACCATGTGGGTTCTGGAAACTGATCCTAGGTCATCTGAAAGAGCCACAAGTGCTGTGACCTCCTGCGGCAATTCTCCAGCCTGCTTGGCGAGACTTGATTTTTTCGACCCCTGTTCCCCTTAACACTCTGCATTTTCTCCTCTTCCCATTCTTCCTTAGGTGAATTTGAATCAGAACTGACACTATGCTTCCAGACTTCAAGAAACTTAGGAAACATAGGGTCATTTTTTTATTCTTTAAAAGACATACTTAATTTCTGACCATGCCGGAGTAGATGCCCTAAAAACATCAGCAGCCTTTTCGATGCCTGACTCATTTATGAATACACATTCACATCCAGAATTCCTTTTAGATATATTTCTTAATTTTACTTGTCTTTTTTCATCTCTGTGTCATATTTTGTTTCTCTCTCTCTCTCTCTCTCTCTCTCTCTCTCTCTCTCTCTCTCTCTCCATATGTGCAAGTCTTAGAGTCTTAGAACAGGCTAAAGTGGGAGAGTCATGGTTTTTAACTATTCTGTAAACTATTTTGTTCATATGAAATGCATGAAATGCTCTACTTTATGCTACTTTAATCCATGTAAAAGGTTTCAATAATGGGGACAAACAACATTGTCTTTGACATGGTATTTGCTCCAGGACATTTAATCAGCACTGGTTGCCTGCCATCATCTTCCTTCCAACCCCACAAGTTCCTCTATCACAAGCTTGTATTTTGTTTGTCACCGCTTTCCGTTGACTTTGCCAATGGTCATGGGATAACAAGAGGTTGACCAAAGAATACCTTGGATTCTCACCCACATTGCACAGTGGTAACACACTTCCCATTGTTAACAGTCTCTGCATGTCTGTTCAGTAGCAAGAAAAGTTAAAAATGGCCAGAAAGTAGTCTTCACTTCTATGTTGATGCAACTTTGACTTCATCCCCTTGTGGTAGGAGTTCTCTATGAGTAATCTTAAGCCTTCTAAATCAAAAATTATAGGTAGTAAGATAAATATTTCTCATTTCTGTATCCTTCATTTATTAACTTTAGCATACACATATCAATAGTATAAGTATTTTAAGAGGTTCAATGTTATATTCCTTCTCTAAACCAGTGTTTTCCTTCTAATTTTGCCATTCTTGTTTATTTCAAGTGGCCACAAAAAAAATAAGCAATCAAAAAAAAACACCAAAAGTAACATTCATTACTCCTTTTAAATCTGTATTTCAAATTATTTTTCCTAAAATCCATGATGATCCACCAGATATAGCTCAACAATATATATATATATATTGCTATCAGGAAAGTTTCAATTCTCATTTTTTCTTTTTTTTAACCTTTTATCTTGACCTTATAATCTCATCATTTCTTCCTTCCTTTTCTTCCATCTGAACCCTACAATTTATTTCTTCTTTCTCTCATACAAATCCGTGACCTCTTTTCATGAATTGTTATTACATGAAAATATATGCATATGTCTTTGAATAGAGTTGAGGTTTACTGTTGCATTTTATGAAGGGCACTTTTATATGGGGTTATAATATATTAGCTCCAAGTCTCCAAGAAACCTAGGAAACAAAGACCATTTTTAATTTTTAATAGACATTTAATTTTTGCCTATGCCTATGACTTTTTTCAGCAGTAGATTCCCTTAACACTTAAGCAGCCTTTTAAAATGATTGAATCAGTTATGAACATACACTCATATTCAGAATTCTTTCCTTATATATATATATATATATATAAGAAATTAAAATTTCTTAATTTTACTTGTTTTGCTCCATTTATGTATCATGTTTGTTTCTCTCTCTCTCTCTCTCTCTCTCTCTCTCTCTCTCTCTCTCTCTCTCTCTCTCTTTCTCTCTCTCTCTCCACCATATGTACAATTCTTAGAACAGGCTGAAGTGGGCTGCTATCCAAAGTTATAGGAGGAAGAAAATATTCACCAACATCATCATCATCACCAACACAATAACACACACTTACACATTCTTCTTCCACCACCTAATCATAAAAGTCATGAGGAATTTTTATCAATATGAGGAAAGGTTACAAAGCAGTAAGAGTAGGTGGGGCACTGTTCATGCAATTTTCATGTATATCGTCAGCCTACCTGAGACGTCTCATATACATCATTCATAGTTAGTGACAGAATGCTGAAGATTGTGTTTAGTCTGATATTCAGATTATACCCAACAAGCAGCCTTGAGCCAAATAACTGGGGGAGGGATCAAGTAGAGGGAACAAAGCCCCAACATAATCCACATATTGATTCACAACATTCCACCTAGTTCATGGGATGAAACTATCTAATGGCTTAAGGATCCACTGGTCAGTGGAGAGGATAGGCTTCCCAGAAAGGAACCCCAACATACAAACATGTGTTATCAAATTTCATCTATCATCCCAACCAGAGGGTAAAGAGATGTTTACCAATGTAGCTATGAACTGACAGGTGGAAACTACTCAGAACTTTCAAGACTATCAAACACCCATTTTGAGTGTATGCGAACCTCTAATGACCAACCTGTCTTCATTCTTCAGAGTTAGACAGGAAGTCAGCTAATATGTGAACTCTGAGTCCAAAGTCAACTCATTATGGATCCTGTGATTTTATGGAAATGTCTATTTTCTCTGTTCTAAAATTCAAAGTTGTAATATGGTAGCTCTGAGCTAACTTTCCACATTTCTCATTACCTTGTAGAGAAAGGGCTACCTTTGAAGCAAGAAGTAATGGCCCCATTTATGATCACAAGGCTAAAGAGGAAAGTGAATTAATTAGTTTGCTAAGAACAAAACAAGGAAGATGCAGAAAAAATACACTGAATTACTTTATATCCATACTCCATTCAGCTCTGTGGGTGCTCCAATTTTCAAAAAATAAACAAAAAACAAAAAACCAAAGCGAACAACAACAACAACAAAACCACTAGCTATATTAAAGTTGCATTCACCTCGACACAGCCTATAAGAAGGTACCTAGCAAAACTGTTATAGATTTGATTTCTGCTATTTAAAAAGAAGGCTAAGAAAGTGTCTTTTTAATGGAAAAGTTATTTCATTGGAGAGCAACAGGCTTGCTCAATATATTTTGCTGATGTTGACAAATGATGTGGAAAGAGGCTCCTGAGGGGGATCAACATCTTAGTTTTAAAAACAAATCCAACAGAAATTACATAAAATAAAACCTAGGTTTTATATATTAAAGTTTGAGTACTTAAAGGGCTTGTGAAGCAAAGTTCTTCTAGTTGAAAACAGTGTTTTTTTCTACTCCAAGTCTTTTGTTATAATTATAATCCTGATATATTTGACATTGTACCTTTTTTGGTAGTATGTATTCTTTTAAAAGGGATCTACCCACTCATTACACCTGTGGATGCTGTTGCCTGTATAATGTATGTTGTGTGTTCCAATTTTCCTTTATGAAATAATTATTATGAATATTAAACCATGCTTTAAGGAGTAACATTTTTGAGGGAACTCTGTGGTTTGTATTCCAAAGTTTCTAAGACATGATCTGTTTATTATTCATAGATAGTGTGGGGAAAAGATTGGTTGCAGTTCTGCAGGGAGCACTGAATGGGCTAAGCATATAGGCTTTGCCACTGACAGTACCCACCCAGACTCAGGGCCAAAGTCATGATTTGAAGAATTTACTGATCTATAGTATAGACTTATTTCTGCTTAGACTTAGATACAAAATCTTGATAATATTTTTATGTCTACCCTTACATAAATGATAAAGGGACAACAAAGACAACACTTTAGAAGGAATCTCTCTCTCTGTTCTTTGAAACTGTCAAACTTATTTGGTTAATTTATTATTTATTACCATAGAATATCACTTATTTGTTAAACTCTACCTTATTGTTCTAATTTCTGTTGAGGAATGAGCTTGAAGCATGGGAGTCTTAGAAGACAGCAATCCTTCCCACAGTTATATCCTTGCTCTTGCTGTTGTCATTTTCTGAGACGTGGAAGTTGAAAGGATTAGGAAGTAGGCATTCTCAACAGACAAAGTACAGAGCAAAATGCTAACACATGTTTCTCTATCTGTGAAAATACTTCAGAACATTTATTTTAGCATTAAATAATACCAGGATACTCTTCACTTTTTGATATGTAAGTCAGAGAAAAAAGAATCAGGGTGATGTTTTGGTCAGATGTAATCTCAGGGATTCTATATCAAACTGAAAAGAATGTGTTTCTAGCCAGGAGAAGCCTAAAGTATAATCTGCCAGGGGAATCCTCATTCAAGCTAAATCTTGGGCAATGATGGATTGGAATTAGAGCAACAGTTTTGCTTTGGTCAAAGTGTGAGTCCCTAGATGCACAAACAATAAACCCAAGAGTGTCAGGTGGTTTTCTGTGAAGAACAGAGAAAACATTCCTGAGTTTTCCCTGGAGTTTCACTAAAGGTTCCTGGGGCAACACCACAATTCAGCATGCCTTCATTTCTTAGTTAGAAACACATGGGGTAGGAATTTTGAAAAAAGCTTCTGGTGACAGAGTATGTAGCAAAGTGAGAATTGCATTGGAAGTGAAAACATTCAAGTTTAAGTGAGGTTTTGTCTTTAGTTGGTCTAAGCCTTTATGCTTGCTTTTGTTCCCATGTGCCCTATATAATGGTCCTCACTGATAGTTTGCTTGTTTTGGATAATAATGGAAAATAGCAATTCATTTGAAAAATATCTTAGAAACAGTAAGGTAAATATGCTTGTGATATATTTTTGCTTATTCATGTGCAAAAGTAGCCTAGGCCCTATTCTGTGAAAGAGACATATGGAGTTCACAGATGGAGATAAAAACAGGAAACGCCAAATGAGAAAGTTTGGGATTAGGGAGATGGCACAGAAAGGTCAAATAAAACAGAAAACTTCTCACATAATAAGTTTGTTATACAAACTTTGGGAGATAGAAGATATCACTGGGGGTTAATGATTTTCAAAACATGGTTTGTGGAGGACAGACTTCAGAATATGTGGTCATTTGTTTAAAAAATGAAAATTCTAGGTGTTTACTCAAGCAATTGAATCACACTCATCACAAAGATGCTTAATGCTTCCTTCGGCTGCTTTTGCCCACTTCTTTCCTTCCTCTATGTCCACCTTCCCCTCCTTCCTAAATTTCCTAATGTTTCATAAGCATGCTGATAATCATGATTTGTTCTTTCATAGATTACAATATTAAAGCGAATGTGTCAGCCCATTTAGCTATAAAGATGCATGGACCAGCTTGGACCCCTTACCATTAATAGAAGGTTAACATTGTTACTACTCATGAAACCGTGATATTCAAAATAAAAAAATTATGTGGACTAAAACTGAGTCTACATTATGAGAAAACCAAACAGTTGCTATGAGCAATGCATTTACACACAGTGTCCAAAAGAGGGCAGCGGGCAACCCGCTTGCTGCTTCTGCTTAGGCCTAGGGACAAGGTAACCTGGAGTGAATTTTCGTAAGTGATAGTTTCCTTTGGGGGTACTTGTGAATGCATATGGGAAACACAATGTAACGCTAAAAGTTTATTTTATTTATTTTGTGGAGGAAAATTCAGTCTTCCTTGTGGGGAAAAAAATTCAGCCTTCTCAGGCATTCTGAAAATGTTTGACATATATAAAGCGCTTGTGTCTCTGTTGATTATCCAGTGAATTCTGCCACAGCCTTGTTTTAAGTCTCCAGTGCATTCAATTATGCTACCCTACAGAACTGAGACCTTGTTCATTTTCTTTTTCCATTTAAGTGTTTGGTAGACCAAGGGGAAAGGAAGAACAAAAAGCAGAAATAATACTGCAGCAATATTTCCTCTGCTCTGTCATCAATCAGAGCCTTTATAATTCCTAAACTTCAGATTCCTTCTTGTTAAACTCAGAGCAAACACCTCAAGAGAGTACCCAGTGAAATGAGAAATTTTAGATACATTTAAATGACTATTTCTTTTGTGGACATCTTTGCAGAGGGATGAGATTCTATCTTCCCTTCTGCAACTCTCTTATCATTGGATTAATTCAATGCTACAAACATTCTGGAGATGGCCACTTTGAGCAAGTATGTATGCATTAGTGTCTAATATTCCCTGGCCCTCCAGCAATCGTGAGAGTTTCTCATGGGAATTTCACTGTCAGGCTACTAATGACATCAACCACATCCTGGTGAGACACTATTAGACAGGGTGCATGTATTGTTAACCAAATCATCTGCAAAAAATATGATGTTTCTCACTTTATAAATGAAACATGAATCAGTATGTAATGAGGATATTAAGGCTATTTCTTTGCTGCACATCATAAACTTGCCTTCTACTCTGCAACATCACCATCTAGTTGAAATCCAGATTTCAAGTATTTCTCCATTAGGAGTACTTATTTTCCTCTGTGTCCTATTTCAAATAACACAGAAGATGATAACTCTCCTGGTCACTCAGTAAGGAAATGAGTTAATAGCCTTTGGACATACCTTCGTATCTCATTTCTGCAATTGCTATTTTTGTTCCAAAGTTTATATTTTATAATTTTGGTCTTACATACTCAAACTTTAACTTCTACCCTAGAATCTCAAAGGTTTAATTATTTCAAACTTCAATGGAAAAAGTAAATCATTTTTACAAGTCTAGATAGATTTCCTCATTTTTATCCATTCTAATACTCCTAAGATCTTTCTAACATGCGTGTTTGTGTTTGATCATACTACTGTTAGCAATAAGGTCATGGTTTCTTTTCTCTATCCACATAGTCTGGGATCCCAGTGCTCTCAACAATTTTGCAGCTTTGTGAACCATATTATGCTTCCTGCATATACTTCTGTTGAACTTGTTTCTCTGCTTGAGATATCTTTCAGCCCCTCACAGGTACCAGTGTGGATTTGCGACTTGCTCTGTCCTCTGTGGCACTTTCCTAAGCTGCATGTGCTACCAGGTTGTGTCTGCTACTTGTTAAAGATTGCTCCCCTACATGTTCCATCTTTTTGGGAGTCAGGGAGGAGTCTCGTCTGCTTTTAATTTCTAACAATCAGTGTTATGCTAAAGATTAGGACAAGTACTTCCTAAATGTTTATTGAAAGAGTAAATAAACGAGGGAATGAATACTTTATCAATTTGTGCTGGGATAAGGTAGTTGAAGGGCCAAGGCATCGTGAAAGGCTTGTATTACATCAAGGACCAGCCAAGTTTTTTGATAGAGTCAACATGTTCAAGTAATTGAGCAATGTCAAGTTTAATTGATGAGTTACATCCTATCTCATTTTTTTTCCCTTTACCATTATTTTGCAGGAATGGGAGAGTCTGTTTCCTGAATAAATCAACTGACTTTGATTCTCTCTTTGTGGCTCTGAAAGCTATACATGGTCAGAAAGGGCACCAGGCATTCCCATGAATTCATTCAGAGCTATATTATTGTGCCTTCAGAGGAGACCTTGAAAATATTACCCCAGATGTTTAATTCACAAAGCCCTGCTTAGAAAAGCCAGCTTGGAATAAGGTTCATAACTTATTTGTTTCTCTCAAGAACACTCATTTTACTACTTCAATATAAAAGAGGGGGAAAAGAATACCAAAGGGCTCTGTTAAATGGCGAAGAAAACTGCTGGCTTAGTTATGACTGCTTTCAGTTGAAAGCACAAAGAACTGGCAGCCAGGACTTAATCAAACGAAGGTTTGTATTCTCACACAATTGAAATCCAGAGGGAGGCAGACTGGGCTAGTGCTGCCCTTCTGCCAAGTTACCAGTGACTCTGGATGCTTCTCTCTGCATGTGTGGTGTTTCAGTAATTGGTAAATGAAAAGTTGCTGTTTTTACCTCTAGGCATTATGTCTGTATCAGAAACAAAGAGAAAATGTATGAAGGGAAGAAGCAGAGCCTATGGGAGCTAAATCTTTCTTTAATTTTAGTGGCTACACATCACCTCTTATTGGTCACAGAGACTCAATTAGGCACCTGCAAGAAACCAATCATGGCCCACACCCTCTGTAAACACATCTGTCCTCTTAGAAGAGTGGGTAGTGAACTTTGACTTTGACAAGTCCGTGATCCAGCTGAGTACCTAGTAAGAAACATAAAAGTATACCAAGTGAAGGTGGCTCACACCTTTAATCCCAGCACTAGGGAGGCAGACGCAGGCAGATTTCTTTAAATTCAAGACCAACCTCGTCCATAAGGCAAGTTCTAGGACAGCTAGAGCTGTTACACAGACAAATCCTGTCCTGAAAAACAAAATAAACAAGCACACCAATGAACAAACTAAAGAAAGATAGATAGAAATATAGTGTTGGGTGCCAAAATGTAACGGCGTAAACGAATCCAGACAGATTGTAAAAATATATACAGCTTTAATGGTGAAATAGACTTACAGAACCACCATTCCCGTGGAGACCAGGAAAGCAGAAGCAGAGCACTGCCAGCACGCTGGCCAGATTTATAGGTAAACATTAGCCCGAGGTGAACACGCCCCCTAAGGGGCGGGACTTATCCCCACACCAGCTGCCAGAACAGAGAGAGCATGCGCTTTACATCAGCACTGTAGTATAAGATGCCATGTCCAAGCAGGCTGGTGTCTGTGTGTGTGTGTGTGTGTGTGTGTGTGTGTGTGTGTGTGTGTGTGTGTTTCGTGACAGCGTTTCTCTGTAGCTTTTTGGAGATTGTCCTGTAACTAGTTCTTGTAGACCAGGCTGGCCTCAAACTCACAAAGATCTGCCTGTTTCTACCTCCCAAATGCTGGGATTAAAGGCAGTCTTAAAAGCTATTGGCTGAAGAAGTTTCTATAGCGCCTCCCCCTTTTGTTTAAACAAGAGAGATATAAGCCTCACACAAAACTATAAGAACAGATATCAACTATAAAAATTACAATTACAGCCAACATAAACAAGATCAATCAAGAAGTATATGCTAAATGTTTCAATAATTATTCTATCCTAAGGAATCTAAGTCTTGTATTAGAAAAAGCTTGGCCAAGCCATAAAAGGAAAGTAACTACAACTATCTAGTCTTCAACTCCAGCAAAGACCTGAAAAGGGGAATAATATATTACTTGAGTAAACAGGAAGTGCAATCAAGCAGCTTCCAAAATGTGCAATAAATGACAGAGACAACTGGCTACCTGGGTAGTCACCCAAAGTCTCATTTGCAACGTTGGAGCAACCAACTTCGGCTAAGCCCCAGAGTAACTGACAGACCATTTTCAGAGGCAGGAAATTTTTCAAAACTGTCTTGCCCTGTCGTGGCAAGATTTGATAGTCTTTTTTCTTGTATCATGCTTGTCCTGTCCAGACACCATGCATTTTGTCAGTGTTCAAGACATGGGCAGTTCCTTGCCTAAAGGCCAGTTTTGCCAAGAAAAAAACAAGCTCCAAGCAGAGTGCCTTTGGAGTTCAACATTCTCTCAGAAATGGATTGGTGCTGCCAGGAACATTTGTGTCTCATGACAACAAAACCATAAGTAATTTAAACGCCATATTCTACAGCTCTTTGTAGTTGTTAAAGATTACCTATCTATGCAGAATACAATCTCTATGTATCTAAAGAACCTGATTAGTCTAACTATAAGTATGACAAACATTAATGACTATTGACCTATAATTCTTAATGCATATATATCTTAAAGACTAAGACTTTATATTAAAATATTAAAAAAGTCCTTATACAACTGTGTAACAAATCAGGACAATGACCTCAAAATGTAAACAATGTATAAGTATCTTGAAAATATGTAGAAATATATAGTGCAATATGGTAAATATATCCTAAAATTGTATCAATATACAAAATGTCTTAAGCAGAGGTAGAAGCATGCATGCATACAATGTGACAAAATAACTTTGTCTAGGTACAATTGTAAACAGAAATAGAAGAATATTCAATATGACTAATACAATTTAAATTTGAATCAATATACAAGAATCTATACCAAGGTAAATTGCCTATAAATAATAGCTCACAAGTATTCACTCTATTATTTACTATTATTATTAGTGTGAGTAAGTTCACTCTAATCTACCAATTATCTCATCCAATTTCCCCTTTTTCTTTTTTTCAAAGAGATTCCTGAGAGTACACAAATTCCACTCCAACCCCCAGGATAGGAAGTTAAAATCCTGAGTAAGCCATCTCTGACTCTGACACACACTAGTAATGTTAAGCCCTGTTCTTTTTCCTTTTCTCCCTGACCATCAGCTCCAATAATTTCCTCAATTGTTTCAAATCTTTTTACTACTGTCCTTTGTAAAGCCTGAATCTCTTGGCCTGTATATATTTCTAGAGATTTTATTGAGGCACCTAACATCTGGTCCATATTCTATACATGTGATTCCAAGGTATGAAGTTTTTTCTTTAAAGATAACATCTCATCCTTGATCATTATTTGAATAGCATGCAGATTGCCTTCCTAGGCAGATACTCTATCTGGCTAACCTATCATAACTTTTTAAATAGATTTTGATTGTCAGATTCAACAGTAAGAATTCTTTCAGATAATTTCTCAATACCCTTTGTCATGAATTGAATTTTGTCTGTCAAATTAATGTTATCCTTTTCAAAGGTATTAATTTTTTTATCTAACTTTTGATTTTCAGTGGTATTAATCTTGTAAGCTTGCTGTTTATTATTAGTCTGTAATGACTGTATCATTTCTAAAAGTGCCTGATTCTTGGATATGTTATCATACCATTTTCTTAAGGATATAATCTGAAAAAGATAACTAAGTCCAAACATTCAAAAACCTTATAGGAAATATCAGAAAAACCATGTAAGTCTTGCAAAATGTCATTAAATTCATGGATGGTAAAATTGTCTACAATTATATAACTTTTAAGTTCATTGATTTATTTATTAATCAAATAGTTACCTTTGTAGCATAGAAACATTTTCAAAGCAATTTTTGAAGTTCTTTTCATGCAGGTCTATTGTTTGGTTCTAGTTATCCCAAAATATTTTACATTATTTGTGGCTATTGAGAAGTGTTTTTGTTCTTTGATTTCTTTCTAACCTGTTTATTATTTGTATATAAGAGTGCTACTTTTTGTAGTTCATCTCACATACAGTCACTTCACTAATGATGCTTTTTAGCTGTAGTCCCCTGACAGAATTTTTGGGGTTCCTTATGTATGCTATCATATAATCTGAAAATAGTGATACTTTGACTTCTGCCTTTAAAATTTGTGCCCCTTGATCTCTAGCTATAAGTTGAAGTATACTTTAGCAAAAGGATTAGGACATTTACCCAGCCACACACTTTCAACCTACAGTCTATCCTGCCTATAGGATATGCTGGGGTAAAGGTAGAAGAGAGATTGCAGGAGCGGGCAACCAGTGACTTGTCCAAAATGAGAGCCATGCAGTGAGATTGAGACTATCTCTGACACTAAGTTCTGAGTTCTAGAACCAACAGGCTAGATGACCCAGAGTCATAGGAGACAATCAAACACAACCAGAGATTAAAAAAAAACCAATGTAATGATGTTTAAAAATATTAATAGTATTCTTCTGTACTCATATATTGGTGTCTAGCCCAGTTGTAATCAGAGCACCTCATTCAATAAGTGATAGAAACAGATACAGAGACCCACAGCCAAACATCTGGCCAAGCTTGGGGAATCCTATTGAAGAGAGAGAGGAATGATTGTAGAAGCCAGAGGGGTCAAGGACATCACCAGAAAACCCACAGAAACAACAAACCTGGGCTCATTGGAGTTCACAGGGACTGAATCAAGAACCAGGGAGCCTTCTTGAGACTGACCTATGCCCTTTGCATATCTGTGACAGTTGTGTAGTTAGGTCTACCTGTGGGACTCCTAACATTGGGAGCAAGAGCTGTTCATAATGCTTTAGCTGCTTTTGGGGAACCTATTCCTCCTACTGAGTTGCCTTGCCCAGTCTTAATACAGGGGGATGGGGGTTCTTGGCCCTACAGCAATTAGATATGCCATGTTTTGTTAACAGACCTTCCCCTTTTTGAAAAGAAATAGAGGAGTGGACTGGGGATTGGGTGCATCAGTGGTGAGGTGGGAGGAGGGATTGGGAGAATAGGAGGGAGGGGAAGCTGCAGTTGAGATGTAAAATAAGTATATACATTTAATTTTTAGAAAGTAGTTTTGATATGATGATAATAATTTTGGCCATTATATCATCTTTTATAGGCAATTTCGAAAGAAAATAAGAACAAAGCATCAGAATTACTAAAGATGGAAGCTCAGTCATATAGGGCAGTGATTTTCAACCTGTTGGTTGTGACCTCCTTCGGGTAACATATCAGATATTTGTATATAGCAAAATGACAGTTAAGAAGTAGCAATAAGATAATTTTATGGCTGGGAGTCACCACAATATAAGTGATTGTATTAAGAGGTCAGAGCATTAGGAAGGTTTAGAAGCACTGATACAAGGTGACCAAAGCGTCTAAGCAAAGAAATCAATTATCTTAGTAACTGATTTTTGAAAAAGAGCAAAATCAGGTGAACTCATAAACCTCTACATTGATTCAACACTATGATGTGGCACAGGCTCACTCCCCATAAGGAAAGGCATGTAGAAAAGGCAAAGCAACATCAAATAAGTTAAAGAAAATATGATACTCTTCTCCTTCTGTCTTTATTTATTTTCTCTGCCTTTATACCTCAATGGGGTTATTTAGGTATGATTCACCTTACCTCATTAAGGACTTTATAGGAGATATTTTGGATAGGTTACAGAGGGACTAAAGCAATATACAACATATACAATGTATTGAAATTATTTCATTTAACATTTTTTTCAAAGAAATTTAAAAGTAATAATATTTTTGACTTTGGAGGCTTTTGATGAGCAGTTGTGGAGTTGACTTGAGATAACCATGAGCCTCATTATTGACACATGGCCCTATATAGTCTTACTTGACTGGGGGAAATAAAACAAGTTTGAGAGGAATATTTACACAAGAAGAATTTCCTAAATATTTGGGGGTTTTGTTGCAATAGTAGAGCACATAACACATTTTTGCTGGTCTGGAATTGCAAAAAAAGGAAAAACAAAGCATCCCTAGATAACTTTAAAGAATCAGAAAAATTTAAGTCTTAAATGAGGAAATTTTTATTGTACTCATTTTATAGTGCTTTTATTTTTGAGAAATAAAATTTCAAGCCCTATTTATTCACTATGGAGCTTCATCAAAATAGCAAGTAAGACCATGAAGAAAACCTTTCTAAGGTATTGTCTAAAAAGAAAATAATCTGCTTAACAAAGTTTTACTTGAGAACCATGGAATTGTAAAGAATTCCAAGCATCTAAAACATTCTATATTAGCAGTCAATCTTACTTCTTAATACTAGACACCTTGATGCTACATATAACAAGTATCTATAAGCTATCATGATATGGTAAGGAGTATGCCAGAACATAAAACATGCTCACTGACCTCAAGGAATGTATACTATAGTACTGAGTAAAAAGAAGAGCCACATACAATGTAAAATAAAACTATATATTTAATAATAATAATACAAGCCAATTACATGGTCATGGCATTTTCTGGTACAACTAACATGAGCAAACTCAAGTTAATCTTCAAGATTAAACTTAAACCTTAACTGCAACAAAATTATGTGAGACTATTAGAAATGGAAGTTATGGTGTATTTAACAGATACTGGACAGAAAACTGCATATTCATTATTATCTTGATAAAGAACTAACGTTAGCAAATTGATAGAAAATTAAGCTTCAAATACAAGTTCTAACAATGCTATGATCTAATTACTGTTTTTATTATTTGATTATTTCAAAATTCGGAATATCAGAAATATATTTTCATTCTTTTTTTTACTCTCTTCTTTAAATTTTGAGACAGGTTCTCACTGTATTGATGAGGCTGTTCTTAAACGTATTATCCTATAGTCCAGGAAATTTTGAGACCTATAATACTCTTACTTTAGGTTTTCAGATCTCTACCTCCAAGCCCTGCAAGACTAATCACTTATTAAATATAAGAGGAGTGGCTGGAGTAATAACTTTGGGTTTAAGAGTCCATTCTAATTTTGAAGAGGATACAAATCCAGGTCTCACTACCTGTTTCAGGTGGTTCACAATCACGTGTAACCCCACCACGTACAGCAGATCTGATTCTTCTTATAGAACGCTATAGCCATTCATACATAGTTGCATAACCCATATGTAAACATATACATAAAATAAATCTTAATGAATGAGATTTAAACAATTATTCAGTTTTCATTCAACTAGATTATCTTACTAACTAGCTATATATATAGGCATAATAGAGTACGACTTAATTTACATCTGTAATAAGAAAAAAGATTTATCACTTTTTATGTTCTCCATGATACATTCATGCAACTGATATTAATTACCCTTATTCTTTGGTTAAAATGTGTCTCAGGCAGAAAGTCCTTTATGAAAAATTGCATGGCTAGCATCAAGAGTAACTGGAAATTGAGTCTTCCATTTCAGATAGTAAATAAAATGCTCATTATACCATAACTAAAATCATATTTAAACCAACATCCCTCGAATGTCAAGGTCAATTTTGAAGTACATTAGTGGTACTCATTAACTTCCATCTTTTTTCCATTTTATATTTTTTGCTTCTTTGTCAAAAATCAGGTGTTTTTTGGGTGTGTGGATTAATATATGGGTCTTCAATTTGGTCTATTGGTCCTCCTGTCTGTTATTATGCCAATACGAGGGTATTTTAGGTACTGTAGCTCTGTAGTAGAGTTTGAAGTCAGGGATTGTGATATCTCCAGAAGTTCTTTTACTGTACAGGTTTGTTTTAGCTATCCTGGGTGTTTTGCTTTTCCATATAAAGTTGAGTACAGTTCTTTTGAGCTCCTTTGGAAATCTGTATGGCGATTTCTCAGGAATTTAGGAAAGAACTTCCTCAAGACCCAGTAATACCACTTTTGGGTATATACCCAAAGGATGTTCAGTCGTACCACAAGGACATATGCTCAACTATGTTCATAGCAGCATTGTCTGTCATACCCAAAACCTGGAATCAACCCAAATGCCCCTCAAGTGAAGAATGGATAAGGAAAATGGTACATTTACACAATGGAGTGCCACAAAGCAGAAGAAAAGAATCACATTTTGAAATTTGCAGGCAAATGGATGGAGCTAAAGAACATCATATTGAACGAAGTAACCCAGACTCAGAAAGACAAATATAATATGTACCCACTCATAAGTGACTTTTAGACATAAAGCAAAGAAAACCAGCCTAAAATTCACAATTCCCAGAGAACATAGGCAACAATGAAGACCCTAAAAGAGACATACAAGGATCTAATCTGCATAGGAAGTAGAAAAAAGACAAGATCTCCTGAGTAAATTGGAAACATGGGGATCATGGGGGAAGGTTGAAGGGAAGGGGAGAGGAAGAGAGAGGAGCAGAGAAAAATGTAGAGCTCAATAAAATCAATAAAAATAAATAAATCAAACTGTTCAAAGTGATGCGTTAACTAATATATCTCTACCGTAGTACCTGTAGTACAGAGATGTAGAACTGTAGTGCAGACGCCTCTGCCACTGCTGTCACTTCCAGACGTCCCTTGTACACTGAGTGCCCAATCCAATCACCAACTGACCCGGTCAGTACCTCAGCTTCCAAAACCCTGTGTTTTTATCACACAAAACCTTTTAATTTTAATTTCTGATAATATTACAAGCTCAATAAAAACTAAAAGCATATTTGACTTTTTCATAGAAAGAGGTTTTAGTTGACTCAAAAATTATTATAGAACCCATTAATTTTACACACACACACACACACACTTCTATTTCCATTGTTGCTATGGTTCAGAACAGTTATTATCTCTCTGACATTACAGTAAAAATAATTCCAGGTTTCCAGAATCCTCTTCTGTTCTTGCCTCTTACACATTTTTTTTTCTCACGTTACGATGTAAATTATCTCTCTAAAATACAAACTTTATTTGCTCTGCTTAGATACTTTTATCTCTCGGTTCCCAGAAGATAAAGCTCAGCTCTTCCCTGTAGGATATGAGGAGATTAATGGAAGTCTTTCCTAAAGCTTTAATATTATATCAGCCCCACTGATACCACAGCCATGCTGGCTTGCATTACTTTTGTTATTGTGACCCGTTGTACATTATTTTCAGCATTTAGGGCTTATTATGTTAGAGATCCTATGTCAATAATTTTGGTTTTATTACTATAATAATTATAATATTATATGGCCTTTGAAATGTAATTAAATGAGTACAATAATATATAAAAGCCATTCAAATAAATAAATGCTGACAAATGTGATTTAAAATAAAAGTATAAATGAAAAACAAAAGAAAAATATATAAACAATGACAAAGGAAAAAAGTGATATAAATGAAAGATAACTACTTTTTACCTTATTAATTTTGTGCTGTACTATTCTATAGTCAATAATACTTCTGCCCCTCACCTACTTTAATGATGTCAGATTTCAGTAAAAATGATCACACTGTTCGGAAAAAAATAAAATATATAATGTAGCTATTCAAAATATAAAAATGTATAAGTAATGTGTATTCAGATTCAACTTGCCAACTATTACAAAATATTCTTTGGTTTCTGTTACGTTGATACCCATCACAAGCTTTTTTTTCTCTCTTTCTTTCTTTCTTTCTTTCTTTCTTTCTTTCTTTCTCTTTTTTGTTTGTTGTGATCAAGGACATTATTTTTCAAATATACTGTCTTGTACAAGGGATTTCTTACTGTATTCTTTTTTTAATTTATTTTTTCTTGGAAAAAATTTTCCGCCTCCTCCCATCCTCCCATTTCCCTCCCCTTCCTCCCACTCCACTCTCCCTCCCCCCACTTCTTTCCCCCCTCCCTCTCTAGACCGAAGAGCAGTCAGGTGGAAAGTCCAAGGTCTTTCCCCTCCATCTAGGTCTAGGATGCTCACCTTCTTAATGTATTCTAACACACAATGCCACTGTGAGTTGATCCATGCAAAGGTCATTATGTAGAATGTAGTGCAGGAACTCAAGCCCTCTAGTGCCCACATACTTGAACCCCATCATTCCCAGCTTCCAAAACTGGAAATTATTAAAATTAAAATAGATTATACCACATAAAGCAAGGAATAACGAAGCAAAACTTCATAGTATAGGATTTTGATTTGTTATGGACTGTCATAGTTTACAAGATATACAAGAACCATGCATCTCTAATCCTTGTAATCAATAGAAGAAAATATTCATCAAAAAAGGAATGACTTCAGTCTTCCACATATTAAATATATCAAATGAAAAATGTCCCTGAATATGAAATAAAAATAGTCTTTTTTTAAGATACCTAGCTCAAGATCTGGTATATAGGTAATATCCAAGTCTTGCTGTTTATTATTTGTTAGTGGGGATTGCATCAATAATAGGATAATTACTTTTAGTTAACTAAGAAATAGTCATCAAAGAAACTATGATTTCAAATAAATATGCGAATCATTCTGAAAATATAAGGAAAGTTGAATAAGAATATCTGAAGTAGAATAAGAAAGTAATTTGCAAGTTATGCTGGTTACATCAAAGATGAGGGGTTAATTTTACATACACTTCATTCTCGTTTATGGGTATTTTAGCATCCATTAATGGTCAAGGCCAGAGTGAAGCACTTATTCTTCTAAGATATGGCATAAATTGATAAAGATTTGAAGATATTGAGGCTAGAGATAGAAAAACAAAACATCTCTGCAAATGCAAAACTTGCAACAGCATTACAAGAAGTGCCAGGCACAGAGAAATGTAACATTCATCTCCCACACATGATCTGTCACTCTGCAGAGGAAGCCTTTTTCTGGAACATTTTAAGTAAACTTATAAATTAAATATGTACAGATAAGTAAAAAAAGAATTATGAGAAATCTGGAAGAGGGCTAAGTGCCTTTAAATTAATGAAGAGAAACCATAGAGATGGTTAGCAAATGACTTCAAATATTAAAATACAGCATATTGAAAAACATTTTACTATGGATGATTTCAGAGGAGAGCAACAGTACACTAATGAAGGGCCAGGGAAGACTCGGGACATTTAAACTCAATGTAAGAGACATTTGGAACACTAGACTGCCCAACAATGAAACAGTACAGTTCTCTAAGTATTAGGTTATCTCACTCTGATAGTGTGGTCTATAAACATCTGTCACAACTGTCCTAGAGGATAAATAACTTGAGAAATAGAGTGGATAAAACTATTTCTAAGCTATTTTCCAACTCTTTCAATGAACATTTAGCAATAATGCTAGTCAGAACTTATATTCTTATAAACTATTAAAATAATGTAATGGGCTTGTCTAATCTTGTGGGGAAATTTTATATATGGAAGTTATTATTTAGTGCTATTTAGGACCATGGGATCAAGATTAATTCTGTCTGAGGGGTCATGGATCACAAAGTCTACGGTGTTTGAATATGATCTTTGGAGATACAGGAATTTTAGAGCTGTCAGAGAGAAAGGAATTGCGTAAAAGAGGAGACAAAGTACATGAAGTGAAAATGGAAAAATTTATACATCTTCAGGAGAAGTATGAATTGTTTTGGCTAGAATTTTAGATAAGGAAAGAGAAAGATAAGGAGGTAAAGATACCCTAAGTGTTAAACATTGATGCTGTTCCCATTGAATTTATAAAGAGATTTTAAGTAAGGTAGTTACTACAATCCAACGTGAACATTAGTGAGGATAATGCTTCTTTTTTTAAAAGATAGATTAGAAAGTGTGCGGACTTGGGCTCCAAGCAAGAAAGCTGAAGATTGGAGCTCAGGATCAATTGCCAGAGAGTATGGACTATGAAGCCTGAGAAAATTTCTGAGTTGAGATAGGAGGTTTGGCTAGTCATTGTGTGTAAGTGCAAGCAGAAGGAGATACTGACTCCTCCATTAGGATTGCTGAATATTGTAGGTAGAGTTTTCCTGTCCTGTAGTTGCTCTCAAATAAACACACTGAGGTTAATATTAATTATAATTGCTTGACCAATAGCTCAGACTTATTGATAACTAACTCTTACATTTTAAATTAACCCATATTTCTTATTTACACTCTGCCATGTATCAGCACCTTTATAACCTGGCATGTTCATCTCCTGCTCTGTTTATGTCTGGCTGGCAACTCCAAACATAGCCCTTCTTCTTCCCTGCATTCTCCTAGTCTGGCTCTCTCACCTAACCTTATTCTTTTCAGCTATTGTCCAGTTTGCTTCTTTATTAAACCAATCACAGCAACATATACTTCCACAGTGAAAAGGAATATTCCACAGCAGAGTATATGTAAAGTATGCCAGTGGTCTATTTAGGAAAATTTCAACAAGAAAACAAGTTTTCCAAAAGAAATGAAGAAAAATGAGTTTATTTTTATACTTGCTGATTTAGAAATGATAAAAGTATTCAGGTGGAAATTCACATGAATTACTATTAGCAGAGATGAGTGAGGAACAGAAAACTGAAATTCATGTTATTGACCCATAAATACAGAAGAGAAAGTCAACATGTTTGGAAAAAATGGCCACTCAATGAAAACTTGTTTTCTGACAGAAAAAGGTTGAATCTGGAACTTTGATGACTTCTCCTCTCTGAGGCACTGAGGGAAGAAGTGACACAATTTGCAGTTTGTAGAGAAATTAGCCACCTGTGCCTCGTCAGAGTTAGGGACTTTCTTCATTGCTCAAAAATAGTTTTGAGTCATTGTCACATAAAATATAAATGTAGATTTATTTTAAGTATGACAAAACTTGAATGCTAGGTGCAATGAATACCAGCTAGTTAACATGGTAGAATAGTAGATAAAATGGTGACTGACTGATTGGGAACTAAACTTTTATTCCTTTGGAGCATCAGGTTGTCAATAGAACAAAAATATAGATTGGGAGAGGCATATTTAAACTACATTGTAAAGTCTCATGATACTCCCTACCAGTGTATTACTTTCTCTAATTATAATTATGGGGAAGGAGAAGGGTACATGAGGAAAGTGCTAAGGACAAACTGTCCTTTGATTTTCTAATAAGAAAGAATGTTTACATCCCATGAATCTGCAAAAATGACCCTAGCTAAGACTCCTAACAATAGTGGATAAGTATCTGGAACTTGCCATCTCCTATGATCAGATTGGTGACTCTCTCAAATGTCATCAGAATGGCTTCATAAAGAAACTGATGGAAACAGATACAGACCCACAACCAAACATTAAGTCAAGCTTGTAGAATCCTGTTGAAGAGGATGAGGAAGGATTGTAGGAGCCAGAGGGGTCAAGGAAATCACAAATAAACCCAAAGAAACAACTTACCTGGCTCATAAGAACTCACAGAGCCTGAACCAACAATCAGGGAGCCTACATGGGACCAACATGGCCCTCAACATATATGTGGCAGTTGTGTAGTTTGGTCTATTTGTGGGACTCTTAACACTGGGAGCAGGTGCTGTCCCTAATGCTTTGGCTAGATCGTGGGAATCTATTACTCTAACGGAATTGCTTTGCCCAGTCTAAATACAAGAGAGGGTGCTTGCTCTTATCACATGCTTTGTTGATGCCCATGGAAGACTTGACCCTTTTCTGAACAGAAACAGAAGAATTGATTGGAAGTGGGACAAAATAGTGGGGGAGGACAAGGGAGTGGAAGAGAGAGGAAAAACTGTGATTGGGATGTAAAATAAATTAATTAATTAAATAGAAATAAGGTGTTTAGAAGGATGATGATTGAGATCTAAAAGCCATTGTTAAGTGACCAAAGATACGGTGGGCATGGCTAGTATGCATTTTTGCAATTAAATGATATTTAAATATGAATAAGTTTTCAAACTTCTCTTCCAAGGATACTTAATGGGAATGTTTTATATTAGATACCTGTTAGATATTTGAAAGTATTCCTAATATATTCTGGTTATTAAGTATATTTATATGTAATTAAAATAAAAGTGTTTGTGGGTCTAAATATGATTCAGATATACCAAGAATGTAGCTAATAGATAGTTGATAGAGTGAATTATCCGTTCTGGCATGATCTGGTGTTTGATGTCATTGAAGTTCTCTATTTGCTATATTACTTCATAAAAATAGTTATTGGAAGCAAATGCTTGAAAAACAAATTAATACTCTAATTAATAACATACGAAAGCACAGCACAAGCAGTTTGAAGTCAAATGTAAGAGTTTGTAATATGAAATAAAATAACTTTTGGTGTGTTGTAGAATAGGTATTACATCAAGACCAGCTGACTTCTTAAAGTAGAAATCCACAGTGAGAAACCAGAAGGCCATAAAACACTCCCACAGTCGCCTCTGCCTCTTAACAAGAAACTACCTCAAAACAATGCAGGAAACTGCCTTAATCTTGCTGAGGTTGTGCGACATAAGATAGAGTAGGTCCATTTGCAGTACATTCTCATAATAATATAACCTTTAGAAATTATTTTTAATAAATTTATTTATTTGTGGTTTGTAAATATTAATCAAACTGAAATATCTGCTTCTACATGCTGACATGGATAGTCTGTCTTCCAGGGAAATGCCTGAGATATTCCACAGAGTAGGGTCCTCATAGAAAATTCCCATAGCATTGAGCAAATAAGAAGGCACATATTTATATAAAATATGGAGAGGGAAGAAATGTGTCTAGCTTTGTCAGAGTAGCACTATTTTGAGCTAGGACTAATATAGAAATCTGGGAAAGTGTTTAATATGGAACTCACATATGCACGTTATTTAAAATTCAAATATGTAAGCGACGTGGTATGCGGAGAAATCATACAAGTAAAATTTACGGTGTCACATTATACAATGCAGTTCCAAACAAGTAACATGGGTATTCTGATTGTCTGTAAATATCTGTTCCTACACTGATTTTGTGTTGGATTCACTCATATTCTCTCATGCCAAATTCTTCTCTGTTCAACTTGGCCTTAACCATTTACATTTCTGCAGATATGCAATAGACCTGGACCGAATTCTGAAACATGTAGAGAAGTCAGCGTGTCTCCACAACTCTGCCAAATTCACAGTACAGCAAAGATATGAAAGTTATCAAGTTTCTCCGAGGGTTGCGGTCTCCAACTTCCTTTATGCCTACTCTGCCAGGAGGGTCCTTGGCTCCTGTCTGATTCCTCTGAAGCCCTGACCATATGGTGGTTTGTTAATGTGGCTGATGTAATTTACATCCTGTTCAAAGATGACAAAATTCTAAAGCTTGCAGAGTGTTTATTTAGAACAATTTAAAAGCTATTGGAAATTTATCATGCCAACAGCAGCCATCCAAATATTTTGTAGTTGTTATAAAGCAAAATAAAATCAATCTTTGAGATCATCTTTGATTTTCACTTTCCTTCTGGAAAGCCATTTTCACAAATATCCTCTGTCCTGTGGAACACTAAAAATAGACAGGTCACATTACACACTAGCCTTGAAGCTGAACATTTAGAAAGGCCATGTATCAAAGGCAGAGTTTATACCTTTGTGAGAAATAATGTGAAAAAAGAAAAATAAATTAGCTTCACTTGGAAAAAAAAAGGAGTATAAGATGGAGAACAAAAGAGATGTTCCTGACACCAAAAAGTTAAATCTAGGTGTATATAGAAAATAAGAAACTTTGTTCTGAAAAATAATTCTATCATTAATTGCAGAAAACTGAGTGATAAAATGCTGTAATCACACTTAAATGCCTTCTGGGTTCATGCACTTTAAGAGCTATACTTCATGTTTTAAGAAGATATACTGTACTCTATGTGTTGAAACGGGAGGCATTCACGTGTGTGTGTGTGTGTGTGTGTGTGTGTGTGTGTGTAGTTAATGTATATTCCAAGCATTCATTTTAGATTTCACTGTATAATAAATACTTTGAATCTGATTCTTATTGGAATAATAAGCACTTTGAATATGTCCAATTCAATTAGGATACATTAAAGGAAAGGTACATCACAAAGAAACAATTTTCACATATATAATTTCTACTAATGGTCGTCTATATTTAAAATAATCCAAGGTCAGCGTTTGCTATCTTGATAAAAGTCAGTCTGTGATCATACAAGCAGGACAGTCAACCTTAGCATTATGGCAATATTAACATAACCATGCCATTTAGTTTCAGCCTCTTCCAGCTGTAGGCTGAATGTAGCAATACCTGCAGCTGGACTCGGAAGGACACCATCCTGTGCTCTTGCAGGAAGGCCTGCTGGAATTAGTTCTACTGAGGACATTGAAACAGTTCAGTAGCATAGCACCAGCTTCTTGCTGTGGTTTGAGAACAATCATGCTTGCCTATTGACAAGAAAGTAGTGATATCATCCATGAACTCAAGGTTCATCCTTCAAACATTGGTCTTGACTTTTTGTCCTAAAGTACTCAGTGATTTGGCACTGTCCTTTTAGCTGAAGTGATGTCAGTACTGTAATCCTAGAGGACCAGTCATTGACTTAGTCGAAGTCCTCTCAGGATGTGGAGGAAGCCATAGTTATCTGTGTACCTATTAACAAACTCACTCTCTGTGGACCCAGAAATAGATCTTCATCTCAGTGACAAATCTACTAATAAAGCTACTTTGGTACCAAATGGCATCTCTAACAACCGGAGACCTCAAGATAGACCTAACAACCATAAAGTACTGTGTGGATTGAACAGAAATGTTGATACCCAGCTTTATCTATCTCTGTTGTGATTTTCAAATCAATTTTATCAGCTTGGAAGCAAATAAAATATCTCTGTCTATGTACAACAAAGGGTCAGAAGAGGAATTTGTTCTCTGAAACACTAGGTGCCAGTGTAAGACTCTAAAGAAAAATGAAGACTCAGACAATCATGATAATAAGAAAGAGAACATTAGCTTCATAACTGACCTACCTCCTTCCAGTGAAAGTTTATAAGCTCTACAAAAAGATTATAAAATGATCTTTTAATTTTGAAGTGCTCAATCAAATTAAAGACAATTAAAATTAGAAAACAATGCATCTCTAAACTTATAAATGTAAGAAGAAATAGAAACATAAACCCACAGGAATTCTGGAATAAATAATACAGTCACGGAACATCAAAATTCAATTGGAAGCTACAGTAGTAAGTAATTATGTAGAAGAAAAAATTTTCACACTTGATTAAAGTGACCATTAGAAGAAGAAAGCTAAAAAAGAATGAGAAACAGTGAAGTACTGTACTTATAAAATAACATTAATTCTATAAAAATACAAACTATGGGAGACCTGGAAGAAAAAGAGAAAGAAGACTGCTTATTTACAGATATACTAGCTTAATATGTCTTAAATCTTTTGCTTGGCATGGTTATTCAAGTTCATAAAATACAAAGGATTTCAAGAAAATAAACTCAAAAAGCCTACTCATACACAATATAAGACAATTGCCAAAAGTCCAAAGAAAGCATCTCACAACAGTGGGACAATGACTAATCTTTATATACAGGGAACCTCCGTTTGGCTAGGAAGAGATATCTTAGCAAATAATAATAATAGTAAGTTGAGAAAGCATTAAATTATAAAATAAAAATATTGAAGCAGCAAGAACAACCAAAACACCAACCAAGAACATTACACCTCGAAAATCAGTCCTAATCAGTCCTTCAAAAGTGAATCAGAGATAAAAAATATATGTAGAAAAAAACAAGAACCCACCTTCCAGGAGCTGTTAAAGGAAGTTCTTCCTTTAAAGGGTGTTACATAGCACTGTAAAAAGATATGCATGCATTACACTACTGGTAAAAGTACATTTAAATTCAGACTTCTCTAATGTCATTTCTCTGTGTAAGTCATCTTAACTCCAATGTAAAGATTAAGAGGAATATGTCCCAAATAACTGTAGTTACAGTAATTTTAAATGTATACTCAAAAGATTACACTAACAGCATACAATGTGATACAGAAGTAAAAGTATAAAATTTGTTTGTTTTTATACTTACTTATAGTACTTGTATGTTTGTGTGTGTGTATATTGTGTGTGTATACACATTTGTCATGCCATGCATTATGGAAATCAGAACAACTTGTGAGAGTCAGTTCAGTTATCGAACACTGTGGGTTCCAAGGATCAAACACTGGTCATCATTGTGGGTAGCAAATGCTGGTGCCCACCGAGCAATCTCATTGGCACTATGTTTTTCATTTTGTTTTGTTTTCAGAATCTTATGTAGCTCAACTTAGCCTAGAACTTACTGTGTCTCAAAGGCTAGCCTGGAACTCACCTCTTTCCTCAAACTTTCTGTTTTTGCCGTGATTAGAGGCATGTTCCACCACCCTTGACAAAGTCTAGTTTATATCTATGTGATGAAAGTTTTATTCAACTTAGAATAGAGTGGTAGATGTTTCATATCAGCTCCATGGTGACCACAAGATTAAAATCTCTAATATGTATATACAAAGCATAAAGAATCAAGAATGAACGCACATGATTTAGTAGTCTAGTAGAAATGTATCAGGAAAGGAAACATCTACTAATTCTTTGAAATAATTTTGTAATAACTGGTACAGTGTTACTAAAAGTAATTTATGGGTAAAAATTTATCAAATGGTGAATGGAAAAAATGGATTTTGATACAGCAAGATGTTTTATTAATTTAATTTCCATGATAAGGTTCAATTAATCTGTTGAAACTGCGACTTGTGGATTTGGACATTTATAACTAAGTACTAAGGACGTTTATAACTCTTTGAAAATGATGCTAGCACATTCCTTCAATTTCCTACTTAATATCTACATGAAGCCCAATTTTCTACATACATTTCCACCAAAACAACACATTGTAGCAGATTAAATATGGAAGCACATCTGACAGGACATCTGTTTTCAATTAAACTATCCATTAGAGACATCTTCACAATTAGACATCATACCATCCTTCTCACATCTTATTGCCTTTGAAAACATAATTTCCTCCAGAAAACATTTCATTTCATAAATTATTTGATATATAAAACATTTTTTAACATTTAAGAGGTTTTCACTTTATTAAGATTTTTAAGATTTTTCTTATATTAACTCTTGAGATGAATATGATAGATATATCCCATACAAATTGCAGCTTAATTGGGTACTGAATCTTAAGACTGCTCGTCAGTGGGTTTGAAATCACAGAGCTATGGGTTTATATCTTTGCTCTGATTGTTTACTAGACTAAACATATTGGTCAAACATTAGACTGGTAAAGCTACTGGGAAAGAAGAGAGAGAGAGAGAGAGAGAGAGAGAGAGAGAGAGAGAGAGAGAGAGAGAGAGAGAGGAGAGAAGGGGGTCTTAGAGATGTGAGATGTTTAGGAAGAACCATCTTGTGTGTGCGCACACACACACGCACATGTGCGTGTGTGCGTGTGACAGAGAATTTGATTATGAATAGATATGCTGATTCCTGGGAATGTGCCACTTGTATTAAAATTCTCTATAGTTCTGAACCATATTGGAAGGGTATATCATTCTTTTCATATGATTGCACGAGTGGTTTTTCTTATTTATGTTACTACTATTTACATATTACATGGTAAATTATAAATTAGGGATGGATTTTGTACATATATCCCATTGTCACAACATTAATGAAAAACATAAAACATAGATTCTCTTTTTATATTGAATATGTTAAGCTATGAGGGTAACAAATAATTTTCTGTACTAAATAGAAATATGGATTTAGGCTCACCTTTCCTTCAGTCCTTGTCCCTAAAAAACACCATGAAACAAAATATTAGTAACAAGTAACAAAAGATTTAGCACTTTTACTCTCTCATAATACCTCCTCCAGTAAGCTAAGGTGTGTTATGCATCTGTCAACAAGAAACAGCCTCTGGCACATACACTCTAAGTTCAGCTCAGCAATAGATAACATGAGGCTAAAATAAATAAGACAATTAAAGAATAGATCATGAAAAATAACTTAAACATATAAGGATTTTTTTAAATGAGGAACATTCTAGAAATCATACAGATTGTAGCATATTCTAAAGATTTCCAGAATATAGAAAGTGAAGAAAGTTTTTTTTAAAACTGTGGTTTTTTTCTAGTTTCTTTGAATCTCTGGCAATAATTAATCATATTTCATCAGTATCTAGGGATGAAACTAAGAATAACTTCCAGATTTTCTTCTAGAGATGTGCAAACAAGACAACAGTTTCATTTTTCAACTTTCAACCTAAGCAAATGGTGGAGGCTTAGTCTTGATTATCCATGTAATTCTAAAAATGAATTTCCTTGGTTACTTCTCCCTTAACAGTGAAAAGAAATATTTAGTAATGCTTATCAATCACATTCTTCAAGCATGAAGAGTTATGGGAAACATTTATTCCTTGATAAAAATTTCCTATTTCTAGAGTAAACCATAATTCCAAAGTTAAGCAAAATAACCCTTTGCTTACCCAATTTTACATTAAAAAATAGTATAATGTTTACTTTATTGTCCTCAAACCTTGTCACTTGGGGACAATATAATTCAAAAGTTATGCAAAACAATCATGTGATTACCCAATTTCACATAAAAATATGTATTATGTTTACTTTGTTGACCTCAAATCCTGCCACTAGAGGACCATGTGTCCTGTGTGTTCCACGTCTCTCCCGATTAATTCATCTTTCCACCCTAATCACAGAAGCATCTTTTTGCAGCACATGAAACAGAGACTCACAACTAGTCAACATGAAGAATCTAAGAGACTTCAGAACACTCAGCTCTGATGTGACACTTACTTCAATATCTACTCTTGCCAAGTTTGGGAATCATTGCAGGAGAGGTGGCAAAAATGTTAGGCCCAGAGAGAGTAGATAATTACAGTGGATCAGTTCTTTTCAGGATACACCAGAGCAGATCCTAATATCAAATCAAAGCGTTTGTGATAGCATGAAAAAGACCTGAACAAGATCAAACCAGATAAAATCTCAATGTGGAAGAAAACAGTGGTTATAGAGTTCCACCCCTATCTGAGGAGCTATTAGTAACTGGGGGCTGCTGAGAAAGGGGAGTCAATTTTCTTCCAGATACAACTCCTCAGAGACTACCCATCCTCCAGGTAGGTGTGGGTGTGGCTTCGTTGGAGTAACTAGAGCCTTCTTGGAGGAAGTGTCACTGTGGAGGTGGGCTTTGAGGTCTCAGGTATGCTCAAGCCACATCCAATCTTTCAGTTTATTTCCTAGTGTCTGATGATCAAGATGTAGCCCCTTCTCCACTCTCTACTCCTTCGCCAGCACCATGTCTGCCTGCATGCTGTCGTGCCCTGCCATGATAGTGATCGAATAAACCTCTGAAACTGTAAGCCATCCATTCAATGTTGTTTGCTTTTGTTTCTATAAGTGTTGCTGTGGTCATGTTGTCTCTTCACAGCAACAGAAACCCCAACTAAGACAGCAGACTGCACTGGTCTTTCATGAGATGTCTTATCATAAACAATAATGTGGTTTTGAGCAAACACTCATTTACATGGTACTAATGAAACAAGAGAAGGAAAGCATGGTGGCTTTCTAAGCAGAGTTGTCCTAGAATTTCCTACAGAAAAATGTGCATAGGCAAACCATACCGTATGTGTGTGCAAATTCTGCTGTAGAAATGTCTGTCTTTTCCCACACTTTGTCTTCAGATGGGGTCCACATACACGCTGTTATGGTGAAGATGTACAGGACCCATTTACACTCTTAGAGTGGAGGGGGGTCCAGGAGCCAGTCACACTCTGTTGCAGTGGAGGATCTTAGGAGCCAAGTTTTATCTCAGTCCGTTACTCTCTATTTCCGCTCACAGACCAAAAGAGGGTTAGTGGCCAAAATCAAAGAAACAACTTCCACTTCCTTCTCCAATATAAACTTATTTTTGGCACAGCAATCTGATATGTTGTTTTCTGTGGGGTTCTGTTTATTCCTCTGATCTATTAAAATTTCTAAGATTCCTTTATTCCTTTGCCTCAGAAGCCACTGTTTTTCCTGGTGTTCTAAAAGGTCCACTTGAAAAGTAGAGTCTGTATATATATGAAGTCCTGGGAATGTAAGAGAGAGACCAGCATTTCCACCAAACAGGAACAAAGAAGTCTGAGGTGAGTGGGATCTTACCTATAGTTTGATAGCTGATGTAAAAAGGCAGATGTGAAAATGATTCCCTGGGGTTATATTCTGAATCCCGCATAATGGGAGTCTAGGAACTACACCTACGTTCATTGAGTAGCTCAAAGTAGCGTATAGTCACTTAAATGCATGCCATTTGAAAGTAGACGTGACATAGCAGTGATTTATTTTAAAATACTTCTGTCTGGGGACTGTAATATTCAGGAGTAAGCTTAAGTGGGGCACTATACACAATCAGTGACTTCTCTCAGAAAATAACATCAGTTTTCTTGTGTCCTGGGAACCCTGCTAACATGCGTGACAAATGGCAGAAGAACTGTTTAGCTGCAAATACTTTAATATCTTGTATCTCTCAAATTCTTGAGGGTGATTGATGGTGTATAATCTGTGTTTCTTATATTAAAAAACATTTTTTGTTAAGAAACAGTCAATATATTTCCTTCGTGATTTTTACAAGATTTATGATAATGTTCCTACATCAAATTCTGGGTGTACAATTTATTTTAAAAGCTTAAACAGGTAATTTAAACGGTTCAAAAATCTCAACAAAACCTTGCTTTCTTTTCATTTATTTATTTGCTTATTGTTTGAATATTTGCTTATGTGCATGCATGTTTGTGGACAAGCATGTGCTGTGAAGTCAGAGAACACCTTTTTAGGAGCTAGTTGTTCCAATCCACTACATGTCTTCTGTGCACAGAACTCAACTCGTCAGGTTTGGCATCTAAGCACACTACCCTCTGAGGCATTTCACTGGCATCAAATTGTTTCTTTCTATCAGTTGGGGAGTTTGACTTTTACTACCACTCCCACTTTAAACTTTGCTTTCCATCTACAAATAAGCAGTCGATGAGATCAACAGACTGGCATCAAATGTCTTGAGATGATAAGTACTATCAGACGATTCTGGAAATTTCCCCATTATTAATCACTAGGGTATTTAGATCAACTATGAGAAAAGTAAAAAGAATAATGATAAAAGAATGTACATCCCTCATTCACAAATTATTTGCTAAAATTTTTAGATGAAAAAATAAATACTTTTGTAGAACTTACCTTCATAGTCAATTATAGAAATAAAAATGTTCTCTATAGTTCTCCCTTTGAAATACTCAAGTTCTTTAGTACGATAATAATTTTATCCAATATTTACTGTCAGAAATTTGTTCCAGATTTAATGAAAGTGAGAAGTTTAAAGCAGGGGCCATTTTAAAATATTTATTTAATAACACTTCATTTCATCAGCAATGTCTTGAACTAATCCTGCTATAGTTATTTATAACTATATAGCTAAGGTTTCTATAGTTATCCAAAAGAACCCTGAAAAAAGGTTAGAAAATGGTCATCTGATGACTATAGCTGTGTAGCTGGAATCACTTTGCACCTGTTTTGAGTGGTTGGGTGATAAGTGGGTGGCACATGTACATAGTCAGTCTTCTTCCAGTACCAGTTAACAGTACTAAAAGGCTGGGAATGTACTTGAATTTCTGCTCTGCAGTAAAGCTGAAAGTTTTATAGTATAAGTAGCTAATCCAAAGTTTTGTTTTGTTTAACATTATTTTGACCTCAAGATTGCTTTGTGCTTGTTCATCTGTCATCTCTAAAATGTAATAGTTTATGAGTAATCTTGATGGATAAGAAAATTTTAAGATAGTTCATAACTTTAGTCAATATGAAAAATAACCTAATAGTTTCCTATAGATTATGGCTCATCTACAGTCTATGAAACTAACTAGATGTGTTGTTCAGTTTCTATGTTTTATTGAGAGTTTTCACTTTCTTTTTATTTATTCAAGGTATCTTTTACATCAAACATCTTGATCCCATTCATTTGCCCTCTACCCCTGCAACCTACCCCACAAATAAAACAAAATTTAAAAGAAAAATTAGTTTAAAATCTTGTCATGGACGCTGCAGTGTGACATAGTTAGTCTCACAGTAAACTGCTTTGTCCAGATATCTTTATCCAGTGTTCCTTACAAGAAGTCATTGACCTGGTTCAAGGCCTCTGATTACAACTACGCTATCTATGCTGGGCCCTCACTGAGACTCTTCCTGTTGTTACCCTGTGTTGTGGAAATCCTGCAGCTGTTGGTCTGGATGTAAGTCCCCTTCACGTGCCCCAGCAGATTGTAGATGGGATGGATGTTGGGGTTGGCCAATTCACAACCCTGGTTCTGAGCCTGGGAAGCTCCTGGGAAGCTCCAGGGTGGTCAGCCTGCCAGTTGTCCTGTGTCCTCACCTCCATGGTGAGCTCTCCCACATTGTCCCTGCTAATCACCCTTTCAGCAATGAGCTGCCCAGGAGCCATGCAATGGCCACTCTCCCACCTGTCTCAGGCATTGACGTGTGTGTGGCAAGGGAAATCTGTCCTCCACCCACATAACATCAGGGCTGAATCACACACACCTCTTACAACAGGGTCAGCACTTCTGTGCTGCCTAGACAAGGAGCAGGGCCCACTTTCCTAAGTGCTGCAGTTGGCAAGAGGGAGAGTCATCTTGCTCTGTTGTTGGCAGTAATGGGTGTAACAATGAATGGGACCTGCTTGTTGGGGCTTCTGTCCCGCCCAGTTCCCCACAGCTGTTTAGCCCTAAAGAAAATCACACAGAGATCTCTATAAGTTATAAAGCTGATTGGCCCATTAGCTTAGGATACTTATTAGCTCTTGTAGCATATATTAACCCATTATTCTGATCTATTTTTGTCATATGGCTAGGTACCTTTTTCAGCTGGCGGGTCACATCCTGCATCCTCGGTGGTCTGCTCAGGACTGGGAGGAATCAACTTCCTCCTTCGCAGAATTCTCCTGTTCTCATTGCATCATTTCTACTTCTTGTCTGGTTTTCCCACCTATAATTTCTGCCTGGCCAATCAGCATTTATTTAAAACATGATTGACAGAATACAGACAATTCTCCTGCAACAAATGGGCAGCGGCAATGCGGTATCTCTCTCCTACCCATATCACCATATCACAGTCGAGTAGTGGGAACAGCTCTGCTATGCTTACAAATTTGGGGTTGCCTCATCCACACCTCTACCAACAGGCTTGGCTCTATTGTGTTGCCAAGGTGAGGTACAGAGCCTGATGTCCCTAGTGTCGCAGTTGCTGAGAGTCAAGGACTATTCTCCCACTCTTGTGACCTCTGGGCCATTTCTCCTACCTGTCTCAAGCATTGATGGGTGGATGGGGACGACTTTTCTTGGTGGAAGTTTTTAAGGTAATACTAATTTGAAAGAGAGACATTGAGGAGATGAAGACAAAGAGAGGCAGAGAAACACAAAAAGACAATGGGAATTAGCTTTCTGGAAACTAAGTATTCTCAGCTTGTACATTCATGAGAGTCCTTTAATTCTTCATAGATACTTACCCATTGCTTTAGAGGATTTTCGAGAAGATAGTTTCTCCAGAAACACAGGGTCCTGCCTTGACTACATTTAATGGTGTGCATGGCTGACACCATGCATATTTTGTTTGCCAATTCGGGAGTTCTTTGCGACTCCTTAGAAATCCTGTGATTAAGCCTAGTTTCTCTAACAATCTTAGTCATGGAGAACTGCTGAAAATACTGAAAGAAGTATTGGCTCAGCTTTAGTTTCTCTAGGAACTTATGAATAGCCCATTCTTCCACGTTCATAAGAACATGAAGATTATAAGCCATAAATCTAAAGTGAAACTACTCTTTCTGGCAGAAAACGTGAAGGAGGAGATGTTTCTCTGCTGTATGGGTGACTCCTTCCCTTTTCTCTTTTTCATAATGTGAGGAGGTGATGACTTAAATGAAATCTCAGCTTACACAGCTTATCAGTATATCTTTTACAGTTGTGGACAGGTTGACCCTCCATCACTTTGATTCCTCACCCTCCCTTTACTCCTACAGCAGTGAAGGAAGAAGGAGCTAATGTAGCTGAGTTACCAGGCTATTTCTTTTACAGGGTCTCAAACTATGATTCTTTATCAGTGGTGGCATTGTACAACAAATGAGGTCAAGTTTATAAATTTGTTTCCACCTGACCTGACCTACCTATTTGAGAGATGATAATCTCATTAGCATTTATGATTTTTTTAAAAAACTGCCTCACTCTTCTTTGAAAAGGACCTTTGTAACATAAATACATGTCAGAGGACTGGAAAGATTGCTAAACCTTTTCAAAGCAAGATATTTAATTTATCAGACCAAACACAAATAACATGAATTTGCTATTTAAAGTGATAGTTTTAATTCCAAATTGCAACACCTAAATGTATTTTTAAAGTAATAAAGTCACAGCTGCTATTCATGTGCCACAAACTAACCTTAAGTAGACAAAGAAATACAGAAACATTAAATTACTCAAGCCTTAAGCTATCTCTTGGTTTCAAATTATATCACAGCTAAAAGAGTCAAAGATGTATGATCCTGGTAGACAGACAAATGCATAGACTTGCTGTGGGAGCTACTTCTGCTCCTTCAGCCAATAACCTTTAAAATACCCGCCTACTTGGGCATGGTCTCTTTTGTTTTAAAAAGCAGCAGAGCCCAGAAGCAAGCTAAGCTAGCCGGGTGGCAGGGGCAACAAGCAGGCCCTCATGTTACAGAATGGTGCCCCCATGGATACTGCATTCACTGAAAGCCTGAGGAAGCTTTGGAAAGAATAGAGTAAAGCATGTTTTCTTGGTAGCAGCAATTTCTCAGATCTGCTCTGCTTGAAAGAGGCAAGGAAGCACTCCATCTAAGAGAGGCTTCCTGAGTCAGCTTTAGCTTTAAAGCCTTGCAGCTCTTTTAAGAGGTCCAGCTAAGAAACATTTAAAAGGTGTTGATAAAAAGCTGCATGCTTTTTGGGTTTTCAGCCATAGCAGGAAAAAAGTCTTGCCATTTTAAAATGCTGGCTTTCTGGGCTGTCCTGTTAGGGCAAACTCTGACTCTTTCAGGTAGACGATCTGACTACAGATCATTTGAGTGTGGTTTTTGAGCACACTGCTGCAGCTTGCTTGCTGGCAGGGACCTTGAAACACTGTGGAGTTGTGGCAATAGACGTGGCTACAGCCATTACCTCCGCCATGAGGCTAGAATCACAGAAAGCTAAAGAATGAGCTGGATCCAGCCTTCAAAGCCACAGCTTTAATCCTACCCATATTGCTTGGTAAATTTAAAGACTTGTGTAGTCAGAAAAAGGGAGAGATATAAAGTAAAGAAAGATTCAAAGACAAAAAAGTAAACTCTAAATATTTTATAGTGTGTTAAAAATATATGCAGGCTAAAGGTTAAAGTCCTTAATATAATAAAGAAAGAAAGAGAGTAGTTGGGTGTGGTGGTACACTCCTTTAATCCCAAGCTTGTGAGGCAGAAGCAGAGAGACCTCTGCAAGTTCAAGGTGTGGTGGCACATGCCTTTAATCCCAAATTTTGAGAGGCACAGACAAAAGGTGCACACCTTTAATCCCAGCACTTGGGAGGCAGAGACAGGTGGATCTCTGTGAGTTTAAGGATATTCTGGTCTACAGAGAGAGTTCCAGGACAAAGATACACAGAGAACCTGTTTCAAAAAGCCAAAAATTCTAAGAAAAGTCAGGGTGCCCTGACTTGTGTGAAGTCCAAGACTCCATTCAGGTCTAGAAGATGTGTATCCAAACAAACTAGGCTCCCAAAAAGCCAGTACATGCAATAGAATCAAAATCCAAAATCCAGTGTCATTATCATTGGTTTCTCAGTCTGCTCTCATTGTCAGCCACATTCAGAGAGTCCAGTTTGATCATATGCTTGTTCAGTCCCAGTCCAGCTGGGCTTGGTGAGCTCCCAATAGATCAATACCACTGTCTACATGTGTAGACACACCCCTTGCAGTCCTGACTTCCTTGCTCATGTTCTCCCTCCTTCTGCTCTTCATCTGGGCTTTGGGAGCTCAGTCCAGTGCTCCCATGTGGAAGAAGTGGGGAGAGTGGAAGGGAAATGGGAGGGAGGGAGGAGGTGGAAATTTTAAATAAATAAATAAAGCCAAAGTTAAAGTTCCACCGTCTCTCTCTAGTGGGGCTACATGGTTTCTCTACCTTCTTTCTGCCAGCATTCAGTTTAGTTTTCCCTGCCTAGCTCTGTTCTGCCTTGCTTTATAGGCTGAAAGCAGTCTCTTTATTAACCGATGGTATTCACATCATACAGAGGGGAATTCCACATCAGTAGATATGTTCCATTTCTTTAACTCTGTGAATCAGTGCTACTTTGCCTGTCTAAAACACATGATTGGTCTAGTGAAGAGATGAATGACCAGTAGCAAAGCAACAGGAGGAAAGGTGGGGCTGTCATCCAGAGAGAGTATATAGAAGGAGAAGAATGTGAAGTGAGGAGCAAAAAACAAGGAGAGAGAACACCTGGGGCCAGCCACACAGCTATACAACCAGCAATGGGGTAAGAAAGAGATATATAGAGGAGAAAAATGGAAAAGACCACATAATGTGGGAGGTCCTTCTGTCTATGTGCAGCTTTTATTGGTTAATGAATAAAGAAGCAGGCTTGGCCTGTGGGAAGAGTAGAGCTAGGTGGGGAAAACTAAACTGAATGCTGAGAGAATGAAGGCATAGTCAGAGACAAGCCATGAAGCCCCACTGGAGACAGACTCAGGAACTTTACCTGGTAAACCACAGCCTCATAGTGATACACAGATTAATGGAGAAGTGTTAAGATATGAGTTAGCCAGAAATATGCTTAAGCTATTGGCCAAACACTATTGCGAATAATATGGTTTCTGTGTGATTTGGGGGCTGAGCAGCCTGGAACTAACTATTAGCCTCCTACAACAGCCACAGGCAAAGGGTAGATGGGATAATTTAAGAAAAACTGGCTAGAAATAATCCAAACTAATGCCACGCTGTAAGAATAAATCTCTGTATTGTTATTTTTATATATTTATATTTTATTATTATATATCTCTGTTATTATTTGGGAACTGGGTGGTGGTCTTCCCAAAGGGCAAAGAGTGAAAAACAATCAACAACAGAGAAGTTATCTGAAGAGGAATGTACAGAGTCCTTTGTATATATACCAAAGAGTGCGGTACCTAGATCATGGGATAGGGGTATTTCTAGCTTCTTGAAGAACCTCCACACTTATTCTCCCAGTGGCTGCACCAGTTTGGACTGCCATCAGCAGTAAGCACGTGTTTTTCTTTCATTGCTTATATGCTGGTATGTGTATCAAATCTTTTTTTATTTTTCTGGTTTTTCTTTAATGTTAGGTTTTCTGAGTGGGTAAGAGGAAATCTTAAAATAGTATCCATTTGCATTTCCCCAAAGATGAAGGATGTTGAATGTTTTTTAATAAAAAATTTCTTTAGCCATTTATATTTCATATTTTTTTTAAAAAAAAACCCTCTCTTTAGTTCCTTGTCCTGTCTTTTAATCAGGTTCTTTTTTTCTTGATTTTAGCATTGGCCTCATATCATGTGAGAAACTCAAGGACACAAAATTGAAACAGGGATGTGCTTAAGGGGATGAGATTTGGAGGGCCAATGCAGTGGGAAGATATAACTGGAACATATTATACACAAGCATGAAATTCTTATAGAATAAATAATAATAGCCCAAAATCTAAAAGTGCTAAAGGAAATGAAGAGAAAATTGAATTTTTAATACATTGCCAAAAACACACACTAGAAGAATCTGCAGAAAAATGGTTTACAGCAACACGAAAATCTTCTGTACAGTAAAGGAAGTAAAAACAAAGGGACAATCTGGAGGGTGTCAGAAAATACATCCAAACTCATTATAGGGATTAAGCAAAAATAAAGTTTTCCTTCCTTCCTTTCTTCTTTCTTTCCTTCCTTCCCTCTCCCTCCCTCCATCCCTCCCTCTCTCTTTCCTTCCTTCCTTTCTTTCTTTCTTTTTTCCTTCCTGCCTTCCTTCCTTTCTTAATTTCTTTTTTCCTTTTTTTTTTTTTTTGCAGTGCTGGTGATCAAAAATGTGGTCTTAGACACACAGGGCAAAATATCTAGCTCTGAGTGACATTCCCACTACCTGTTATTTATTTTATTCCCTAAATACCTAACTTTATATGGAGCAGAGATAAGGGCATTTTAAAGTTTATGATATTAAAATGCCTGAGATTTATAATTTATATAAAAATAATAGTTTCAAACCACTCTCAAGACAATCTCTGCTTCTCCTTGCATCATCTTTTATGTTATTAAGAAAAAAGATTGACTTGTAGGAATCAAACAACAGTTGAGAACTACAAACAGGGTTTCAAGCAAACAGGCTTTCGTTTTAAATTCTCAACACTCTGAGTCAATTAGAGGTATTGGCCAGGCAATAATAATCAGATGGCATGGCTACTTGGAGGGGGCAGCTTTCTTTTGTCATAGACATAATTTTATTGTGTTAGTATTTAATCTCATTCAGATATGTGCTTAAGACCTTAAAGATTCTTGAATTTGCAAGTTCCTTACCAACATACTCAGTAAGTCATTTTGAGAAAGTCATGGAAACAAAATCTTAATCGATAGTGACTTTAAACTAATTAGAAGTACACCACATCATCTTCTGAAGGCCCCTTTGGTCTGCGTAGGATTTAGCCCTAGAGAAGTTCCTGTTTCGTTCTTAGTCATAATTTGGCAAAGCAGAGATACTCACATGACTACCAAATTGGCCAGATGGAAAGGCTGATTCCGTATCACAACAACTCCACGGTCTTTATCTCCACGTGTTTGTTGTCCTTTCTTATGTACAGACCTGATTCTTGCCTGCCCAGAAAGACACACCCTAGTGTAGGTCCTTTTGCACCAAGGACCCTTTAGACAAGTAAGAAGTAATTTTCCCGCATCAAAAATGTATCATGGTGGAGTATCACCAAAAAAGTACTTTGTGAAACAGAACCTCCTCCCCCCCCAAAACGAACAAAAAACAGTTCAAACTATTTTGCACCCCATCGCTAGCAGAGATAAAAGAATGCTAACAGCACATTTTAGGATATTTTTATACTTTCCTCAATTGTCGCTTGACAGATGCACGCAAGGGTCTATGAAACTTGAAGAGTCACAATTTTGCAGCATAAAAATAAATTCCTTGGGGTTCATAATGAATTTTAGTACCAATAAACACAGCAGGAAGAAAATAACATCTTGACCAGCACTATTGCTAATTCACATGCACGTCCCTGTAGAATTTGCCAAAATTCCTTAGAAAATGGACTGAATAAACCTTCATACTGTTTTTAGTAAAGCTAACTCTATGAAAGATAATATTCCAATAGCAACAATTTTCTTTCCTCAGAAATCTTGAAAGATTTTTAAAGTAGACTAACCACAGACGTGCTTGAGAGATGCATCTTTAAAATTCTATCTTCCCTAGGAAATTCCCCATAAACTGTGCTGACTTTAAAGACCTTCTGCTTGCCTGGTTTAAAATGTGGGCTGTTGTAGTAAATTTGACAGTTTGGAGAAGCTTAAGGACTCGGGGTAAATTAAATTAACGAAGGTTCCTTCTGACATTTCCAGCTAAGAGGGCCTGTGCTGCTCCTTTGCCTACATCTCTTGTTAGCAGCAGTACCGAAACAGTGGAGAGTTCTTCATTCCCCTCTTCAAAGCAGGGGCATTTGATTTTAGAATGTTGTCTGTCTCTCACATTCCTTGTTAGTTACTTGATGAGCAAAGTATTTAAGAAAAGATCAAAATTTTCCTTAGAGACATTCTTCTCCAAACTTAGCTTACTCATCTACCAAAAATAGAATAAATTTATCTTTGACATTAATTGCTTTAAAAGTGAAGTAGATTTTTCAGAGTCATAAAAACAATTCTGGATTTCTTTGAACTCTCCAATCTAAATCTGCCCCAAACTTAAATATGTGATCCAGAACCTGGTAAGAGGCAAGGAATGAGATTACAACTTGTTATCGTAGTTTGAAGACAACTTTGTACATCATGAATGAGGGGAGAGTGGAGAATGGGTGGATATATGGGAGAGTTTGGAGGGAGGAAAGTGAAGGGTAGATGTTGTAATCATATTATAATATCAAAAATAAAAGATTATTTTTAAAGAAAAGCCTTTGATCATTAAAAAAACAGTACATGGGCAGAGAATCAAGAAGTGTTGAAACTCCAATCATTGAACTATTTTTCTATAAATATTGATTACATTTTCATGTTTTATGCCCATATGCTCAGAAAAAAATTCTTCATAATGTTATCAATTGAAAATGTATTTAATGAGACCTTATTTCAAGTTCATCAAGGCCAATTTAGTTCTAACTTTATTCTGAAAGATATTTGAGATACTTTCTCAAGGTAGCTTATTAACCCATTATAATTGATCAGAATTTTCTAGAATTCACACAATTAGGGGTATTGCTACATCCATTTATTTCAAATTGTTTAGCTTTCTGAGCATATTGTATTTGAACATCATTCTAGTTAATAGGTTTAAAAAAACTTTGCTATCAAACTAACCAATAAATATTAATGTTTTTATTTATCTTTTTAATAATTTTTATATTATATCAAAACTGTGTAACAAAGAAATAAAAGATTATACTCTATTCCAGCTCTGATTTCCTGCTAGGAAATTCACAAAAAAGCAAAGAACATAATCTTGCCTGGGGAATATTATATCCTCAGACACCAAGACAGGTGTGGAAAACAACTAAAAATCTATGTGAAACATATCGTTTTCAGATTGCAATGTTTATAGAACCATCATGAGATCTTGTTAAATTGTAGATCTGTTTCTGGAGAGCTGGGAAGAGGAGCAAAGCTCCTGATTTCTAACAAGTTGGGAATGTTGGCTCCGTTGTCTGCTGCAGTTTACTTCAAGTAGCAAGGAGACTGCAAGGTCTGAATGACACTCCGCCATCGCAAGTTGAGCTATGACTTCATCCTTCTAGACTCTATTCATTGTATGTGGAAAGAACTGAATACATCAAACACATATGCAATACCCTTTGTAACTCTAACACATTGATCACTATGGGCACATATCAATATATTTTTTCTTAACATTACTTGTAAATTAAATTTCAAAAGTTAGCTAGCATGGATTTTCTTTCACTGTCCTCTCTCCTAGTTCTTCTCATGGTCTATAATGTGAACATATTTTGGATATTAATGTATTGAGATTATCTTGACTGATGGGAACCATTGACATTCAAGTTGTACACATCAAATGAGAAGTGTTAATTCCTTAAAATTCAGTTATGATTATGAAACAATTTCTTATTTATACAAATGAAACATCTGGAGTTGGATATTTTAATATTGCCTAATAGGAAGATAACAACTTTTTGAGAGTTGATTTTCAACTCTACAGCATATTTCAAAGTATTGGTCCAAGGAGTCTAGAAGATCCACAAACAATATAGACTATTGAACAAGCAAACCAAAAGGAAAGAAAGAAAAAAAAAGGAGAGATGATTTCCTAAAATATTGCCATTCAAGGTTTAAAGAGTGGTTGGTTTTTTCTAAAATAATTTTTGTAGAAAGAGCTTTTATTGTCTCTAAGAAACATTCATTGGTAGCAAAACAATGATGTTCTTTAAAAGTTCTACCAGAATATTCTACTTATTTTTTTATAATATACAGAGAAAGTAGCACTCTTACACACACACACACACACACACACACACACACACACACACTAGCTGCAGAAAGAAATGGAAGCTGATTCCTAGTAAAGACCGTGATTTAACAGGACCCAAACTGCAGCCATTGCATTGTTTGATATGTGCCTCTCACTCATTTTCCTGCGGTTGCTCCAACTCTCGCTTTGTGCTATCCTTCTAACCTGGGCTTGGCAACTGCAGGATTGAATTTATACATATCAGAAATTAGGGTATCTGTCTCTGTCTCCTTTCATCGCCTGATGAGGGTTAATATTTAGGAGGATGCCTATATGTTTTTCTTTGGGTTCTCCTTCTTATTTAGCTTCTCTAGGATCTCTAATTATAGGCTCAATGTCCTTTATTTATGGCTAGAAACAGAGACCCACATTGGAGCACCGGAAAGAAATCTCAAGGTCCAAATCAGGAACAGAAGGAGAGAGAGGAAGAGCAAGAAACTCAGGACCACGAGGGGTGCACCCACACACTGAGACAATGGGGATGTTCTATCGAGAACTCACCAAGGACAGCTGGCCTGGGTCTGAAAAGCCTGGGATAAAACCGGACTCGCTGAACATAGAGGACAATGAGGACTGCTGAGAACTCAAGAACAATGGCTATGGGTTTTTGATCCTACTGCACATACTGGCTTAGTGGGAGTCTAGGCAGTTTGGATGCTCACCTTACTAGACCTGGATGGAGGTGGGTGGTCCTTGGACTTCCCACAGGGCAGGGAACCCTGATTGCTCTTTGAGCTGATGAGAGAGGGGGACTTGATTGGGGGAGGTGGAGGGAAATGGGAGGTGGGGGCGGGGAAGGGACAGAAATCTTAAATCAATCAATCAATAAATAAATAAATTAGGGTAAAGCTGCCTTTCTAGAGCATTGGTCTGTTTTCCCAGCTTACAGAGGCTGCAGAATTTAATTTTCGAAAACATTATTCCTGCTCAGGAATTGCTAACACTCATTCCCCATGGGAGTGTTTGGGGGAAATCTTAGGATAATGAGAACTTACTGTGGGAGCAAAGGGTCAGAGCAAGAACGGGAGATGAAAAACAACTTTAAAGTCACCTTTTACAACAATGTATTAGTAACAGCCAAGGGAAAGAACAGGTAGCAGAGAGCACTTTTGACACTGACTATAACTTCATGGCTAGCTTAAGAGGCACGGGAAAGGGACAATTTTAGCAGCAGCAGGAAGCTATTACTTTGACTGAGCTACAGAGAAACGGAAAAATGCCAACAAATAGGGCTTGCCAAAATTAGAACCACATCACTGTATCCTGTGGTAAGCGACAGCCGTGAAAATCAAGCACTGCCTGAGTTAAAATCCCAGGAGAGGAGAACACACAACAATCACATGCATGTCTCACTTTCACTCCCCTGACAGACACGCTCTGTCGAAAAACATCTACAAGCCCACATTTGCCTTCATCCTCAGTAGTCTTTTTTCTCTTTATTTTTTTAACATTATTCATGATATTTCTTTTGGGGGGTGGTTGGGAGGGAGAGTATCTATATTATTTCAGTTTATATAAATTTCAGTGTGTATATTCTATTTATTAAAATTTAACATTAGTTCATATCTTAATTCTTTCCTCCAAAGCAACATATTTTCAATTCTAGGCTTCGGTGCTATTTTCTTTAACTTATGATTTTAAGGTCGTTTATACTTCAGACAATATTGGTGTTGCTTTTTGTGCTGCAGTGAAAACAGCTCGCTGTATTCTACCTAGTTTTCTGAGCCCTCCCCTGTTTTTCCACACCGTCTTCTTGATCCCATGGAAACATCAATATCACCACTGTGAAGTGGTGAAAACGGAAGAAAATAGTTAGTTTACCCATGTTCATACCAGCAAAGGTACTGATATCAAGAAAGATGGGTGTCCAGAGAGTTAGCTTACAGATATGCTGAAGGATTAACTATAAATGCTTCTCCATATAATTGTAATGTATTAGCCTGTGTGTACCTAACAATTCTGTCTGTTCCCAAACTTTTTTTCTCTCTCTCTAGAATTTATTGCTTGTGGCTTTTCCATCACAAAGTTCAGCTTTTATCACTTAAAAACGTCTGGTTTCCTTCATTCTTGAAAGAGACAATTTTCGTTGGTTATAAATTTTAGGTTGTTATCGTACAACATACCAAAGATATCCTATTATGTCTAAGATTTTGCTGGATTCACAAATAAGTCAGTTGCTGATCTCTTTCTCATTGTTTTGTTAGTAATCCAAATTGCTTTTTCGACTACTTTAAAGATTGCTTTTGTGTTTGGTATTTAAAATCTACTGTCAAGTGTTTAAACATGGGCTTATTTTATTTGTATTTTTATTTACTCTGACACTGTACTTCTTATCAGTTTTAAATTATTGAGCTTCTTGCCAATAATTTTCTTCCTTTCAGGTTGTGAGAAGTTCTTCCTATTGTGTCTGTTCTTTCCCTTTAAATTCTGTCTTAAATTATCCTAGACTTTAATCTTCTATCATTCTTTCCATTTCTTCTCTGACACTTGATAAATGCTAAATGCTTTCTTCAGTTTTAAGTCTAATTTAATATAATTATTTTTAATTGATTTAAATTTCTGGGATTTCTTTTATTTCTGTCTCAATCATTTTGGTCTTATTATTTTAGTGTTCTTTATACTACTATGGAAGATCTAAATTTATATTAAGGATGGCCTTAAAGGCCAGATTTTGCATTCAGAATTTTTGTTGTTTTTTATGAAGTCTTGCTTATATTGATTCTGTGTTTTAAATTCTACCAGGCTGTCACGTTTGTCTTGAAGCTTTGTGTGTATGTATGTGCACACACGTGGAAAGTGTCTTCCTTGGTTGCTTTTTTCTTTATTTGTAGGGACATTGAAACTAGATTTCTTCAATTTAGACTCTCTCATCAACAATTCCAAGGGGTCTTCTGCCTTCACACCCTATCCAATTCTGGGATAACGAGACAATGTTATCACGCTCAGCTTTTTGTGTGAGTGGTAAGCATCTGATCCTGGGTCATCACACCTGTGCAGTAAGCCATTTTGCAGACATTATTTTAGCTCTCTGACTTGAGACTGGCTTCATGAGGTGCTCTGAAGCTTGAGACACTGTCCTCCAGAGCAATCGTACATTTCTTCTATTGTGTAGTGTTCAGAACCAAGCAGCCAATTAGATGGTTTTAGTTTGCATATGACACTCAGGGTGAACTCAAGTTGTCAAAAGATCTGTCTTATGTGTTATTTAAGGAATGTGCATTTCCTTTCTGCTCAGGAGAAATGTCACAGCACAAGCTTGTCTTTCGTCCTTCCTTTTTTATGTGGTAGGAAAATGAAAGTATGTCTAGTTCTTCCTTACTCTTTGGTTAGAGCCCTTTAAAATACAAAGATCAATAGGTAGTAATACTTCTGTACAAAACCTGCAAAATATGTAATAACTAGTTTTCAATTAATTTGATTCATACAAAATCTACTTAAATTATCTTTGTGTTCCTAAAGTCACCCAGACTGTGACTTTAGAATCCCTTATTTTCATACTAAAATACAGATAGAATCAGAAGATATTTTTCATTTATTACTGAAAGACTTATTTTATTAAGGAAATTATTCATCCAGAACATGGTACAATGCTGATAAGGATGGGAAAGGGTCACATTCCCTTTAGATGAAACTAGGACTGTTTAAATCAATGCCCAAGGAATTTGAGCCAATTTATGTTTCAAAGACAATTGTATCTATTTTATATTTATTTTTAAAGTGTCTGCTGTTAATTGAATCAGAGTCAGCACACACTCTTTACTTATTCCCAGGTTATTAGAAGAAATATATATTTATCTGTCTATTTGTCTCTTGGTTTATTCATAATAAGAGAACCACGCACAAACTAGCCATTCTGAAAATAACCAGATATATTTTGATCCCCAAACCTTATTTTAGTATTCTTTGGAAAAAGACAAGATATAGATGAATGTTATGTTTGCTTAAAACGCCACGCCATATTTACATTCTATAGCTGACTCTCAATATTTGCTAAGTACTGACAAGGTAGCAAATCTCTAAATAGATACAAACTACCAAGGTGAAATTTGCGCAACTATTGACTTTTTCTTTTTAAAAAAAATATATTTATTTTACATAACACCCATAGTTTCCTCCTCCATCCACTCCTCCTGTCCCTCCCTACCTCCCTCCAACACATCCCCATTCACTCCTCAGAAAGGGAGTCAACAGACCTGGCACATTAAACTGAGGCGGGACCAATTCCCTGCATCATCAAAACTGAGCAAGGCATCCCACCATATGGAACATTTCTCTTAAAACTTAGACAGCTAGGCAGTGGTGGCTCATGCCTTTAATCACACTATTAGCGAGGAGAGGCAGGCAGATCTCTGTGAGTTCAAGGCCTGCCTATTCTACAAAGCAAATCCAGAACAGCCAGTTCTGTTAAACAGGGAAACCTGTTTAGAAAGAAAGAAAGAAAGAAAGAAAGAAAGAAAGAAAGAAAGAAAGAAAGAAAGAAAGAAAGAAAGAAAGAAAGAAAGAAAGAAAGAGATGGTTTTAGTGCATTTATCAACTTTTCCTAAATGTTCTCTCAGTAAAATACTTTCTTAATATTTCCACGTAGAATAGCATTTCAGTTCTGGCTAGTCCTACTGGTAAATACAATAGAAATTATAAATATTGCTTGTCAATATTCTGTCACTATAATGAAATACCTGTTAGAATTGATTTACAAGGGGAAAGGTTAATTTATTTCACAGTTCTTGAGGTTCCAGCCTACAAGTGGATGAACCTATCACTTCAAGTCTCTGATGGCGTTGTCACTAGGCAATGATAACTAGCCTATGACAGAGCAAATGGCTCACTAAGCAGCCTGGAAAACAGCCACAGTGCTCTGGGAACAAGTTTTTAACCCTTAGGATTTTGTGGGATTTAACATATAAAGTATAGTAAATATATCCAAATTCATGTATAGAGTGCAAAGTGTAAGAGAAATCCATAGATATCAAAGAGGGTGAGAAATTATAACTCCCCAAACCAGCTCTATAGCCTGTAACTGCCCTACAGCTATCTTTCCTGAGTGGTCTTGAGTTTTGGGTCTAATGGTACAAATGCAATGACAAGAGAACCAAAAATAAAATCTAGACTCAAATAACGTCAAAGTTTTATTCCCAAAATAGAGCAAGAACCTAAGGAAATGTTGTTAGGAAAAAAACAAACAAATGTAAACTAGAGCAAAAACAAGCGTAAGCTGTTCTCAGCCAAGAGCCAAGGTAAGACAGATGAGGTAGACTGCAATAAAGCAAAGATAGCAAAGTATCTCTTTCTGCTTTCATATCTTCCTTTCCAGTGGGGATGAAACTCAGAAGCCAAAGGTGTGCAATTCTCAATAAAGTATACTTACTTATTCTATAATTTACTAAAACTCTGAGCAGCTTCCCTAAGTTCTTGGTGCTATGGTTTTCTCATTAGTGTAGTTAATAGAACAAGTTTGGGATCTTGAGGAGGCTGAATCTACTACTGCTATAGATACACAATATTAGTTATACACAGCATACGGTATCATAGTCTCTTTTCTTATTGCTGTGATAAAATATCCAAATATGATTTCCAGGTGAAAGGAGTTTATTTAAGCTCACAATTCAAGGTCATAGTCTGTCATGACAAGTATTGGCATCTTGAAACCACTCACTGGCCACATAGTGTTCACAATCATGAAGCAGAGAGCAATGAATCCTAGTGCTCAATTGACGTTATGCAACTCAGGCTACATGGTCTAAGGACTCAGTTACTTTATCTAATGATGCTATATAGCTCCTCTTAAACTAATGCATCTGAGCTTTCTTTGGGTTGGTTAGCTTGAATTAATCCTTTCTTGGTAGGCAAACTCATGGTTCTAAGGTTAATAGCTGGTGGGAACTATGTTTCCTGAAATTTGCTACAAGATGTGGTCAGAAAAACTAAGGGCAATAGGCGAGATGAAGACAATATTTCCTTTATTTTTCCTAGTTCCCAAGATTTACCTCCAAGTTTGCTCTCCCTACAGTCTTATAAATAGCCTAGTCTTAAAAAAAAACAACAACCACAAACCCTTCTTTTTTTTCTCTAAACTATTTCAAGTAGTTTAGTTTTAGTTTACACTACTTAATGTTAGTTATGAGTATTACATAAACCATTTTATGTAAAATGAAAATCCTTTGCAACATAGAAGAAACTAATAGAATTATCTCTCTACTTTTATATATAACCAAATCACTTTTGTTTTCTTTTTTTCAAATCACTCTTTTGAGCACAGAGTGAATACTAGACATTTATGAGCAATGTGCTAAGCCAGGACTTCCTGATGACATCATGGGTCTGTTGGTTATCTGAATCTCAAGATATTTTAGCCATTAATAAAGTTTAGAGATAACTCTGAAACAGAGTTCATTAGTGCCTCACATAGTTAGGATTCCTTTCTATATGAAGATCAGTCAAAGTAGTATTTACAATGTGAATTTGAACTAGAAAAAGGTAAGAAAACACATTTAACATCTGGATGCCCTTGTGTAAATAATTATGTAAATTAATACATAATATATAAAATAATTTTACAGAAAAATAAATATTTATGATAACATTAAAATATGCAAAATAATTTTGCCAACTTAAAGCACATATAATGACTCCCAAAGAAGAAAAATTAGTAATTATAACATTTTGTCTTTCAGTAAGCCTGTGTTGAATAGAATGCCTATTTTCTAGATGTACACACATCAGTTTCTAACATCCTCATTGACTGTTATGGTAGCAACATCTAATTCCAGTAACTGTGCTTTCCCAAAATTAACTAAGTTTCAATGGAATGAGGATCAATTACCCTTCTGACGCCTTCCGCTAATGTCTTTGTAATTTTGATAATGATGTTTCTCTTGGTATGGAAAGGCCATTAGAAAAATAGACAAGATCCCTGTTATCATTTCAGCTTCCTCTTGGGTTAAAGATATTAATTCATCATATTTTAATTTTAAAATTACTTTTAAAATTAAGTTAAGAGATGATTCTATAATTTTCCTATTCCCTTTCCTTCAGTCTTTCCCCTGTATCCTCTCGAGGTCCTTTTTTCCCCCTTTTAATTGTATTATATACAAACTGCTAACCTGCTCAGTCAGGTTAGTGTTACATGTATCTATATGATGTCAGGGCTGACCAGTTTGTATTGGATAGCCAATCAGAAGCTCATCGTGGGAATGATGATTTTCTCCCACTCTCAGCAATCCTTAAGGGCATGTAATCCTTCATCTAGGTGTGGGGCCCACTGAGATTTCCTGTTACTATGTCTATTGGTATTGTTCTCCTTCGCGTTTCGTGTAGGCAGCCACATTGTTGAAGTATTGGCTTGTAACTTCCCTGTGATTTCCAGGAGACATAATTACACAGGAGTCTCCTGGAAAATGAAAGGGTGGCATATCTTTTTAAATGCTTTTTATTTTAAATAGTAACATTTAATAATAGATAATTTATCTACTCTCTTCAAGTTTGATTTAAGATTTAAAAAAGAAAAAGAAACCTTAGCCTGACCAAAGATGAAGCTGGATATCTACTTTATCTATAACACATATGAATTCTGTGATTTGGGGAAAGGCAGTTTTCTAGTTGGGCAGAAAACAGATGTGAAGAGCAAATAGTACATACAAAGTAAGTACATAGGAGGCGGAAGGTAGTGAGGGAGGCAGACATTGGGCAGAGACAAGGCATGTAAATTACAGGGATATAATGATTCTCATGTGCAAACTTCATTTCCCCATCTGTGATGCTTAATAGCAGGTTTGTATGTTTCACAATTATTAGTTTTTGATGAAAAGAAATTATTTTCCAATGCTTAACACAGTGCCTATAGTATAATAAGCACTTACAAGATCCAGAACAGATAAAATGAAACTGAAAATCCATTAATAAAAGGGAAAACATAATAAGGGAAACTGACACACTATTGTCTTGGTTATATAAATGAATGTGTGAGTTATTTTTAAATGTAGTTTAATGATATAAAAATACTAGTAAAAAAACACCCCAAAATGTTGCTAATTATTCCACTATTTTAAAAAAGCAGTATTATGGAAAACCTGGTTGTATTATTTGAAATGTGTTCACACACTTTTCTGATAAGTCCCTGTTTTCATTGTAGATATTTTTTCCCTCTGCTGCTTAAAAATATTCTTGCAACATGAACAGTTCCCACAGCAACTGTGCTTCCGAAAGTTCTTCACAAACTGCAATGTGGTGTTATTTGACTTACCTGCCGTTCTTCCCTTGTGCATGTGCGTGTGTGTATTCAACTAGATAATGCTTTGAGATAAATGTACAATGTCTTTTGTGGTCGCTTCTTAGGATTTAGGTTCCGTGTAAGCGGAGCTTGCCTGTCTACACGGTAAATTAATCTCTCATGAAGGTAGCTTCGAAAGACACTCCACCTGCTGTTGCATCACAGGCACCGGGGATTTTAGTCTTACATTTGCTACAGATACCATCCGATGTTAAAAAACTAAACTTAAAACATTAAATAGCTGAAATATTTTTTTAAAACCCCTTTAAGAAAGATTTTGAGTCAAAAAGAAAAGAACAGCCCTCTGCCTCAAATTCTTTCCTCTACTCTTTTTTAAAGAATGGAGTTGCAGCAAGAGTGAGTTGGAGGGATGATTAAAATTAGAACGGTAAGAGAAAGATTAGAATAGAAAAAGAAAATACCGCTATCAGCTATTATTCAAGCTCAGAGGAGAGAGAGAGAGACAGGTCTTCTGAAGTCTGTGGCTGTGTTTGCCAAAACCTAATTAACAGGATTAAGCTGTGAGATTTCTTTTTCCTCACTGGGCAAACTAAAACAACACTTAGAACGATATCCTGTATCTAATCTTAAATTAGGCTTGTGTTACCCCGTTTATTTTAAAGTGCATTTAAAATATATCAACAGAGTGAAAGCCACGGCTTTCCCTTAAATAACTATTACAGATTGATAACAAAGTAATTGAAAAGGCAAGTATATACTTGGAAAATTAATAAAATTAAAGGAAAGACAGTTCTCAAGACTCCAAATATCTTAATAAATAGTTCAACTTCCTGTACTGAAAACGTCTCAGCAAAGAAAGCAGAATTCCTTACCTTCACAAAACTGTTCATTAAACTTATTCCATTTATTGATGCTTTCTATTCGGGTGAAGTAATTTACAAAATGAGTATCACAATATTGCTCAGTACATTTGTAAATTTTGATTGTATTTTTATGTCATATTTTTCCTAACACTTATCTCCATGTACCAGTGACATGTGATAGAAGAGCTGAACAAAGTGTGTTCAGCAAAGTGTGTAGCATTAAAATTTCCAAAGTTTTAGAAGTCTGGGATATTCTCAGCATTCTAAAGTAGTACATGATGTAATTGAGTCTTGTGTATTTATAAGATTATTGACAATAATTGGAAACATGTTTAGGATGTATTTGAGCTACTTTATGTTAAGGATCATTTTATGTTATACAGAATCAACAAGCCTCTTATTTAAGTTCAGCAATCTGCCTTAAGACTTTATCATACTAAATGTGCTGACTTACCAATATAACTTAAATTCTAAACAGCTGCTTAATTATATTACTAAGAAACAAAACTAACTTCCTGTAACTCATTTGTGTTTTTATACCTTTAAATTCACTTTCGTATGGTGGCATTTTTACTTAGTTCTTTTCCATTCAATATAACTGAATGAATAATAATTTACATTAATTCTTAATTTGTATATTATTCACATTTGGCATGAATAATTTTTTTGTTAGACAGGTCCGTGTTGTGAATCTAAAATACCTAAGAACATCATTGATTACTACCTGTTGGATGTCCACCGCAATTCCTTAAATTAAAAAAAAAAATAACCTAGATTGAATTTGTTCTTTGACAATGTCTAACATCTGTTATTCAATCTGCTTACTCTCAGGGCCAACTTTCCCTTTCCTCTACCCTACCCCTGTCAACCCCTACTCCTTTCAAGTCCTTTCCACACTTGTGTCTTTCTGCTTTGTTTCCTGACTCACTCTCTGTAGCATTGGTTTGGATCTATCCACCTGATCCTGGAGACATTGCCAGTGGGCACAGCACTGAAGAAAACAAGTCTCCTTGCCACATGATCTATAAATGGCCGATAGTTTAGAAGGGAGGAGTGCATGAATTCCTTCCCAACGCCTCTCTGACGACTGACAAGCATGGTCTTGTGCAGGCGCATGGCAGCTTGCCTGAGTCAAGTCATAATTGCAACAGCTGTGCAAGGCCCTAAAGAAATTCAAACTCCTTCCTATCTCCTGGATCTCTCTCTCTCTCTCTTTGTCTTTCTGCCTCATCTTCCATTGTGTTTCCTCAAACTAAGAATGAGTAATATAAATATCTTGTTTAGGGCTGTGTGCTTACTAGTCACGTACAGTCAGCACCTTGACCAGTCATGAGTCTCCATTCATTGCCATTCATTATAGGAAACATCTCTAAAAAAGCCAGAGAATAAAACTTGCCTTTATTTATAGACATATATTTAGAAGTAAATATTCTGAACTCAGTAGGTTTTTATGTCTTTCTTTTGACAGGAGAAGACCAAAAAACAAAAAATAAAAAACAAACAAACAAAAAAACAAAATCTCAATTAGTCCCTGACTTCCAGAGAGAATCTAAAAGCCATTGCTCTTGCTTAAAGTGTGTTTCTGGAAATTTCTGAAGCGACCCTGAGAACAAAGTTGCAACCTCTCCAAAGTCAGGGCCACTATTACAGTACCTCTCTTGCCTCCCAGTAAAATATCATCAGTAGAATTTAATATTTAAAACAAGATTACAGTCTATGTCCATAGCACGCATAAGGGCCCAATCTCATCTTAAATGAGAGACTAAATGGCCCACAGCCATCAAGCTCTGGTATGCTCACTGACATTCTCAGACACTGGCTCTCCTTTCTCATCACCTACGTCTGTTTCAGTTATCTTATTTCATTTATTTCAATTTTGGCCCTATTATTGTCTTCTAGTGGTGTTTTTCATTCAGTTCTAGGTATCTGTAGATTTAAAAGTTGTGGTGGCTTCAGGGAATGATATATCCCTGCAGGCCTTGCCTTGTCCCCACCAGGGTGCAAAAGTGAAGCTTTTACTGTCTGTATACGAAGTATGGCCAAGCTCCTGACAAATTTGCATGCTTCGCTCAGCTGCCTTCCTTCTTGGATCTTTTTGTCTGCGGCCTAGGTCCAGCTCCTCTTCAAATATCTCTGTGGAAGTCTTGTTAGCGGGGGAGTAAGAGGGAAATTTGATGTTTTCCTCCATACTACTTTATTGCTCAGTGATTTTTATACTGAGATCCTCCTCCCTTCCAATCCTGGAGACCCAGACACTGTAACACATGGGCCTACTGCACGAAGCTCTGCAGACTTGCCCCTACAATGGCACACCTCTCATGGGAAGAACAGAGCAAGGTATTCCCGGTGTTTCTTTTGGTTTTAGCCTCTTCTCTATCTGAATCTTTAGCTGAATAAAGCTTGAGCTTTTGCTCTGTATTTTTTGTGTTTGTTTGGTTGTGTTCTTCAGATTTATTGGGTTAACTCTTCAGCAGTTAAACTCAGTCTCCCAGTTTTGCTGATCTCGGGCAGCCGGTCAGCGTTCCATTTTGCAGAATTTGCCTGGTGCTGCTTGTCTCTGTAGTCTTGGCCTGGACTGCTTGTTGGCTTAGCTCTTGACTGGTGTTAGATGTTTTCCTTCAATCGAAAGAAAGAAAGAAAGAAAGAAAGAAAGAAAGAAAGAAAGAAAGAGAGAGAGGGAGGGAGGGAGGGAGGGAGGGAGGGAGGGAGGGAGGGAGGGAGGGAGGGAGGGAGGGAGGGAGGAAGGAAGGAAGGAAGGAAGGAAGGAAGGAAGGAAGGAAGGAAGGAAGAGGAAAGAGGAAAGGACACAATCTTTTCTCATTTTACATATCACTCCCAGTTCTTACTTTCTCCCCTCCTCCCATCCCCTCCATTCACCCCCATAACACCGCCCCCCATCCACTCCTCAGAGAAGGTAAGGCACATTGCTTTGGAGAAGGTCCAAGGCCCTCCGTACTATATCTAGGCTGAGAAAGGTGTCCATCCAAATGGATTTCCAAAAAGCCAGTAAAAGTAGTAGGGTTAAAGCCTGGTGCTGCGGCCAGTGGGCCCTCAGTCTGCCCAAGCCGTACAACTGTCACCTACTGTCTCAAAACAAAACAAGGAAAGAGACAGAAGGTGGAGAAGGAGGAGGAGGAGGAGGAGGAGGAGGAGGAGGAGGAGGAGGAGGAGGAGGAGGAGGAGGAGGAGGAGGAGGAGGAGGAGGAGGAGGAGGAGGAAATGTTCTGCTCAGGTAATCCTGCAGAAGAGGGAAAGGAAAGATTGTAGAAATCTGAGGGGAAGGCAGGACACCAAAAGAACATGGGCCCAACTAAGCAGGGCTCATATGAGCTCACAGACTGAAGTAGCAGGCACAAGGGCTACACTGGTCTGCACCAAGTCCTCTGCATAAACATTACTGCTGTTAGCGTGGTGATTTTGTGGGACTCCTGATAGTGAGAATGCGTGTGTTTCTGACTATTTTGCCTGCTCTGGGGACTTTTCCTTCTATTGTGTTGCATTGTCCAGCCTCAATATGGGGGTTTTGCCTTGTCTTATCCTGTTTGGCTAATGTCTCTTGGAGGCGTTTTCTCTGAAGAAAAATGTGGGGGAGGGACAGTGGGTAAAGACAACATAGTCTCTGGGGGAGAAGAAAGGCAGTGGAGGAGAGCTGGGAGGAATAGAAGAAAGAGAAAATATGGTCAAGATGTATTAAGAGAAGAATATATTTTCAATAATAAGAACGGAAACTTTAAAAAAAGAAAAATGTACTTGAGAAATGTAGATTGTGTTATCAAGAATGTTATCATACTAAGATCATTTATCAGTGTCCAGTAGGGAGAAAGTAGGGTTTATTTTTCTCGATAGAATGTAAAGTAATAATTTCTTTTTTTTTTTTTTTTTTTTTTTTTGGTTTTTCGAGACAGGGTTTCTCTGTGGTTTTGGAGCCTGTCCTGGAACTAGCTCTTGTAGACCAGGCTGGTCTCGAACTCACAGAGATCCGCCTGCCTCTGCCTCCCAAGTGCTGGGATTAAAGGCGTGCGCCACCACCGCCCGGCATAATTTCTTAAAATGAGTAATTAAATTTATTTCTGTGACACTGTATATGTTTTATTATATATCCATTGTTAAATATTTTAATTTGGGTAGTTAGCATTTATCTAACACAAAAATATTTATTCCATTTCCTTGTGGTAAGAGCATTGAAGAGGGATAGGTCTGGAGAGCCAGCTCAGCAATTGAGATCATTGAAGAATCTCACATTTAGGTGCTTTAAATTGTATAATATATTATAAGCAATACCCATCTAAGACAACAAATACCAATCCCCATTCTTCTCGGTAACTGTAATGTTGTATCCGCTGACCAAAGCCTCCCCTTTTTAGACCCTGATCCACTCTTCTAGTAATTAACACTCTATTCTCAACTTCCACAGGGCTGTATATTTTAGGCTCCACAGTTTTAGGTTTCACACGTGAAGTCGCCTGATATTTGTATCCACCAGAGATAATCTAACAAGAAGACTTATTAACAGGTAGACAAGAATAAGGATGGTAGTGAAGTGTCATGGCAATACTGACCTCACCGAGCAACCAGCAATAATTGCTAAGGCTACACCACTGACAGGAACGACAGAAAATTCAAGGAAGAAGCTTGCTGGGCTGGGACTCCATCAATAAAGGAGTACCTGCCTGATATGGGTCCCTCCGTTTCCTAAGAAAGAGGTCCTGTAGGACTAGGATTAAGCTTTTTTAATTTCTTTTTTAAAAGAAAACAACCTAATTTTTTCATTGTACATACTAATCCAAGCTCCCACTCCCTCCTGTCCTCCCATTCCCTCCACACACACCCCCAACCCCTCTCCAGTCTTCAGAAAGGGTAAGGCACATATCCAAGGTCCTCCTTACTATATCTAGGCTGAGCAAGGTATCCATCCAAAGAGAATAGGTTCCCAAAAATCCACTACATGCAGTAGGGATAAATCCTGGTGCCACTGCCAGTGGTCCCTCAGTCTGCCCCAGTCATGCAACTGTCAAACACATTCAGAGGGTCTAGTTTGGATATATGCTGGTTCCTTCCCAGTCCTGCTGGTATTGGTGAGCTCCCGTTAGCTCAGGTACACTGTTTCAGTGGGTGTACCCATCATGGTCTTGACCTCTTTGCTAATAGTCTCATTCCTCCCACTCTTCAACTGGACAATGGGAGCTCAGTCGGTGTTCCAATGCGGGTCTCTGCCTCTGGTTTTTTTTTTTTTTATCAGTTTCTGGATGAAGCTTCTATAGTGATATTTACGATATTCATCAGTCTGACTATAGGGCAAGGCCAGTAGAATTAAGCTTTAACAGAAGAAGGCAAGCTAGCCAACTGATGCTGGCATTCTTCATGGAGTATACTGAAGCTGATTATCAAAGGATAAGAAAACTGTCAAAACCCACAGTGGGGAGCCAATGGGAGCACATAGAGGAGCCAGCCATGCTAACAAGACAGACAACAAAAGGGAATGAACACTCTTTTATTCTCCCAGCCTGTCCTTTTAACAGTTCCCAACAGGCAGAGCCATGAGGAAAAGGGAAGTTGTGGCTTCCGTGCCCTGTCCCAACACAGAGAAGGAGCATACAGAAGGCAGGGCTGAAACAGCACAATGGTTTTTATGCCACCCAAAGGAGCCAATGGATTATAAACTTTCAAATTCATAGTAAATATCCTTTCTGTAGAAGTCCATTTTAATGGAGGACATTATTAATATAATTAAACATGGAAAATAAAACAAATTAGATAATTTGTTCTTTAAATTTCAAATGGACATGTGCTTATTGTCATGAAAAACTGAGATTAAGAAACAGAAAATGTCTGAATATAAAGAAAGAATAAAAGAATAGTTTGTAAATACATAGATATTAGATTTTCTGGTTATTTTCATTTTAAAGTAGTGAAATGCTTATACAGTTCCAAAAATAACTTACAAAGAAAATACATTCAGTGACACCTCTTTTCTATCTATCTCTCCAACCTGGTCCATTCTTTCTTATACTTAATTAATTTCTAAAGATTTAGGGCAGTCTTCTTACTTTTAGTATAAATAGGTGTATTTCTACGTGCACAATCTCCTATCTGTGATATGAATAACAATATGTGAAAAATAGATGAATAAAATTTCAATTTGGTTTTTTTCTTATATATGTTCTTAAGGTATGTGTAGTATTTTAAAATTAAAATATATCAACGAAAGTCCAATAACCTTGGTTGACAGTATTGGATTAAGTAAAGTTAGATTATTTTAAATAAACTTCTATCTTAAAAATTCTCTTCCCTCAAGTGTAAGTTATTATAAAGTGACCCACATTTTTAAATGGTTAGATTTAAAGATATTTGGCTGATACAGAGGTGTATTTTAGTTATATAATACCTCTATGGAAGAAAAAAAATATTGAGCAATTTTTACAAAAGAGCTAAAAATATAACTTCCATTGTCATAGGCAACCTTTTTCCTACAAAGAATGAAAAAATGAGGATGAGAAACACATGGAAAATAAAAAAAACACATGTTCTGAAAGTACGCACAAGAGGAATCGATGAAAACATGAGCACACATGTCATGTGCAGTTAATCAAGCAAATTATCAGCCAAAAAAGGCTAAATTCCTCACTGAATTCTCATTTTTTTCTAAGTGGAGATTTTCGGAGCTCAGCTCTATTCTAGCTGGCTAGGAGCAAGGAAAGCAAAGGCTGTAGAATGGATACAAATTATAATTGTGAGTAATTCCACTGAGATGGAACTGTATGGCACACTTTTCCTTTTCCACTTAGAAATTACCTTGGTTTACAAACACCATTGTTCTGAAAAACCCATAGAACATATGTTAATGCTTATCATAGGTATTATATATCATGCTCACACAATATTTTTAGCCCATCACCTTTACAAAATCTGAAACAATTTCCATCTATAGATCCTAACTTTATTTTTTGTAAACTTTCCAACAGCCCTACTGAGAGTTTTATTATAAATATTCACCAACGTTCTGTTTATATTGCTACTTAACCCTCCTGGGGATTAGTCTAACTCAACATGCTTTCTTTTTCACCTTGGCTGTTTTGATGTGATAAGTATAAAATGGGAAACATTAGACGTAGTCTAGAGACATAGCATAATAATATGTTCTTATTCTCACTGCTTCGAATAGGAAATGCAGTATGAGAATTTGAAGGAATGTGTTTGAATGAATCGTGGTTAAGTAACACAGTTGGCCTGGAGGAATACATTTGAAATTGGAGCACTCAGGAGGTGGAGGCAGAAGGAATGGGAGCTCCCTTTTTTTTTTTTTTTTTATTTAATCTTGGCTACATAGCAAGTTTGCATCCTGAGTTACCTGGGTCCCTATCTCAAAAAGTCAGAGAAAAACAAAATATTTGTAGATACAGTTTGGGTGGTGTTTGCCTACTGCCTCTCTCATTTTTGAACTTTTAACTGGTTAGCTTGGACCATATCTGATTTTTGGGTTTAAACTATATAATTTATGGGACACATGAAACATTTGTAACTATGTCTGAGATAGAAGTATATACCCTTAATTTTTGCTCTTTTGAATTACTTTATTCAAAACTTTTAATTGTCATTTTGTGGTAAAAACTTTTGAAACTTTGAATGCCTATAGGGGATATTCATTAAGTTTTTTATTATTGATGAGTGATGTATGTGCACCTTCACTTAATGTGAAATTCTATATTGTAAAATAAGTTCCTTTAATATTTTGAAAACGCTAATTCAGTGTACCTTGGGTCTGGAACTCTCAAGGAAAATATATTATTACCACAAATTTATTTGCTAATAATAATACTCTATACATTTTAAATTTTTGCAAAGTATTTTTAAATACATTTATTTATTGAGAATTTTGTATGTATATACATGTTAAATTACTAATTCAATGTAATATTAAAAATTATTATAACATTACTTTTTTAATTTCGACCCTTTCACTGTGAATTATTTCATTTGTTTTTCTTTTAATTTTAGAAAGCATATCTTCAGTATTCCTGATATAGTTCTTCATATGAAGTTGTATTTCTTCATGGGTTTGCAATTTCTTATTCTAAACTGGAACTTTTTTTCTGCTTGGAATTATGGGACCAATTAGAAAAGGCAGCATTAGTTGACTGATGAAAGAAAGCCTATTCTTGGCCAGAGCATAAGAGAATCAAAGAGAAAGACTCTCAAATCCACTTCTAAGTCCTTACAAAGGCTGGTAATCTTTCTGAGAGTAAAGAGACAGTGGGGTGGATTTTAATTAGCTAGCAGAACTGTTTCTGACTTATTCCTGGAAATGAGTTGGTTGGATTCATTTCAGAGACAGAGAAACCTTTCCTTTGATCCTTCTGTGGATGTCCCCTGTGCAAGCAAGAAGCTTGTCCACTAAGAAGGCGCTCTTTGGTAGGGATTTTAGTAGGATAAAAGATTACAATGATTTGTCACAAATCTAGAGGAGCGTAGTAAATCAGTATATCATCCCCCTAGCTGAAACAGGTTTTCCCCAGATCTGTCCTGTGTTTTGTTAGTTTGTTTTTGTGTTATTGTGTTTTTCAGCAACAGGCATGTCCTAGAATGTTAGTTAGGGTGTCTTTGGTTAGGAAGAAATCTTATCTGAAACTGAAGACTGGTTAGCAAGATTCATTTTCTCAGACTTGTAGTGAGAATGTACCTGGTGTCATCTCCTATGCATTTGTATTTCAACTTTCTCAACTTTTGTCTTATTATCTACCTTTTTTTCTTTTTCTTTTCTTTTCTTTTCTTTTCTTTTTGTTTGTTTGTTTGTTGTTGTTGTTGTTGTTTTGCAACAGGATTTCTTTGTGTAACAGTCCTGGCTGTTTTAGAACTCACTTTGTAGATCAGGCTAGCCTCAAACTCACTGAGATCCTGTGCCTTTGCCTCCCTAATGCTAAGATTAAAGGTATACGCTACACCTGCCTGGCTGCTCTATTTTTTGAAAGTATTTTCTCTTTTTCTCAGGAAGTTTTCCCAAATTACCTGATGCCCTGTTCGTTCTTCCATACACATATTCTACTACTTCTTTTGTGATGTTGACTTAAGCTACGGTTTTTACCTTGTACCTTTCTTATTTCCATATACCATATACTTGTTTCACACAGTGGTTCTCATCATTTCTCTTGAGTGTTTATTAGGCTTTCTTAATTTCTTGGTCTTTTCTGGAATATTGTTGTTCCTCATGACCTAGAGTGTATGAAGATGTTTACATGTCCAAAGGCAAAGCTAGTGCAGACTTAGAAGTTTTCAGCAGTAGAAACAACAGGCTTTTAAAAGAGCTTGCTTTCTATTTTTCTTGTCATTTATTTCATTTTGGCATTTTCAAACATATTTATCATTGCATTTTGCTCAAATTTACTACATCTTGTGGACCTTCAATGTTCTCCCTCTTCCTCCCCAGTATCCTCTTCCGTTTAGTTCTACCTTCCATGAATGCAAGATGGCTCTCAATATTTGCCTTTCATAACTTATATCACACTCTCCTGTATCCTTTTACTCAAGGTCACTATAGGAATATATATATATATATTCAAAACTAAATTTCCTATTGGAAACAAAGTGAAGAAAGTGAGTGAGAGAGAGAGAGAGAGACAGAGACAGAGAAGAGAGACAGAGAGATGGAGAAAGAGAGAGAGGCAAAGAAAGACAGAGACAGAGAGAAAGTCTGGTTCGTTTAGCTTTAAACTCCATTTTTAATCATTTTGCCACAAAATACATAATTATTCTTTGTAGTTGGGTAAAACTCCGCCATGTTTAGGCAATGCATTTCCTTTTCTATTCATCTATTGTTAAGTATCTACACTGGTCCCATATCTTGGATACTGAATACTATAGCAATAAGCACATCTGTGCAAGTATCTCCAATACTGAACAGCAACATTTTAATGGAAAAATATAGATGCAAAATGGGAGCATTGCTGGGATGGTAATTGTCTTATGTGGTTATGATATATTGGAAAACCCATAATACACGTATTATTATTGGTTAAATTTCAATTTTATTTTGCTCTTTCCATTGAGTTTGGTTTGTTTTACATACATACATACATATACATATACATATACATATACATATATATATATATCTCACAAAGTAGTCACAGGATGTTAGCCTGAATCATTCCTCCTGACACCTCACCTGAAAAAAACAGCATTTGAACATTTACTTCCATTGTCCTTGATTCCCCAATATTCTACTGCAACAGTAAGACTCTGTGTGTGTGTGTGTGTGTGTGTGTGTGTGTGTGAGAGAGAGAGAGAGAGAGAGAGAGAGAGAGAGAGAGAGGAGAGAGAGAGAGAGAGAGAGAGAGAAACAGACAGAGAGATAGAGCGAGAAAGAAAGGAAGGGAGAAAGTGAATGTATATTGTGGGACCCAAACACTGAAAGTATTTTGCAAAAAGGAAAATCAAATAGTGATTTGTTTACGTATAAACTCTTAAACACAACATAAAAAAATTAATGAAATCTTATTCATCTTAATATAAGTTATTAACAAGTCTATTAATTTGGCTACTATATAAATGATTTGTGGCTAATAAACTATCACTTTTCTAAAAGAATAAAGGAAAGACTATGAAATATTGAAATAGACAGTAGCAACTCTTGAAAATATAGGAATGGTGGCCAGAAATTTAAAGTAGCTTGCTCCACGCATTAGTATTACACTATGTAGGTATTAAATTATGAAAAGTAATTGACTGACTGTAAAAAAAACTATCTGTTTGACTCAATATTTGGGGAGTAGGTGTATGGAAATTTAAAAACCAAATGGATTTTTTAGAGGCCAGTGAATCTTGCATGTTACGTCAGACAGTCATATGCTTAAAAGTGTAAAAACTCCAAAGAACTCTTGGAAATGGCTCCCGCAACTGCTACAAAAGAATATTTGGTTAAGAAAAATGAAAAAGGTAAGACAAGATGAGACTATCAGAGAATATCAGTGGTCTACAAAAGTTATCCATCAATTTTAACCAAGATGAAAAGGTTTACTATATCTCCATGCTATTTATAGGAAAAAAGAAATGGGAGTCTGATGCTTCGGGGAAACGGTAATATGCACTCAGCACCTTTACCACAAATGTTTTGTCTACTGATATGAGCAGGAAGCTGCCCTTGTCTGTCAGAACTGATGTCTGTGGGAGTTAAGTGTTGAACACAATGCCGCTACACAGAAGACTCTGAAAAAAGAAACAGTTGGGCTGTTCTTTGAGGCAAGTTTAACTCTATGAAAGCTAAGAAGAACAGTCCGTTCTGGAAACCTCGGCAGCTTTGAATACTCTTAACTCTGTGTAAAGTGAATTTGCCTTACTTATTCTGAAAACTGTTCATGCCTTGATTTCCACACGAACTACATTTCCAGCATAGCACCCACAAAGAGGAGCATTTGCAAGCACAGTGGGCTGAAAACCTGGCTGTCCTCTTGTCTTGTTAGGCTGTGAAGTGAAGTCAGCCCGCTGCTCTCAGTTTTAGTCCCATCAGTGGTGTCCTTGGTTTTCGGAGTTGTTTATTTCAGCTGTGGTTGACACTCTCCAGAGGACAGCCTGCCAGGGGAAGTGTTCGCTTAACAGTGAAGGATGGGGATGACTATAGGGGCAAGAGTTCAACGCAGATTTGATTGGACCGAAAATGCAGCTATAGCATTGTTTGCCATGTGCCTCTCGCTCATTTTCTTCCAGCCACCCAAATTCCTGCCTTGTGCTATCGGCCTTCGTCTGCACTTCAAACCCTGTTGCCACCACTGTGTCAACACTGGCAGGGGAGTACAGGGCTCCAGACTACAGAAACTCTTAGGATTCACACGATGTAGAGGGTTGCGAACAGGGGAGTACAGGGCTCCAGACTACAGAAACTCTTAGGATTCACACGATGTAGAGGGTTGCGAACAGGGGAATACAGGGCTCCAGACTACAGAAACTCTTAGGATTCACACGATGTAGAGGGTTGCGAACAGGGGAGTACAGGGCTCCAGACTACAGAAACTCTTAGGATTCACACGATGTAGAGGGTTGCGAACAGGGGAGTACAGGGCTCCAGACTACAGAAACTCTTAGGATTCACACGATGTAGAGGGTTGCGAACAGGGGAGTACAGGGCTCCAGACTACAGAAACTCTTAGGATTCACACGATGTAGAGGGTTGCGAATAGGGTGCACAGGCATATCCAATAGCTCAGTGCCATCCAGTTCATAGGATGTGTGTGAAAATCCTGACTAAATAGTGGATTGAAAATTTGAGTCTTGGGATTTGCTTAGATACTTTAGCCCTGAATAAATATTTAAACTGTTTAATATTTAAATAATATTCCCTGATGCAACCAATATTTAACCCAAATTTTGGAAAAAAAGCCTTGTACACAGATTAATCTAAATCTGTTTCTAGATCCCAGGAAGAAATTAAAATGTGTTGTTCAGGTTTACATCCAAGCAATCCTATTTGAAACATAACAAACACTTTTAGTACGCAAGGGATAGATAATGTTCATTTTAATTAACCAGTCCGTTCATTATTTATAGGTTTAAAAAAGGAGGCAAAAAATTTGGCAAAGTGGCAGGTGCTTGCAATCCAAGAGCTAGGGAGACAGAGATAGGAGGATCCCAGGGACCATTGGCCAGCCGGTGTAGGCAAGTCAGGTAGTCCCAAGTCCCAGTGATACATCTTATTCTAAAAACAAGGTAGATGACTCCTGAGGAATGTCATCCAAGGTAGACTTCCGGCCTCTGGACCCACAATCACACCCTTCTGCATGCCCGTAAACATAAGTACATGCATGGTTATACATACACACAGTGGGGGAGAGAGAAGGGAAAGAAAGAAATCATAATGAAGTGTACTCTCAAATTTATTAATTAAACTGTGAAATTTGTTCAATTATTTCATCAAAGCAACTAACTGAAGTAAGTTCCTTTTCAATACCTCATATTGTTGCTTTACTTACAAGTATAATGTCATAAGATTATAAATAATATAACAGTAATTCCAGAACCAAGAAAAATGCAATGCCAGGGTGACAGGATATTTAAACTCAAATGCAAATATTCCATGTATTTTGAGAGTTGGCTGGAATTAAGATGCCTTCCTTGTTTCTTAAATGGGAGACGAAATCTCATTAATCACATAACTGGTTGACTTTTTGTAAATTTCCATTTGATAAAAATTATTTGTAAACATGATTACCAGTTAATCACCGCATGACCTGTTTGTAGAAACTGACTTCTTCCTTGAGCTTAATATAGAACACAAGTTGACTTAGGCATGAAATGGGTTGACAGTTTTAGCTATAGTGCTTTTCTGGGAGTGGATACAGTATGACAAGAAAATACCACATATGGCAGCACAGAAAATAGATGTGACAACTATTTGAGACAAAATTCTGGGATTCACTGGGTAATCAGCACAAGAATAGGACCATCTGTCAAAAGAGAAAGCCCAGATACCTAGAGTAAGCAAGGTTGTGTTTCCTTCATTTTTCTCTGGTTCAGGAAATGGCTGTGCCCATGTGAAATTGGAGGGTGAACCAAGCTGCCCATTTGATGACTGAACATTTGCCTACTACACATGGCCACAAACGGAAGACAGAGATGCAAACAAAATAGGCCTTAGAAATGTGTCCTTGTTTATTTCTTCTGCTTCGATTGTTCTGGCTCTGTCCTTGAGCGCTCCGAACTTTTCAGGAGTTACCATTTGTTCCCTCTGGTCCAGAGATCTAATGTGCTATTGCACTGTTTTAGTCCAGCAGGCCTTTTGTGTTTACGCTGGGTGATGGAAGCGGGACCAGTGAAGCAGGTTTTGGAGGTCGTCATCTGTGATAGGAGGGACATGTCAGTGATTTATCTATTTTTTCTATCACCAGTGCTTCTGTATTGTAAGTCCCGTGCTCTGGCCTTCATTTTTGGAGGCCCAGTCCCTGTGCCTGCCAAGCCTTTAGCCTTGACCCTTCTCCGGAGGACGGTCAAGACAGCCCACCAAAATCTTGACCACTCCTCCAGTCTATTTAAACCTCGTGGTCCCCCCACCCCACCGTGGTCGGAGTCCCTCAAGAATGCAGGAATCCCATTAAACCTAGATATTTTTTAATTTGTCTTGTTGGGATTTGTCTTGATTGGGATTTTTGTATTGGCAGAGAGGTCACGTTAGGAAAATTCCTAACACTATCCACATCCACCCATTTGTTGGTGTTCATTGGTGTTTTGCTGAATGTCTGTCTGTGTGAACATGTCAGAATCACTGGAACCGAAGTTACAGACAGGCATGAGCTGCCCTGTGGGTGCTGGGAATTGAAACCAGGTTTCCTAGAAGAGCAGCCAGTGCTATTTACTGCTGAGTCATCCATCTCTCCAGTCCCTCATTAATATTTTAATGTGCAGAAGCTCTTAGTTTGTTAGAACCTTCCAATTGATTTTGCATTATTTGGGCAGAATCTACTTTTTTCCAGTGGGAATTTTATTTTGTCATTTATTTAAATATTAATTTTGATTTTTGCAAGTCTTCTCTTTCTAGATTGCTTTGGTTCTTTTTTTTGACCTTCATTTTACCTCTATGGGTAACCTCTATATCACAGGTTCCCTTTTGGATATCTAACAGTCACTGAAACAAGAAAAGCCCCTGGGTAGAAGAGAGCTCATCAGCTAGGCAATGGAGCTGCCTTAAGACACTTCACACTTTCTCTATGCACTGTGATGTCAGGAAAATTCATTAAGCATGTGCTTTTCCTCCAGACATACTGGTTCCGTCAATATACAGTATAATGTTTACATTAGTTGACGACACACACAAACTGTCATGCTCTCAAAATTATGTTTTATTTCTATTCCCTCAGTAGTTTGCCAAATACTGAGACATCTAATACATCAAGACATATACATATAATACACACACAGAGAGAGACAGAGAGACAGAGAGAGGGGGTGCTCAGGGAGAGACTTTACATTTTTTTATTTCTGGGAAATTATATATATATATATATATATATATATATATATATATATATATATATAATAAAATGTGACAATACCTACATCCATTTTATCCTCCATATCCTCCAACTCCCTTCATGTTCTCCTTAACACATTCCAGTATGGGGTGACGCCTGGAGATGCTCTACCCCATCTATACAAGAATTTGGGCTGACTTGATCTTGGGCAGGTAAACGTAGCTGGTGTGATATCACGATTGTGTTAGCTGTGCCATCCCCAGAAAACAGGACGTAACAGCATTACTTTCCATCCTCCAGCTTTTAGTCTCCTGCCTCCTTTTCCCTGCCTTTGTTCAAGGTTGAACACAAAGTCTGTCATTGTCAGAACTGTGACAATTTTTGCATCATATTACAGCCTGAAATTCTCCACAAAAAGAGTTTATTTTTGCTTATGTGTCTCGAAGTACAAAAGTTCATCACAGGGGGAAGAAAGGCATTGTATCAAGAGGCAGGGATTCCCACAGGAGCAGGAAGCTCAGAGCTTTCACCTTCAAATGCAAGCAATAGAGATAATAAAATGGAAATAGTATGAGGCTTGCACCCAGTGACATACTTCTTCCTGCAAAGCATTTACACCTAAACCTCCCCAAACCATGCCATCAACTGGCTATAGAGTGTTCAAATGCTGGAGATTTATAGGGGGACATTTCTCATTCATACCACCATGCTAGATTTAAAACAGAATACTAAATATGGGGGAAATATGTTAGTCTTTCAATAGGGAAACCACATTTGTTAATCACCTGCAATTGGAGTCACTAGGATCATGTTTTTGTTAGTCAACTCTCATCTGTTAGGATTCTCTACTCTGATCTCATTCCTCCGTTCCAAACCCAGTCCAGTGGGGCTGGCAACTCGGCCCTACTTCACCCATTCCAGACCTCACCCCTCCAGAAAGCCTGACAAAGTCAGTTCCTTCCCAGGAGTTTATCAATATGAAATAGAAATCAGCTTTCTGAGGAGGGTCTTCAAGCATATATAAAGTTTCTTTATGTCAGTAATTATTTGTCACTAAAAGATATAAGATAAATGTATAATAACTCTCCTTTTAAGCAAATTAGAATTATTCTTTTGCCCTCTGGAAGACAATTTTCACAGATCCTCCTAGATTACTTTGGATATATGCTAGGAATAAAATGACTTACCCATAAAATTATCACTAACTTTCACTTTCCTTTAAATTCTTAGAGGACCTGCAATACATGGGTACAGGTGACCACTTCCTACATATAACCCCAGTAGCACAGACAATAAGAGCAATAATGAATAAATGGGACCTCCTGAAACTGAGAAGCTTCTGTAAAACAAAGGACACTGTCACTAAGACAAAAAGGCAACCTACTGAATGGGAGAAGATCTTCACCAACTTCACATCAGACAAACGTCTGATCTCCAAAATATATAAAGAACTCAAAAAGCTAGACATTAAAATTCTAAATAACCCAAATAAAACTGAACTGAACTGAACAGAGAATTCTCAACAGAAGAAGTTCAAATGGCCAAAAGATACTTTGGGACATGTTCAACTTCCTCAGCTATCAGGGAATTGCAAATCAAAACAACTTTGAGATACCATCTTACACCTGTCAGAATGGCTAAAATCAAAAACACCAATGATAACTTATACTGGAAAGGGTGTGCAGTAATGCAAAGTTGTGCAATCACATTGAAAATCAGTGTGGCAGTTTCTCAGAAAATTGGGAGTCAACCTACTTCAGGATCCAGCAATACCACTCTTGGGAATATAGCCAAGAGATGACCAATCATACTACAAAAGCATTTGTTCAACTATGTTCATAGCAGCACTATTTGTAATAGCCAGAACCTGGAAACAACCTAGAAGCCCCTCAATGAAAGAATGGATAAAGAAAGTGTGGCACGTCTACACATTAGAGTACTTCTCAACGGTAAAAAAATAAAAAAATAAAAAATGACATCTTGAATTTTGCATGCAAATGGATGGAAATAGAAAACACTATCCTGAGTGAGATAAAGCAGACCCAAAAAGATGAATATGGCATGTACTCACTCATTAGTGGACTCTAGCCATAAACAAAGGACATTGAGCCTATAAGTAATAAGGTGAACCCAAAGAAAAACATATATAGATCCTCCTGGAAATTGGAAGCAGACAAGATTGCCAGGCAAAAGTTGGGAGCAAAGGGGTGGGGGTAGGGGGTGGGGAAGAGGAGATGGGGAGACAGAAGGGAGAAGGGGAGGGTCGGGGAGAGCTTGGGGGAGTGGGATGGTTGAGATGGAGGAAGGATGGATGTGGGAGCAGGGAGGAAGATATCTTAATTAAGGTAGCCATTTTGGGGTTGGCAAGAGTCTTGGCTCTAGAGGGGTTCCCAGGTATCCACAGAAATGTCCTCAGCTAGAATCCTGGGTAGTGGAGAAGAGGGTGCCTGAACTGGCCTTGTCCCATAGTCAGACTGATAACTATCTTGAATATCACCATAGAGCCTTCGTCTGGCCACAGATGGAAATAGAGACAGATACCGACATCAGAGCAGTGGACTGAGCTCCCAAGGTCCAGTTGAAGAGCAGAAGGGAGAATATGAGCAAGGAAGTCAGGACAGTGAGGGGTTGGTCCACCCACTGAGACAGTGTGCCTGATCTAATAGGAGCTCACCAAAGCTAGCTGGTTTGGGACTGAACGAGCATGGGATCAAACTGGACCCTCTGAATGTGGCTGACAATTGGGGCAGACTGAGAAGCCAAAGATAATGGCACTGGGATTTGTCTCTACTACATGACTGGCTTTTTGGGATCCTATTCTATTTAGATGCATACCTTCCTAAGCCTGGAAAGAGGGGGGAGGGCCTTGGACTTCCCACAGGACAGAGTACCCTGCCCTCTCTTAGGACTGGAGGGGGGGCAGAGTGAATTGGGGCGCAAAAGGGAAATGGAAGGAGGGGAGGAAGTGGAAATTTTGAATGGTGTTATTTATAAATCAATAATAAATAAATAAATAAATAAAAATAAATGAAAGAGACTCAAATAAAAAAATAAATTCTTAAAGGACTCCAAACGATATGGTCAATTAGAAGAAAGCATGACTCAAACTTCTTATTTCAGATTTGATATTTTATTTAAAATATGTAGTGTTTAACAAGTTTAGAGCACATGGCATAGATACAACCATTGATATGTTGATAAACTATATCTATATATCCAGAACATTTAGGGTAGACCTCCTATACTTATTAATCTATTAGACCACTGATTTTTTTTCCTGTATGTATGTCACATATAAATGTGTGGTGCATTCATGTGAGTATATGGGTACACTTTCCTGTATAAGCTCATGCCAAGGTCAGGAGGTTTTGGGGGTCCTCATCTATCTCACTTCATCTATTTCATCAATTGCTTTGACACAAAGTTTCTCACTGTTAAGCTGGCTGACCTTGGAGCTCTCAAGACCTGCTATCCCCACAGTCCCCCAATGCCATAACTATGAGTATTCTTAGGTTTGGCCATTTTGTTCCCTGTGAGTGCTAGGAATTCAAACTCAAGTCCTGTATTTGCCAGAGAAGTTGATTTACCCACTGAACCCTTTCTGACACTTTTACTTTTAGAATGAAATTTATTTGTTTTTTATTATGATAAAACTTTAACGAAATGCTTTAGGCACTATTAAGGGAAAGTAGCTATACTAATGCCATAGTCAAATCTTATAGATATTAAACTATGTCTGAAAAGAATGTTCAAGTAAATATTTTTCTTTTATCTGTTGTAGTCTCAGAATGGAAACACTAGTGGAGAAAAATGAGGCAATTTTAATGTCAAACACTGTTTCAGTGTATAATTGTTAATTAGTTAAATTAGAAGACCCAATAAACACTCAAAACCACAGTATCATTTTTGCCAAATAATGTTTAGAGAAGACATTCTTCCTTTGACAAATTTCTGAGTCCCCAATTTAGCACATTGTGGCCACCCTGACTATTTACTATTGTATAAATGAAAGAGCACTATCAGTAAAGTAAAGCAAACTAAATAGACATATAAACTGACTACAGATCTATTCTGCTCTTCAGAGAAATAAGTAAGCTGGGCTGGCAAGATTATTCAGAAGCTAAAGGCACTCATCCCAAAGCAAGACACCTCAGATTGATCCCAGGAACACATAAGAGAGGTAATATGGGAATATTGGAGTGTAAATGGAGGCTTTTCTTTCCTGCCTGGTCCTGCAGCTGTTATTAAACTAATCACACAGAGGCTTAGTTTTAGTTACAAATTGTTTGGCCTATTGTTCAGGCTTATTACTACTAACTCTTACAACTTAAAGTAACCCATTCTTATTAATCTATATTTTGTCACGTGACTTCAAGGTGTTTCCTAATTTCTAGTACATCTTGCTGCTCCTGCAACTTGCTGGCATCTGCCCTTCTCTGTGTATCTCTTCTTGGATTTCCCCCCAGCTATAACCAGCCTTGCTATAGGCCAAAGCACCTTATTTATTAACCAATGGGAATGAAACATATTCACAGCATACAAAAGAGTTATCATCCCACAGCATTGGAGTATCTTTGAGAATGACAACTCTCTTTGTGTACTTGGGCATCCAGGGTCCTGGAAAACTTGATGGCCACAAAAGCTACCCAAAGCCAGTAGCATTGTAGAGCTTATCTTGTGGCTGAGTTTTAGAGATTAGCTTATTATAGATTCAAAGGTGGAGCTTAAGAGAGGGAAAGACAGTCATGCCATCTGAGTTAGGCATGAAGATTGGCATGTTGAACATGCAGTTTGTAGCTAAAAGAAGATAAGGACTTTAGAACACTAGAGAAAGTTTACTTATGTTTTGGTCACCACCCAAAAGTGACTAGAAAAAGCAGTAGATAGATCTAATAGAACATCATGACATCTTGTAGTGACTTCACAGAAGACAGGAATTCTGGGGGAAAAAAGGTCTATTATCTCATGGAGAGAGTAATTAGTCCTCCTATCTCATTTACATCATTTAAGGAGCACTTACCTTCCTGGAAACAGATTTGCCCAACTGGTTTGATTCTTAGGAAAGGAGACAATAGCATGTCTTCACCTGCAGGTGGATTCTATTCTCTATCATGACGAGGGAACTGACTCTTGAAATTGTCCTCTGACCTCTACATGTTACACACATACACACACACACACACACACACACACACTCACACACACACACACATACAGAAAGAGGGAGACATAGAGAGAGAGAGATAAGTAAACATCATTCACTTCAAATTTAATCTCAAATTATATACAAAATTTTCTTCTTGTTTACTTACTGTTCTTTTGTCAGTCTTTTAAATTTCTACTAAGTCTACCCTGTTTTAATTCCATAATGACTTTTCTTCATTTGTTTACATTTAAATTTTTAATATCTTGTAGAATTAACAAGTGAATTCCAACAGTGGCTTTCTAAATATTTAGATAACTCACTTTAAATGGGATCCCAAATAATAAAAAAGCTACTTTGTCCAAGCAGTTCTGTCGGACACGGGCAATCACTGTTCTCTTATAAACAAAATTAAAAAAGAGATGTTTATGAGAAAGTGTGTTTATCATTCCACATATAGTCTTCAAAATCTTTTGGATTATTTGCAATTTTCTAGGGATATTTTTGGAAAAGCTGCAAGAATGTGAATGTTGGTATTTTAAGTGTTTTACATTTGCACAGGAGACAGAGCAGCCTTTCTTAGAACAGCAAGGAGGAATGGATGGGGGATTGAATTGGAGCCTGGAGCTATATGGAGAGATGTTGGTGATAAAGAGACCAATGCAAAGGTTAGAGTGAGGAAGCACAGAATAACAGTGTCATCAGCTCTTGTCTACACTACTTTATCATGCAAACCGTGAATATACAAACGTGTGGAATAAAACCCAAGCCAAAGATTGAACAAAGACATCAGTGGTGAAGAATTGTCTGTAAACATTACACAATCCGAAAATAATCTATTCACATTGACCATGACAAATTATCCCCAGTGCCAGTATATGTGTGACACATAAATGCTGTGTGTCATATATTAAAACTACTCTAAACAGTCAAGTGTTTTATGTGGTTTTAATGTCATAATTAACTCTATTGCATAATTGTCAGTGAAATACAAACACTTTTCTTCTAATAAATTCAAGACTAGAGGTGTAGCTCAGTAATAGAATACCGCCTACTATTTACAAGCTGCGGTCCCCTGCTCATTCTCCAGCATAACACAAACATAAAAGAAAAAGGAGAAAAGGGAAAGACATCTATCAATAGGAGAGGAGGAGGGGAGGGAAAGAGAGGGGAAAGTGGAGGAGACAGGTGAGGGATAGAACAAACAAATGAGGATAGGCTAGAAGGAAGATTGAGACAGTCAACAGGACGGGAGAAAGCTGCATCTAAACAAAGATTCAGCTGAGTCCCCAGCGGTAGAAGTAATCTCAGAGAAGAGGCACCTATAAGGAGACTTCTATTAGGCTGGAGTGAGATAGGAGAGATTGTAATGGAGGAAAGGAGCGAAGGGAAAATCATATACTTGATTCAAGGACCAGTATAGTCACTGGGGGTACCAGGTATAAAGCTGGCATTTTTATCTTACTGGGGCTTGTATATTGGTGTTGCCTGTTTTCCTGTTCTGCATTTTTATGGATTGCTAGAGGGGGGGGGGGAGAGAGTTTTTGTGTTTTTTCTTTCTTAATTTTGGTTTTAGTTCTGCTTTATTTGATATTTTTATTTTTATTTTTGTTTTTTAAAGAGAGAAAGTATTGTAAAACTTCCTGAGAGGGACCCTGATGAGTCCCATGGAGGATGACGACAGTGAAAAGAAGACAAATACACCATGCAGACAGAATTTGAGTGTGGAATTTATTGAGAGAAGAAGAGGGGAGGAGGAGGGAAAAGAGAGAGGGAGAGTGGGAAAAAGAAGAGAAGCCAAGAGAGGAAAACCGAAGAGAAGAGAATGGAAGAGAAGAGAGGAAAAGAAGGAGGAGGAAGAGGAGGAGGAAGAAGAGGAGGAGAATGAGGAGGGTAAGTCTTGCCTGTCCCTTCAGTGGAACAGTGGGGAAGATAGACTGGGAGTGGGCAGAGTTTATACAAACCAGGGCCCTGGGCTGGTCAGGCTACTGCCAACATAATGCCTGAATCCTAAGAGAAAGAGGTGTCAAACTGGGGAGGTGGAGAGAACCTGGGAGGAGTTGGGGGAGAGTAGACACGATCAGAACACATCCTGTAAATATTTTGTTTTTCATAAAAAATTAAATGTATTTATAATATTGACAAAATGGAAAGTGGAAGAAAAAAATCAAACTATGAGAAATCAAGAGTTTTAGCCTGGATTTAAGTACTTTATGGGTATCTCTACTATATGACTATAATATCTATCATCTATCTATCTATCTATCTATCTATCTATCTATCTATCTATCTATCTATCTATTTATCTATCTATGTATATATATTACATCCTGGCTGCAATTTTCCCTCCATCCCCTACTGCAAGTCCCTTTTCCAAATCCCCTTAATCCTCTTCTCCATTTCTGTTTATGAGAGGACAGGTCTCCCATAAGAATCAATAAGTCACGGAATATCAAGCTGCAGTAAGACTAAGCACCTTCCAATAAAATCCATGGAAACTACTAACCTGGAATCACACAAATAAAAAGGTTCTAAATCACAAGCTAGTATATGTAGAATGAGCCCAAAGGAATGGGAGGGGGCACAGTCTGGATGGGATGGGGACTCATCCTTTAATTCTAGCACTAGGGAGAATGCAGGGCAGATCTCTGGTTTCAAGGTCATCCTGGTCTATGCAGAGAGTACAGGACAGCCAAGACTAAACACACACACATAAACTATAAGTAAATAAATAATAACAAATAAATAGATAGATAGATAGATAAATATATAAATAAATAAATAAAACAGAATAATATTGGCTCACCTTAGAGCCTATCAGTATATTATCATTAGATTTATGGGGCTTATGACAAGGAACTGTAACTACTTTAAAACTATGAAAAAAATAATCAAAACTCATCAAAATGTCAATGAAAACAAGTTTCTTGATTAAAACATTAACTTTTCTACCAACAAAAATCTATTTTGGTAGTGACAACTTTAAGTTCATATGGTAATATGTTACTTCTGAAAATACAGATTGTTTAAGACATGAAAACTAGTTTTATCCATACATAAATAAGATTTTCATTCTCAAAGAGTTTAAACACACACCCATCTTGTAAATATGCTGAGTTTAATAATAATTAACACTAGTTTATAATTTTGTATAAGGATTGCACATAGTCATTTAAAGTTTCTATATTTCAAAACTTGAAAAAAATACAACTTTCTAGAAATTTAAAAATTGGATATGAGATTAGTGTTACTGATGTTAGTATAAAATATTTTGCATTTGGTCTTTAATATTTTAATATTTTCACTGATTCATTGAGAACTTCATACAATGTATTGTGATAATATGCACCCCTTTTTCATAACATCTCCCAGGTCATCCACTCCACCGCTTTTTCCATCTGCTCATCTTTGTTCTCATTTTCTCTTGTTCTTGCTTTCTTCATTTAATTCCCAGAGTACCTTTAGGGAAAAAAATTCAGTATTACCAAAACTGTTTTCTATATTACTTATTATTTCTAAATTACATTGCAAATTTAAAGGAATCAACACATTGCAGCTACTTTTTAAAAAGGAGATCTATTTTGTAAATAACTGATAACACAAAATGTTGAAGGTATTTGCATGGTAGAAAAACAGTTGCTAAAGTTTAACTGAATTTAACTTATATATAAAATGACACACATTTTTGAAAGAAATGCACATGGGCCAATAAAAAGGCATTAGTGAACTTACTGCATCTTAAGTATAAAGAAACACTATATTTAATGAAAAAATAGTGAAGCCACTTTTGATGTGTATTCTTTATAATAATAGCCAATACAAAAAGTAACCTGCAATTTCTCAGGAAAGGTATTTTGACTCATATTTGACACAGTCAAGCTGTACAAACATGGTGACATTTTAAAATTAAGCTTTCAAATACAAATAATAGAAAAAGAGTACAACTTAAATGAATTCGAACACTGGAAAGATTTAGCTGAAGTGTTTTCTGATTAGAAATGATCAATCTTGATTTAAACTACCTCCAACTCCATTTTCAAAGATTTTCTGGGCTCTCCCCTCTGTGTGTTTTCAACATCCACAGGTTAGTCGATGAAAGATACAAAACTTCTAAACTTTATTTTCATATACATTTTTCACAGAAAAGTGACTTTGAAATTATTAATAAAATGGAGATCATTATTTTAAGTGATAAATATTGTTCACAAAATTTTGCATTCACATTTTGTGAAAGTGTATATTTTACTCATTCATTTAATTCTTAGCTTTTATTTTCTTCTAGACAATCTTTAGAAAAAAATCTTACCAATTTTTATATCTGAGTAACACTGTGTAAAGCCTGGTTCAGTCCTAGGTTCTAGAAGCAACCACCAGCAAAATGATGGAATTATGGCTTTACAAATCAGGGTGACCCTTGTGACAGTTAGTTTTGATTCTGAATGAGGGTTTATTGACACTGAGGTGACTTATGAGTGTATCTATGGGGAATTGTCTAAATTAATTGGTGTGAAAAGAACCAAAGTCTTGATGTGGTTCCATTCTCTAGATAAGGGTTACTGAACCGTGAATGAATGGAGAGGCAATCTGGACACAAGTGATTGAACCTGTGTAGGCAATTATTGTCTCTCAGGTCTAAGAGTAATGTGAATAGCAGCTTCAATTTCCTGTCTTGAATTCCCTGCAATGGGGACCTATAGCCTGAAATTATAAACCAAAGAACCCTTGTTCCCTTACGTTGCCTTTTGCCCATAATTTACCCCAGCAACTGATTGGAGACCAGGACAGAAATTTGCACTGAGGCATGGGACTATTGTGATAAACCTTGCAATGTGCCATTCATGCCTTTGGTTGTTTGTAAAAAGAATGTGGAAAAACTTGGAACTTTAAGCTGGAAATGCCACTGAGTGCTGAAGACATTGACTGCCCTTGTGGAAGTTTGGAAGATAGGAAAGCTGAGAAAAACGTGGTCTGTGGAGGCCTACTACTCAGATTTTAGAGGGGAATGATGATATTATTAGGAAGTAGGATAGGGAGTCATTCGTGCGATGGTTGGTAAAGAATCTGGCTTTATTCTGTCTGTGTACTGAGAAGTAGAGTGGAGTCCAGTTGTTAACTGATGGTCTGGTGTCACTGACTGGAGAGATTTCAGGATGGGAGAGTGTTTAGTCTCATGATGAAGAAGATGCAACTGAAAGAGAAATCAACAGCAGTGAAATGAAGCTTTGTCTGCTGTAGTGAAATGAAATGACGATGTCCTGAGTGCCACACACCACCCCACTGCTAGTTCCTACAGTGGGGATCCTAAGATGAAGAGGTTCTGGGATCCCCAAGAGCGACTGCCTTGGAAAGTGTTTCCTCACTTTCAAAACATGAAAGTTGGTACAGCTGTGGCCCAGGAAAGCTGGGTTACATCTCAAAGTGGCCAAAGGGTTTAGCAATGTAAGCACTGTCCATACGCTATTGTTTTTGAGTGCACCAAAGATGGATGCTTGTGGGGAGAATGCACTATGTGGAAGTGAATTTCTACAGTAAGTCCACCAAAAAACATTTTGTGAAGCTATGATGATGAAGCTTCAGTTTCTGTAAAGACTGTAGAATATTGAAGGTACTGGCTACATAACCAATCTGCCAAAGTGAGCTCCAGGTGTGGAGTAACATCAACATTAGCCCAAAAAAGAAGCTGAGCGTGCTGTATGTGCTAGAGCTTGAAAAGGGGATCTCCAATCCCTTCTGAGTCCACAAGAGCCTCTAACACTTGACATTGAGAAACAGGATTCAGTGTTTACTCTCATGGATTTTGGTTTGGTTGTGCGCTAATTATTCATTGTAAAGTCTTTATTCTGTTTTAAATAAGAATGTCACTCTATTTTGTCAAATATTAGAAGTATAAGAATTGTTTTATTGTTTTATTTTTTTTAATTTATTTATTTATTAAATATTTCTGCCTCCTCCCCGCAACCGCCTCCCATTTCCCTCCCCCTCCCCCGATCAAGTCCCCCTCCATCATCAGCCCAAAGAGCAATAAGGGTTCCCTGACCTGTGGGAAGTCCAAGGACAACCCACCTCCATCCAGGTCTAGCAAGGTGAGCATCCAAACTTCCTAGGCTCCCACAAAGCCAGTATGTGCAGTAGAATCAAAAACCCATTGTCATTGTTCTTGAGTTCTCAGTAGTCCTCATTGTCCACTATGTTCAGCAAGTCCGGTTTTATCCCATGCTTTTTCAGACCCAGGCCAGCTGGCCTTGGTGAGTTCCAGATAGAACATCTCCATTGTCTCAGTGTGTGGGTGCACCCCTCGTGGTCCTGAGTTCCTTGCTCGTGCTCTCTCTCCTTCTGCTCCTGATTTGGACCTTGAGATTTCTGTCCGGTGCTCCAATGTGGGTCTCTGTCTCTGTCTCCTTTCATCGCCTGATGAAGGTTAATATTCAGGAGGATGCCTATATGTTTTTCTTTGGGTTCATCTTCTTATTTAGTTTCTCTAGGATCACTAATTATATGCTCAATGTCCTTTATTTATGGCTAGAAACCAAATATGAGTGAGTATATCCCATGTTCCTTTTTTGGGTCTGGCTTACCTTACTCAGGATAGTGTTTTCTATTTCCATCCATTTGTATGCAAAATTCAAGAAGTCCTTGTTTTTTACTGCTGAGTAGTACTCTAATATGTATATATTCCATATTTTCTTCCTCCATTCTTCCATTGAAGGACATCTAGGTTGTTTCCAGGTTCTGGCAATTACAAACAATGCTGCTATGAACATAGTTGAGCATATAATTTTGTTGTATGATAGCGCCTCTCTTGGGTATATTACCAAGAGTGGTATTGCTGGGTCCAGGGATAGGTTGATCCCGAATTTCCTGAGAAACCGCCACACTGCTTTCCAGAGTGGTTGCACAACTAAGAGATTTTGAGCTAAAAACCCTTTTTTTTTATTTTATGTGAGTGCATGTTTTGACTTCATATATTTATATACACTATGTGCTTGTCTGCTTCCTAAGAAGGTCAAAATAAGGCATTGAATTCCCTGGAACTGCTGGTGGCTGTAAACTCCCATATGGATGCCTGGAACTGAACATGAGTCCTCTGAGGGATTAATACGCACTCTTCCCCACTGAGTCATCTCCCATGCCTGACTTTAGACTTCGAGAGTATTAAACTTTTAAAGTTGAACCATATTATTTATCTTATGAGGTAAACTTAAGACTTAATGGGCATGAATGGAAGGTTATGGTTGTAAAGTGATGGGTTTGTATATCAGGTTCTAGTATAATGCTTATGTTTGTTAACTTGATACTAGCTAGAGTCACCTAGAAAGTTAGTCTTAATGAGGAATTATCTTACATTGATTTGGCTTGTGGAAATGTCTGTGGGGAATTGTATCATTTAATAAAATTGATGTGGGCAAATTCAGACTAGTGTGAGTTGTGCCATTCTTTAGTCAATGGAATTCAGAACTATGGGAAAGTGGAGAAATAAAGTTAAGCACCAATGAATGAGTAAGTATGTAACACATTATCTCACTGTTCTTAGATATGCATGATGCTGCTACCTGTCTCTAGTTCCTGTCTTAATGTCATAGTAAGGACAGGTAGCAGTATAAACATTAGAAATAGTCAGTTGAACCCCTTTTCAGTTGAATCTCTACTGCTATGAGTTTTTTCTAGAATTACAATTTTGTTTTGTGAAAGTTTTGTAAATATTTTGTAAATATATATTTTCTGTGATGCATATTTTAAATTTATTTTTGTATGAACCATTATATTAGTTTAGTTAAAAGCATTTTTGTGGATCTTCTCTTGGGCACTCAGTTTTCCCTATAAAGATGATCTCTGGATTTGAAGAATTTCAGAGCCTGGAGGATGAGTCACAAAAACTGAACAAATGCTGTTTTGATGGCAGCTGAACTAAATATTGTGTAACTGTTTCATAAATTGAAACTTGGGGGGAATTTCCTGCTAGTAAGGGAAGAATCAATAAATGTCAAACCTATTGTAAGAGGTCAGAAATAAATCGTGTCTGTGTACTTGTTAGAAATTGTGATGTTTTTATTTCAGAAATAGAAGAAATGGATGTGAGAAGAAACTTTAAATATCTTTCAAAATACATTTGAAAATTTTCATGACTGTTTGACAGAAGTACCTAAACTTATGCCTGAAGATCATTACTTTCCTAATAAGACCCTACGTTATCGACAGTTCTTTTTCAAAAATGTACTATTTAAAAATACTAAAATCTATTTTTAGTGTACCGCTTTTTAAGAGAGACCTAATTGATCTGAGGAATGTTTAGAGTACTTTAAAAGTCAGATACAGAAAATCTCAGTGCTAGACTATAGATATTTATTTCTGCCCTCTAAATGAGTTATAGGAATAAATAGAAAAATTATTATATTTCCATTCCTCATTAGACGTATAATTTTTTGAGAAAATCACTCATGTATCTTACTTATAAACTACTTAAAGATTATTTTTGCATTTGATATAGATTTTAATTAATTGATCAGTTACTGTATGTTAATCATTATACCCAGACCAACATAATATGTTGAATCCATTCTCAAATAATATATTGAATACATTTAAAACTTAAAATTTATATATTGCTAACTTTTGATATATTCAATGAACTTACAACACACAAAACTTCATTGGAATCATATGGAGAATTACTTACTCCAGGAACCTAACCCTGAAAACTTTTTATTTAGCTCCAGAATCACGATGTGGATAGCCAGAGTTTTAAAAATTGATCCCATAATATTAAAATATAGTCCATTTGTGACTTTATTTTTTTAATTTTTAAAATTTTATCCATGTACATCAAGTATTAAGTAAACCATTGGGAATAATGCACAAAGTAGATGCAGTAAGAAGAAAAAGGAGGATTAAATAACATCACTGGGTTGAGCAGAAGCAGTGTGTCTAGCTGACTGCTTTTTGTTCTTCTTCACACTGCCTCCCGCTGGTCCCTTTTTTTTAAGATTTGACCACTGTTTGTTTGCTGACACTGCCAAATAGCCATGTGTCCAGAAATCACTGGAAATATCCAACTGCCATGGGTCATACCAAACTATATGTACCAGAGTCACTTCATAACCTTTACTTAACCAAATTGGATCAACCCAGTTCTGCCGGTAATCTTTTCTTCCCTCTGCTATTAACACACCAATTATGACAGATTCAAAAGAACACTGGTTTGGTTGTTCTTCACCCGGATTTTGCTCAGACCCATATTTGTATCTGGGGATTCTGAAAGGATTACTGATTCACTTGTGGTTTCATGGGGATAGCACCAAAGTTCCCCTATGATTCAAGAGTAGCTTGAGGTGACGATAAAAGAGACTGACAAATTCCTTTTACTATAAATAAGTGGTTGGGATGAGCAACGAGCAGGATTTCTCATGCTAATTGAGCCTTGAGAACTCTGAAGTTTGTGTACACTGGGAAGGACCCTGGAGTTTCCTATAAGCTAGATGTAGACAGGGAGGGAAGGGAAAAACAAAGCCTGAAAACTTTTGGAAGCCAGTCAGTGTTATTATTAAAGACCTTGAGTGTAATCTCTGTATAAATTGAGAATAGGTGTTACATTCACTGAACACTCTTGCTCCATATTAAATGCTATGTAACCTGTTAACATGACAACTTCACTGGATGCCTCTGGTATTGTGTTTATCATCAATTAAATGTGATTCCTAGGAACTAATCCAGGGATGGGACCAAAGGGATGGTGTGGTAGTTTGAATGCAGTTGACTGACACTATTAGGTCAATAGGAGCAAGCATGAGCTTGCTGAAGCAAGCTTGTCACTTTGGGGATGGACTTTGAGGTCTCATATGTGCTCAAGCACACCCATTGTCTCAGATCACTTCCTGTTGAATGAACGATGTAGGGCTCTCAGCTCTGTCTCCAGCACCATGTCTGCCTGCATACCACATCACACCATAATAAAAATGTGTTGAACCTCTGACTCTAAGAGAGCAACTCCAATGAAATGTTTCCTTTATAAGAGCTACAGTAGTCATGTTGTCTTTTCATAGCAACAGAAACCCTGACATTTTAAGACAGATGACTTTGCAGTCAAGGGTATTCTTGCTAAGGACCTGAGTTCTGCCTCAGCACCCAAGTCTGAGGGCACTGGCTCTAGTTGGTTTAGATATGTTTCCTTGATGCTCCTAAATTCACAATCTCTTTGGAATATAAAGTCAAAAAATTAAAACTGATATAAGCTGTTTAAAGATAGAACATTCAGAGAACTTATTTATTGAGATTGAATGGCATTTAACTCATGTGATGGTCTCTGATTAGTTAACTCAGTGTTTTCATACAGCTGTAATCTTGACAGTAAGTTTTTATTTCCAGGATGGTTCCCTCCACGTGTGCCGTGGCACTTAAAGTCAGAGTTGGCCCTGGCCATATCTGATGAGTGCAATTCAGTTAGTTCTTGTTATGGCAGAGATGAACAGAAATAAAATGGGATCAGATACAATCTCTTTGAATTTTCTAGAACATATAATTGACAATTTTAAACATAAGATAATTACTACAAAGTCTCTGTTAAGTTATTTTGTTATTATAAGTATTTTGACTTTAATTTCCTGTCATTTTATCTAAAATGAATTTGACAAAGAAGGACTTTTCTTTTAGAATAAAATACAGACTAAGAATGAGAAAATGATTTAAGGCATGCATTGTATGATCTGCTTGTGATCTTATATTTTCCTATGGAGAATAAATATTTTAAATAAATCTTTTTCTTTCTTTCTCCTTCTCTCCCTCCCTTCTTCCCTCCCTCCCTCCCTCTTTCTCTTTCTTTCTTTCTTTCTTTTTCTTTCTTTCTTTCTTTCTTTCTCTTTCTTTCTTTCTTCCTTTCTTTCTTTCTTTTTGCAAGACAGGATTTCTGTGTTGCTTTGGATCCTATTCTGGAATTCACTCTGTAGGCCATGCTGCTCTTGAACTCACAGAGATCTGCCCACCTCTACCTCCCAAGTGCTGGGATTAAAGACATGTGCCACCACTGCACGGCTAAACAAATCTCCTATTTGTAAAACACTTGCTTTCTTTGAACATGAAGACATGCTCACACAATCATAGAAAGGTTTACTTTTAACAAAGGGGTTACCTCAGTTATATGAAAGCTATTAGAAGGCAGACACACAATGCTAGCCCAGTATAGACATTTAAATATGATCTCACAAAAAATTACTAATGTAACCAACTGAATGAACTCCATATTTAGCAAGATTGTAGTTATGGTAACTTTAAACCTCTTTACTACTAAGACTTAATAATTCTAGACAAATGTTACAACTTTAATAAATTAAAGAGATTTGCTAAAAGAAGACAAATTCAGAACTGCCACAAAGAGGCAATCATGGTAACTTAGACTCAGGGAATGAAAACCATGCTGATTTGTCCATATGGTTTATGCACCACAGATCCCTTATAGCCTTCTACTTTTCTACCAAATCTATACTAGTCCTTACAACAACCTCTTAGGTAGGCTCTAGCCTTAGCCCAAATTGTAAATATGAAATGAAGTTGCAGATAGGTTAAATAAAATGAAAAATGTCACGTACATGGTCAATTGGAGACACAGAAATGAACCATAGATAATCTAGTACCCAATTCTGTCAATGAATGAAATTATGGATTAGAGTCCATTGGTTTGAAACAGCACAATGATTTCAAAAGATCTAAAAAGGAATGCTCAGAGAAACTGAAAATCAATAGACACTTAAAATCAAATCATAAAATGATAATCATAAATCTGATAAACATTAGACCTAAATAAATCTTCTAGAACCTAAAAATAAATAATTGAAAGCAAAACTCATTTTATTATAGTGTATTATTTTAGTAAAGATTTAACTGATACTAAACACAATAGAACATTAGAATTATATATCAAGTATACTTTTCTATTTTTCTGCTGTCAACTTAGGAAATGTGATACAGTGTTATATGCCTGTTAATAAAGTTGTTTTTTATGTTCTATTTAACCATGTCAATGCCATTCTACAGTGTGCTTTGGAGACTGATCCTAAAAATTTCCATACTTTTTTAACTTTAGAAAATATTTCTATTATATTATTACTTTTGAGAAAGATTTTATTTCTCTGCCATATGGATTTCTTTAATTTTACCACGTTCTCTTTGAATTTTTAGATACTACTTTCTTCTTTAAAAATTTCTATCATGAAATTATCAAATATATTATATATTTATTTTATATATGTATTATGAGATCTCTATATGCATTACACCTTTAGGCTAGAAAAGAGCATCAGATCCCACTGTAGATGGTTTTGAGCTACCATGTATTTCCTGGGAACTGAACTCAGTGCCTCTTAGCTGTTGAGCCATCTTGCTAGCCCCCACTAAATATATTAATAAGCACTTATACTCACAATAGGGAGAGTGAATAATTTAAAAGAGCCTATTATAGTCTGTTTGCTGCACATATAATAGAGGTACTCTGCATGTTCTACTACATATTGTATTGTAGATTTGTTGGTCAGAAATTGCCATTCTATTATCAGAAAAATAACAGCTTCTAAACTCTAAGAGAATGCCACTGTCTTCTTATTTTGAACAAATAGTCATGGGTATATATGAGATAATTTTAAAAGAAAAGTTCATATGAGAGACTCAAAGTTGATTGAAAAACATGGAAGGCTCCCTCTATGGAATGTGGTCCCTACAGTCTTGAGTGAGACTACTGCGTTTGACTGTTCTTCAAACACAGCGTCACTTGAAAAATATATAATATTCTTAACTATAATTTCATGCTATGCAAAATAATAGCAACATTAAAACCCTATTTTTCTATAGTCATCTCTCAATAACCATTTTAAGTGATATGCAACTTTATATAAAAATGAAAATCCTAATTAATAATTGGTAGATAAAAGTTATATTCTGACATTACATATATTTTCAAATTTACTATTTTATGTGCCTTTTAACAACAACACATTTTGTCTGACAGCTACACTCAATCTTTTTTGCTTGTCCTTAAAACTTCTCATGCCTTTCCTCTAACTTCTTGAGCATAGAATTTTGTCTCTTCAAGCTGGAAATTACCCGAAATTTCTGTGGAAAGATCTGACTCACATCATGTGTTAATAGATGAATTATAATTGCTGGGTAACTAGATTCCAAAATATTTACATTAAAAAGATACAAAAGTGATACTGCTAATATAATTTCTAGTCATTTCTTTCATGATGCAGTAAATCATGTCTTCAAATTTATCAATTCAGTCAATAATTTAAAAACATCTGAACAAAAACTATACTCAATGATCTACTGCTGCCCAATCATTTCTATGTCAATATTCCTCATAAAGTTTTGTCATGTATCAGACATATTGGCTGGAATCAGAACTTTCCTTCTCTTCTTGTCCCAATGCACTGTTACAACAAATACTATAAATGGGTATAAAGAAACTATGTTTTAAAAATTATTTATTAACTTGTAGTGCTTAAATGAAACCCAGGGCTTCACACATACCAGGCAAGTGATTTTCCCCTGAGTCATATACCAGCCCTAGGCATACAAAGGTTTAAGATAAGAACATGCAATTCACAATTTGTCTGCATGGCAGAAACTACATCTATGGACTAGCAGCTATGACTGTTTTGCTCGTTTAATAGAAGGAGGTCCAATGTCTTTGCCTCAGGTGGGACTCTGTACATTCCATAGTGAGTCAAATCAAGACATACAATTACCACATTATTCAAGGTGCTGGGAGTAAATCCATATCTCACACATGGTAATTATGTAGTTCACTACTGAACTGTACTCCCAGCTCTCATATTCTTTTCTTTTATAAATTTTCACTTAATTAAAAAGATTACACATTTTGACTTTCAACTTGATTGCCCTCATGAGCTAATACATATCAGGGAAATCTATTGTAGAGCCTGGAGAAAAGAATTATTTATTTATTTTTATATCTACAAGTCCACATTGAATTTCCATTACTTCATCTGAAAAAGTAAATGGTTATATCTAGATGACAAGACATGGAAGCAATAATTTGATTATGACTGGTGAATACATATAGGGCTATACAGCATTATTATCATCTTAGAGATTAGAAGGTTATCACTTTAAGTCCATCTACCTGTTGTATTTGTTGCATTGACCTACAAGCACACACACCGACTATTGTGTTTTACCTGGTAGCCTTTCAATCACAAAAGAAGAATTGGTTAGTTGTATTAGAAACTCCTGACCAGTGAAACTTTAAATATTTACCATCTTGCTTTTAAGAAATGGTATCCTGGGACCACTGAGATTACTTGGTAAAAGTGTCTGCTGCCAAGCCAAATGACCTAGGTTCAATACCTGAACCTACATGATAGGAGAAAACTATTCCAACAAATTGTCCTCTGACGGGGGCTGGAGAGATGGCTCAGTGGTTAAGAGCATTGCCTGCTCTTCCAAAGGTCCTGAGTTCAATTCCTGGCAACCACATGGTGGCTCACAGCCATCTATAATGAGGTCTGGTGCCCTCTTCTGGCCTGCAGACATACACACAGACAGAATATTGTATACATAAATAAATATTTTAAAAAAATTGTCCTCTGACCTCCAAATGTTCTTCATGGTGCACACACACACACACACACACACACACACACACACACACAGAGAGAGAGAGAGAGAGAGAGAGAGAGAGAGAGAGAGAGAGAGAGAGAGAATATGTAAAAATTGTTAAAAATTGGCTGATTCATCCAAAGAACTATTAATACTGAAAATCATAGTCAACCTTAGTGCAAAACATTTGAAATAGCCATCAAGTATTGATAATGTCTGCAGTTCACTTGCAAACTGATCCTTACATTAAAGAGGGGAGGGGAGAGACAAGAAGGGGAGCAGTGAAAAATGTAGAGCTCAATAAAAAAAGTAAGTTTTTATTTTCATATCACCAATGTAAAATTTGTCATCCATATCATTGTGCCTTCTTTTTAATCTCCATTTTCATGTTCTTACAATAGCATTTATACTCTGAAATTTGATACTAGTTACAGAAAAATAAAGTGTACATTAGTGAATAATAAAGAAATTCCATATTTTTTGTTTGCATTGCAGAAGAAAGAACAGACATTATTACTTGATTTGGTGTAGGTGAGACATCGTATGTGTTTTGAAGTTTTTAAAAAGTCATTAATAAAATTTAATTGGAACACTTGGTCTAAAGCAGATAATTACATTTGTTAGCAACTTTAGATCAGATCAGTATAAATTAAGTATTGGCCAAATGAGAAGCAATATCAAAAGTTGTCTTTGAGATACCAATAATACTAAAATTTCATCCCCTGTCAAATAAAGGGCCAGAAGAAGTTTTATTGCATGTAAAAGTTGGTCATATAACTGACAAGTACTGGAAGTGTAAGAGACTTATGTTGAGGTCCCAAGGAGAAGAGGGAAGGGAGGAAATACAGCTTAGAGATGATTCATTTAGTCCCTGACACTGTGTTGTTATTTGAAGGGATTTATTTCTAAAGGTATTTCATTTGCTGAGATATCAGTTGTAATAAATCACCTTTTTTTCAATCTGTCCCTGAAGAAATAAACATGTTTTCTTTTCCTTTGGGAAATATGACAGAAAGCTTACTTTATTAAATGTCTAAAAGTAAGTTCAGACTACATGTATTAGTATAAATACTTAGAGTTATCATTTCAAAACTAAAAAATAAATTAAAACACAAGCAAGAAAACTGATAAAAGACAAGTGACTTAGCACAATGGATTTCCTCCATTAAGTTTAGATATAAATCATTGTGGTCTTTTGATACAATTCACAACTGTCACCCCTAAAAACTGAATTCAGTGTAGAATGGGTCTATTGTATTTTCAGTCTATCCTTATGAACTTGACATATTGATAAGCCTTCAACAAATCCTTCTCAAGAGGAAAAGACATCGTTATATTTTGAACAGAAACTCAATTATTTGATATGCTGTCATATGAGTACACTTTGGGGACTCAAACCTCTAGATTGGTGTCATACAGATAAAGCCTTAGTATAGATCTGTTCTCTGAAAGGTTTTATTTCATAAAAATATATAGTCTTACTTTCTCCCTCTGACTCTGTGTTAGAAATAAGTCAACTGAGAGAAGTTTAAAAGATTTTTAGAGTTCAGTAAATCCTTACTATTATTAAAATGTTATTTAATACAATTTGGACTCTATTAAAACATGATTAATGTTGCAAACAGACATATTACATATATAGTATCTCCATAAATATATAAATCATTTACATATATGCAAATAAGTTTAAATAACTACATATGATTTTCCTGTCTCCTGTTTCTCATTTAATTACTTAAATATTAATTTATGTAAAACATTTCATATTTCTAAACATTTTATAAAACAAGATATACAGCCTAAATATCAAAAGAATTGTGACCTATAGGCTTATCATTAATGCAAAATAAAATGATATCATATAATACTTGAAACTTAACATTACAAATAAACACATGGATAACTGCATATATTAGTAATATATAGTATAAATGACTCTGAACTCAGTGCTGAGTGGTATGCCACTTTCTAAATTGTGTATTACCTTCAAGAAAGTTAAGTCTTTTATCTTCTCTTTCGTTTTCTTTTCAGACACTGTGTGCAAGAAATAAGGCTTCTGTTTCATTTCATTTGCATGATGGGATCTTGAAAACCACAAATGCAACCAAAGGGCCACGAATTGTAGCTGTACCCATGGAGATAATCCTGGAAGTAGTGATTGCTACAATCCCTAGTGGACTGGCAAGCTACAACCTGAATTCAAGCCGTAGGCATATCTTGTTTGACTGCACAGCATATTAGAAACTGAGCAGTTTTAAGAAGCACATCTAACTTTGCTTGAACATAAGAATTAGTCTGTGCACATGGATTCACCGTGCTATGTGAAACAAGTGTTTGCATGCATGACCAGCAGGTAAGCCACCCCTCATGTCATGCTGTGATCTGAATTACCTGGAGGTGTGTCAGCCATACTTCCTGGCTTGGCCACTTTTCTCATGCTTGGCTCCCAGCCCTAGTAGGACTCACGGTACAACACGTTATTGCGCAAATTTGCTAGTTTCTTCCCTATCGATTTCATGATCAGTGGACTGTATATAATGTTATTTTAAAGAGTAAAAATTTTAAATATATAGGTATAAACTCTTGCTTTCTTGATGAGAGAAACAGAAACACAGTTTAAGATTGATGTTGGATATCGTCTCAGGTCATCTCTGGGGGCTAAACTGAATAGCCATCTTGTTTGCCACTGTTTCAAAATGAGGCAGGATATGTAGACTACTATTATATAAAATTATGAAGCAAGATATGCTTTTAAATTCTCAGCTCCTTTTGTACAAATAATTTAAATTGTACTAATAAAAATTTACAATAATCTTTTAAATTCTTATATCAATTTATTTCAATGTATACTAGCGTCTTACTTTTGGTTTTGTATCAGTTTGTATAGTGTTAAAACTAGCAAGTATCTAGGAGGGCAAAATTCTTATATAATATAGGCACTATATAAAAGTAATAGTTAACTTAGCCCTTCTCACTTTGTATATTTCTTACAATGTTTGATGAAACAATCTGAAACAGAGCTGAAAGTAACTTAAATTAGGTAAAATTAAGGAGCTGTGTTGAACCTGACTTTACTCTCCTTGGCATATAATATCTGTAATGGAAGGGCACACATGTTAAATACATTAGTATGTTGACAATTTTACTCTGTATTTTAGTTTAATATATTATACTTCTTAGTTAAGCATAAATGAGTTATATCATTTTTAAATTTCATTTTAGATATATTGTTTATAATACACAGTACTGCTATCTTTTAAAAAAATCTACTGATACAGTTCTTACAAAACCAAAAAAGGAAGAAATATTTCCAAATTTATTTTATAAGGCTAATATTACCTTTATACTAAATTTTAAGAAAGTGAAAAAAAATGAAGACCTATTTTAATACATATGAACATAAGACTCATTATGATATTTACAAACAGAATTCAACTATAAAATAAAAAAGATATACATGAAAAAGTAGGCTTAATTCTAAAAATGCATGCTTGATTCAACATATAAAAGTCAAAACGTAATTTTTTCAGCAAGGTGTCTTCAGGACAGAGATTACACAAAATTAATGTAGATGTAGGAAAGACTTTTGACCAAGTTCAGTATTGTTGGGAGCAGTGAGACCCCAGATCCTGAATTTCTTGTAATCCCCTGATCTGAGTGCCTACAGCTGCTCTGAGCATGAGACCTTCTGAAGTTCCTGATGGCAGGAGAGTGGTTTCTGGTGGGTTTGGCTGGGGCGTGGCTATCTCTATATAATCTGCCCTTGAACACGATAAAGGGGCATTCTTGAGGAATTCAAGGATGATCCGTGTCGCTGTCTCTCTGTCTGTGTGTGTCTGTGTATTTTAACCTCCAGCTCCCTTGCCAGAAGCTCGGAATTGGGTGCCAGTGCACAGAGCGCAGACACGGGGGCACGGTGCGCGGCACAGTATTATGATAAAAGTGCCAAAAAAAAAGTTAGGGATACAATAAAATTACCTCAAAGTGATAAAGTCTATCTGTAGAAAACCTACAGCTAATATTATAGTAGTAGGAAAATAGTCAGATAACTTCCTTTAAAATCAGGAATAAGACAATGGTGCCCCCTCTCTCCACTCTTATGGAATACAGTGCTCGAATTTTACCAATAACAAGAAGACAAGAAAGTGAGATCAAAGGTATATAAATAGGAAATGAAAAAATTGAAATTGTTCATGCTTGCAGACAATATGATCCTATAGTTAAAAGTACCTAAAGACTCTACCAGAAAATGTTTAGATCTAATAAATAATTGCAGAAAAATAGCAGGATACAAAATGAACATACAAAAATCATTTATATACTAGAAATGAACAGCAAGAATTCTGGAAAGCAACATTATTCACAATAGCCTATATATGCATATATGTGTGTATGTGTGTGTATGTGTGTGTGTAAAATACATAAGAATAAATCTAACAAAGAATTTAAAGGCCTTTACATTGAAAATTTTGAAACACTTAAATAAATTGAAGACACTGAAAGATAGAAAAAATAGACCTCTCATGCTTATTAATTAGCAGTAGAATTATGAAAATGAATATATTGCTGGAAGCAATTTACAAATTGAAAGTGATCCCCACCAGAACCCCAACGGCATTCTGCAAGGACTAGAAATCAATCGTAAAATCCATATGGAATCACAAAAGATCCCGAATAATGAAGATGATCCTGAGCAGAGAAACCAATGCTGTTGGAATCACAGTGCTTTATTTCAAATTATATTACAAAGTCATCATTGAAAAAGCCTTTTTGACACAACACAGGCAAATAGATTTGTGGAATAAAACAGAGGACCCAAGAAAAGCACACAGTTAAAGCCATCTGATTTTGACAAAGTTTTCGAACTCACACAAAGGAGAAAGACAGCTTCTTCAACAAACGCTTCAGAGAAAAAAAGATATTCATACATCAAAAACTAAAACTAATTGCTACCATTCACTCTGTGCCAAGGCCATTTCAAAATGGACCCAACCTCTTATTATAAGACCTGGACCTTTGAAAGTGCTACAACACAGATGAGCTGTAGACAGAAGTGTGAATTCCTGAAAGGGGCTCCAACATTCAATCAAGGCCTGAAGGACCGAAAAACGAGAGTATGGAAATAGAATCTTTGCATTGCAAAAGAAAAAAGGTCATCAGAGAGAACGACTTACATAATGAGTAAAATTTTTGCTCACTACACATTTGTCAAGGGATTAATATCTAAAATATAAAAACCAAGTATCCAATCAATAAAGGGGCAATGACAAATTTCAAAAAGATGAAGGACAAATGACAGATAAACACATGGAAAGACATCTCAAACATTCAGTCGTGAAGAAAACACTATTCCAACACATTGTCAGAGTAGCTAATGTCAGGAGAACAAGCAGTACCATATTCCAGGAGGATGAGACTGAAAAGGAACTCTTATTTATCATCCCAGTCCATCAATGGATAACTAGCTCATCCACTATAATCTAAAGTAGAACTATCTTACTACCCACATATAGATATCCTTGAATTGTATTCAAAAAATGCTTTTCTATTGTTATTCCTATGTTTTCCTTTAGCGATTTGAATGTTTCAGATCTTATTTTAATGAAATTGATCTATAGGAACCAATTACAACACTCCTGAGAATATACCAGAACTAATCAAAGAATACTACAGATATTCCTAAGCATCCATGTTTATTACATTGTAGTGGAATTGTAGGATTATCCTACTGTTTACCAACAGATAAGATAATGAAGAAAAAATTAAATATACAGTAGAGTTTTTTACCCATAAATAAGAATAAAATTGTGCTATTTACATAAAATGGAAAGATATTATGACTATGACTATCATAGTAAGATATATAAACTTGACTCAGAAAGACAAATTGTCTATGTTTACTCTCAGATCTGGAACCTGGATTTTGTGGATGTGTGTACCTACATGTGTATATTTACATATATGTGTATGTATACATGGTATATGACATAAAAGAGGAAGGGGGCTGGTAAAATAGATGAATGGTTAAGATACTTTCCATCAAGTCTGATAACTTGACATCCTTTCTCACCCCACATGATGAAAACGATGGAGTGACTGTAGCAAATTATCTTTTAATCTTAACACATGTGAAAACTCATATGCATGCTCAGGAACTTATACCCTGTACTGGTCAGTTTTTCCATCAAATTCCATCAGGGTTATCTGAGAAGAAGGAATCTTAAATGAGAAACTGACTCTGCAACACTGAACTTTATGTATGTCTGTAAGTTATTTTCTTGGTTGATGTGTGTGAGGGATCAGTTCATTGCTTGTGCCATCCCTTGACAGGTAGTTCTGGGTTCTATAAAAATATAGGCTGAGATATCTCTATTGAAATAAAGAGAAGGGTCGCCTCTTGATTTGTTTTAAAGAAATTTCAATGATTCTAATTATTACTCAAAAAATTTTCAAGAAAATACTAAAATGATTTCTACTAGTTATCAAGAGATGTTGCTGGGTCGCAGAGTCATGTATGCCTGTTATCCCAGAGGGAATCAGATGAGTCTGAGACAGAAAGGAAGAACTTATACTGATCCATGCGTAATTATGTATTATAACTTTTGCACCAAAAGATCAAATAGTATTGAAAAGGAGGGTGTGGAAAGATTGTAACAACCACAGAGCTATGGGAAACACTTATCTGCAATGAGATTCCATGGCCTAGAACTGACAGAGAAGCTATACTCATAAAGTCTCAGCAACATGGCTGCTTAAGGAAGACCTGAACAGGGACAAAACCAATAGACAAGGTAAGTTTATAGGGGGAAATCCCTTGAGATCTCAGTCCTAGACAAAGAACTAGAGGCAACTAAGGAATGCTGAGAGATATAGAGAACGTTCTTCTTCAGGGAAGAGTCCCCCAAACTGATTATCTGAAACCAAGTGGTGAGTCCTGTATGTATCACATGTAACATTACATAAGATGAGAAGATGGATTTGTTACATATTTATATAACAACAACTAAAGGGAGGCCAGAGACCATGAATTTGAGGTAAAACAAAAGGAAGGGCACATGAGAAGGGTTGGAGGGAAAGAAAAAAGGGAAATGAAGCAAATATATTTCAATTTGAAATCTTTTTAAAATCTTCTAGAATAGGCTAGTACATGTTTCAACAGAGAAGAATAACCTAGAATTAACCTAGAAAATCGTTTACCATCCCATCAATAAAAGGCATGGGATTATATCCAGTAGGAATAATATATATTATCTAATTTGTTGGACTATGAGATGCTTAGGGGATTACCAAAGCAAGTTTTTGTGTTGTTTTGTCTATGCGGGCACATCCAGATATAGACCTTACAATTAGTGGATTAATCCATGAACAGAATCACTATAGGATGGCATTAGTGGAGTTATTATTGTACTGCTGTGAAGAATCAACATGATTAAGACAACTCTTATAAAAGAAAGTATTTAAATAGGGGGCCTGGATAGAGCTTTAGAAGGTTATTCCATGATCATCATGGTGATAAGCAGATAGGCATGCACAGGAGCAGTAGCTATCATCTTTAGCTTTACAGCTGATCTGTAGGCAGCAAGCCAGCAGGGAGAGAGAAAGAGACAGAAGCAGTGACAGTGACAGGCAGAGGACAAAGAGAGGAGAATGGAGGATAGACAAAGCACTCTTTCTCTCCTCTGTGGAACAATGGTCTTTTACCCTGTAAAGGTTTGTCACTTGTACTGTTTTAACCAAATTCTGTTTGGCCAGTAGCCAAGCAGAAAGTATGGGTGGGGTGACCAGAACAGGAGAATTCTTAAAAGAGGAAAGACTCAGTATGCAGTCATCACCCAGACACAGAGGACACAAGATCAAAATGCCTCACTGATAAAAGGTACCAAGCCATGTGGCTAACACAGACAAGAATTATGGTTAAAGTAAGATATAAGAGCTAATAGGCCAAGCAGTTCATATTTAATGTAGACCTCTGTGTGTTTCTGTGGGACTGGGTGGGATAGAACCTCTGGAGAGAGGAGAGAGAGGGGGAGAGAGAGAAGAGAGGAGAGAGAGGGGGAGAGAGAGAAGAGAGGAGAGAGGAGAGAGGAGAGAGAGAGAGAGAGAGAGAGAGAGAGAGAGAGAGAGAGAGAGAGAGAGAGAGAGAGAGAGACTGAACCTGGCACAGGCTTTTGAAATTCCTAAACTCACACCAGTGGCACTCCTCCTCCAACAAGGTCACACCTCATTTACCAAGGTTCCACTTACTAACCCTTCTCAAACATTTCCACTAACAGGGCATCCTTTATCAAACATAAGAACCTACGGATGCTATTCTCATTCAAATCACCATAGAATGTTTTAGAGGATTTATCTTTCTAAGTCACTTCCTGTGTTTCCTTTAATCTGCTTCTTGCCACCATACTGGGAGTGGGTCTATTCTGCAGTTCCCCCACCTTTCAAGATGAACTGATGCATCTCAAACCATGAACAACACAACTCTTCCCACTTGAAGGAAAGAGAGAGAAAAATGTAACCATAACAAACATTTTAAATTACTGTCAAACAAATTTGGGAAATTATGATATTCATTAGATAAGTAGAAATTTACCAAAGATAAATACAATTAATTATTGTGTAAAATAATTTATGTCTTTAAATTTTTATAAAATTTGCAATGTACTTTTTATTTGTATTTCTCCAAGACAATTAATATGAACAATTTATTCACTGCTGATCATTTGTAGCCTTCAATGAATCTCACTGTACTTCCACATACAGAGAAATTTTGTGACAATGTTGAGGACTCTTTGTACACATTTTCTACATCTCTTCTTTCCTTCTTGCATGTCAAAATTATATATATATATATATATATATATATATATATATATATATATATATACACACACACAGAGGCAGATTCAAAATGACATCTGAAAATAATTTGTAATTTCCTCAACCATTGATCTTATGCTGTGACTGATCCTTACTTCTCGGTGTTGTAATTAAACTAGTGTCGGTGTATTGTATGATTCTCAGCAGACCCTGTCCCAATGACACCCATCACTCTTCCAGCTGAGAAGCTCTAGAATGCCTTCAAAGAATCTGCCATCACTATAGTAAAGACTTTAAATCAATAAAGCCATTTATTATTATTAGTTATAAATCATTTGCATGACCTCTCATAACTGCAAGTGATACATTATTGTGTCAGCAATATCATTGAAAACACCTTCCTCATAAAGTTATTTTTTAGGATACTTTGAAAAAACACACAAACAGCAATAAAATAAACCCTATGTTTCTTATACCAAATGCTTAAAACTGTCTCTTCAAAAGCTGTAATTTCTAATAGTCAAAAGGTAAAGAGTATGGTATTTTGGCAAGAAGAAAAAACATGTTAACGTCTTTTTATAAGAAAATCATTTCCAAAATCTGTGAATTCATCAAGAAAAAAAATAAAATACAGTATTTAGAGAATGCTTGTTGCTGCCTAAGAAGCCCAGAACACAAATGAAAAACACTGCAACTTCTCATTTAAAGGGAGACAACCAAACAAGATGGGAACACAGTGATGAACCCAGGTTACTGCTTTAACACACACAAGTTCACAGTGTGCTTCAATGCTTATTTGCACAGTGGCCTAATGTTTACTTATTTTCCTTAAATGAGGGGTGCTTTAATAGAATGTATTGCTTAAAATCGTTCAAATTTAAGTTAGGCTGTGGTGAGTCAAGAGCCTACATTTAAACACCGTCTGCCTTAAGATTTTTCTCACCAACAAAGGTTTACATAAACCCCAGGGAGTAACTGATTAGAGCCCCAACAAAGCAGGACTTTGTGATTGTGAACTGTGAACTCAGCTGAGCAGTTTTGTTTCCTAAGTGCTTCACTGATGATAAAGGAGGAGCAATAAGTAGAGAGTAAGGCAACAGCATCTGGCAACTGCTTCTGCAGGAAAGCTAGTTGTTTCTGTTGCCCGGATTTCCACTTTAATTCAGCTCAATTTCAGGTCAACATACAGTGCACGTGTACATGTATATGTGCAGCACATGAATAGAAGCACATATTTTATAAAATACACCCAAATTATAGTAGCACATTCAAGTATTTAAGTACAACCCCATGCCAAACTGAATATTAGTTTGTAGTCATTTTATGTGAACACACAAAATTAAGGTGTCAATTTTGAGAATTTGTATCCCAGATAACAAGATAACTCATTGGTTTCATGAGTGTTAGATGCAATTCATTGTTGTTAGATGGGAAACAAATTCACAATGCACAAAGAAGAAAACAATCTACTTGAAACAGAATACAGAACATTTAATAACACATCCTAAGCACTAACATTAACTTGGAACATGACCTGATGCCATCTTTAGGTTAGAAACTTGCTCTCCGTCGATAGGAAGCCGTCAGTCTAATTTATACGGGCAGATGGGCTTGTCCAATAGGGACCATACTGAGATCTTTAAATCTGGGCCTTTAGGAGAAAAGCAGTGTAGAAAGCAGCCTGCTCCTTGGTGTGAATTTGTTTTGCACTAGAGATGGAAATAAAAATGTTTTTCTTAACGTGCATGTAGAATTCGCTGTAGATTTTTCCTATAATCTGCAAAGGACAAAGAAATCATTTCATTTTGATTTTGATTAAATCACTGAGCTTCATAAAGACAAATGTAAAATTCTTGAATTGCCCCTCTCATGTTATATGAATTTAAATAGTTTGTAATATATCTTCTAACATTGTTTTTATATGAATTATTGATTACACAAAAATTGTTTTAAAAATTTTAAGATAACCTAACACACCCTCTCAACTACAAGCCCTAAAGAATTTTTCTGCCACTTTCATTTCCAGAACAGCTAAAGCTAACTGAAGAAAATACTAAACATTATATTTCCATACAGTTAGTGTGCAAATTGTAAGTAAAACTCTCACAGCATCTTTATGTCATTCTCAAATAATGTATATACTCCCTTCCGTGTGTGTTTCATTCACCAAAAAATAAAGGGCGATAAAATGTGGTACCATTCAGCTTGATGGGTTAGCAATGTGGTCTTTAGAGCCAAGCAAGACACAAATAACATCTGAAAGTTTGTTGGAAATGAGAACAGCCGAGATCACTTTCCAAAGCAACAAACTGCTGATCTCTATGACCCTTAAAGGTCAGAGTTCAGGAATTTCCTAGAGAGATTATGTTTTGCCTTGCGTTTCTTTTCCTAACATCAATCACATGGCAGGAGTAGGGTTATTCCAATCAAAGGTGTAAAAAGAGCAGGAGTTTAACAAAACACACCGAGAAGAGAGAGAAAGGAAAATGAAGAGAGCAGTTAGGAACCAAACAAAAAAAATTTAATATCAAAAATCAAACCCATTAAATGATTCTGTTTATTGTACTGTTTCTTATTCATTGCAATCATTTATATATTAAGTTGAATACTTATGCTTTGCAATGATTTGAATATGATGCTGTTGGTAGCTAGTATTTTCCCTTAATCACACAATAAATGGGTTGCTATCCCTGTGCTTGCTAGTATTTGTGCATGCCCCCAGGTTCTAAATCACTATGACAATATGTAACATCATAGCAACCTTCCCACAGTAAGTACTTCTTTTCTTCTCCTTACAAGTTTCTCCTTGTTAAAACAGAACTGAAAATTCTATGCTTTGGTCACTGTTAATCTCCTGTGAGTAGTACACTGGAAGTGAATTTACAAGTTTGAGGTATGACTAGAACCCCAATACATGAAACACAGATATAGATCCAATCAACCTTGGCATACAACAAGAGTCTGAATCAAAAACTTTGCTCTTTCCCCAAAGAATGATTATATTATATTTTAATTTAGTTCATACTTTCCTAAAATTTACATACTCTTTCTTTTTTCTTTCTAGAAGATGTGCAGGTAATGAGTCGAACTGAAATATCATTAAACTATCCATGAGAAGGCATTTGCCTACTCATCACAGTATTGATGCTGCTTGGGATACCTATATTGTGAAATTTTAAGAAAAACACATACACAAACACACGACCTTAGAGGTAAAAATAATTGTGACGTGGACAAGGATGAGCAGAAAAAGGAGGGGGGGATGAGAAAATGTAAATATCAATATCAAAATCAAAATCTATGTATGTGTGTGTGTATGTGTGTAAGCAAATATCATAATGAGTCCCATTATTATGTAAAACTGATGTATGCTAATGTCTTAGTTAAGGTTACTATTGCTGTGATGAGATGCCATGCCCAAAGCTATTTTGCGAGGAAAGAGTTTATTCCTCTTAAACTGTAAAGCTTCCACATTACAGTTCAACATCAGGGAAAGTCAGGACAAGAGCCCAAGCAGGGCAGGAAGCTGAAGGCAGGAGCTGATGCAGAGGCTGCTGTTTATTGGCTTGCTCCCCCTGACTTGCTCAGCCTCCTTTCTTACAGCACCCAAGACCACCTGCTCAGAGACCTGAGCCCTCCCTAACCATTAGTTTAAAAACCTGCCCTAAAAGCTTGCCTACAGCCCTGCCTTATGGAAACATCTACACAGTGGTGGCTTACTCCTCTCTGATGACTCTAACTTGTGTCAAGCTGACATAAAACTAGTCAATACAACTAAGAAACTTATTTAATTAATAAACTATTTGAATGCTAAAAAAAAATCACTGTAACTTCAGTCAAAAAAGATGCCATCATTTTCCCCATGTAGGTATATAATCTGTGGTCCACATTGACTCTACATTTTAATAAGATCTAACTCAGAGATCCAAGAATGATAGCCACATCTGTTGTCAGCCTTCTTACTACTAGAGTCTCTAGGTGACATAGATGATCATGTGGCAAACCACAAGGTCTGCATACTTATTTGTCTATCTTTTGGTCATCTTTGCTTTCCTTTGTAAAGAAACAAGCATTCATCATGATGCCCCAACCCAGTGTCCTAATCATGTCCAGAATGTGAGATCTCTGAATAACAATTAGATTCATTTCCCATTGTTTTAATAGTTCAAAGTAGTGATTAACTCCCAAAGCAGGAAGCCTTAGGGGACACACAAAAACCTCATCCAAACTACAGCTAAGTCAACCAAGAGAATGATGTAGTTTCGGCATGACAGTAGAACCGTCACCGTTCATTTCACTGCTGTTCTGGAACTTTCCCGTTCCGATCATTGCCAGCTGAATGTCTGTCTGGGTTGAAGTACTGGAATCTTATTTTGGCTTGAAAGCAGGAAAGACTAACATAATCAGTGACATCCTCAGAGGTAGCAGAAATTGGAATGGAAGGACTGAGTACAAGATTGAGGAAAGAACTGATGCCCGAGAAGACAAATGTTAATACTTTCCCTAAATTTTTAGAATAAGATCTGGCTGTGATTTGACTTTAATAATTTGTTGATAGAGTTTAGGTTAAGCACAAAGATGGCCATACAGTGAGTATAGGAACTAAAATGCCTTTCACTAGCACCCTCTCTGCTGTTAGGGGAGTGTTTAAGAGATACACACGAAAGGTAAAGCATCAAGAAAATTCTCAGGGACTGAGAGATGGATCAATGGTTAAGAGCACTGACTGTTCTTCCAAAGGACCCAGGTTCAATTTCCAGCATCACAAGGCAGCTCAAAACTGTTTGTATCTCCAATTCCCTGGGATCTGACACCTTGACACCAGTGCACATAAAGCAAACTATTAATAGAAAAAAAACCTCAGTTTTTCTTTCTCCAGTCTCCCTATTCTTCATTTTTTATTTTTATTTTTCAGTCTTACCTGCTACATGGTAGAAGTTATAAGCTTGAAATGTAGGTGTCTTCAGTCCTGTGATTGTTGTAAAACTTGAAGCCAACTCATAGTCACTTCTCATAAGGAGGCGGTACTTATTTTAATCAAATTATCTTCAACTTCATGTTTATTACCTACTTAATTTATCCCTTTTACTTAACTTTCTAATTTTCCCCATTTTAAGTGTTGCTGGGTTTGGTAGGTTATCACAAGCCTTTCTTTCTTTCTTTCTTTCTTTCTTTCTTTCTTTCTTTCTTTCTTTCTTTCTTTCTTTCTTTTTCCCTCTCCTTTTATAAGTGGTGACATTTAAAGAGTTGGCAAAAAGATACATGACAGAAAGCAGGCTCACAAACACACACACTGTCAAATAGACCATAGAACAAAGTGTATTGAAAGGCCAAAGACTACAGTACAGATGTCAGAAGTAACAGGGGTTTGATGGTAAAGGTATTCCTCATCACTGTGCCCCCATACTTGCTGTGTCCTACCACCAGAACTGAGACTGTTACAAGGGAAAAACAGACGTTTAGAGGTGAAGGAACATGAGTCACTAGTGAGAAAGATTAGGAGAGAAATGCTTGTTAATATCAAAGAAGGGGGAGTGGAGCTAACTCATATAATTCAAGAACTGTGCACGTGTATACATGCTAATTTTACATAGACTATAAATATAAATCATGTTATAACAGTCCATTGCATATAACACTTGCATATTATTGCATATAATATGCAATACACAAAAGTCCATGGAGAGAGCAGAAGATGCCCATCATGCTTGGGAAGGGACATACAGCTAAAAAACTGCCTTGTAATCAGCTTCATGTCTAATCTTGATTAGTTGGCACATATCTCATAAATAATTTATATACCTCCCCAAAGCATTTGGCTCTTTAATTAATTATGGGCCTTATGGCTATGGATTAGACATACTCAATAATATTCTTTCACCCTGAAGCACAGATTCCTATATATTAGGTTAAAAGAACCTAATATAGGGAAATTAAAACTTTATGAAATAATATAGCAGCAAAGGGCTCTTTGATACTAGGTATTATATCTCAGTATTGCTATTGGATTTTGGATATTATAGACAAGGTCACCATATTTCTGAAGGAAATCACTTAGAAATGCGATTTTTAGAAATAAAGCCTGAATGGAAATGCTAAGTGTCCAAGTACAAGTAAAAAAATGGCATAGTTAGAATAATTAAATACCAACAGGTTTTAACTTTAACAATACATAGCCTATTTCTTTATAAATCAAGATAGTGAGGGATAATTTTAGATAGTCTTTCATTTCAACCTATTTCAGAAGTTCCATCACAGGAAACAGTAAGAGAAACCTAGAAATTCAGTATTAGTTTTTAAAACAATTTTAAAACCAATAACTGTATTCATGAGGATGCCTATGTGTTTGTCCTCATGAATATTAACCTTCATCAGGCGATGAAAGGAGACAGAGACAGAGACCCACATTGGAGCACCGGACAGAAATCTCAAGGTCCAAATCAGGAGCAGAAGGAGACGGAGAACGAGCAAGGAACTCAGGACTGCGAGGGGTGCACCCACACACTGAGACAATGGAGATGTTCTATCGGGAACTCACCAAGGCCAGCTGGCCTGCGTCTGAAAAAGCATGGAATAAAACCGGACTAGCTGAACATAGCGGACAATGAGGAATACTGAGAACTCAAGAACAATCGCAGTGGGTTTTTGATCCTACTGCACATACTGGCTTTGTGGGAGCCTAGGCAGTTTGGATGCTCACCTTAGGAGACCTGGATAGAGGTGGGCGGTCCTTGGGCTTCCCACAGGTCAGGGAACCCTGACTGCTCTTCGAGCAGATGAGGGAGGGGGACTTGATCAGGGGAGGGGGAGGGAAATGGGAGGCGGTTGCGGGGAGGAGGCAGAAATCTTTAATAAATAAATAAATTTTAAAAAAAAACAATAACTGTAATATCGTGCTTTTTCCTTAGGTCTTATTTAGACAAAGTCTTGGCTCTAATTTCATGGTTTCACCAATGAGTGAAATTTTAGTGTACCCCCAAGAAACTTTATTTGAATGACTAAGAAGAAAAAGAAATGAGGCTTGGGTGGTCATTTCCACAGGCTCTCAATGCACTGCCAATGTCAATTCTAGTGTTCTTACAAATTTATTACCTGTCCTAGATTTACAATTGAGATTAAAGTGGATGAGCAAGTGTAGTAATAGGAGCAGCGGGGCTGTGTCCCCAGCACCCCGGCCACCCGCACTGCTAGCTTATGCCCGAAATAACAACACACAAACTGTATTCATTTAAACACTGCTTGGCCCATTTCTATCTAGCCTCTTCTAGGCTAACTCTCGCACCTGGACTAGCCCATTTCTTATCATCTGTGTAGCACCGGTCTTACCGGGAAGATTCTAGCCTATGTCCATCCTGGATCGGAGCTTCATCGCATGCATCTTCCTGGGAGCAGGGAGCATGTCGTCTCTCTGAGGTGTCTGCTCCCGAGAGGAGAGCTGTGGAGTCTGAGCTCACTTCCTCTTCCTCCCAGCATTCTGTTCTGTTTACCCCACCTACCTATGTTCTAACCAATAAAATGGGCCAAGGCAGTTCCTTTATTAGCCAATGACCTTCCTCCATCAAGCAAGTCTGTTTCACATTGAATGCTCTAAGTTAGAACTCTTCCTTTGAGTTAAACTAAAATTGAACAACAACATGCTTCAGGAGATGATGAAGAACTGTGTAATCTAATTTGCTTTTTTGCTGCCCAGAACTTACAGTGATGCTGGCAAGTATTTTCTCTGCAACATCTAAATGTGACTGTTCTGCAGATCTGAGGAAAGTGAGGACAGCCACAGACACCTCAAGAACTGGGTGGGAGAAAAATCTGTGGGGCTTACACTGGAGCTTATGCTTCCTGAAAGTCCTCCTGCGCATATAGATGGTTAACGCAATTTCATGTATGATGTTGTGTACTGTGTGAATGGGGTCAGTGGTCATATAAAATCAAATAACTTTAAAAGTCCTTCTGTGAAACTATGCATTTTATAATGCAGATCATTAAAATGAAAATATACTTTAAAAATGAAACAAATACAAAGCATATACTGTAGCAGTTATATATTTCCTTTGGAAAAGTAAGAGTTAAATTAGACAGGAAAATTCAGTAGCAATGTAGCTGAAGTAACACCTCGGAAAAAACAGCATTTTAAAGACCGATAACAGACCAAAACTTTTTTGTTACCTGAAAAGTAATTTCCATTGAACAATTTAACTTTCTTTTCTGAGCATGTAACTCAAAGTTCATGGGGAAGATGTTTTGATCTGTTTTATATGTAGAAGATTAACTGAGGGACAAGCTGGCTCCTACTCCATTATTATTAATCAGATGAAGGGTCCTTTTACCCAAAAGAAGAACTTGCGATAATTACAGTAAAATTAAGCCCTTTCCCATATCGATTCAATATTTTTTTTTCTTTTAGAAACAGAATCCAAAAGGTTTTTGCTCCAAGGAATTGAACTAAATAAAATAATTTGTTTTCATTATGCATCTTTCATCATGTACATCCCTTGGATATGAAATCATATATCTTGTGACCCGGAGGGTTAAGGTTTTCTAGAAGTCATTATTAGAGACATTCCATTCTCTGAGCGTTTGAGCCTATTTTAAGACAATCCAGCATCACAAAAAGGTAAACTCTTAGACTGAGAAACCGTAAGTCAGACGCTTACTGACTTTTTCTTTACTATGATCCTTAGTTTAACCAAAAGCTTTGTGAGAATATTTCTATCACTTTATCCTTTAATAAATCAACTCAAACAACTGAGAAGCCAACTGTTCTAGCTCACACACTAGAATGTAGCAGGAAAAACAATAATATATTATTGCCTTATCACCCCAAACAAAAAGTGCTGAACTTTATTTATGTTTATTTTGACAGCAATCACAGTGCTCCAGCATCATTATTAAAGGTAGTAATTGGAGAATTTGTGTTGGCTTCAGGCCACACAAAAGCTGAAAATAAAATGCAGTAGCCAGAACTATGCGTACTTTCATCTTTAGAAACTTTCGATAATCCCAAGGAGTAATAGATAATTGTTACTGGAGAATGTACCCCCACACACATATATATGTGTGTGTGTGTGTGCGTGTGTGTGTGTGTGTGTGTGTGTTTCAGAAGCAGGGAAAACATTTGAATACATTAAGTGCTAACATCATGCCTCACAACAAAGTTTAAAAACAAGAGTGAATGTTTTCAGGGCTGACCATTTGGCACTGAATAACCACCTGTTGTTTTTTTCTCTGGGGGCAAGATAATTTCTCCACTCTCAGCATTTCTTAGTATCCTGTAGTTCTTTGTATATTGTTGAAGTAATCTCAAAATGGGGGGAGGGGGAATGGAAAGAAGGAAAGAAAGAAAGGAAGGAAGGAAGGAAGGAAGGAAGGAAGGAAGGAAGGAAGGAAGGAAGGAAGGAAGGAAAGATTAAAAACCTAAAGCAAGAGTGGAGGTAAATTCTGCTGGACAGTTCCTTCTTCAGCTTTTGGGCTGCTTGCAATAAAGGATCTATCCAACCTTGATTAGTACTTTGGCAAAGTATTTTTTTTAATGAGTTCCAGGGAAATCAACAGACAGCTTCTCTTAGTCTCTTAGACCAATACCCGAGATACAACTCATCAAAATAAATGAGCTTATAATATTGGGGGTCCAGTTCATGCCCACACTGGCCATGCAGTTTTGGGAACTATATCAAACCAATCAATGCTTTATGATTTCATTAGGGCTGGAGCAAATCATTCACCACCCTACTAGTAAACAAAAGGGAGGAGCCAAAAAGGATTAGGGTTCTACCCTCTCATTCAAAGGTACCCTCCATAATTACTTAAAAAAAAAACCATTAGGTCCAATTTCTAAAGTGTTTCACTACTTTACAATAGCATCACTCTGGAAACATTGGCATCTGGAAGTACATAAAGATTTAGGAGAAATGTAGATACAACAAAATAACGTCTATATATGTACAAAACTTTCAAAGCAAAAAATGAAAGCTCTAGGGTTTAAAACATTACATAACATTTCAGGCATTAGTTTCTACAAGCTGAGATGCTTCCTCTCTTTTACTTTACACTTCCTTCATCACTTGCAAGTTCTTTTTCATGTTTCAAGCTGCTTGGATACTCTGAGCACCTATTTTCATACTGGCATATATTTTCATACTTTTCCTAACGTTTGTAAAGACTACTTTTTCTTCTTTCTTTTTTGTGTTTTCCTTTTTTGTTTTTGAGACAGGGTCTCTCTGTATAGATTTGACTATCTTGGTACTCACTATGTAGACCAGGCCAGTCTGGAATCCTTCTGCCTTTGTCTCTCCAATGCTTGGCTTAAAGGTGTGCATCACCACACTGAGCTAACAACATTTTATATATCCCAGACAAGTATTTTTTACCTTCTTGCCTTTTATTTCACTATTTTATTGCAACAGTACATTTAATAAAAGATGATTTAACAGTTTCCTTTATAGGGAGTATTTTTGATGTGCTAAAGAATCATTCTCTGTGCTATTAAATATAATGTCCTATGTCATCCAAAAGTCTTACGGTGTAATATCTCTCTTTCATAACTGCTTTTGTAACAAAAGGGCAAGATTTTCTATTTTCTTACATGGGCATTGAGTTCATCAAATGTTTTTTTTTTTAAGGCTGTTTCTCTGTAATATTGCCTTTATTATCAAGCAAGAGTTCAGAAATGTGTTCCTTAGTTCTTATCTTCTGTTTGATAGTCCTTCTGCTAAAACAACATATTCCAAATACTTAAGTTTATATTACTCTGCATATTTGGGAGAATGTCCCCAGACTTTGCCCTTCAGCTCTGGTCCAGCTCTTCCAAGTTGTTTTCTAATATATATTATATGATAAATTATATATAACATAAGAAATATATATATAATACAATCAGCCTGTCAGATTTTTAATTTTTAATTCTGTAATTTTAGTTGTCATTGCATTAAATTTACATTGCCAAATTACTTCTATCATGACTGTTCTTTCATTTGTATGGTTGAGAAACAAGACTAATTTCCTGTGCCATATTTCAAACATGTGATACGTTGGAAGCAAGAACAAAACTGAAGAATGAGACCCTTAAGTTAATCCCCAATTAAATGAAAATTTCCAGCTTAAATTCCAGATGTAGTGCTGAGCAAGTTTTTCCTTAAATCAAAATGGTCTGTCACATAAATCTACAATCCAAACATCATGTTTCAAATGTTACTTAACACCTCAATGTCTGACACAGATTAATGATGTAGTCCTCTAGGGGCAATCTTATTTCAAGGTAGAGCTCTTCCTTGAAATACAAATTATATTCTCTTATAAATTCCAAGATGACAGAAAAATCAAGTTTATTAAACTGTTTTCAGTGAAACTATTGGGAAATATCTAATAACAATTTTTCTTGCTAACATTTAACATTGCTGTGTGAGATAAAAAAACAAAAACATATCCTTAAAATTTGTGTTTGCATTTTGAAGTTCCTTCTGGGCACACAGAAATATACATTAAAATTTTACCAGCATCCTGGCTCTTACCTCATACAAGCTGATTACACTACAACAAACAGAAAATGAGGACGCAAAACATTTCTCTCTCTCCTCTCTGTACCCCTCTCTTTCTCTTTCTCCTTTCCCACACTTTTTCCTCCATCTCTGTCTTCAGCACACACACACACACACACACACACACACACACACACAGAGAGAGAGAGAGAGCACACCCTACACATCCTCACACATGCACACATCCCCAGAACTCCCTCATCCTTACTCCACCCACACACTGCAAATGCACATATACACACAGCCCATCCTAACATACAAGTCACCCCCATATACACTCATACTGCACCCCACTACACACACACACACACCTCCCCTACACACACTACTCCACTCCAACACACAGGCATAGATACAACACAGATACACCTTACCTCACACACATGCACACACACACACACACACACACACACACATACCTCATACACAAGCACACGAGAGAAACACGCCCCTGACAAGCAGAGACACACACATGCACACACACCACACACACCACACACACACCCATGCATGCATAAAGCATACACTGCACACACTAACACCTCCCCCACATGCTCACATACAAACACACACAGCACACAGACCCCCATGCACATACACAAACACACACCACACACAGACACACACATGTCTTCATCCACCATAATCTCATAAAATTTCTTTTCCTCACTGTATCCCAGTCATTAACTAAGCAACTTTAACTTGTCTTCTTCGAGTTCCCTGCCTTTTCCTCATTTGGTCTTTTAGTTTCCTTAAATCTCATTCTTCCTATTTGAATCATTTCACAGGATTTCCCATCTCACTAAAAAATTTTTTCTCTCCTTTGTTTTTCTTGGACCCCCTCACCCCAGCATCTGCTATACTCTTTGCTTCAGGAGAAAATGAAGTTGGAAGGGCTGTTCAAAGTAACCACACTTGGAGTGCTTAAGAACAGTCTGGGACTTTCCTCATTGTAGTGAGTGGTTTCTCTCCCTGGTCCTAATTTTCACACTGATGACACTGTGGCACTGTCTCCTACCCACTCACATGACTGACTGGAATACTGAATTGTAATGGTTAACCTTTATTTCCACTTGGGTGGATGGAAAAAACAAATAGGAGATTAGTAAAACTCATGGCTTGTGTCGGTGGGAATGTTCCCAAAAATGATTAACTAAGGGGGTAAGAAAGAGCCTGGAAGTGTCTGGCTGGATCCAGCAGGCTGGAAACCTGGAGGGATTAAAGGGAAAGAGACACAAAGGCCCTTCCCCTTGCTTCCTGGCCACCATGAGGCAAGTCACCACTACCTTCAACACTGGAACATTTTGCCAAAACATGGGAGCCAGTGGACTATGGGTTAAAGCCCAAATAATCCTCTTCCTTCTTAGTTGTTTTCTGAGGTATTTGTCACAATGGTTATGAAAGCTAGCATATGCTCTGTGATCCTGCTGTGCAGTCACTGGTGAAGATATTTACAAGTTTGTATAAACAAGATATATACAAGTTCAAGATATAAACAACTTTAGTAAATTTGTAAGGTTTCATTTTTAAGCACTGATTTGGTTTTCCTCGTTGACAATTCTACACATGTGTAGGATGTGTTTGATTGAATCATCCTCCCCACCCTTTCCCATTCCTACTAGTCCCTTTTAAGTTTCAAGACTTTCGGTTTTATCTTGTGCCCTGTTTATTTTAACCATGACCATCTGTGTGAACACTGAATTGAAAGACTCTATTGGAACCTGGTGAGGTCACCAGTGGATAGACACCTGAAAGTAATGATTCTCTCTCTCCTGGAATCCATCAGTTAACATTCTGTTTTAATGTACTAATAATCAATTCTAATAGAAATAAGCTTTTTCTATGTATAATGTTGACTGCATGCTTCATAGTGGGCTGGAGAGATGGCTATGTGGGTAGGAGCACTGACTGCTCTTCTAGAGGATCTGGGTTCAATTTCCAGCACTCACATGGCAACTCATAACTGTGTGGAACTGCACTTCCAGGGCATCTGACTGCCTCTTCTGGATTCTTCTGGGTTCTAGAAGCACCGAGCACACATGTGGTGCACAGACACACATGCAGGCAAAACACCCACACCCATAAAATAATAAAATAATTTTACATGTTGCACAGTGGGGGAAAATACATAAACTCACTAGACAGAAAGATCTGATAATTGTTCACATTTGGAGAAGAGACATGCTTATATGTTCTAGGATATGTAGTACATCAAAGTGAAGAGACTCCAAATCTTGATATTACCAGAATTCCCAGAATGCACCAAGAAACACAACATTTTGAAAGCTGTTTGCTTCAACTTAGGAGACTAGTTGAGTTAGAATCCAAATGTTCTTCTGCTCAGAGGGCTTGCATCCCACAATTTTTAGCATTCCAGACAAAAGCATAAAAAGGGCTCACATACTGACCGCACATATCAATACTCAAAAATTCAAGCTGATCAACATTTGAACCAACTATCACGTAGATTCTTCCGTTGACACACAAAACCCTGTCCACTTGCACACAACTGTGTACACTCCCACCATCACACTCAAGACCATCTACACACGTCACAAACAGCCACTCTTGACCATCAGCTGCCTCTCCTGGCTCACACTACTAATGTAGCCCAGAGATGAAGGACATATTTGGAGAAGGAACCATCCCAAGCCTGGATGAGATGATATTGTGAGTTATGGCATTGAAAATGCTTTCTGCAAAATGCAGTGTGGGGGCCAATTTAGAGTTTCCTTCACCACAGAGCATGTCAACCCCATGAAAGACAGCTTATGGCTAACAGTCAAAAGTGAACTCTGTGAGACAAAAAAAGCCTGGGCCTTGAGCAGGTACCCTGTTCTTAAGAACGGAGGTTTATAAAATCATTGCTAGCCTGCTGCCCAGCAAACTTCAGAACAAATACATAATATAGAAATGATAATGCTGTTAGGGCATGGTGAGCATTCTTAGGGGAAAAAAAGCAAATAGATGTTTCCTGGAATGGAGCTCAGGCAGTGAGGGCAAGTTAAGAGATTTGGTTTTTCTCCTCCAAATCTCTCTGCAAGCCCTCTTCTCTCTCTGTATAATACATTATTTTATTGCCATACTTAAATCATATTTGTTGGCTTGAAATAACATGAAGTGCGTAGAAACACTAAAAATACTTCTCAAGTTGGCTCTGAGGAATTGTGGAGAAAATCCTGGCTTCTCAGCCTGGATTTTTGGCTCAAGTTCCATTATTCAAAGCTGCCCAAGGTAAGTCTTTTGTTTGCCTTGTGCCGATTTCCTCTTGGGTAGCAAACCCCCGATACAGTTCAGGTCCCGCAGACCTAAGGCAATGGGACACAATTTAAACATAGGCATTCTTGGAAAATATTTGTTTTGAAATTCATACAGTATGAATTCGTCCAGAAATCTATGCATACTTAAGGTGATTTTTCAAACTCAAATAGTTTTCTTTTAGTTCCAGAATGATGGAAACGTGATACTGCAAATGTCATGCAGCATTTTAGAGAATTATTTATAAACTATTTCAGTATTTGGAAGTGAGGAAAAGGGTAAAACTTTTGTCATAGAAGAATTTCCACAATATGAACTTAATTCTACACTAAAGCTGAGAATAACAAGGTAATGTTACAAGAACAGGCTTGTAAAGAAGCTACTTGGAGCTTCAGTGAAATTTAAAATTTAAAACCAAATCTTCACCTTTAAAGTTTAATGCCATATGTGTATAAGTTTATTTTGCATGTAAAAACCTGGAAACAAAGTTATGAAATTCACCATACATAATTTCAAATATTGATATTTTAATGATCTCCATTGGTATTCTAAAGGAAGAACATAATGTTTTATCCTTTAGAGAACTAATCATTAGTCTTATAGTATCTTATTCATATTTAAAATTCATTCTTTCTTGTTTTTTTAACAAAGAAATATGAGGAAGCTTCAAATCTTCTAAAGAATTGTTCAACATGTCATCTTTTCTTTTTTTAATATTTATACCATATATTAACATTTTATTCATTTCTTTTGCATGGAACAATAGGTAAATTTATTTAACATGAAATTAACTTGGATGGCTTAGAGACTCAGGGTAAAATAAAACATGATTGGACAAAAAAGAAAAAAATTGTTAACGAAATGATTCCCAATAATATGCTGCTATATTTGCATATGGGTGCCTAGCCCAATCAGCATTAGAGAGACTACCTTCAGCAGCTGATGGGAGCACATATGGAGACCCACGATCAAACATTAGTTGGAGCTTGGGGAATCTTGCAAAAGAGGTGGAGGAGGGTTGTAGGAATCAGAAGGATAGAAGACACCAGGAGAACACAGCCCACAAACTAAACTAAGCAGGGCTCATAAGGGCTCACAGAAGCTGAAGCAGCGAGCTTTGAGTCTCTGGCTCTGCTCTAGGTTCTCTGCATGCGTGCTGTGATTGTTTAGCTTGGGGTGTTTGTGTGAGCACTAATAGTGGTGTGGGTGTGTCTCTGACTCTTTTGCCTGCTCTTGGGACCCTTTTTCTCCTACTAGGTTGACTTGGCTAGCCCTGATATGAGTGTTTGTGCCATGTTAGGTTGATATCACTGGGAAACCTGTTCTTTTCTGAAGGAAAATGGAGGAAGAGTGAATCTGGGAAAGAAGGAAGATGGGTGGGGTGGGCAGAAGAAGTGGAGGGAGGGGAACAGCAGTCAGGATATAATGTATAAAAGAAGCAGTTTTAAAAGTTAATATTAAAATTAAATCACCTTTCTATATGCCACAAATAAACAAGTAGAAATTGAAAATAAATATATAAATAGATATAAAGAAGGAAAGAAAATAAGGAAGGAAGGAGATAAATTACTTTATGTGACTATACTTACTTATTACCCACTGAGTCCTGAGTATATAATAGCTTATTTATAGATATTGTATAATTATATTATTCAAACTGCTATCCAGTTTTTATTACATTGTAAAATGTGTTTTGTATGTGTGCTTATGTGGTTTTGTATATGGGTTGTGGCATGTGTATAGAAGTGTAAGTGTCAGGTCTCTAATTCCACCATGTAGGTCCTGGGAATCAAATTCATGTCTTGAGGCTTGACAGAATTATCTCTACCTACTGACACTTCACACCAGCCAGATTTTACTGTTTTCTTAGAATTATGGCTAAATACAAATGGTACTGTCTACAACAGAGCACATGATCCACCTGCAGCCACTGTGTATTTGAAATGTAGATTTTGCAATTGAAAGACTGAACTTACAATTTCTTTGGTTTTGATCACTGTAAATTTTGAAACTTATACTTGATTAGGTTATTAGAAAATTGGCCCACTTTGAGTTCACATATATATTTCTAGCTCTAAATTTTGTGTATTGAAATGTCAAACAGCTATAGCAAGTGAAATATAGTAAATGGATTCAATTTTTGATTGTAAATGTAAGGTGTGATCAAGGTTAAAATTTATAACATTTTTTAGCCAAGATTTAATATAGGTTATAGAGTAAAACAATATTTTAGGTACACAAATTAAACTAGATACACCTAAACACTAGCTTCATTTAATGTACTTTTCATAAAACTTGGAGTTAGGTATGTGGCTCACATTGTATTTGTACTGGGTTAAGCATCTGTGTGGAATGCTAAATGGTGTTGTCTTAGTTTCATTTCCTGTTGCTTTGATGAAATACTCTGACAAAAACAACTTAAAGGACAAAGATTTATCCATAAATCCATGTTGTAACTCATCATTGTGAAGAAGTGAGGAAATCATGGATTCTAATAAACTAATCAAGTTGCAGTCATTGTCCCTCACAAAGAACAATGAAAGTGATATGTTGACATTAGCATCCAGATCAAGTTCTCACTTGTTTATTTGTTTGTTTTTGCAGTCCAGATTCCAGCCCAAAAAAATGGTCCTACATTCAAGGTAGGTCTCCCCACCTCAACATAATTCAGTAAATCTCTCATCAACACACTCACAGACCAAACTAATCTAGGAAATTCCTCATTGAGCCTCCATTCCAAAGTGAGTCGATATTGTGCTAAGTCTATAATAAAAACTAATGATCATAACTGGTCAACATGTGAACAAGTGATCAGGTGGCTCCCAGCCCCAACTGATTCATCTAACGCATAACCTAAGGCTGAAGAAACACTGAAAGAGAAGGCAGAAAAATTGTAAGCTCAGAGAAACAGTTTGCTGTGATATTTCATTTCCTAGAAATGTCATGGAAGCTATAACCATGAAGTAGCAACAGCATGGCTGCCTAATGAAGACCTGAACAAGGATGACAGAAATAGGCATGCCACGATGGAAAAGAAAAATCTTATGGCACTCCAAACCTAGAAAAGAACTATAGTCATCCAAGGAATGCTGAAAACAGGAAATAGCATCTTCTCAAACCAAGAGTCCCCTAATTGGTTATTCAGACCAAGAGGTCATCCCTGAAATCACATGCATACATGTATGTTATATGACTAAGCACGTTGTATTAATATATTTAGGAATACCAAACATTGAAGAAAACTTTTAAATAACATTAAAAGGAAGTTTAAAGGTGCATTCTATCCTTCTCAAAAGCTAGTATTTCCATTAAGAGTAAATTATTTCTCCGTCATCAGAGAGGCCTCTGAAAGCAACTGATGGAAGCAGTGGACAAACCCACAGTCAAACATTAGGCAGAGAGAGAGAGCCAAAATTGGAGATCTCTATTAGGTCATTCACCTTGGAACTTGAAGAACCCCTAAGGAAGAGAGTGAAGAAGGATTGTAGGAGCCAGAGGCATCCAGGACACCAAGAGAGGATGACTCACAGAATCAACTAAGCAGTGCTCATGGGGCTCACATAGAAAGAAGCAGCAATAATAGAGCCTACATGGGCTTCTGCATATATGCTGTGGTTGTTAACTTGGTGTTATTGTGAGATATCTATCAGTGGCAATGGGGGTGTCTCTTTCTCTTTTGCCTGTTCTTGGGACCCTTTCCCCCCTATTAGGTTGTCTACCCTGCCTTACTTTGAGGGGATTGTTCCCATACTTATTGTATCTTGTTATGCCCTGTTTGACTGATATTCCTGGGAGGCCTGATCTTTTCTGAATGAAAATGAAGGAGGAATGCATCTGGGAAATGGGAAAGAAAGAAAGAAAGAAAGAAAGAAAGAAAGAAAGAAAGAAAGAAAGAAAGAAAGAAAGAGAGAGAGACATGAAGAGATAGAAAGGAGAGAAATAAGAAAGAAGGAAAGAAAAAGAGAAGAAAGAGTAAGTTGATTCTCAAAGTATAAATCATTTGTGTTAGCATTTCCTCTCTGTTAGATCAAAACATTAACTATGGTTAATTTTTAGGATAAACTAAGCACATAATTAAATTCTAGGCCACATCTTTGTTGCACACTGCTATCAGGGACACTAGAGTAAATTTAGCCCCTGGTTGAGTAATCTAGTATTGTTTTGACTTTGTGGTTCCTAAAGCTATTGTCTAGGATTAATTTTTTTCAACTTTTCTCTTTTTTCTAAGACTGTATTTTGGCTCCATTCCCACCGCCCCACTACAGAAACACATTTCCTAAAGTTCTTTATTGCCTAAGCCTCTTACATGCCTTTGTAAGGTACTTTCTGAAGATGTCAAATAAGGGCCTTTGGCATTGGTGTAAAGAGAATAGTGTCAAGCATGTGCTGTTACTTGGGCTGTTTCTCTAGTAGAATTGCAGAGAAGATCAGAGACATAAGATAATCCCTTTCAATGACAATTTCAGCTGCTTAGTAATGTTGCTCTTTTTCCTTTTGTCTGCTTAATGTCTGGTTTGGGCATTGTTCTAGATATGAAGCTTGGTGAAGAGGGTCTAGGCATTATTGTTTCTTTTGGCACAAGCAAGTACATATACTAATTAATTCTTCAGCTGATACTAAAAAGGTAAAATAAATCATAGTAATAAAACATAAGAAATATAGTATATTAAACCAAGAGTGAAAATATTCCATCTGTTAAAACTTTTATGCTTTTAATGAAAATCCCTTAGAGAACATTCAGAAAAAAAAAAAAAACTTCAAAGGCTCATTGACAAATTGATTTCAAACACTAGCCAGGAGGCTAAACTGTGTTTTCCATACTTATATACTTTCTAAATTAAACTGATATTCATATTATAAAACAAATTGGATTAGTTTGCACTGTTTATTCTGAGGCTACCCTAAAATGTCTGTTACTAAAAGTTGTTCTCATACTGTAATAAGTAATAAAAGTTAAGATGCTCTTTCAATATTAATGTTTGTGCATTAAATACATTGCTTTATATTCTATAAATATTGTTGTTTTCTTCCAGAATACTAATATTTATGAAAGATAGGAAACAAAATATCTATAAGTAAGTACGTAGAGCTTGAGATTAGAAAACCTTACATTATAAAAATACATTATTTTTTTATTTTTTTCTGTCAATACTGTTGATTAAACTTAGGAATCCCTGCACACTACGCACTGAACTAAACCGAAGCAATGTTTAGCTTTAGTCCTTCTTATATAAATCAACTATAAAGAGTTTGAAGAACTTCTGAAGTTCCACCAAAGTTTATCTTTGAAAAGATAAGTGATAAAAAATGAATTTATTGATAACAAATAATAACAAGAATCACCATTTTGGGCCTTAGCACCAGGAGTTAAGGTCAGTCTTAGCGACATAGGGTTTCAGGGCTAAGTTGTCTCGAAATGCACATCCCCAGAATGCAAGAATAGTGACCACACAGCCCCTAGAGCATATCTGCTTAAGAGTTCGGCTGCTGCTGTGAGTGAGTCACAACAAGTGGCAAGTCCAGAAGGTGCTGTGCTCATGATGCTTTGACAAATATTAGTTTCAATGCTCCAGTCAAAAAGAGAAATGTGAAGCTGGCAATATTTTTTCAAATGTGTATAAGGTTAAAAACATAGCTTCTAAAGAGGCAAAATGGTGTGAAGTAAACTTGGCTTTCCAAAGAACAAATATTTGAAAATTTCTAAATACCTGCAATGATTTGCAACTCTGAAAACATGGGAAATGCATGTCTATGCCAACAGAATACTCCCATGAGAACAATGCGTAGAACAGCCGTGGCTTTCCCATAGGGTGTTGCCATTGTGCCAAGACACACAGTGTTGATAGTCATCCTATTTCATTTTTGATCTTTTAAAGATGCAATTAGGGGGGCTGGAGAGATGGCTCAATGGTTAAGAGCATTGCCTGCTCTTCCAAAGGTCCTGAGTTCAATTCCCAGCAACCACATAGTGACTCACAACCATCTGCAATGAGGTCTGGTGCCCTCTTCTGGCCTTCAGGCATACACGCAGACAGAATATTGTATACATAATGAATAAATAAATAAATATAAAAAAAGATGCAATTAGTTCTTTTAAAATGTGTTCCTTAGCATTTTTATTCATGTCTGTGGGGCATTCTGATTATTCCCATCCTTCGTTTTTATCTCCCTTCCATCACTGATACCTCCCACGTCTTCCCTATGGGTCACTTTTCCATAATCATGCCCATTTCATTTGTTTTCTGGTGCACTGAGTTTAACTAGGGAGCCCTGAGCTACCACGAATACTAATGGAGTCTAGTGGGATCACAAATGGATAACATCAAAATTTAATGACTTGCCCCTTCTCCGGTATTCATACACAGCCATTCAGTGGGGGAGAGATGGGCCTGTGAGTCCAGTAATGTGCTCCCCTAGCACAGAAAAACAGTTGCTAGGAGTTTGTGATTGCAATGGATGTGTATTGCCAAGAAGACAGCATTTCACAGCCCTTCTCCCTGTCTTCTACTTTTTCCATAGTATTTGCTAAACTGTAGAGTACATATAAGTGTCCTCTGTAACACTAAGCACCTAACTCTTCCTCGGTTACAGCATCTTGAGCAGCTATCTGTCTCTGTTTTCACTGTTTTTTATTTAAATAATTGGGTCTTTGCTGCCAAGAGTAGAATTTTAATAGATTTAAACATATATATTTAGAAGGCGGTCTTACACTTTATCAAATTTAGCTAAACAACAGCCATAAACTCCTCTTAAGGACATATAATCTCCACAACCACAAATTTTTGAGCTGGTTTACAGCACCAGAAATGAATTCTTTTAGGCTAAGTGAGCCTTCGTTTCTACCACGGAATGTAAATTGTCCTATAACAGTTGTCGTATAACAGATGTGCCACTACTGCAACATAAGACATCATGACTTAGGGTACTTTATAAAATTAATACCTACGTAAGACCTCTGATGCATCTTCTAAGCTGTCTTCATGTCACCTCCCAATGCCATGGAAGACAGCGAGAAGCTTCTGGCTCAACTTTAGCCTGATCCCTATATCTTTTTTTAATCTATTTTTTAATTGATTTTTATTGAGCTCTACATTTTTCTCTGCACCCCTCCCTGCCTCTGCCCTCCCTTTCAACCCTCTCCCAATATCTTGCAACCAAGATATGCAGTGTCTTCAGCAATACTATTTAATCATCTAGTTCTGGTGGGAACCCTGTATTGTTTCAGGACGGACACTATGGCCTCCTTGTGTAATCTCATACCCAGAACTGGGATTTTTAATAATTTATTCCTTCCAGTAACCATATTGCCCAACTGAGCAGAAGATTTCTCTTCTAATTTTCTAAACACACATGTGCATACACACTCTCCTCTCTCTCTCTCTCTCTCTCTCTCTCTCTCTCTCTCACACACACACGCACACACACACACACACACACACACACACACAGAGGGAGAGAGAGAGAGAGAGAGAGAGAGAGAGAGAGAGAGAGATTTATAAAACAAAGTAGTAACTTTCATCTGGATTTTTGACATACCTTTTGTTTTTGCTACTCTTCCTCCCATATTTCATCTCTTTCATACCCTTACTCCCATCCATGCTTTAACCTTTCCACCCTACTATTCCTCCTCTCTACTCTCATATTACCCTAGGTCTAATAATTTTCTTCTCTAATGCCAACCCTCTAATTGGTTTCTTTCTAGTTTCCTGTCTTCTGTTGGGGTGGGGGAAGACTACAAACTTGTGCATCCACTACAGAAGCTAGTATAAAAGCTCTTCAAAAATCTAGAAATATAACTTCCATATTACCAAAAATACCACTCTGGGCACATACTCAGATGACTATTCTACTACAAAGAAACTTGTTTAAACTTGCTCAACTATGTTCATTGCTGTTTTATACATATTAGTTTAGAAATGGAAACAATTTGTGTAGCACGATTAATAAAAACTCAGATATTGAAGTTCAACCTGAAGATCAAAAAAGCAAAACAGCCAGCCACTGGCTCTCACCTCGACCTCAGTGTGAAAATGGTGACCCTGTCTCCAGGAAACCTCAGAATAGGACTAAGACTGAGAGCTGCCTCTTCTGGTTTCATAGTATTCTCTAGTTCTGGGAATAAGGATGGTCGCCACTACTGCCTGGTTTCTATGGCAAGATAGTGTGGCTATTGGGATTAAAGTTGTGTGTAATTGTGGTTACTGGGATCAAATGTGTGTGTCATTGCTGCCTGGTCTGTAAGACAGACTAGTGTGACTATTTTACTTTTCTGATCTTCCATGCAAGCTTTTTTTATTAAAATACAAATGAAATGCCACTACAAATTAGGATGTCCATCAATGTATTAATAAATATTGAAAATGAGATAAATGATGTACACTCGTGTTAATATTCAGCTGTAATTAAAATGAAATTATAAAATCTGCAGTAAATTTCTGGAAAAAGTTATATTGAATAAAGTCACCAAGGCCTCCAAAGGTAATAGCTATATATTCTCTCTCATGTGGGGTCTTAGCTTCAAATATTCAGTTTGTGTCTTTATCTACAAAGATCAAAACTCATTGTTCTTTGTTCTTTCCCAAATTATTAACACTATAAGTACATTGTGACAAGCAAAATTTCCCAGAATTTGAGAACTTTTTATAGTCTACAACATTTAAAAATAGATTCACAGACTAAAGTATATCACTTTATGTTGAATTTAAACAACTGAAAAGTTTATCACATAAAGAACAATGAGATGAAATTATAGCATAAAAAACTGACAGCCAATGTTGTATTCAGCTTCTTGTGAATTTGTTTGCACTTGCCCCACCCCAATACTGTTTCTCTTAAATGTGCTTGTTGAATTTCTGTAAAAATTTAATTAGTATTCCATTTGTTCCCCTATCCTCAATATTATGTGCATACAAATTTGGATTTTTAGAGATAGCACTGGGCCTACTTGGGAAAAACTGAGAACTTACTTTGAGTCTATATTTTAAAGTGGCTCATGAAACTGAGGAATATCTGGCAGTCTCTGAGAATCTGAAGACAGCTACACAGAGATTCTTGAACAATGCCCGTGCTCATAAATATTGCATTGCAATTTAATGGATTTATGGACTTATTCACAGACATTTCCCAGGGTTAACAAGGCTCGGGGTCAAAGAGATCATGATTTGTTTCCTTCTCATCAACACACACTGCTAGGGGTTTACAGTTCAGCTCATTGGAGAGGAATTGAGTTTTGGCAACTGTGGGGAAATAAACTTTTGGCATTATATTTTCTGAATATTTTAGTATTTATACATTTTAATTACTTATTTTTGGTTTTTCTGTCACTCTTAGTTGTGAAATTTATCATTAATAGTGCTTGTTCCAAAAGCCATATATTATCAAACGAAAAACACCCTGTGTCAGGTATGGAATATCTCTCACTTGGAGTTGTGAGTCAAGCTTGTCCCAGAGACCCCAGAGACAATTAAGCATATTCCCTTTTCTCTTGTTAGCTATTAGAACTTGAGAGTAAGATCAGATTGCTGAAGATACCACATACTTTGTTCAGAGGACATGAAAAAATTTAGTTGCTACTAAACAGAAAGCTTCCTCCTCTCTGCTGGCTAACTGTTATAGCACCAGAAGATGCTGTGGAGGAAAGCCATCCATGATCATACCCAGCTATGAATCCTGTAAAAGACAATAATGATCAGCATGGCAAGGTATGCTCATGGATGCAACAGTTGGATGAATTTTATGGGCAATAACTAACCACTTTCTGACTAGATTTAAAGTCCATTCTATAAGATTAACTCATACAAAATGCTGTAAAATTGTACAAGAACCCATAGGACTCAAGGGATACTAATACTGCAAAATAAATGTAATTAAAAGTTGTTCTTAAATTGTGTCTTCTTACCCATATTGATTCGTGAATAGTTCTGACTTCATCAGAGAATATTTTTGTTTGGTGGGTATCAGTTAATGAAGAAACTAACAATTGTTCCAAGCTCAAAGAATAAATGTCAATGGAGTCCTCAGCCACAAATAGAACGTGGCTATAAATAGAAAAAATCACTTCTCTTACAAGGCTGTGGAACCACCCCAGAAGAAGATGCAGAAAGGCTGAAAAATCTCCCTGAGGTTGGATCAGAGCAGAACTGAGTCTTCTGGATATAGCAGGACCACTGTAATCAGGAGCTTGTAAGTGGAAGTTTCTCTCCTGCCTGTTCCCACAGCTATTCAGTTCCAATAAAACACACAGCGGCTTATATTAATTATAAACTCGTTGGTATATCAGCTCAGGCTTGTTATTAACTTGCTCTTACAACTTAAACTAAGCCATAATTCTTATCTATGTTTAGCCATGTGTCTTGGTACTTTACTCAATGAGACATCCTTGTCTTACTTCCTCTGCATCTGGTTGGTAACTGACTCTGCCTTTCCTCTTCCCAGATCTCTCTTAGTCTGGTTGCTTCACCATTATGAGCTCACAGAAGTTATTGTTGTCTGCATAAGATCAAGCCAATCAACATTCTGTCACGGATGGGGAGGTTCTCACAAACTCCCACCACTAAAAGAGGAGCTATTGACAGCTAGTATCTTCTGAGGGAAGGAGAGTCAATTTTATTTAAGAGTGTGGAATGTGGTAGATCATTATTTAAGTGTGTGGCACTTGGTATGTCAACCACACTCCAGTATTATAGTTATGGTCAATGAAAACTTTTGATAGCAGGGCAAAAAAGCCCGTGTCACCTGTCCATATTCAGCATACATCCAATGTAGAACCACTAGCATTGTCTGGTACATTAAATTTAGAATAACAAGAAAAGTATTGCCGGATGACTTTCAGATTTATGTGTACTTCAGATTCATACATTATTGGAAGCATAAGTAGAAATAGCAGTAGAGGAAGAATTGTTGGGAGTTGAAGGAATAACAGAACCTTTGGGGATATTATAAATATCTCAGTGAAAGTACTGAATACACAATCTATATCTAAGTCTGTGCTGCAGGTGGTGTTAAAGGGATGAAGGTGTCAGTGGGTATAATACACACAAGAGCACTTTAAAGGAAGAAATTCCTCTGAAGAAAGATGTACAAGGGCAGATCACAACACAGTCCAGCTGAGTTGGAGGCAATAGACACTAATTGGGAGAGACAAAAAGACTGCTTTTTCCATTCCCACAAGTGAAGAGGAAAAATTAAATTACTAGTAAAACATGAAATCTTACGTGTCTTCTAGATGTAGGTTTCAATACAATTGCCCGATTTTTGCAGTGTTTCCACAATCACTGAGGTAAATTGAAAAATTGCAAAGAGAGGCAATGTTCAGTGGTGACTACATAGACTGTGGAGTTTGGAGTAAGTATGTGTCCCTAGATAATTTACTTAACACTTAATCCCAGGTTTATATATCAAAGTTTTGAAGGTTTGTAAAATAGAGTAAAAACAATCTCATTCTGTAAACACATTCAATATCAACACCTGTCAAATAACTTCTGAATAACTTGCTGTCATTACATGCATTGAATCATTGCTGTATGAGAGACTGAAGACACAGTATGTAATATGAACAAATGTGGTCCTTCAATTGAAACCCTGTGGTAGGTAACAAGAGCAAGAGAAACCATATTTCTAGCAACCTAGTAAGTTCTTATGATGCATTTTTATATGCTCAGCTGTCTACTAACAAAAAGTAATAAATGAAAGAACTATATGCAAATGTTGCATATCTAAAGACATTGCATAAAAGCTACCGGAATGCTTATTTTTGTTAATGAAATCATTTCATAATCTTTGAAGTATAACACTGACATAAGACTTAAGAATGAAAACGCCAAGGTCTAAAGTGGTGGTGCATGACTTTAAGTCCTGCACTCAGGAGGCAGAGGCAAGCAGATCTCTTTGAGTTCAAGACCAGCCTGGTCTACAGCGTGTGCTCCAGAGCAGACAAAGCTGTATAGAGAGACTCTATCTCAAACACACGCGTACATGTCCCCCCCCCCACAACACACACAAAATAAAATTATCTATCAGCATATTTTTTTCCTTGCTAAATGAACAGATTCATCAAAACAATCCGTTAATGGGTTGGCCAGTTGTTTGGGAATATGAAAACGAAGAGCTGCCTGGACTATAAAACAATTTGCCAAATCAATCAGCTCCATAAAAACAGCATGAACAAACTAGTAAAAACTTCCAAGTGGGTAGAATGGGAGGGAATCTCCATTCTACAATCTGTTGTTTTGGAATCGCCGGCACATGCTGTGCATGTTTGTTGATTGGTTGAATTGTCTTTCTTCTGTTGAACTAGAGACCATTTTATATTAAGGGGGGGGGGGCTATTTTCTGATGAAATCGCCTCTTGTTGCAATAACGTAGAAAAGAAGTTACAGAAAGAGTGTGCATGACAGAAAGTGTTCAAGTAGAGAGAGTGGAAGAAAGCAATCACAGAAAGAATTCTGGAGCTGAGGACTGGGGCTTAAGAATGGTGGAGGTCAGAGGGCAGAGAGTTGATCCGATACTGTGATGTGTCTATCAGGTTCAGTCTGTTAGGGAAAAAAAAAAGCTAATATGATTTCTATTAGGAATTTAATGTGAATAACACAATATTAACTAAAATGTGCTACTTCTCTAGTTGTAAACTTTGGTAATTCTTTCTTATGCTATGGTTGGAAACTGTACAAGAAAAGAATCAGTTTACTTACCATGAATTTCTCATAGTTCAAAATCCAATTATTTAGATGGAGACAAACAAGTGGAAGCAAAGAGAAAGAGTGTTAGAACACAAAACCTCAACAGATGATAAATAATTCTAGGAAAACTCACAAATGGAGACTACACAGGGAAGATTAAAAGAAATCAGATCTCCCTGAGAAAAGTCTTTCTCTTTTAGCTAATAAAATAGTCTTTTAAATGATTTTATTTAGAAGTCGAGCTTCTAGGGCTGAATACTCTCCTTCACATTATCGTATGTTCATTAACTTTGTAAAATCTCAGAGAAGGCATGCCAAAGAAACAATCAATTTCCACTCCACTAAACAGAGATAAGAGAGGGGCTGAGTGGGTGTAATCATCCCTGAAGGCAGACTCTGGACTTGAGTTGTTTGTGAATGTTTTGTTTATCAACCTGCTTTCGTGAAACTCAGAAATTGTCTTTTATTTTGATACCACAAACGGACACCTCAATTAAGGACACTGAATTTGTTTGTTTACTAAATTGAAGAATAAGTACTGATTTCACAATCTTAAGACATTAGCATCTTTCTCTAAGCTCCTGAGAGAAACCACAGGAAGATGGAAAACAAGAACAAATTTCAGTTTATATGTTTTCTGAGACAGCGCTCCACTAAATTTCCTGTGATAACCAAACTGTATTGTTCATAACAGACATTAGTTTCTCAAAACCTTTGAGATTTATCAGAAACGACCTGACAACTTCTTCATTGTGAATCCCTTTTCAGAACTGCATGTGTGAGACCGACTATATGTGATTCCTCAATGAATCCCACTTGATTATCCTGACTTTTTTAGGTACTTACTTATTGATCAATATATTAATTACTTTTCTCAGTGTTGTAACAAGACATCGGAACAATAAAAAACAAAGCTTCTTAAGGGAGGAAAGGTATGTTTTGGATTATTGGTTATAGTTGGTTTCTGTGTATCACGATAGAGAAGGCACAGTGACAAGATCATGTGGCAGCTGGCCACATCACAGCAGCAAATTGGAGGCAGAGAAGTGAACAGAAGTAGGATAAGGCTATAATCCTCAGGGCCAGGCTCGAAAGGTACCCAAACCTTACCAAACTGTACTTCCAGCTGGCAACCAATTGTTCAAGCACAGGAGCCTGGGGGTGGCATTTCAGATTCAGACCATAGCTTCCAAAAATCCTGTGTCAGACTATGAAGCTCCAACAGTTATCCTGCCTTTTAGCTCCCATGTCAATTTTCGGGTTAAAAATTCTATAGAGTTGGCACTGTATCTCAGTGGCAAAGCACTTGCTTCCCACTGTGATGTTCTAGTACTACTCTAGATCAGAATTGTTCAAGTTTTATAACTTTATAAACAAATTTAGATGGAAAATATATTGAAAATATACAGGAAGATGTTAGGTAGGGCTAAAGCAGTATCTATAATTTTTATATCAAATAAGGCAATATTTTAAAACATATCACATTATGACAAGCCTCCAATTTTGTGTTGACTCTAATAAACAAATATTGTTTCACTCATTTAATTAAAGTTACTATATTAAAACCATTATGTTGACAAGAAACGTTAGCGGTTGTATAGAAATATTCATTTATCTCATTCAAATATCATACAGGATCTCAAATACTGCTATCATAATGAAAATATTGAAAGGTTGAGAGAGAAGGAAATCTCTGGACTCTGCTAGTGCCTCAGGAGTAATTGCCCACCTCCCTCTGCCCTCCACCCGATCAGAGTCACTGAAAGCAGCATTCCATACTTCATGAGAAAACCTCTCTTTTTAAAAAATCGCTTGGATTTTCATGTTTTTAAGTTCAGGAAGAGAGGAGGTTAAGAAATGAAACTGTCATTTAATAATAATACCAACCTCAGCCACTTTCGAATGAAGAATTCTAACTGAGCTCAAGTAGAATCAAATGCTGTAACATCATTTAAGTCAAGAGGTTTGAGGCTCGGAGACGATGATGCTTTAATGTATTCAACTACATTCTATTATCTCCTGCTGGAGGCTCAGACCTATAGACTTCTCTATTATACTCTTTATTAAAATCTATCACTAAGACCTTGAAAAGGAGTGCCCTTGCGATGCTTTTAAATGAATACATTAAATATGCTCAATGACCCAAGGAAAATGTTCAAGAATGTCTGGAATAGTGTGAAATGAATCTCTCACTTACACAGCACTAATGACTCTTCAAAGTTTTAGTGTGTCTCTCAGCAGCTGTTGATCCATTGTGTATGGACTTATAATACCATGTACACTGGTAAGTGCTTACTGATGGTGACTCTGTGCTCAGCACTGCTTGGCATGGTAAACTCTACAGTGAGTGCCACAAGACACTGTCTGACTTTGAAGCTGGATAGGACAGTCCAATGACATATTAGAAACTATACAGATAGATAGATAGATAGATAGATAGATAGATAGATAGATAGATAGATAGATACAAAAATGACCAGAGATTTATGTATTTAAAAGCGTCCTCCTAAGGTTCAGAAAAAGAAGAAGTATTCTGAGTGATTTATGGAAGCAGATATTAGGGTTAAGGACAGGCTAATAACAATTCTCTGATTTTAAGTATATTTAAATGAGAAAAAATGAGACAAAGGAGGCAAGAAAAAGAGAAACAGCATCTTTCATTACAATTATATGCTTTATTAGTCTTAGTTGGTTAATTTGGGTACCAAGTTTGATTTTAGTATTCTGTTCATTTTTCACAGAAAATTCATAAGGCTGAAAGATTGCTCTTTCATCTGTAACATCTCAAAATGCAGGACTTTCCTTCCTATTCATCTGATTATGAATCTTCCATAGTATGGAAGCATTTTTGACATTCAGTAGGTGCAAGATACACTCACGTGTTTTAGCCTAATTAATTTAAAATCAAAGCAGTACTCTTGTGATTTAAAAATCCTACTCTTCTGCACTGACATCTGTGTGGAATGATGTGAATAAAACAGAATTAGAACACGTTACTAAACTACAATAATAGTAGCAAATATTTCCTATTGTCCTCAGTGTAGTGCTTTATTAATCTTTTAATTCATTAATCATCGCAGCAATTATCTAAAATAAATTCTTTTTTTAAAGATTTATTTATTTATTAAATATACAGTGTTCTGCTTACATGTATACCTGCAGGCCTGAAGAGGACACCAGATCTCATTACAGATGGTTGTGGGCCACCAAGTGGTTCCTGGGAATTGAACTCAGGACCTCTGGAAGCCAGTGCTCTTAACCTCTGAGCCATCTCTCCAGCCCTCTAAAATAAATTCTATAGGAATAGTTGACACTAAATAGAAAGCTCAACTCTTATTGAACTGTGCCAACTGACAACAAGCGGTTCCTCTCATTTACAAGGGGATATGGTCCAAGATGTCCTGGGTGTGCCTGCAATGTCTGAGTACTAAATTCTTGCTTATTCTTTTTCTATTCCTATTATCCCTACTTAAAAATAGATTTTATCTGTAAATGATGCACAAGAAAATATCAGCCAAAAATAAGGAAACATAAACAGTTATAGCAATAGACAATAGAAACTGCAAGTCTCTGCTGTACTCACCTTTCTCCTTGTGATGTTCTGATGTGATGTAATATCTGGGTGATGAGGTGAAATGTGGTATATCGCACAGGTTATATGACATAATGTGAGCCTTGTGAAAGCAATATTGGCACATAGGAGATGCAGAACCTCCATATTCAATCTGAAAATAGAGATACTGCAAAATGATTAATTACTGGACAGATAAATATGGACCATTGGTATTTTTGAATGACTTGGGCTACTGTTTTGTCAAAGGAATGTTTGGCAGAAAGTGATGATTTATGTCACAGATGGGACAAAACGGGAAAATATGACATATCATGGCACTACTTGAGCTTGCCATTTAATATTTTGAGATCATGTCTGAATATGGGTTAACTTATAGATAAGAAGTTATAGATAAGACAGAGGATCTCTGAGCCTAGTACATGGTGCCATAGCAAATAAAAGGTGATGGAATTGTTTCACAAGTTATTACTTCACAACCTTGGAGGCTGAAAATCCAAGACAGGAAAGCCCAAACTGTGTCACAGTGTCATAGATGCCTTCATGTTAAGAACACATGCAACAGGGAGAGAGGCACACAGTGAACCAGAAAGTAGAAGACTGGAGTAAATCCTGCCAATTTACTTGCTTAGCAGGAACCAACCTGTTTTTCAGGAACTAAAGTTCCTAGCAGACCTGACCCACTCTCGAAAGACATCAGTAACATGAGAGTGGAGCCTCATGACATAATTACCTTCAGTAGTCCATTCTTTTGGGTTCTTCCAACTCAGAATTGGCATACTAGGAAACAAGCTTCCAGCATGTGAATTTTTTGCATATAAGGTATATCCGAATTATAGCAGGAAGTAGGGGGTGTTTCTGTATTTAAGAACCATAGTAGTTCTATGATGAAAGTATGATTATCATGGTTCTTACACTGAAATCTAAGCACTGATTAACTGGATAACTTTGCTTAGTACCACATAGAACTCACACTAGAGTAATCTGACCCTTGGACTTCTACAAGAAATCACTAGGCTACACTCAGTTACTAAATAACCCCATTGAATATGGAATGAAGGGAGAATGGAGGGATAGGAATATAGTTATTCTATTAAGCAATGACAAGAAGATTCTCTTGTCGGAAAAGGGATAAGGTGGCAGAAAGTAGAAAAAGTAAATGTATATAGAATTACATAGATCACTCAGTTACTAAATAACCCTATGGAATATGGAATGAAGGGAGAATGGAGGGATAGGAATATAGTTATTCTATTAAGCAATGACAAGAAGATTCTCTTGTCAGAAAAGGAATAAGGTGGCAGAAAGTAGAAAAAGTAAATGTATATAGAGTTACATAGATCCCCACACTGGATCTAAAAGTCTCTTAATATAAACCAAGGTATGTCTCCAATTTGGTTCTTACATCAGGCTAACTGGATTATAAAAGTGGGACTGGCAATACTCACTCTGTTCATCATCGGGAATAAATACTGATGAGTTAACATAAGATTACCATGCATTGCAGAAATCATCCATCAATTTGTGCTTCTACCGTTTACTTAAAAAAATTCCAGAAATCTGATAATTTGAAGTATATACCATAGAGTTCTGTTGGGCAATAGAAATAAAAATTTCACTCCTCAAAGAAATTATCAGAGCTTAAACCTGATTATCACACAGCTACTAGTTATCAAAACTCACTTTGTGACTTATCCGCTTCTCAGATCTATGATGAATATGCCGTTTCAATCCAATTCTTCATTGAAAACCCCACTTTCAACTGCTTGATGTTCTATCCCCAAATCCTAAGACCATTCATCACTGATGTTGTCATTTCACATGTAAGCTAAAACCAAAAACAAGGGAAAGAGTTGGTTAACCAGTCCAAGCTCTGTTTTATAACTACAACTTTTTGTAGCTGATGTTTCACTTTACTTCATAGGACTCAAAAATCTATTCAATTTAGGCCTGGCAACATGCGCTGAGGCAAGACAGTCCAAAGTTTGACGAGTTTGGAGTTATTGGTAGCTGTATCAGATCCTGTCTCAATAAAAGGTCAGTTTATGTTACTTAGAGAAGACAAAGCCACGTTGTGTGTGTATGTGGGGGGGACACTACACAGCAACAAGACCTTGTCTAAAAAATAAGCAAACAGAGGGGAAGGGCAGGGGTATGTGGTGAAGGAAAGGTAGAGAGAGAAATAAATTCTACTCAGGAGAAAGAATTCAGAGATTTGAACCAAAGGTATTTTCATTTATTATTTTTCTGAACCAGGGCCTCATTATGTAGTCAAAGCTAGTCTGAAACTTGCCATAAAAACCAAAGTGGTATGGAAGTCATGATCCTACTACCCCGGACTCTTTTGAGAGCTAGAATTACAGAAGACCATGCCAGAGCAAGTGATTTTGTTTTGTTTGGTAACAGCAGTTTTATGTGATCAAATTGAAATATGGCAAAATATAAATATGTAAGTATAAAACTTGATACCATTTGAAATAAGTATTCGCTCATGAGGCCATCACCAGATTCAAGAAAATACTATGTATCTGTCACTCATCAATACTTCTTTATTCATGTTATGGATCCCTCCTTCCTTCCAAACCATACTTAATCACAGCCCCATCCTCAGATGATTGATGGCCTCATGATCAATCTATGCTTTATCTGGCACTTCCTTGATTTTTACATTAATGAAATAATAAAATACGTACCTTTATGTGGTCTGTGTTCTTTGACTCAGCATAACTGCTTTGAATTCATTTTTACTTAAATGTATGAATTTAGTTTACTACTTTTGTTATTGCTAATAAGGAATCTATTGTCTGGTGATATAACCAAGAACTTCAACTCTTTGCATTTGTATCTTATTTATCTTTGGTTATTACAATGAAATAGCTTTAAACCTTGAGAGAAAATTTTGGGTACAGCAAAGTTTTCTTTGTTTTCAAAGTTTTCTATAATAAGTACCAATAAAGGAAGTGATGGTTCATAGTAGCTATATGTATTACTGTCATATTGTTTGACAAATATATTGTACCACTTTGTAGCAGGTAAGGGGCCCTTCGTCCTTTGTCTTTTTAAGGAAAGAACACAGTTATGCGATAGACTATTGAGGCAAATGGTTGCTTAGCAAAACAAATCATATAGTCAAAAGAGATTGCAATGAACAGTCCCAAAGCTAGGTAGCAGCATCACTATGAATTTTAAATAAAATTTTATAGGTATTACTGAGTGTCACATACTCAGTTTGAATAACATGTCTATTCCCCTCCAAAATCATAATGAACTGGATCTCCCCTTCTTCTCCTCTTGTCCACTCTGACTTTTTCCTTTTTTCCTCTCCCTACTTACCCTTCTTACCTAACTTTTCTTTTCCTTTCCCTTTCTTTGCTCTTTTCTTATCTTTTCACTTTCCGAATGCCACATTAAATCACAGTCTGAGTATCTCCATCAACACCTTGAGATAATGAAAATAATCCAGATAAAATCTTTTTGTCTAGTACTTTATTTAGTATATTTTTTCAGTCATATAAAGAGGTGAAATCACACTATTTCTCCCTTAGTGAAAGACACACAGAACAGTTTGGTACTAGATCTAAGCTTAATAATTGTAATTATTTTATCTACATTGTAACAAAATACACTTAAGTAAAGTAACACTGACACAGGAGTTTCACAAGATTATCTTAGTTATTCTTTTTTCTGTAGTTTCAGCATACCAAATGTGTGATCAGTGCTCAAGTACTGCTTGAACTGTTGACTTGCACTTTTATGAGGCATATGTTCCCATTCAAATCACACCCACAGCTAAGTCATCTCTCTGTAGTGATAATGCCCAACCGGATATGAAAAGCTTCTGTGGGCTAGGAGTCTCAGAGTGAGTAAGGAGGAAGCTATGATAGCATGGAGGACAAAGGCCCTAATAGTACTTGACCTGGAAAATATGTTTTCCTTTCTTTCTTCAAAAAATGTATTGAAGTATGATGTCTTGAATGAGTTTTAACTGTTAAATTTCTACTACAGCTCCATTACTATGATATATTTTCTTATTCAGATATTTTTGTTTTTAAAGAAAACTTCTTAATTTTTTCTGTTAATATTTTTATGTAAAATACATTACTTTGTCTTAATATTCATAAGGCTTCTTATCAAAAGTACATGTATCTGACTAATCTACATAGGCATATGAGTCATAAAGGACTAGGAATGTCTTGTTCTCATTAGGGCAAAATTTACAAAAAGTGTTTTGAGAGTGGAAAATCATGAAGTGATTTTATGAATACCTTGGCCGTTACAGATACTAAGATAAATAAAATACATTTGATAGCATTTTAAAATATAAAGCAAAATGCTTATAATTAGGAAGGAATTTTATTTGAAAGAAAGTAAAAGCTACCATTACTGAATGATTATCTATGCTGCTTTACAGCTTTTTGCGTACAGATTCATGTGTGTACGCACACTTTAGCATTATATATTAGATATCTAAGCAATCTCTGTAGAAACCTCACTGAATATAGAATATAGAACGCTCACTGGTTCGCTCAAGTGAGTTTTGTTTTTGCTCATAGATACAGTTTGAAAGGGAAATGTTTCTCTATTTTCCCAGATCCAGGTGTTGAGTGTTGGCCCTCCAGCTGGTGGGAAGATTGGGAGGTTCTGGGAAGGTGAACAGGTAGAGCATGGTTGGTGAACGTAGGCCACTTTGTGCAAGCCCTCAAACGTTTGTTCTGGTCCCCTGTCTCTTCCTAAACGTTCCCGCCTTTTGTAGAACATGATGGGAAGAATCTTGCCTACTACCTGATGATCCCAAGCTCATGCTGACGAACGTTCATAGAACAAATCCTCTGTAACTGGAAACCAAAGAGAACCCTTCCTTCCTTTACTATTTTATGTCAGGTACTTGGTCACTGCTCACCAAATGTAGCTAATGCACCAATGCTGATGAATTTCAAAGGACTCTTACAGACAAATAAGACAACAGTAGACTGTGATGCTAAATTCCAATGTGGATTATTGGGAGAGGATAAGAGTGGGGGGAGGAGAAGGAGAGGGAAAGTTGAAGAGAGGGGGAGTAGTGGAGGGAGGGGGTCTGTGGTTGGTTTGTAAAATGAATAAAAAATTTTTAAAAGTAAATAAAATAAAAACAGTTGCCCTTTGAGTGACAGCTTACCTGCACTGCATAGGAAAATAATAACAGATGAATCAAATAAAAAAAAAGATCAGGTCGCAAATGGAAAACTTGGAATACAAATGGAAGAAGTCTCTTACAGACATCAACAGTAGAAGAGAGAACAACTTGTATCAAAACAAAAATCACACACAGAAAATTCAAGTTCAAAGAAGAGCACACCAAAAGGCACAAAGGAAAGAAAGCAATGATGTTCAAGCAGTTCAGACAAGGGCACTGTAGACTGGCTTGTGCTCCTATGGCAGGTGTTCCCCAGTGCCCACTAACTTCCTCCCTGCTGATATTAAATACAGACACTGTTGACTTATCAAGTTACCGTAACTACAGCAATAAAACTAGAAAGAAGCCAATCACTATTAAGAGCTGTTTACACAGGCTATCAGAATTCATACCACTCTGGGATTTTTATGTCTGTATCTCTATTTTATTTCATTTTCCTTTCTTTTTAGTTTATTTATTCTTCTCTCATACATTACATTTCAACCACATGTCCTATCCCTCCACTACTCCCAGCTCTCCCTCCCCTCACCCGCAGATCCATTCCTTCTCTATTTTCCTTCAGAAAACTGGCCTCCCAGGGATATCAACCCAATGCCTCAAAACAAACAAGTTACAATAAAACAAGGCACAAACCCTCATATCAAGACTGGATGAGGCAATACAGTCAGGGGTAAAAGATACCAAGAGCAGGAAAAAGAGTCAGAGACACCCCACCACTCCCACTGTTTGGAGTCCCACAAGAACAGCAAGCTACACAACCATTACATACATGCAGAAGACCCATGCTCGCTTTGTGATTGCTGTTTCATTCACTGTGAGACTCTATGAGCCCTGGTTAGTTAATACTATAGGATGTATTCAGTGGTGGTCCTCAATCCCTCTGGCTTCTACAATCCTTCCTCCCTTTCTTCCAGATTTTCAGATCTCTGCCCAATATTTAGCTGTGGGTCACTGTACCTTTTCCCATCAATTGAGGGATGAAGTTTCTCTGATAATAACTGAGCCAGGCAACAATCTATGAGCATAGTAGAATATCATAAGGAATAATTATATTGACATTTTTAGGTCTCTGGGTTCTCCTGCCTCTAGTTCCAGGATATCCAGGCAGTGTCAGAAGTGAATGCCCTCTTGTGATGAGTTCCCAAGTTGTACCAGTCATTGGTTGGCCACTCCCATAAATTTTTCACCACCATTGCCCCAACACATCTTACAGATAGGATAGACTGTAGTCCAAAGGTTTTGTGGTTGGTTTGGTGTCCCAGTTCCTCCACTGAAAGTCTCTCCTGATTACAGAAGATGGTTGGTTTATACCCTGTACTGCCCATTATTAAGAGTCATTGCTAGGGGCATAGATTCCAGGGAATTTCCACTACACTGAGTTTTCAAATCACCCAATTCTCCAAAATTCCAGTTGTCTCTCCCCATATTCTTTCCCTCCAACCCCTGCTTGGGAAACAAATGAAGGAACTAAGAAAAATGATTGTGAGAGAAGTAAACCAAAAAACTGTAGGAATTATTAATTATTAATAATAATAAACATACATGTTGACCTTTTCCCAGTCCATGGCACACAGCTCCAAGTTCTCTCAGAATTTCCTGGAAGAGTGGTGCCTTTGTTCTACTGAGGTGACTCTAGGCAGGCCTCTTAATGATGGGTATCAAAAACATCAAGAAGCATTCATGAGTATGGAATACTCAATCCTACTTGCATTTCCCAGACTGATGAGAAGGCCTTAAAACACAGACACTTACAAAGAACATCTTGTGACCCATTTTAGATAGCTCATTTATTTTTTATTATAAGTTAGTAAGGAGAAAATACATTTTTCTGATTTCTGGAAGCTATTCTAGTAAATTATCAAACCTACCTTAAGAGTCACAGGAACTTTTCATTTACAATAACGCATTCAGACCTGCAAGAGCCTTAGTATGTGTTGCTGCTACCAGAAGCAGGGTTAGTCTCTCAAGATCCAACTCTTCAACTCTGTGGTGTGTACCACTTCTGGACAGTTTGTATCAGAACTAACCTGCAATCTTCTTTATTCATTTGGGATCCAGGAGATGAGAGACTGAGTTTCCAGCCCTGTGAAACATCCTAGACCTCTTTAGGTACTCTTTGTATATTTTAAGCAGATTCCTTAAGTCCATCCACAAAAAGCAGTAGTTTTATTGGTAAACAAAGCAGCGCAACCTTCGATTATTGCTTCACGTGTGTCTTCAGACAATCAGATTGGACTTAGGGAGCAGCATTTGGAACTTCACACCTATAAAAGAAAATACTGGAAAACAGTTCATCTTAAAAGACAAATTGAAGAGTTGATCCCATCTTCACTGTGAGTTGGTGGGTGCTAAGTCTTTAAGGGTAGTCACTCTGGTTCTATCAAGTACTCAGTGTCCTTGTAAGTACAACTTGAACATATAAATTTTAATCGATTCTCTTTTTTCTGTTTCACAGTCACATGCTTGGAATATGTAGATTTTCTCTTGCAATAATCTATTCCCTTGTTATACTATTTAAATACTGATTTTACAGTTTATTTATTCAATTGCATTTTTTTCTTTTTTCTTTTGTGGAGTAAGGTCTAGATTTTCTGAGACCCACTCGTGTTTCTGTGTATGTTAGTAACAAAGTACAGCAAATCTGTTGTATGCCTAGAAGAATAAGGTAAGTCAATATTTTTATACGTGCAGCAGTGTGGTGGAACTGTTCTAAAATTAATAGCTGTATTTTGTTTATTGTATTATATAGATCTAAACAAGAATTATATTAATGGCATCATCACACTTGTATTGAAATGATGGTAAGGGAAATATTAAATGGAGCATTACTATAGCTTTGCGAATGACATCTCTCTGGGAAGGAAGAGGGTAAATTGTGTTTTGTTGGATACTCACTTGATGCTTAGTGCTGTTTACTGGCATCTGTCACATGTGGCAATACTGATCTTCATAGTTGGTATTGAAGGCTCATAAAACTAAGGAAATTCTGAAGGATCTTAGAACTCAGATATCTTCAGAGCTTAACGTATAAGTATCATCCTGAGCTAGGCAGTAATGGTTCCTCAATGATATGAGCATCTCTACAGAAGTAGTGAAGGCTGTAAATAGCTTCTCAGAGTTTTTCCTCTTTAAGTGGATGCTCTAACACAAACAGTGAAAGAATTGTACAGACTCCATCTCTTAAGGTCTTGGTGTGAGAAAACTAATATTACTTCAGAAGTCAGTAGCAGTTGCTGATCCTCTGTCTCTTTGGAATACCTGGTTATAAATTGAGGATTCCTGCAATTCTTATTTTAGGATTAGTAGCTGCTAGAATAAATTCTAGAACACAGAATGTATTTTCTCTATTTTTATTGGTTTATAAAAATAAGAACTTGAGTCAAGTTTGCAGGTCAAGTTAGGTCAAACTTTTTCTGCCAACTAAAAAAAAATACCCTTCCTTTCCACGGTTTTGTGTTTTCAGAATGATGAGTAAGAGATAATTCCTCAGTATTAATCCAGTGTTTGGATAAGGAACTTTCTGCCCTCAGTGGTTAACATTAAGGACAAGATTTTAAACCCATGTCCATCTTGATCCAGAGTTTGTGTTGCTACAGTTGAACCTAAATTAAAGATCTGTAGAAGTGTATTTATTATGAAAAATTGGAAAATTGTATTCCCCAAGAGAAACTAAAAAAAGGAACATCCAACAGTCATCTATTATTGACTAATTATTTTTAATACTTTCTCATAGTTTCCCAATATGATCAGTAATAACAAAAGCACAGGCAAGATTAATTTTCTGGTAGAAGTTAATTCATACTCAATGAAAGTGAAGCTTATATACTTTCTCCACTTTTGTAATTTCAAATTATGTCAAGTGGCTGTCAAGAGATTGCTAGGACATTGAATGTTTAATGGTAGATTGGATCTGAAGCACCCATGAAGTTATTATTTCTGTGACAATCCATGTGGACTGTTAAATAATTATGATTTATGCTTACATTTATCTGTATCTTAAAAGGCTTCAGAGTTTCAAATCTGTAAGAATATGTAGGCTATTAACAGGTATTAACTAAATGTCATTGGCATGATAACAATGCAACTTTTCCTAAGCAACAGTAACAGCAAAATAGCTGGCATGAGTACTTCACAGACTCTGGGATGCTATTCTGCCAGAAGTTTGACTTGGGTTTTTAGAAAAACATGATGTTATCCTGAATGCCAGATGCTGCGTGCTAAAGCTTTTGGACTGAACAATCCTTTATTGGAAGGCCAAATATAGTCCCTAAGTGTTGCAATAAGCCAGAATTTCCTACACTTACCACTCTACCCTTAGGTGAACTTCCCATGATTACACCACAAACAAACATAGAGTAATTATGGTGGAATGCTTTCAACTGAGATGAGTGTTACTCTTTTAACTCTGCCTAAAGAACATTTAGGTACAATTTATCCCATAAGCTCTAAGAAATGGGCTCTTCAAAGAGCGCTACAAATTTTACCCTTTTGCTGCCATCCTTAGTGACAGAGAAACTGTATTATAAAGGTAAGACCTTTTAAAAAGATTTTACATTAATACAAATTAGTTAAATATTTGGAAAACAAAATTCTTTTACATCCAACACTTTGAACTAACCACTCTTTATAGATGTAACTTAAAAGCAATTATAATGCTTTCACTAAAAACAAACAAATGTCACTGGTCATTCAGACAATGACTCTCTAAAGGCTGGGGATGATAGAGTTCAGTTGAAGAGTAGTATTGTGTTAAAAAATAAAAAGAGAGAGAAGAAAGAGCTCAAGAATGTGGGGTAAAAGTGAAGGCGGGTCTTTATGAGTTCAAGGCCAGCCTAGTCTACAAGAGCTAGTTCCAGGACAGGCTCCAAAACTACAGAGAAACCTTGTCTCAAAATACCAAAAATAAATAAATAATGTCATTATTGTCTAATATATGATATTTCCATAGTCATATATGTGTACTCATATAAAGTGTGTTTAGGAAAATTTCTCACTAAAAATAGTGTGGAGGCCCAAAAATGTGAACCTGTTTCCACCTTGTCTAAAGTTCAGAGAGTTTTAACTTGTTCAAAGCATTTGACAACTAGTGTGGCTATGCACAATGATGTAGGGTATAGTTACTTGGTGTTTTTGACATTAAGATCACCCATACCTGGTAGATCCACTCTCCCCTTACTACTGTAGCTCAGGAAATTCAACCACTTTTCAGTTCCTTCTTTTGAAATAGGAGGTGTGACCTTGGGAGTTGCTGCCTTTAGGATACAGGGTCTAGGTGAGTTCACTTTCTAAACAACATAATGCTAATGACTTGGTGTCTCAAACAAATGTGGCTACACGTGGACCTAGGATGTGGTTACTTAGTCTTTTTGACATTAAGATGGCCCGTATAGGTAGATCCACTCCCCCATGACTAATGGTCAGGATATTCAAGCATATTTCTGCTCCTTCTTTTGAAATAGGAAATTTGAGCTTGTGAGAGGTTGCCTTCAGGATACTTGGTCTAGGGTGGGTTCACTGCCCAAACACCAGAATGTTAATGACTTGATGTCTCAAGTATTAAAGCAAACAGCTGTTCTAGTTGTTCTTTGTACCATCTTAAAGCAGTCTTTTGTCTTCTTTCCCATGCTGTATTGGGGTAAAGGAGTATATGGAAAATTGAATGCAGGAAATTTCAGTATTCACTGGAACTCCCTCCCAATACTATCCTATATGTCTGTTTTATTATTTTCATTTGCATCTTTGTGCTGTTTACTAACTTTTCTAATCGCCATAACCCTACCTGGTAAGTCATTTCTTTGCCAAGGCATGGTCTCTGACAAAATTGTAGGGCCATTCATGACGTCACCAAATTTATTATTAAAAGAGAACTATTTCATTGTCTTTAGATTTAAATGCCATTCACAGTGCTTATATTTATATTAATTCATAGTTATGATAGAAAAGACATTATTATTTCATTGTAATTCTTAAGGATAAAGAATGAATCTCAATAATCCCTTAGTGTCTCTGGGGGATAATTTCTTGGGTGCCCTGACAAACTAAGATTGGAAAGCCCTCAGGTCTTTATGTAAAACAATATAATATTTGCATAAACTACATGCAAAACCTTTTTAGTTCACCAGTAATATAGAATACAATGCAAATGTTACATAAATAGCTGCCATACTGTGCCTTTTAGGAGCCAAAGATTAAGGAATTCTTTACATGTTTAATATTGATGCAATTTTAAAAACTGTTTTAAATGTCTACTCCCTGTGGAACTCATGGATACAGTATTGGATCTGTAATGAGAAATGATTTCAAAATATTCAAAGAAACTGGAAAGAGACTACTTAGTTAATGGTGAAAAATACATATTTCTATTAACATTTAATTTCATTTTATGTCTATTTTGTTTTGGCCTATAATAATTAAACAGACAAGAAAGGGTTAAGATCTTTTCCAATTATATCAATATATATTTACTGTTTTTTATTACTTGTATCCTAAAATGTAAATTAGATGTATAAGTGAATATTTAGAAAGACGTATGACAAAGATAGAGGATAAGGCTGGTATCTCATATCCCTGATGACTAGATTTTTTTTCACAAAGTTCTCTTCTTAGAGTTTCCACCATTTGCCAGTAGCCCCCAGGCTGATGTCCAACTCTCAAATGCACTGACCTTTGAGGAACACTTGTTTAGATGATCACTGAGACCATCTGTCATGTCAACAGAAAGAGTGTTCAGCATCTTGTTAATATTATCCCATTCTCTTATATTTTTATAACTGACCCGTTCATATATATAAATTTCTAAAAATGACATCTCCCTATACTTCTCAGCTCTTTATGGGATTAGAAATAGAATTGATTTTTTGTTTGTTTGTTTTTCGAGACAGGGTTTCTCTGTAGCTTTGGTGCCCGTCCGGAACTAGTTCTTGTAGACCAGGATGGCTTCGAACTCCCAGAAATCTGCCTGCCTCTGCCTCATGAGTGATGGGATTAAAGGCATGTGCCACCACCGCCCGGCTAGAATTGATTTTTAATGAAAATGTAATGCTTAAAGTATAATTATACATCAGTAATATAAGGATTAGAACTACTCATAAGCATTAATGTTTTCATTGACAGGTAAAACATTATTAGAACGAAAACTTTCAACTTTTCCATTAGAAATAATTATTACTTTTATTATCTAGTGTATGGTATATGTATGTATGTGTGTATGCATGTGAGTATGTTTGTGCTCACTATTATCACAGATTATGTGTGGAAGTCAAAGGAAAACCTGTAGAAGCTGTTATTTTTTCTCCATGTGAGCCCTCTGGGTCAAGATCGTCAGACTTGGTGATAAGCATCCAACCCACTGAGAAATCTTGCAGGGAAATACTCATTATAATTTTGGAGAGAAGATAGAGAAATTCCAGATCTTGAATTCAGTATTTACCTCTTGATAATTCACATTGAGTTGTTACTTATCCCTTGGACCTATAGGTCTATTATTTGGGTTATTATTTTAACAGGTGGCAGTCTGCAAGATCTAGCTATGCTACCCAAACAATTGCAATTAAAAGGAAAGAAATAAAGAAGTGAGATGGCCAATTTATTTATTTTTCCAGATGAAATTTACAAAGATTGAGACTAGTTCTCCCAAGTTTATTACAGTTCAGTGTACAGTATCTGTTTCTTGATAAATGATTCTTTATAACTCTCAATTAATTATACAACTTCCTAATATCAATTTAAGGTTGTACAGCACATTTTACTTCCTTATTGATGTGTTTGAGATAAATTATTTTTGTTCAAAGAATTCAATGAACCAAAATTATTCTTTCAAGCTTGATTGACTCCATTGCTTTGGGCGTAAGATTATTAAGTAAGGTGTCTAACACAATAACCTATGTTCAATTTAAATTGAACTATCTTGAGCTTTCTTTTTCAATTTAATTAAAATAAATTAAATATATTGTTTGGTACAATTTTATTGTACAGAACAAATGAATATAATCTGGTGTATCGTTTTTAAATGTGATAGAGAGGAAAGACGAGTAAAGTTTGAATCAGAACCAATGTTATAGAGGCTGTCTCTGTTACTCAGGCTGACAGATATTTGGTAATTCACTCACCTTCTAAATTTATTTCTTCAGCTTTGAATTAGAATGTTCCAGATTATGTTTTATATAGCTCTACTTTAAGAAACAAGTCACATATAGGATAACTTCTATAGAGTTAGTTATGCATAAATTATTGTATGTATGTATGTGGGGGTGGTATACATACTTAAATGTCCAGATGTACTTGCTTATGCACACATGGGGGACCAGAGCAGGAAGCTGGGTGTTTCTTTCCTTTTTATGGGTCTGTGGCTCGTTTTAGAACTCATCTATTTTGCTGAGCCTTCAGGCCAGTGAGATTTTGGATTCCCCTGTCTCACTCAGCCTCCCAGTGCTAGGGATACAGCCATGCATCACTGTGCCTGGTTTTTCATGTGAGTGTTAGAGATTTGAAAGAAGATCATCAGATTTTCAGGTCAAGTATTGATCAAGACTAAAATATCTCTCCAGACCCCCAAAATGCATTCAAAATATAACTTCTGTGTATGTAACAGTTACAATAATAAATGACATAAAAAGCTAGATATGTTCATCTTTTTAAAAGATCAAGGTGATCTCCTGGAATTATCTTTGGCTGAATGTCCTGAGTGAGCTCTTGGAGAGTCACTAGAAGGCTGAACTCATCTAATCAGATAACATCAGGCCAGTGCTGTTACTGGATAGAAAGTCTCCTCGCTGGAATGATAGCTAGAAATGATGTTTCTCTGAATAACAAAACAGAGAAAGAGAGACACTCCTCCGTTGCTGGTGGGAATGCAAACTTGTACAACCACTTTGGAAATTAGTATGGCAGTTTCTCAGAAAACTGGGAATCAACCTACCTCAGGATACAGCAATATTACTCTTGGGAATATACCCAAAAGATGTTCGATTGTATCTCAAAGACATTTGTTCAACTATGTTCATAGCAGCATTATTTGTAATAGCAAGAACCTGGAAACAACCTAGATGCTCCTCAACCAAAGAATGGATAAAGAAAATGTGGCATGGGATAAATTTGGACTAGCTGAACATAGCGGACAATGAGGAAGAATGGGAACTCAAGAACAATCGCAGTGGGTTTTTGATCCGACTGCACGTACTAGCTTTGGGGGAGCCTAGGCAGTTTGGATGCTCACCTTAAGAGACCTGGATAGAGGTGGGCGGTCCTTGGGCTTCCCACAGGTCAAGGAACCCTGATTGCTCTTCCAGCAGATGAGGGAGGATGACTTAATTGGGGGAGGGGGAGGGAGATGGGAGGCGGTGGCGGGGAGGAGGTAGAAATCCTTAATTAATAAATAAATAAATTAAAAAAAAGAAAGCCATGGAGGACAATACTGGAAGTGGGGCCCGGGAGTGTCACCTGCCTAGCAAGCACAAGGTCCTGGGGTCCATCCCCAGCCCAAAAGAAAGAAAGAAGGGAGGGAAAGAGGGAGAGAGGGAGGGAAAGAAGTTAGTTGAAAGACTGTTAATCATGGCTACTTTTTCTGTATCTTGAAATATGAAGAATAACTGGCAGGCCCTCATGATGTAAATAAATTCAAATGTCTCAAAAAAAAGAAAATATGGCACATTTACAAATTAGACTACTACTCAGTAATAAAAAGCAATGACATCTTGAATTTTTTTTTAGTTTATATTTTTTTATTGATAAAAGAAGAATAAAGAAAAAAAACAAATTTCCACCTCCTCCCAGCCTCCCCTTTCCCTCCCCCTCCTCCCACTCTTCTCCCCCTCCTCCCACTCTTCTCCCCCTCCTCCCACCCCTCTCCCCTTCCCCCCCTCCTCTCCCCCTCCCTCTCCAGTCCAAAGAGCAGTCAGGGTTCCCTGCCCTGTGGTAAGTCCTAGGTCCTCCCCCCTCCGTCCATATCTAGGAAGGTGAACATCCAAACTGGCTAGGCTCCCACCAAGCCAGCAGATTGCGTAGGATCAAAACTGCGTGCCATTGTCCTTGGCGTCTCATCAGCCCTCATTGTTCGTCATGATCAGAGAGTTCAGTTTTATCCCATGCTTTTTTTGGTAATAGTCCAGCTGGCCTTGGTGAGCTCCCAGTAGATCAGCTCCACTGTCTCAGTGGGTGGGTGCACCCCTCGTGGTCCCGACTTCTTTGCTCATGTTCTCACTCTTTCTGCTCCTCATTGGGACCTTGGGAGCTCAGTCCATTGCTCCAGTGTGGGTCTCTGTCTCTATCTCCATCCATCGCCAGATGAAAGTTCTAGGATGATATGCAAGATATTCGTCAGTATTGCGCTAGGATGGGGTCATTTCAGGTTCCCTATCCTCAACTGCCCAAGGAACTAACTGGGGACCTCAGCTTGGGCACCTGGGAGCCCCTCTAGGGTCAATTCTCCTGCCCACCCTAAAGTGGGTCCCTTAACTAAGAATTGTGGTTCCGTGCTCCCCCATCCAACCTTCCTTTATCCCGATCCTCCTGTTTCCCCAAGTCCCCCCTCCTTCCCTTCTACCTTTTCTCTCCCCATCTCCCCTTACCCCCTTCCCAACCCACCCCCAAGATCCCACTTTTCTCCCCGGCAATTTTGTCTACTTCCCTTATCCAAGAGGATAACGATATGTTTTTCCTTATGTTCACCTTCTTACTTAGCTTCTTTAGGTTCGCCAATTGTAGACTCCGTGACCCCTATTTATGGCTAGAAACCAATTATGAGTGAGTACATCCCATGTTCTTCTTTTTGGGTCTGGGGCACCTTGTTACTTTCTCTAGGATCATGAACTATAGGCTCAATATCCTTTGTTTATGGCTCTTAGGAGCGAGTACATATGTCTCACTATGAGACATCTTGAATTTTGCATGCAAATGGGTGGAACACCATCCTGACTGTGGTAACCCAAACCCCCAAAAATGAATATGGTATGTACTCGCTCCTAAGACACTAGCCATAAACAAAGGATATTGAGCCTATAGTTCATGATCCTAGAGAAAGTAACAAGGTGAACCCTAAAAAAAAAATGTAGATTCACCTGGAAAGTTGAAATAGACAAGATTGCCTGGCAAAATTGTGAATATAGAGGCGAGGGGAGAAGGGAGGGTAGAAGCGGAAAAGGAGGGGAAAGTTTAAGGAGAACTTAAGGGAATGGGATAGTTGAGATGGAAGAAAGACAGAGATGAGAGCAAAAAAAAAAGATATCTTGATTGAGGGAGCCATTGTGGGGTTAACAAGAAACCTGGCACTAGAGAAATTCCCAGAAATCCTCAAGGATACCCCAACTAAGACTCTAAGCAATAGAGGAGAGGGTGCTCTAACTAGCCTTGCCCTATAGTCAGACTAATGAGTATCTTAAATATCACCATAGAACATTCATCCATTATCTGATGGAGACAGAAGCAGAGACCCACATCAGAGCACTGGACTGAGTTCCCAAAGTCCATTTGAAGAGTGGGGGGAGTGAGAATATAAACAAAGAGGTCAAGACCATGATGAGTCCACCCATTGAAACAGTCCACCTGAGCTCATGAGAGCTCACAAACACCAGATAGACTGGGAAGGAACAAGCATAGGACCAAACCAGTCCCTCTGAATGTGGTTGACAGTTGCATGGCTGGGGCACACTAAGGGGCCATTGGCAGTAGCATAAGGATTTATCCCCACCGCTTGTCCTGGCTTTTTGGGAACCTGTTTCCTATGGATGAATACCTTGCTCAGCATAGTAGAAAACGCCTTGGACCGTCCCCAAAGCAATGTGCCTTGCCTTCTGTGGGTGTGGTAGGGGGGGTATGTGGAGGGAATTGGAGGAGGGGAAGGAGTGGAAATATGGATTGGTATGCATAATTTAAAAAGATAGTTGTTTTCTTTTTTGAAATAAATAAATAAGTAAAAATAATAAAATAAAATCTCATTTTTAAAAAAAGCAGACAAAGAGAGACAGAGAAAGAGAAACAGAAAGAGAAATGGAAAATGGTTTCCACTGCAAAGACTATAAATTCTGAGGGCAGTATTAGTTTTCTGGCTCTGTTACAGAAAATGCATATGATTTCAGATGTATAATGAGCCAATTTGTGATTGTTTGTATTTAAATGGCAGAAAAATTTAATGCAATCGGAAGAAATCCTGTTTTAGTTTTTGTTCTGCTTTGTTTGCCCTCTTTTCCCAATGTAATATTTTATTAATTATTTGGGAATTTCATACAAAGTAACCATGATCATACTTGCTTCACAATCCTCCCATGCCCACTGTCCCACTCATGTGCCATTGTCTAACTTCCCACTTGTTAATAAAAAAAAAAACAGAAAAAAACACCAAGTCCAATTTGTGTTGACCGTGTGCATTATCAAAGTTCCGGTGCCAGCCATGAAGGAAGCTGAGTCCTTCCCCCCAACCCTACCACCTAGTTCCAAACTATTAACAATGAAGAGCTACACTTCAACATTTTTATTACAATTTTTATGGACTCTTTTTATTAGCTTCGTGCCTGGACTGTTTCCTTTTGGGGAGGGGAAAGGATTGTCACAATGGCCTTCAGTGTCTCTCGTCCTTTTATGAGTCTGCAGTCCTTTGGTACCACCACAAGAGACTCTTCCTTGCCCATAGCAGCCCATGGCAGCATGAACCATTCACAGCAACATGGCATCCAACGAAGTGTTTCAAGGAGGCTTCATCCAGAAAATTCACCTTTGATATCTTGCTGTTGCTCAGAGTCAAGGTGATCCTGGGACTGGGCAGCACATCTGAGGGCAGGATCTGCTATACATCACCCTGCCCTGTGAGCAGTATTTCTCTCAACCACATGTGCTGGTCCATTCTGCCATATTTTTTCCAATTCCATGGAATCACTTGTGTGTGTGTGTGTGTGTGTGTGTGTGTGTGTGTGTGTGTGCATGCGTGTGTGCACTTGCGTGCTTGTGTTATTGTTGTTGTTGTAGTTGTTTGTCTTTTAGAGATGGTGTTTCTCTGTGTAGCTTTAAAGCCAGTCATGGAATTCATCCTGTAGACCAAGCTGTCCTCAGACTCACAGAGATCTGCCTGCCTCTGTCTTCCAAGTGTTGGGATTAACAGCATGTGCCACCTGGCCATGAAACCACTTTTAAAACCATCTCCCTCCAAGATCTGCCTCTTTTTCAGTTGTTCTGGAGATAATACATAGCGTGCAGACTCATCCTTAGTCACCATGTCTCCTTGGTCTCTAAATGCCAGGCACTGCTATATTGAATCTCCTCCAACCTTTCTCATAATTCACTTTTTAAAAGGCAGGTTCTTATTGTATAATGTGAGCTTATCTTAAGCTCTTGGATGAAAATAATGCTCCTGCCTCAATCTTTGAGTATGTGGGACTACAAGTGTGTTTCATCTAAAAATTTTATTTCAAATTTTATTTTATTTTTTATTTTTTTTATTCAGTTTACATACCAACCACAGTTCCCCTTCCCAACCCTCCTCCTGTTCTCTCTTCCAGCTTCCCCACTAAGCCAACCCCCATACATGGGTAAGACCTCTCATGGGGAGTCAACAAAGCCTGGCACATTAAGTTGAGGCAGGACCAAGAACCACCCCTGCCCCCACAGCAAGCCTGAGCCATTCATCCCACCATAGGAAATGGGCTCTAAAAAGCCAGCTCACGCACCAGGGATAGATAGATCCAAATCCTATTGTCAAGAGTTCCTTGAAACAGACCAAGCTACACAACTCTCACCCACATGGAGACGGCCAAGTTGGGTCCCATGAAGACTCCATAGATGTTGGTCTAAAGTTCTCAAGTTACCAAAAGCTTGATTCAGCTGTCTCTGTAGGTTTTCCATCATCATCTTCATCCCCATTGCTCATATAATCTCTCCTCCCTCTCTTCAACTGGACTCATGGAACTCAGTCTGGTGCTTGGCTGTGGATCTTTGAATCTGCTTCCATCAGTTACTGGCTGAAGTTTCTATGATGACAATTGGGGTATTTAGCAATCTAAGTACCAGGGAAGGCCAGTTCAGGCACCCTCTCCACTATTGCTAGAAGTCTCAGCTGGGGTCATCCTGGTGGATTCATGGGAAATTCTCTAGCACCAAAATTTAAATGCTAATCCTTTTCCAGGCTAGTAATATGTGGCATTGTGCTATCTCAAGATGCTGTGCAGTCACAGTGAGCCACAGTTCCCAGACAGACATTTGACCACAAGAACAAACAGCCTATGTACTGTGCTATGGTAAATAAACTGTACCAAAGGCATTTCTTAACTCGTATTCAGTTTATAATTTGTTTGCAGAGAGACAACCCCACTGTTAGATCAGGGACATCTGTGCCATCAGCTACGTGGATCAAATAATGGGAGTTTGTTGTCTCATACCTGTAGAGGCTAAAAGTACAATTTTGATTAACCAAAAGGTTTTTCTCCATCTTAGGTCAGCTCCATCTTAGACTGACATATGACCAGGATCTCATTGTTATCTCACAGGGTATATCACCTGCATGTATTCTTTATGTCTGTTACACTTCTTTTTTTAATTAATTTTTATTGAGCTCTACATTTTTCCCCACTCTTCTTCCTTCTTCTCCCTTCCCCTTCAACCCTCTCCCAAGATCCCCATGCTCCCAATTTATTCAGAATATCTTGTCTTTTTATACTTCCCATGTAGATTAGATCTATTTATGTATCTCTTAGTGTCCTCATTGTTGTCTAAGTTCTCTGGGATTATGATTTTGAGGCTGGTTTTTCTTTGCTTTATGTTCAAAAACCAATTATGAGTGAGTATATGTGATACTTGTCTTTCTTTGTCTGGGTTACCTCACTCAAAATGGTATTTTCTAGCTCCATCCATTTTCATGCAAAATTCATGATGTCGTTGTTTTTCTCTGTTGTGTAGTACTCTGTTGTGTAAATGTACCACATTTTTCTTATCCATTCTCCGGTTGAGGCAAATTTAGGTTGTTTCTAGGTTCTGGCTATGACAAACAATGCTGCTATGAACATAGTTGAGCACATGTCCTTGAATGACAAATATTATATTAGACATTGCATTACATTATTGGTGCCCCACCATTATGTCCTGATATTCTATACTTAAGACTGTGTCTACAATAAAGGGATGCTACAATAAAGATTTCTTATATGAAAACTCAGAAAAAGCCATAATATACCCACATTAATAGTATTCTTCTGGCCTTAAATTATATAACATATCCCCATTTATTTGCCTGAAAAGGATATCTTTAAAGGCTTTCTCTCTGAATGCAGCTGCATTTGGTATTAAGGCTTTACTGTAAAAGATCTGAATAAAACAATTCAGTTCAATAGAAGAACTTCTACAAATGAAGTACAAAGGTGGCCAGGAAAGATGCAGACCCTACAGAGAGCAGTGGGTGCTTTGGAGTAGAAAATGAATGCAATGTTTTAGAATGACCTAAGTCACTTAGCTTCATACCTGAGCCAGACTCATAGAAATTAAAGACTGGAGGCACTTGGATTCATTAGACTTGATCTTGAACAATGCTGTATAATCCATGATCTTTGTGATCTGGGAATAGCAAATGCTTCTGAATCTCAGCTTCTTCATCAATATCAGACAACTAACAATAACTGGCTGATACAGCTGATTCAAGAATAAAATTAGTTCAAGTATGGTATGTAGATGACAGTGTCAGACTCACCAAAGATATTCAATTTATACAGTCAGTTAAAAAAATACGTAGCTTCTTGTAAAACCTTATAGACTGTATTGTCTAGTAGAAGGGGGAAAGCTAGGATTGGAGATAAGTGTGTAATAACTAGGCCTAAGCTTATGCTCACACATGAAATCCTAAAAGTTGAGAAGGATGAAACAGGGGAAATCAAAATTCAAGGCTAGCCTGGGCTATTTAGTGTAGTCCGACTTTTCTTTGAGCTGCCAGCTCACAAATAGCAACATGGAGACTTATTATTGATTATGAAAGTGTGGCCTTTAGTTTAGGATTGTTTCTAACTAATCCTTATAATTTCAGCTAACTTATTTTATTAATCTACATTTTACCACATGATTTTTACCTTTCTCACATTCTATGTGTCTGACTTGTTCTGTGTCCCGAATACATCTCTGCCTTTCTTCTTCCCAGAATTCCCCGGAAATCTTGCACACTTTCTTCTGCCTAGCCATTAGCCATTCAGCTTTTTAGTAAACCAACCATAATAACACATCTTCATATAGTGTAAACAAATATCCCACAACAATTTAGTGAAACTTGAGCTATGTGACAAGATCTTATCTCAATGTTATCCTGTTTTGAGGGTGTAGCTATGGGTAGATTTCTCTGATGGCCCCATACGCATGCATATATGGGCAGTACTAATTGTTTAAAATATTTAATGAGTCTTTAATGAAGAAGAAAAAAAGGGAGGAGAAAAAACACAAAGTTAAGAGTGGGAAAAGTTGGAAAGAATACAAGGGGCACTGGAGGGGAAATTGGGGGCACATGTGAAAGAAAACCTTGAACAATCACCAAAAACTCTGCTCTTGTAGTTGTGAGGAGTTCCTCCTTTATCTGTGTACTAGCAACCTCAGTTGTGATTTAGGACAGTTATTCCTAACATCTTTAGACATGATTTCTTCTTTTAAAATTAAAGGAAATTCTAGACACCATGACAGCAATTTTATTTACCTACTGTTAATGCTTTTAATAAGTGTTTTAAATAGCATAATAATGTGTATAATAAGGTTTATATTTTATGTATGGACCATTTCATGCAAGAAACACCCAAAGATAGCTTAGAAATTTGGTTTATCGTATCTGCAACAAGAAACCACAAATCTGAGGCAAAAATGACAAAGGAAAGGGAAAGGCTTTCAACTTCCAAGCTAAAATCAGGAGGGTAATGGTCTTTGAGGTCCCCGGAGTTCTCAATGTGCTGAAAAGAATCCAGATTGGTATCTGCAACAAATGCATGCAGTGCTCACAGAGGCCAGAAGAGGGCAACAGAACTCTTGAGTCACTATCAGGGTGCTGGGAACTAAAGGCAAGACCTCTGCAAGAGCAACCAGTGCCCTCACCTGGTGAGGAGACTCTCCAGCACTTCCACTACTTAGTTATCTTTTGAAGAGGGTTGGAAAAGCCTTGCTGGCTGGTCAAAGGTCACAGTCTCTAAGAAGGCCTGGCCGACTCCTTCCCTCCCCAGTGAAATTTCCTGCTCTGACCTGCCCTTATCTGGAGAATGTCCCTGGGTTTGGTTGCCTGACCTTATCTGAAAGCTGTCTCCAAGCCAGATGCCTGATATAGCTTTAGCTTGACCTTAAGCACAGATTTATGCTAGAAGACTTGTGCTAGGAGTTCTGCTATAGGACCCTATTGCCACATAGGAAGCCTTGTGTTAAGAGCATGCCAATTAATGCAAATTAGAGTTTGTCCCCAGACTTCCTGATTCTATATATTCCTTATACTCTGGAATAAAGTTGAGCTGATTTATTGAAATCTGTCTCCTGGATGGCTGTCTCTGTCATACCCCCAAATATCCTTACCCTGTGTACATCTCTACTCCCTCCTCCCTTATGGAGCAGTGCAGTCAACAATCCGGAGGAAGAAGCAGAAACACAGAAAAGAATATTTTTTGTATAATACTTTCCCTCCCACAGATCTTCTCAGATTCTCCCTGCCTCTATACCAACCCAATTCTGCCCTTCCTTTCTCTCTCACATAAAAGCAAAACAAACCAAAACAAGAAACACACACACACAAATCTACAAAAATAAAAAAGGAAGCAAAAATATATAAGCAAAACACCAAAGACAAAAAATGTCCAACTAAAGCAATACAATATTAAAAATCTATGAAAATATTATTGACTTTTAGGGCTGAGCAACTATTCCTGAGTATGATACCTTCTTAAAGTGTGATTTGCATACCTAACAAGATATCATTAAAGAAAATTAATTCTTCCTCTACCATTGGGTATCAATTACAGATATCTTCTTGGTAAGGGTTGGGAGTTTGTGTCTGCTTTCCCCTCTCAGCTCTGGGACCACATCTGGTTTGAACCTGTGCAGGCTGTTTGCATGCAGGCACAATTTCTGTGAGTTCGCATATACATTAAAGCTATCGTGTCTTAAAGACTCTGCTTCTTTGAAGTTATACATCCAGCCTGGCTCTACCATGTTTCTGCTTCCTCTTCTCTATGGATTATTGAACCCTGAGGGAAGGTCTTGATAAATGAGAGAGCTGGTAAAGACATCCCTTTTGGGACAGAGTGCAGAGTGCCACCCTCTGTACACTGCTCAGTTGGGGGTTTCTGTGCTACTTCCCTTCTGTAAGGGGAAAAAAGAGCTGTTCTGATGGTTGCTGAGCATGGCAGTGACCTGGGAATTATGAAATTGACAATTTTATTTTTACTGAATATAACTTAGAGAATATGTAATGGGGTTTTACAGTTGATGGCACAGTGGAAAAGAATTCTGTCATTTCAGAGCACCCTGGCACATCCTTAGTTACACACGTGGGTGCTCATAGGCCTCTGTAACTCCATTCCCAAAGGATACTCCCTCTTCTGACCTCAAAAGGCCCTGCAAGCAAGTGGTGCCTGACCCATACCCAGAAAAAAAAAACACTCATACGTACACAATGATAACTTTTTGAATAAATATTTAATGCTAAATATTTATTCTAAACCCAGTAATTTAAAACTAATTTGTGTTTTATCATAGTAAAAAGCAATCATTGAGATATTGATTCAGTTTACAAATATATCTCTGTGGATATGCATTTTTGAAACAACAATGATGTTGATAATCTTACAGGCCCATGACTATACATTTGGGGCCAGTGTTTCAATGTGAATATAAGATTTAGTAGGCTTCTGCCACTAACCTAATATAGTTTGCCAGGTGCTTTCTTTAGTCTCTGAAAGCTTTTACGGAGCTGCAAGGTATACATGGAGCAAGCTCCAGAACTGTTTTCATAACAAAAGGTTTGGCTCTCTTTGAACATCATATTAAGAACAATCAAAACTAATGGAAAGAAGCTATAGACAAAGAAAATATGAATGTGTGGCCGTATAAAGGCAATGGTGGTAGGAGAACCCATACCCCCAGAAAGACTGAATTATTTATAAAAAGTTGTTTTAGGATCTATAATACTGATCTCCACAGGTGGTACTTCCCCAAATTCATATAATCTTCATATCTCATATTGTACAACACCTTTCCACTACAAGAAGCAGGCAAATAATATTGATTGAATGAAGCTTTCCATAGAAAAATAAAACTCATGTGTGCTTCCTGAAGGAGGATTGTATGAGTAGTGCATGAGGTAGTAATACTGAGTTTCCAAAAACATTGGGAAAGCAACAAAAGAATCAGTGGTGGATAATGATTGGAATGAATAGACAATGGAGAAAATGCGCAGTATCCTTAGAATGCGTAAAATCACATACTTGAAATGAGATTGCTATTTGCATTTACAAATGAATAATAACCAATAAGAAGTCTATGTCTTTTCAAGCAGTTGAAGACTATAGAGGAAAGAGATATGGGCAGTTAGAGTTTGATGAGAAGCTATAGAAAAACAAACAGCCTTTGTCATTTTCTTGTTATTAGACATTTATTTTAAGTGAAAATTACCTTTTAGATAAAAATATTTTCCAAGAACTAAAACTTTAGTGAGGCAGACCCTTGGAAAACTTTTCAATAATAAACATTGTGAATCGAAAGTTAGTAGATTTTTTTTTTAATGAAAGGACCTATAGCAGCTGTAGAAGCTATTTGAAACTGTCTACAGGGAAAGCCACAAGATTAAAAGGCTATAAACTATTAGACACCTTAGAAAGGAAGAGAAGAAAGGAAGGACAGCCTGACTGATCCCAATGAGAGATAACAAGACCAGAAAAGGATTCCCAGCAGGAAAGCAAAATTGGGGTGAGGTGTGGGGAGAGGCAATAGTAAGAGTGTAGGGGAAATGGAGAGGGGAGAAAGCTAAATATATGTGAAAAAAAATTCTCACCACTTTTGCCCATTCTTACCACAAAGCCCAAGCTGGTGTATCCAAGGAAGCTTTACACCTAATTAGACATCTTTTTGAGCTTGATATATAACATCAGCTATAAGTTTTGCTTACAATGCATTCCCACATGCTATCTTTTCAGTCAACCAGGAGAGCAGTATTTCTAAAGATTTACTCGGCATTCTCCTCGGAGACACATTTCCAGACAGCCTGTTTCTCATTAGCTGGAATAAACAGGAGTGTGTTTATAGCACAGCGCCAGACTTAAAAGAAGAACCTTTTCCTGGGGAAACTACTCAGGGAATTAGCGGAGCTGGAACTTAAAGGAGAGTGTTTCAGTGCCCAGCTGTGACATAAGGCAGAGTCATGGTTCGTTAATGCGGACTTTACAAAGCAAACTGCTCCTTGAGACACAGTTTGGTTTCCCGTGCAGTTTTGAGCAGAATAGAATATGTGAAATTCTATTAGTGTCAAACAGATAAACTAGTTAGAGAATGTGTAACTTCTGTTCCACAAATATTTACTGAGTACTTTCAGTGACAGTAAGAATAAAAGACAGGTAAGGCATTCTTAAACAGTTGAAAGTCTAGTGGTTAATTCAACTTATCCTGATACTTCAACCCATAGAAATTATTATTTAGTAGCAGAAAGTTATTAAGGATATTGGTAAATAGGTTAACAATATTCGCACATTTGACTATTATAATATACAATTCAAATATATTACCTAGAAAAAAATCAACAACCAAAAGCAAAGAAAATATTCCATCGCATGTGTATAATCATATTGTATTATTTGATTTACCTTCTCTTTATGGCATAGTTTCACTGTCATGGTGACCTCCACCTGACAAGACCATATAGTAAAATAAAGTGGCAAGAGATTATATAGAGTGTTTAGGTTAGTAATTGGGAATACAGTACCCAAAAAGGAGCCAGTAGGATATTGTTCACTACAGCACATATACATCTAGATGCATTTCGGTTTATACACAACAGCTTGCCATTGTCTTCCTATGATCCCAATTGTGAGTATAGAATCTTAGAAATGAGTATGGAACACTGTGGGACCGAGTGTGTCAACTTAAGCTCAAAGGGCTCCAGGTTTGGAATGCAGCTTTTAAGTTTAGCCACTAGAGGATGACATGATCTCACTGACATTCCAGGCCAGAAGGTGTTCCCGGAGAACGCACAGGCATGCTCACTTCGTGAATGATGTCAAGTGGAGTGCTTTGATCAGAAACTGGAGAAGGAGGGCTGTTTGGATCTTTCACCAGGGGAAAGAAGCCTTGAGGAAATTGTACTATATAATAGCCAGTCTGGCAACATTCACAAGAACAGCTTAAATAGATTCAAATTTAGAAGATCATCATTTTCCTTACACTTGACCAATACAATCATCATTCTAAAATAACATATTCAAGTTGAGCTCTTCTTCCTTAAATATCTCAAATTGATTAAAGCAAACTATAATGCTTTGACATCCATGGTTTCAAACAAAGATTTTTGGAAAGTAAATCTACTTTCAAAAGTTGTTGCAAGGAAAGTGTAATTGAGGAGAGAACTGAAGGGGCCAAAGTTGTAGGTAGAATACCCAAAGCCAAGAACTTTCTTTTAACCATATATGTATATATTTATGTATGTATATGTAGTTATATATACATATATTTTTATTGATTATTTGTGGATTTCACATTGTGCATTCCAATTGAATTTACCTGCATCTCCCCTCAAATCCACACTCTGCCTTTTCAAATCCCTCAACAACAAAACAAAATTTAAGAGAAAACAAAAACAAGAAACAAGGAGAAAGAGAAGAAGAAGAAAAGTAGAAGAGGAGGAGGAGGAGGAGGAGGAGGAGGAGAAGGAGAAGAAGAAGAAGAAGAAGAAGAAGAAGAAGAAGAAGAAGAAGAAGAAGAAGAAGAAGAAGAAGAAGAAGAAAGAAAGAAAGAAAGAAAGAAAGAAAGAAAGAAAGAAAGAAAGAAAGAAAGAAAGAAAGAAGAAAAGAAGACACGGAACCTGTAACCTGTAGTAGTAGTGTGGCCCCTTGAGTCACACAGTTTACCTCTTAATCCATTTATCTTTTTGTTTGTTTGTTTGTTTGTTTTATACTTTTATCTGCACTTATTTCATGTTGAATTTATTCCCATGCCAAAAGTTTTTGTTTCTTCAGTTTTTTTCTGGGATATCTTTTTCTTCCTGTGCAACCTCCTCTTCTGGCTTTGGAACAATCCGTTCCTTTTCAGTGAGGATCATCTCGATGTGGCAGGGGGAGGTCGTGTATGGGTCATGTAATCCGGCCATGAGCTCTGTAAGTTCGTCAGCGCATCTTAGGTGCTTTGTTCACCTGGATGTGTTCAATGACCAGAGAGTCCACATCTAAACCCTTCAGTTCAGCATTGCTCTCTGCATTTTTAAGCATGTGCAGCAAAAATTCGGCACTCTCTTTTGGCCACCGACCCTGTGTCCAGCCCCACTGTTTGGCCTGGGCGCACCTACCGACTCCACCATTGTACCGTCGGAATGGCACACACTGCTTCTTCAAAGTGACATCTTTCAGATACTTGGTGGCTTTTAGGATACGCATACTCTTGATGGCCTGGGCCGTTTCACGGGTGTTCTTAGAGTGAACCCGAAGGTTTGATCCTCTCTATTTGCATGATTTTGTAGGGTTTTTCTGGGTCAAGAGAGTAGCGAACCATCTTCATGGGTCACCTCTGGCCGCTTACAGGAAGAGGAGAGATCCATTTATCTTTTTTTTTACAAGTGTTCATTGCCACAAGTAATCGATCTGTCTTAAGGACTCTGGTTTCTGCCACAACACCGATAAAGGGCTCTGAGCTCTCACTGGGGCTCCTCTTGAATATTTTGTCATTGTCTATGTTGTTTTTGTCTAGTATGCTGCCCAGAGTGCGAGACTCACTGTAACTAGTGAGAGACAGGGCTAGTTCTCTGAGTCTTGTGACCCCAGGGTGAGTTTTCTTGCTTACTTCAGGTGGCAAGGGGCAGAGGGGGAAGGTCGTCTTTTCCTCACCCGTGCCACCACATGGCAGATCGGGGGGCGGGGAGGGATGGTGTCAGCTCTCCTGCTCTCTCATCCTCAGAGCTGGTTCACCTGTGCCCCATACGAGAGGGTCAGCTCTAACGTAATGCCAGATAGGGTGCAGAGCCCTTTCTCTTGTGTGCAGAATGTATTTTAAATGAGATAAAAATCATATAACCTAGGTTGTGTGGATGGCTCAGATGGTTAAAACCATGTCTGCCACTTAGTCTGACAACCCAAGGTTGGTCCCAGAGCTCCATATGGTGAAAAAGAAAACCAGCTCTCACAAGTTGTCCTCTGCCTTCCACGGGCACTGCATGATATGCTCGCATGGGTTCACACACACACACACACACACACACACACACACACACACAGTATTAAATAAACACAGACAGACATAGAGACGCAGACAGACAGACATATGTAATAAAATCACACAAGCTGAATGAGTACTTCAACTAAATGATGTAATAAAGAATATCATTTTCGCAAATTATAGTGTACTCAAAATATAGTACTGTCATTCTCCATTACTTCGCCTAGCTTAAGAACTATTTTGACCTTTTTTTTACTGATTTTCTGAACTTGCCTATTTTAAAGAAGATCTATAAACAAAATTATACACTGTTTAATTCATCTTTTGTCTTTTTTTTCACTTGTAGCACAAATAAGAACATTCAGTGTTCATTTATGTGACTGCATGTGTAAGTACTCATCTCTTTTTGGCTAAATATTTCTGTATAATTTAAGAAATTCCATTGCCATTTGTTGAATAATTTGTTAGTTCTACCTATTTTTTGTTGTGAATTGTGTGCTCTGAATGTTTCTATAAAGCATTTGTTTGGACACCTGTTTCTATTTCTCTTGGATATATATCAAGGAGCAACATTGCTAGATTTTGTAGTAACTCTATATTTGAAATTCTAAAGAGCTGTTACAGTGTTTTCTAGAGGACTTTTATGATTTTTGTTTATATGATATTCCCACACACAATGGATGAAAGTTTTAACTTCTCAACAGCTTCAAAAAATGTCTTTATTTCCTCCCATTTGATTATAATCTTCTTGGATGTGAAGTGGGAACTAATTATAGCTTTTCTCTCACTGTAAACATAACCATTTCATTTTCTTAATGTGTCCTTGGTTAGACAAGGGTTATTAATTTGATGAGCTCTAATTTGTTTGTTTTTTACTTGGGTTCTTTGTACCCTTGGTATCATATTAATGAAGTTATTGCGCAACTCACATTAATCCAATGGCATTAAGATTAAGGATAATTGTTCCTTTTGATAACTTTTTAAACTTTTAAACGTATGTATTTAATGAATTTGGCTAGATTGTGCATATGGTGTGAGGTAGGGATCAACATTTATTCTTTGACACAAGATTTCCTATTGTCCCAGTACAATTTGTTAAAAACACTATCTATATTTTCTCCTTTAAATAGTGCTGTCAGTACAATTATCTGTCAGTTCACTACAAATTTGTGGGTGTCTTTCTGTATTCTTAGTTCTATTGTATTTATCTAAATATCTATCCTTATGCTAGTTATCAATGTAGATTTATTATTCTTAAAATAGAGTATGAGTTCTCCTGCCTTATTCTTTATCAATATTACATTGGCTTTTAGAGTACTTTTGAATTTATCATGAATTTTAAGACCCATTTTTCTATTTCTACTGAAACTTTATTGGAATTTTAATAAAGATTGACTTTAATCTTAAATTGAAGGGGTTTGATCTTTTAATAACATTAAGCCATCAACCTATCAACACAGAACTTCCATTTTTAAGTTTTTTTAAACTTCTCTCAACTGTTTTATAATTTGAGTCTACAAATCTGAAATGTGTTTGTAACCTAGCATTTTATTATTTGGGGTACTATTGTAAATAACTGAAGATAGTACTTTTAATCTGTTAATTACTAGCATATTGAAATGTGTATAGTGAATTTGCATCATGCTGTTTGGTTTAACTTGTATCATTAGGGTGTGTGTGTGTGCAAGCGCATGCACATGTGCATGTGTGCATTCTTCAGGGTTTTCTGTATATAAAAGTGTACTCTAAATTCTTTTCTCAGTTACACTAGTGAAAAATTTTAGTACAGTAATGTGGCAAATGTGAACATTCATGCTGTGTGTCCTCTTGTGGGGCATATTGTTCAGCTTCATCATTCATAATCTCTTAGTAAACCTGTCATAGATCCTGTTTCAGACCTCAGATACCTTTTTTTAAATTTGGGATAATTTCTTTCTTTTTAGTTTTCTGTGTATGCTTTTTGTATAAGAGGTCTTTGGATTTTTATCAACTCTTTTGTGTGGGAATATGTGGGTGTCTACAGAGATGAGTATGTATTTCCCTGTTGTTCAGGGATATTTTTTCTTACACCAAACCACATTTCTATTCTCAAAATAAATTTTACTTGTTTTTGATTTGCATATACTTCTTTTGATATGCTGCTGTATTAAGCTTACTAATTCTTTGACAAGGAAATTTTACCAACTATTTATGTAGTATGTAGGTCTTTCATTTTCCGTTCATCTTGTCTAATTTTGATACCTTTTCTGAATCAAGTTGTCTATCATTTCCTCTTTTCTTGGTAAGTGTAGGAAAATTTTGTCAATTTTCTTGATCATTTAAAAAATTAAATTTTTTTCTTATCGATTTTCATGTCATTTTTTCTTATCTATTTTATGTTTCCACAATAAATTTTTTAAGTTATCTGACTTTTGTTTGCATTGGTTTTAGTTTATCCTTACTTTTCTAATTCCATGAAGCAGAAAAAAATGAAATTCTTGATCTAAAATTATTCTTCTTATAAAATATAGTGGGCTATAGCTATGACTTTTCAATGGAGCATAACTACTATGATTTGAATATGGTTAATCACCATCAAAATTTAGTCTTGATCCCCCCCCCCAACGTAATAATATTGAGAAGCAGTGAGGTTTTTTACGAGGTATTTGTAACCATGAGAAAAACAAATTTCCTCATGAAGAGATTGATGTAGTTCTCCATGGATGGGCTGGTTATTGGGGGGGGGGGGGTGGAGTTACTATAAAATAAGCACAATCCGCAGTACAACAACAATAGTCATAGTAGAAAGGTAAGGTTCTTGAACCACTGATGGACCAACTAACCCACTCTCTATCATTCAAGCTTTTCTATATATTTAAACCACTACTTGCTCTGCTGTTACTATTAATTTTATATTTTTTCTTCCAATATATTTAGATCAATATGATCTTAACAGATAGAAGGGAAGCAACAGTAGGACACTGGTTGATTTAATTGAGGAAGACATATAGGGAGCAGAGAACGCCAGTGACTGTGCAGCACTTTTCTATATCAATCATTCTAATTTACCTAGTTGTTACCTTAGTTTTAGGGTCTTCCACAAAAGAAACAAATCATATGCAAAAAGACAATTCTAGAAAACTACTAGCAGAAAACCATTTAAATACACTTTTTATATTGAATAAATTTCCCTAGGAGCTCAGAGACTTTTAATTGCGTGGGACCGTGTAGAAGAAATGTAACTGCTCTCTGTTCCCATTGAAGACAGCCTGTAAGTTCTTGTACTTTCTCAAACAGTTAGTGTGTCCTTGTTATGTGTAGTACTGCCCTCTGATAATTTTTCCTAACTACTTATGATACCAAAGTGATATATGCTGAACCTCTAGATAATTTATGTCAACAAAATGAATCATTGGGTAGAATTATCAGGAAGATCAACCACCAAGGCTGTAATTATAGGGATATACTATTTTATTTTCTTCCTCTTTCTCTCTCTCTTTCTTTCTTTCCTTTATTTCTTTTTTTCATTCTTTCTTTCTGTCTGTCTGTCTTTCTTCCCCTCATCCATTTCTTTGAGTCACATTTCATGTAGCCAAGGCTGGAACAGAACTTACTGTAAAGCCTTGAATGACTTTGGATTCCTGATTCTACTTACCTTTATCTCTAAGTGTTGAGGTTCTATACATAAATTGCTGCATCCATAAGCAGTAAGGGTTTCATGCTAGGTGATATCAGTCTGGGTTCCATACAGGGCAGGAGGTTGGGGAGTGAAGGACAAGTTCATTGAATCAGCTAACAGCGCCTATGTAATGGAACCCCACAAAATGACAGTCCTGAGAAAAAGTTGAGCTTCAGCGATTGCTGATATTGTGAGTGCTACCACATATTAGCACAATAAGGTCTACAAGTTCACAGAGTCCACATGTTCACAGCTATTGGGAGTTTCTGTATTTGAGCCTCTCTTAGACCTCACTCAGTGAAGTTCTCCATTTGGATGGTCTGATTTCCTGTAGTCATAATAAAGTGTAACCATCGGCGTAGCACTCTTGTAAGTTTTGGTGAGTCAGTCTAGCAAATCGAATTTGAAGTAGCAGTGGGAACTCCCAAATTTGAAGCCAGCTGGCAAGAATGATGGTGTTCCGGAGAACCCAAACTAGCAGCTGGTGTATGGGGTGCAAGTTTTCTTGGAGAAGAATGTGTCCTTGAATTGTAAAGTTTGGCTCAATTCCAGGTAGTTGGTGTCAGAAGTCATTTACAGGACACAGGAAATGCAATTGTTCCTTTCCTCAATCCTTCCATGACATCATCTGTGAGAGGCAAGGATCTTATCCTGGGTTTGGATACTAATAGCATCCTGTGGCTCAAATTGTCTAGCTATACCCCCTGTGGCTCAAATTGTCTAGCTATACCCACATGGTTATCTCTTCATCTCCTTGGCATCAAGGGGTGAAACTGAAAATAAGAACTGCAGTAAGCATCATCATTTTCAATTTTTTTTTTACTAAATAGGAAACACAGAAGTGGCTTTATTTGATTTGGGAATATATTAGTTCTGCAGCCAATGAAGAAAACAAACTCTTATTTTAAAGAGCAAATATCTAAAATAACAATGTGAAAAATCTTGTGAAAGAGCTTAACTTCAGATAAAATTATTCATTTTAAAATGTTACTTTTAATTTGTCAACATAATTCCTTACACTCAAGAGTGAAATCCTAAATTACTTTGGAACAACATGACTACAGAACAAAACTTATAAAGACGTATGCTTTTACTTTTGGAGTACATATATTTATGAATTACAAAGACTTCTAAATTACTTGTGGATGCTTATTTTAATTACTTACCATTTTTATACATTTATGTACTTTTTCCTATGATACATTCCCATGAGAACATTCTATAACTCTCAAAAATATCAAATGATTTATACAGTGGCTTAAAACATATTTATTAAATGAAGGGCCCAAATTATTTGCCTCTGAGTTTCCCAGCATATTTCTGTTCTATTTCAGGCATTCTCCCACTGGAAATTTTATTTTATTTTCAAGCATTTTCAAACATAGTTATCATGAAATCCATTGGTATGACAGAACGCTGGCAAAAGTTAATATAGCTGTGTATTGACAAATTCCTTGTAGTGGGGGCTTTAGTAAAGAGAGGCAGACAAGGTCCATGTCCACAATCAAAGGAATTTGGGGATTCTTTTCAAATTTTATCTCATACCATAGGTGCCTGCCATGAATAGAGCCTAGAAGTCCTTGATCCAACTAAGTTACAGGAGAGGAGGAGAAGTCTGACCCGCTTACTATGTCAGGGCCTAGCAATTTTCATGGTAGCTGCTGTAGAGCTATGATGAGGTTCTACCTGCTATTCTCCCAGGCACAGAGACACAACCAAAGGTAGCCAGACAGTTTTAGAGATTCTTCCACACTTCTCCTCAATACACATCAGTTACATTTCCGTTGTTCTAATAAAACACCCTTACAAAGCAACTAAAGGGAAGGAGAGTTTATTTTGGTTCAAAATACAGTCCACCATGGTAGGGAAGCTAAGACGGCTGAACCTTAAAGCAACTGGTCCTTTTGCATTCTCAGCTATATATGCTGATGCTCAGCTCGCTTTCTTTTTTTTCACATAGCCCTGAATACCAGTTTAGAGAATCGTGTCGCCCCCCTACAGACAGGTTTTCTCCCTCAATGGATCTAACAAGATAATCCTCCACAGGCATTCCTAAAGGATCCTCTCCAAGGTGACCCTACACTTCAGTGAGTTGACAATTGGGATTAACCATTGCACTCGTTGTTTTCATGGTGTCGCTTTGACTCTTATCCCGACCTAAATGTCTCTCTGATCTCTTCCTGTACCACAAATTGCTGACCCAAAATAATATACCCCACATCCACAGCTTGAGACAACCCATTCTAAATACTAATCTGATCACCACCATTGGAAGTAATATAGATGTAAGTCAAAGAATAATTGTTATGCAAATCTACTCCTGATACAATTTGGAGATATCATGAAGTTAAGTATTTTTAAATTTGAATTTTCTAGTTAACACTTATAGTGCTCATTGTTCCAGGTACTGCATTACACATTCTACAATATTAATTAAAAATGATCAAATGTAGTTCTATGACATTGCATTAGGTAGAAAACGATTTGAAGCACAAAAAAAGCAAAACAAAACAAAAACAGACAAAAAGCAGTTGAATAACATATTCTTGGTCTTTCAGCTGGCACCTAAGAGCTAAAATTCAACATCCAGCAGCTGACCCCAAATTGCTCAATTAGTTTGTTCTGCTGTATAATCACCCCATATTTTAATATTTGATGCCCCCACTTTCTAAAAAGAAGAAATAATTCCATCTATATTTGAAACTGAGCTCTGATTCGGTTTGGGAAATGTTTAATTCAAGACACTGACCCTTGAAAGCTACTGATTCTAGTTTTGTCATTAGACTTTGATAAGTCACTCATCAGCAGGTGTAGTGACACATTCTTGTAATTCCAGTATTTGTGAGGTTGTGGCAAGAGGCACACGACTTGAAGAACAGCCTAAGCTAAACAATGAGATCTACCTCAGCACAAAGAGACAAACAAAAGGAGAATCTCTATCTTTTAAGTTCACATGGAAAATATTACTTACCCATATTGTATAGAAAAAAAATGCGCAACTCAGAAGTAAGAACAATGTCTTTCCGTTGCTCAATGAAGCATAAATTTTGTGTTATCTTTGTGGCTTTCCGGATGTTTGGTGGAACAGCCATGCCACTGGGAATCACGGCCAGTAACCTTGGATCAAGAAACCAAGCAGTCAGGAATGAGGTTTATATCCTACAAAACCAATAAACAAAATTGAGACAAGACTCAAACTATCCTGAAATACAGCTAATGACATTAAATGTTAAGACAACATAGTTTTTCTTATTTTTATTCTGGATATATTCTTTTTCTCATATTTCTGTCTACTGTTGCTGTCCTTTGACAGCCCCTGTAAACTGATAAACTTGCCACAAAAGTACCATGCTTTATGACTGTTAATGCCAAGTGGGAGAAAAGCCATTAGCCTTACAGTATCCACCTTTTCTGAACAGCTAGGGTGATTATTGTGAGATAGGTATACTGTGGACCAATTGTATTTTATCATTAAAGAATCACTTTGTACTATTACATCCTTTTTAAAGAAACTCTCAAGCAAAACACAGAGGATAAAAGAGAGTTAAAGGTCTAAATCCAAGATTAGCCTTCCTTACTTCATCTTGGCTAAACAGAATTGAACCGAGCATTCCATTTTTCTTTCTCCCTTGCAAACTCCAAGAACAAAGGCAACAGGAATTTGGTTCTTTTCCTTGCTTCTATTGTACTGCTACCCATGTGGGAAGTGACCCAGCCGGAGTGTGACTAACACAGATTGATCATGGCTCAGCAGAGAATGCCCTAGATTCCTTCCTAGAGCTTCTGGGTGACACATAGGCTTGTAACCAGCTGCAGGTAACATTGTACACTTTTCCTCTGGGAACAGAGAAGTAAAACAGAGCAGCCTTTGAAAAGGGAGGAATATTGCTTCTCATATTTGGCTGGTTAGCTGTATTGCACATAATGGGTCCTGAGGGCAGACATATGGTCTTTTCTGCAACAAGAACTATTAGGGGGCCAATATTAAAATTATACAGGCACGGTAATTACAGTGATGGTAATTGAGACTGGAAAAACAGTCATTTTTATTGAGATACAACTATCTTATTTTAGGACATTAACTAAATTAATAAGCAAAAGTCTATATATTTTGTTCTGTTTCTTATGTTTTAATTCCCCTTCCCATTTTTTGTAGTTATAGTGGATTAAGCTTAGGCTCTTAAAGTTTAGAGGCAAATGTTCTACCTATCATCTACCTCCCCAGTCCTCAATGTAGAATTTAATATTTAATCTTTTAATAGGAAAACATACTTGCTTATGGAATGAATGATACGTATGTGTGTATAAACTAGTTTATAAGCACATTAAAAATGTAATCAGTTGTATATAAGATAATATTGATAGCTGAACTAACATTCAAAATTTTTTGTCATATTTTGTTCTAATTACAGATATATTTATTCTTAAACTTGGTACAATTATTTTATTAAATTATATCTCTCAGTTCAAGTGCTCGGATTACTTTTATTTATTCAGATAAGTGAGAAAGTATATCTAGCTAATTCTTCAGCTTGTTCTGTTGAGGAAAGTGTGCTTTTCCTTTTAGAGTAGTCCATAATAATAAACAGAATGGTCCTATACAATAATGAATCCTATCTTATGAAAATATGTGCACAGCCCTATGTGTAGCTATATTCGCTTACAACACCAAAATAATACATTTCGTTGATTTTGATTCTCTCTGTGTACTTGGTTTTGTTTTTAGAAAAGTTCTCATGTAGACCAGGATAGACTTCTATGTAGCTGAGGATGACTTTGGATTTATGATTCTTTTCTCTACCTCCCAAGTGTTGTTATTATAGCATGTACCACCACATTACTGTGATGCTATTCCAATACTTTCACTTACCCACTAATATTAAACATACAATGTCAACTTGATGGGGGAGTGTCTTCTGTTTTGTGTTAATTTCATTGGTTAAATAAAGAGACTGCCTTGGCCCTTTAATAGGACAGAAAATTAGGTAGGCGAAGTAAACTGAACAGAATGCTGGGAGAAAGAAGCTGAGTCAATGAGTTGCCATGATTCTTCTACTCCAGACAGACACAGGTTAAGATCTTCCCTGGTAAGCCACCTCATGGGCTACACAGATTATTAGAAATGGGTTAGATCAATATGTAAGAGCTAGCCAATAAGAGGCTGGAACTAATGGGCCAGGCAGTGTTTAAAAGAATACAGTTTCCGTGTAATTATTTCGGGTAATGCTAGCAATGCAGGCAGCCAGGTGGTGGGACACAGCCCCACCGTTCTTATTACAACATCGACTTTATTGGTTTTGTTTTAGTGGCATCATCACCATTAAAAAACACCATCTTGCTGGTAATTACCATACTGACAAGAGATTTTCTTTGGTTACTTTTGAGAAGGTGTCACCACGTGGAGATATCACAGAGGATCAGTGGGAAATCTAGAACTCTGGACACACAAAAAAGCATCAGGGAACTCTCTTGAAAACAGTACTTGTTTCATACGCCTCAAAGAGAGTATGAGCAAGAATCATAGTTGCATGGGAAGAAAGTACATCTGATGCCTTCTCTGTTCTGTGTATCCTGTCGCTGCTAATGTAGCAGGAGCATTGAAAGAAAGCTGTGGAAGAAGAGAAACAGAAGTGGTACTTCTTGTTCTTCCGTTTCCTTAGCTATAGTCAGAAATACTTCCTCCATAGTTCCAGACACAGTATGGGCACAAAACATAAATTAGGTCTCTAGATTGGGCAAGTAGATCAGGGATTAAGCAGAGGTGTTTGGCTTCCCTATTGAGTCCTTCTCCATAGCAAGTTGGATCCTGGCATTGTGTCTGATTACAAGTGTCAATTCCTCCTCCTACAGGATGACACAACCCCCGCCATGAGAAACTTGCAACCTTTGTTGCCTACTAATCTCTGTTGGTATTTCCTCAAAAGAGGAAATGAGATCCTGATTACTTCTTTCACAGGCAACTTTATTTTTGTCTTTGTGAGTTTTCCCAGCACTTTCAGGGCACATCTTGAAGTTTTTCTGTATCCTGTGAAGACACAAGAATAAGGCTGTCAATATCCTTTGTTAACTGCTAAATTTTCCTCCTTTGTACTCACTCATAAATTACCAAAACAAATTTTCAATTAGGCGTTTTTAAGATTCAAAATGAAACAATCTTTTATTCAGAAAGTCTACTCTGCTCATACATCAAATTTTCCAAGCACCTTGCATGAGAAAAGAAACTTTTTTAAATAAATTTTTTGTTCAAATTTTTTATTGTCCTCAATTTAATGGAAAATATTAACCATGAGCAATTAACTGCATTGAGAAACTTGGTCCATATTTCAATACAACAGAAATGTTTAAAAATTCAAAAATATCTATATCTTTGGCCCAACCTTTATAATCTTTTATCTAATATATTTTCTTGACTTTTGCTGCATCTTTCATTCTTCATTGTTTCTCTCTCTTTTTTGTACAAAATAAGTTCTTCTAAATTAGATGTCTATTTTTACAACCATATAAGCCACGTTTATAGTTCAGTTAATAAGACAAAAATCAACTCTTTCAGGAAAAGGAGGTTGGAAGATTGCACTGGCAGATATAATCACACTATTTTTTTTATGAATCTATGATCTTCCTTCTCTCCAGAAATTTGTAGCAGCTGTTTATCAAAGTATTTTGAAAGAATAAGCAGAATTTGAAATAATCTCACATCATAAAAAGAGAAAATTATTTCTGTGTGGAAGAGAACTGAGAATTTAAAATAAACAAGTTTATCATAACAGAAGTGGGGCTCACAGTGCTTGATAGAAAAGCTGAAGACAGAGCCAAGATTGCTCCAGCATCTGCACATCAGGGTAAAGAATATGCAACTCTCTTTTATTCCCACAGAGTATAGAATACATAAAATACACATTATTATTAGAAAAATAGGTGCATACGCCCTGCACTTAACTTATCAAATGTAGTTCCCTTTATTTGTCTAGGGTCCACATCTCTGACTTCTATGGAAAATATTCTAAATAATGCATGGGAAAACTTCTAGTACAGGCATCATTGTTATCATTATAATTTTCAAAGAAGGAAAATACTGAAAGGCAAGTCATTTGCAATGTAGACCCAGCATTGCCAAGACTGATGCTAGTCTCATGTCAGACATTAAAGTGAACCATGCTGAGCAGAAAAAACAAAGCAAGAATTCAAGGGAAATTTCCACAAAAGAATGACTAGATTTTAATGACTAATTAAGCATGTGGCATGGGGAATGATTAATGTCTCAGTGATAAAAGGGCCATATCGCTCTTGCAGATGGAACCTGTGTTGAATTCCCAGCACTCATGTGAAGTGGGTTCCATAGGCACTGAACTCATATACCCATACTAACACACTCACACACCACAATTTTTAAGAAATTAAATTTAAATAATACATATGGAAGAATGAAGGGATAACATTGTTAGAAGAAAACTCAAATTTTGTGCTTATTGGGTGTGATAGTGTAGAAATTAATGCCATTCAAGAGAAAGGAAAAGGCCATGAAAGCCAGAGAGAATAAATGAGAATAAGAGATATGTGAACTAAAGGAAAAGCAAATGACTGGAAATGTCAGTATTGGGACTGATACTGTGCATTATTTAACATTATGGAAGTTGGTGAAATCCCTTGGGAAACGTGTACATAGGCAGGAACATGTAAATGTTAAGTTTGAGACTAGCTGGACCTATTCCTATCAGGTAGAATATCTTTGAAGTAAAACAGGTGAAATACAAACATATTTCAGAAGAAAAAAAAATAGAACAGTGCATAGCATCCCTTGTAGAGGAATGGCCTAGCGCCAGAGGCAATGTTATTTCTGTGTGACTCCGGTATCTTGGAGCTTCTTCAGACTCTCTGAAACTTTGCTGTGTGTGTTCAATAAATAGATAACGTTGGAAAAAATGAAGTATCTCCAATGAGATCCTAGTTTGCTTCAAGACTGCTATGATAAAATACTAACTAAAGTAGTCTGATGCAGAATGGCCAACCTTGAACGCAACAACAGCAAAAATGGACTCACCAAGTTGTATCTGCATATTTTATATTTAAGATATATACATATTTGTGCATTCACACACATGCATACACACATTTATGTTTGCAACAATAATAATCAAAGAAAAAGAGGCTACACTTGGCAGTGGTGGTGCATGCCTTTAATCCCAGCACTCAGAAGGCAAAGGAAGAAGGATCTTTTTGAGTTGGAAGCCAGTCTGGTCTATAAATAAAGTTCTAGTACAGCCAGAGCTGTACTCTGTGTTGAAAAAACAAAAACTAAACAAGAAGGAGAAGGAGGAGGAGAAGGAGAAGGAGAAGGAGAAGGAGAAGGAGAAGGAGAAGGAGAAGGAGAAGAAGAAGAAGAAGAAGAAGAAGAAGAAGAAGAAGAAGAAGAAGAAGAAGAAGAAGAAGAAGAAGAAGAAGAAGAGAAGAACTGGGTAGGAAATGTTAAAAGGAGCTGGGACATAATTCTATCTCAATAACATCTTAAATATTAACAATTTAGGAAGGGAAGGGCTTGCTTGGCTTACAGGTTACAGCCTGTCATCTAGGGAAGCCATGACATGAACTCAAGATATGATCTTGAAGCAGAAACTGAGGGAGAATTGGATCACTGGCTTGGTTTTCATGGCTTGATCAGCTTGCTTTTTTGTATAACACAGGACCATCTGCCCAAAGGGGCTGAGCCCTTCCACAGCAATCATTAAGCAAGAAAATACCTCACAGACACGTCCACATGCACAATGATAGGGGCAATTCCTCTGCTGAGGTACCCCCTTGCAAATAACTCTGGTTTGTGTCTAGTTGAGAAAAATTAACCAACAAACCTGAAGATATCTGTGTCTCAGTTTGGCCAAAGAACAGAGATCTAGATGGTTCCTTCCTTCCTTCCTTCCTTCCTTCCTTCCTTCCTTCCTTCCTTCCTTCCTTCCTTCCTTCCCTCTTTCTCTCTTTCTTTTTATTTAAATAAGAAAGTAAAGTTTGAGATGAATATGAAGTTGAATATGAAGTCCATGGTGTGTTTCTAACAGTGAAGGGCTAAAAGCAGAACCAAAATTCACGTGATTGGAGCAGGTCAAGATACCTAAGTGAATTGCTGATCTACATAAAGACTGAAATCAGAATTACAGTGAAAGACAAAACAGTGACTATGGGGAATTCATTGAGAAGCCTTATCTACCAGTCCGGAAAAAAAGAACCATGAGTAGATAGTGTGGAGGGCACTTCTTAGGTAGAAAAGTTGTCATTGGAACCCTATTGTCTATGGTAGACATTTTATTATAATGAGTATCAAATCTGAATTGAAATGTTCTGCAATAGCAAAATATACTAAATATCAAATATTTAGTATAAGTGATTATAAAATGTATTATCTAATAATTTTATTTTTATTTTATGTTTAAGTGGAAATGCTTTCAGATATATTAAGATACTTAGTACATATATATATACATATATATATGTACCCATGTATGTATATATTTAATTAAAATTAAAATACATATATATAATTATAATTGTTTTCATGGATTTCTTTTTTTTTTCTCTAAGACAGCTACAAGAATATTTCAAATTTAAAACTGACTCAATACTTCTGTGAAGAAGGTGGTCAAAAGTTAAATGATTTCAGTTAATCAGTATTTTTTCCTTCCTTTTATATACTGAAGAAGAAAAGCAGGGTTCTATACTTTCATGGTTTTGAAAATCAGCCTTACAGTTTCAATATAAGAATAAAATTCTTTAAAGTAAAGGATTGGTGGCTGGAATAAGACTTTTGGAATAAATTTCAGCCCCAAATCTTCCCAGATACTTGATTTGGAATGGAGTGAGATCTAACATTTTTTTTTTTTTTTACTTACACAGTAATTGACATTATTCTGCTAACTCAGTTCTAACCCCCAAACTCCTGAAATAAGTTCTTATACCTTGACCGAACCAGACGTTAATCTGAGGTGGTTGAGGAGTCAAATGTAGAATGTCAAACCAGGAAGTTCCTAGAGAAAAAAAATAAAACAAAGTAAAATTACTTGATACACCTTGGCAATGATTATTCAGATACGACACCTAAACACAGGGAACAGGGAAAAAATCGACAAAGGTGAATTCATTGAACTAAAATCTTACCCACAACAAACTCGTAATTTAGTTGAAGATACATCAAGCAATACAGACCCAAACACAAAAGCTAAAGCTTAGGAAAGGCACAGAAAGACTTCACAAAATAAGGATACATTTAAAATATTACAAATGAAAAGGTTTATTTTGCTGTAAGTTTTTGAGATAGGGTTTCACAAAGTCAAGCTAGCTTCAAGCCCCAGATCTTGAAGGTCTGACTCTCCTTAAGTGCTGGGCTTACAAGCAGGAAACACCACCCTTGCTTTTCAAAGTGCTCAGGTAATCTATGTGCTGAGGTGAAGGTTGGTAGAGGATGGCTGTAAACGAAAAACCCATGAAGCTCTTGTTTTCCGCAGAGAGTGGCGTAAGATACAATTTATTTTGGATATTTTATAGTCAGTTTAGACCAGTGCTTGTAAACCTTGCTAATGCTGCGTCCCTTTAATACAGTTCTTCATATTGTGGTGACCCTCACCACAAAATTATTTATATTGCTACCTCATAATTGCAATTTTGCTACCGTTATTAATAATAGTGTAAAATCTGGTATGCAGGATGGTCTTTGTAAGGATGATTAGACTCCCCCAAGAGGATCATGACCCACAGATTGATAGCCACTGGACAGATGTAGGAGATACCTCTTTTCTGAATGGTAGTTTTTAAAGCCTTGGCTTGCTTCTGAAGCAAAATACTTACATATCTTAAGTCTAGAATGACATTAATATAGACTTTCTAAGACTCTGAATATACTATATCTATGTTTTTCTATATGGCTTTGGTGTTTTTCATTGTTGAATGAATTTAGCATGTCAGTTCATATAGGAAAAAGGACAAGAAATGTCTATGTTAAAAGCATAAATTCAGTGTCATGAAATTCATGAATAATTTAGGAAGATTAATGTCCAAGGGAAATTTATTAACCAGTTTGTCTATTACATGAATTAGTCAAATAGAAAGTCAGAATTTTTAGTTCTTTTATCTGACCATCATTTTGAAATACTATTTTATGATTTCCCTGAAAGTAAATATTATTTTTACTTATCAATGGATTGTCATAAGGATATAATATATCTTTAATTATTCATGTATATTATCAACTATCAATAACCTGTTTATCACTAATAGCAAGTAATATTATCTCTGATGTTTTATCTATAATATTGTCTACAGTGTTCTTTCTGTAAAAGAGCTACTTATTATTATGTCTTTCACAGTTTTTATGTATCAAAAACATGACATCTATTTATAAATTATTCTAGTTTTTAAACATAATTTGTATACATTTTATTTTGTTAAAAATGCCCATTAAAACTTTGTTTGTTATAACATCCCAAATAACCACTTTAAAAAAAACAATTAAATATATTCTGTCATGAACTTTCAGTTGGGAAGATTTGGGAAAGATCTGAAAAAGTGGATAAATATAGTCAAACCATGTACTATGAACTTATAAAATGTTAAAATAATAGGAAGAAATAAAGAAGGAAGAGAGGGAAAATTCCATCAGCATTCAAGAATAACGAAATTTTTCAGGGTAGACAAAAACAAAGCCAATGCAAAACAATGACAAAGACCTGGATGCGGGCAGAAGCGGTGCTGTGTTTCTTTATGTATCCTGATGCTGTTCAGAACTCAACTGGTCCCAGGCTCAAACAGTTCTTCTGATTCCCTGTTTTCTCTAGTTGCTTTCTCCTATATAATGTGTCAAGAAAACACAAGACCTTTTAAGAAATAAATATATGAATTTGTAGAATATAAATTGAAATTTGGGCATTTTCCACCTATATTCTCATCCGTAAATAAGGAACAGCAATCCCCACCCTTACCTTCCAATAGCTGGGATGGACAAGGTGATAGGTGTAAAACTGTATCTCATACCGATTCAGTAACTCAAAGCTACTTCAGGTACTCAAATATTCATTGGCATATTAGGTTAATTTATATTAAATCTTACACAATCAATTTATAATCTTGGCATTTGTCTTCAAGGTCTCATTAGGATAATTTGATTCTGTATCTCTACTTTTAATACCTGTTTGTTTTTTCCTGTCTCTTAACATGCCTCTATTCTGAAACTTATTATGATAAAATCCAGCCTTCAGTGTATGTGGGTCACTTTCCTCATTGTTGAGCCTAATTATAGCAGACATAAGTGCCACTTAAAGGAAGTAGGGCCATTTTTGGCTCAGAGTGAGAGCAGATGCAATCCATTGTTGGTCCCATTGCACCTAATGTCTGGAGGCAGAGAGAGAGGTGATGTTGCTGGTCCACATGCCCTCTTTTTATCTAGTTTTGAACTTTAGTCTACTTAAAGATGTGCTCATCCTGTTTTAACATTGTTCTTCCTACCGCAGTTAAGCCAATCCAGAAATTTTTTAACAGAAATCTACATCTGTGATTCTACACTCTGTCAAGTGACAATAGTAGTCATTACACGTGTGAGCGCGCGCGCACACACACACACACACACACACACACACACACTTTAATGTGCCTCTTTGATGTTGAAACTAAACTGACACTCAATCTGAAGTGTTTCTTTGTTTTTGGCTATCTCTAATATCATACTGTTACCACAAAATGCTACCTTATATTACCTTACTTACATCTCTGTGTTTTTACCCGGATCCAACTTGTTTACCTCCTTCCTCGTGTCTTTTCTCACTATCTCCATTTCAATGTTTTGCAAGAAAGTATAGAAGACTCTTTTCCCACTGTTGCTTTCCAATTCTCTACTGCCTCTTCATTGACCTCTGTGAGTATTTCTTTCCTGATTTCCTCTTATCTTGGTTAATTCCTACAGAATAAACAGTTTTTAGTAAGTCATTGATCATTTAGTAATTTTTATACAGGTTTATATTAAGGATTTTTTCTATATGATAACAATTTTACACACATTTATTTTACTAAAAGTTTATTAATACATAATTTGTATTATTCGACATTCTATAATGTAAGAGTAGTGCAAAAATATCACCCTCCATTCTACCTACAAAAATTAACTACCAATAATTTTGTTTTGTGTTTTATATAGTAAGTTATTCTGTTTATGTATGTGGAGTTCATTGTGTGTCACTTGGCCACAAGAAAGCTTTTAAATAATAAATAAGCAAATGTTTGTTTCAAATACCTTATTTACTTTTAGTTGTATGTATTTGTGTGTGTGTGTGTGTGTGTGTGTGTGTGTACTATAGGTACATATGTACAAGTATGCATTCATGTGCATGCATACACAAATAAGCACACACAGAAGGCTTAGAGGCCAGCATCAGGTGTCTCCCTTTAATACTTTAAAACATTTATTGGAAATAGGATCTCCCATGCTTCTGTTTCAGGCAAATCAACTGAGCAGGGAACTCTGAAGCTCTACCTGTACTCTGTCCCCTAGCTCTAGAGGAATCGTACACGCTTTGGGGCATCTGTTCTTTGTGTGGGTGCTGGGCATCCAAACTCAAGTGCTCATGCTTGCATAACAAGCCCTTTACCCATTCAATTGTCTCCCTATCCCAACTGCTAATTAGATTTAATAAATTGCTATGCTAGACATTTTGAGGATAATATTGATGAGTAAAATCCAATCTCTGTACAATCAACTTTTTTCCATTAATGATAAAGATGACAAGGATCAATATAAACATTTTGATCTGATCTTCGCTTCTGGAGGGGAATGGAGAAAAAGGAACAAACCATAAGGTCACTGTTCAAACATTTGCTAAGTACTATGGTTTGGAAAGGTCTTAGGAATGTCCTTCAAGGCTTCTTGCACTGAAATTCCATTCCTATCATGAGTTGTTTTAACAGTGGAAATTTAATCTATGATGTTTGTTGAGAAGGCCTTTGGGAGGTGATTAAGCCTGGATAAGGGCCTTAAGGTGGAGCTTCTGTGATTAATCGATCCTAGTCCTAAAGGCTTTATAAATAAATAATAAAAAGGCAAAGATATACAAAATAATCACATGTATTACTTGTCTCTTGCTGTACCCAGTAGAATAGCAGGCTGGGCCTGTGTCAGCCTGAAGGCCGTCACCAGTTGTGCTTCTCAGCCTTGGATTTCCAGAGTTAGGAGCCAAATTAATGCCTTTCCTTAAAAAATAATCCAACGTGTAGATTCTGTGTCATTGACAGCCCTCCCCCAGTAACCTGAAAAGTATCCTTCATGGCATGTAATAACCATTAATTCATAATTATTTCTCACACTCAATAGAAAGTTTACTGGGAGACTATTAAACCTCAGGCATTTTTGGGAGATGTTTACCAGGATTAACTAATACTTTATTTGCATGACTCACATGTGGCAAATAGGGGTTCGCCAAAAGTCACATAAGAGAGCACTGATAGACAGTCAGTTACTGCCGTAGTAAGCGGTAAGGCTTGCAATCCTTTGTAAGGTTTGTAAATACGAGGCAGGCAGGTCTCAAATTCAAACCATCTGTTTCTTGTTCCCTTTCTTCCCTGAAAGTTTGTTTACAGATGTTATCTCTGACAGAGGGTCCTTGAGCTGCTTTCACTGGAGGCAGAAACTTTTTCTAGAGGGTTTTGATTCTGGGTTACCTGTCCTGTATGTCCTCTGGGGGTGAAGGGGAGAGAGAGAAAATTATTTTAAACAATTGTGGGTAAAACTGAGTATTTTACTATAGGAACTGGCGGGTAGCACTTGCAGAAAAATGTGTGCAAATCAGAACTTCAGCGTTCAGCCTGCTCAGGCTGTGCATAGGACTCTCAGAGGTCGAGCCATGCCATGACTAAAGACACAGAAAGCAACGCTAAAGATAGAGACCTAGAACTTTGGCAGGCTAAACACATAAGTCACCAACTATCTAGAACCTGTGAGTCTGTACTGATAATGTATCTTAGGGGAGAAAGGAGTCCATGGGGGAGGAAAGGAGGCCAAGAAGAATGAGAAAGGAGCACAAGCATTCTAGGATGACCACTGTCCCTCCATCTTTTGGGTGCTACTCCTTGGAATGTTGTATAGAAGGATCCCTGTCCTGCAGGATCTCTCTAGAAACAGCCCTGTGGTAGAAATTCTCTCCTTCTGAGGACTGTTTGCTTCTGGAGAATTGTCAAGAATTTCAAACTTTAAGTTTCCTCAAACAACAGCAATCTGCTTGCCAGTAGCTCAAATCTTGTGTCTATATAGCCGGGAAATCTTAGTCCCAGTGTTTATAGCCTCGTGTTTTACTAGAGTTCTAGTCAAAATTTCCTTGTTTCCCTCCTGTGTGGCCAGAGTTGTTCCAGGGACTTTTCTATGCAGTCTTTTCACAAGGACAAAGACTTTAGAATAAACGTCTGTGGAGGCAACTTCAGAGAACATAGAGGAAATGAAACTCCTAACTGTTGATGCTAAGACGAACCCTGCGTGAGTGTCTTGTAGTGCTCTGTCATAGCCAGGCAAAGTCAGAAAGACCCCTCCATTATATTCTTAATGGATTTACTAGAAGAGGAAGAGAGACTTGAGTCAGTCAGTTTCTTTATCTAGACTTGTTGTTCTTTGCTCTTTATGATCTTGAGGAAGTTCCTTAAAGAATGGGTAGGATGCTCAAGGACTTCCTAGCTTCCAAAAGCATAAGATAAATGAACAATTTTTCTTTATAAATTAACCAATCTGTGGTCTTCAGTTATAGAAAGTGAAAATAAACTAAGATAGATCTCAAAATTTGAGTGTAAGAGAATATTTATTTTCAAAGGGAAGATGGTTTAGTTGTGTGGTTAGAGTAACTGAGTGGTGGCCTGAGGGTTTTGCTGCTGTTGTTGCTATGTGTTGTGTGAGTGAATATGTGAGCGTATGTTTGTGCGTGCGTACGTGTGTATAGGTTCAAAGTTGACATTAGGTCTTTCCCTCTATTGTTCTCTACTTAATTTATGGAGATAGAGTTTCTCACAGAACCTGGAGCTTGCCAATTGCAGTGAGTCTTGGTAGCCAGCTTGCACAGTTATAATCAGTCTTTGTCATCCAAGTGGAGGGAATACATTGTGACCACCATATCTAGCAGGCATTTCTATGAGTTCTTGGCACACTCCCTGGTCCTCCCACCAAATAAAAGAAAAGAAAAGAACAAAAGAAAAAAAAAAGAAAAGAGGGTGCTTTATCCATTGAGCCATTTCCTCAGCCCCTGATTTTAGTTTTAATGTAATCATTTCCATATTTTTGCATTTTTGCAGACGATTTGGGTGGTGGTTATAGCATATTGGAGTTGCTAAGGTCTCTAATAACTGAGTCAATGCTGGGAGACAGGCTGGACTCCTCCATATCAAGAGTTCAAAATCAGGGAGGCTTTATTTATTTATTTATTTATTTATTTATTTATTTATTTAGTCAGAATCACAATATCCCAGCAAACAAAAACTTTCCTCCTCCTTTGGAAAGGAGCAAATGTAGCTATAGGTTTAACATTTCCTGCAAAGAATCTCGAAGTCAGTGTGCAAGCTTCTCTGACATGTGGGCTCTTGGTTCATGATTTACCTTTACAGTGTATCACAAGCTGACTAATGCAGAGGAGGCATGCCACGGCACACGTTCACATAGCCTTATTAAAATTTGTCACTAATATTGGAGAAAAAGGAGAAATATTATCTTGTTCTCTTTGGTGGATCGTATCGTCTAAAATGTTTTTGCAAGTTTTCGGCTGAGGGGGCTCTGGCAGTTGGTAGAAAAGAGTCGTGAGAACAGCACAGATCTCCATCATTTTTGTTGCAATTGTCACAATTACTCTTCCTGAATACATACATGTTGTTAGAGAACAAAATTAATCTACTAAAAAATATTCAACTGAAATCTATAATGGAACACAGTCCTCTTAATTGTAGACCTCAAAAGATTCTCAGTGAATGGAACTAATGGAAAAACAGCTAAGTGAAGAGACACTGGCATAGTGACACACAAAAACAATATCCCCAACTGAGACCCAACTGAGGGTCTCAAGGGGGCAAGTCCAGGATCAAAGTGATGGCAGTTGGAATACCCTGAGAAGAGTCATTCTTCGGAAGGAGTGGCAGTGGTGAGGATTTGGGCTGAGCTTACAGCACCGATATTGACAAAAACGTCTAAGACAATCTTTTCCTCTTTCTTTCGAGACTCTCTGTGGGAGTTCAAGGGTAAATGGGAAATTGCTTCAACTTACTTGTTGTAGTGACATGGAACCCTTCACTTAACTGTTTTTCCATTATTTTCATTCGCTGAGAATTTTTAGAAATCTGTAATTAGGAGGGTTGTGTTCGATTATAGATTCCAGTTGAAATTTTTTTAGTTGATTAATTTTTTTCTCTAACAACATGTATGAATTCATATTTTCTCTTTCTTCCCCACCACTCTCCCTTGTCTCTTTCTTTTTCATGCCCTCATCATGCATCACTTCCCCTGGATTCTAGTTTTTCCTTGTGTTTTAAATTTGTTGTTTCTCTGAATTACAGGTTTTCGAGGTAACATGAGCTGAGAACCAAGTGATTTTTCAAGTCTACTAGTGCACGCTTCTAGAGGTGTGAGAGCGCCTCTCCCAGGTCTCTAGGGTAGCCTTCATTCTGTTTGCTTTAGGTCACAAATTCCAAAATTTTTATTTAAAATTTCATTGAATTTTTAATGCTTCTAGTTTTGCAATGAAACTTGGGGTCTCTATTGTTGCTACTTAAAAAAAATAGAATCACACTTGAGACTAAAAAGACTAAAAAGGCTATATCATTTTATTGCAATAATTGATAAACAATTTTTTGAGAGCCTTATGCACTGGGTTCTCCAACAAATGGCTACAGAATCTAAGGGCGTGAACTCATAGCTTTAAGAAGTGGGAAAAGACTGGTGAGAAACTGTCAAAGTCAGCATCTCATAGGCAAAACAATACCTCTGAAAGTCTTGTCAACTTTTGATAAAGTCTTTGAGAAAGTCTGACCAATAAATGTCAGTCTGAGACAATGTCTGCATGTCTGATCCCCAGGGCTGGCTAGAGGAATTGGTTTAACAAGGTTTACACTTAGTCTCTTTCTTGTGAACTTCCTGTTATTCACTCCCAAAAGAGAATGACAAAGAGAGCAGTGACAAAAGACAATGTTGTTAGAGATGCAGCCGATTTCTACAAGGAATAAGTGTGATAAATACAATCAAATAATCAAAGCATCCCTGAAAGGGAGTCCAAGGAGACAAAGTCACCATGCACTTGGTAGCTTGATGAAAAGTAATTGCTACTGAAATCTAGAGGGAGCTAGAAAAATCTCAAAACAAGAACATTCAAAGCCATCGGGGGGTTGATTTATTTCTGAATTAGGGGGTTTTGGTTTGAGCAATGAAGGGGATATTATTATGATCTCAGTGGGACCTTCTCAAATAACAGCGGGTGCTCTCTCAGTAAACAAAAGTTGCATTTCCGTAGGATTTATTGTCATGCTGGGGAACAGCTTTAACCAATCTTCTCAGAGTCTCAGCTTGTCAGTGGGTAAGAAAACTGAAGGACATCGAAGCAAGAACTCCAGAAGCTTCGAGATAGAGCTTTTGAAGTGAGGACCTGAGGGGGATGGGGCAGAGGGCTAGGGATATAAGCTCTATAATTGGCAGACACAAGAAAGGCTTTTGAAATATCACCTGTTATTGATAATCAGGCTGCCTGTTGGAGTGAAAACATTATTTTCATCAATACATTGATTTGTTGGCATTTCCTGAAGCCAATGGGATACTTCAGTTGTTTTCTCGTCATTTTGCCTTTATCAGACTAGAGCTTTCTAGAAGAGATTAACAAGTCATGTTGACAAGGTTACAATTTTATTATTTCATGTTTATACCTGGTGTCAAATTGTCAGACTATGATTTTAATGGGAATAGACAGTATTTTAAAGTGGAAAGTTTATAGTAGTAAAGACATTTAATCAAATCTGCAGTCTGAAATAGGAATAAAGACCAGTATAACTGGAGATCTCTAAAATTTGACCAATGTGTGATTTTAATATTGCCAAAGAAGCTCAAAAATTCATATCTAGCAAATACGGTACATATATAATTAGTTACAATAATCAACCGTTTAGGTACAAAGAAAATACTACTGTACTTCTAAAAATGTACATTATCTATAGCCTAACTACATAGAGAAGAATTGTAAAATAGCTAATGTTCTCTTTTCAAACTATAAAACACAAATAAGTTTTTAGTTAAAGACAAATACAAAATTAATTTAAGCTACTATGATGGATAATTTTGGTTGTCAAATTGACTGCATCTAGAAGCAATTGAGACATAATTTGCAGGGCATTTCCGCAAGGGTTTTTCTTGATCAGATTATGAAGCAAGAAGATCCACCCTAAATATGGGCAGCATCTTCTGGTGGAGGCTGGATAAAAAGACATGAAGGAAGAAAATTTGCTTTTAACTGTTTGTCCTCACTTTCCCTAGTAAGTTCATCTCTCCTTCTGCTAGGAATTTTAAGACACTCCTTCACAGATTTTAGAACCCACTTCTTAGCAATTCCAGTGTAGACTGAAGACCAGCAGCTCTCCTGGACTCTTCCAGGCCTTCAGCATCAGACGGAGCTAATGAGATATTGGGGGTCCTGAATTGAACGGCTTGTGGCCTCTCCAGTGTGGAATAACCATAGTTGGACTCTTCAGACCACATACTGTAAGTCAATTTAATAAATCCAAAATAAAATATGCACATATGTATTAGTTCCCATCTTTTACAGAACCCCTTTTATACAGAATCTTTTGCTAAAGCAGATTATGGTACCGAAAGTGGAGTAATTGCCATGGTGGTTCTGACCATGTTATTCTTCTCAGAAGGACTGTGGAATAATTTTGGAATGCTGAGATAGATAATGGCTATGAGTGTGCAGAGCTGAATGAACTGCTGTAGGATCTTGGAAGACAGGAGCATTAAGAGACATGCCTACAATGGAGGACTGGCTTGCAAAGTTGCCGAGGGAGGCAAAGACTCTCTTAGATCCATTTATTTGATATTATGGACTTAGGATCTGTTCAATTAAAACCTTTGCTTTACTGGACAATAGATGCTGGTTATCTGGGGCTGAGGAATCAGCTGTGATTAATAGGAGGCCAACATTATTGAGGTGCCATCTTTTGAGGAATATTGCCTCAGAGTCAGCACACAGAAGCTATGGTCCAGACAGAGCCTGGGCTTTATCTGATGTCAGTAATTTTGTTTACATAGTACTAACATTAGAAGGATGGGGGCATGGATTCTTCCTCGCTTTCAGAGGGCCACTGAGGCCAGGCAGTATGTGACATGAGACTCCAGGTATGAAGGAGACCCTGAAAGGTCAGTATGCAAATTTGTGAAAGTGAAACCTGGGTTTCAGACCCAAAGAAAATTCCTTTCTTGCATCACTACTACTTGACTCTGATGGACTCTCAAGGTGACAGATCACAGAATTTGGCCCTGAGGAGGCTAAAAACCTCTGATAATATGGAGACATAGACATATTGTTATTTGCCTTCAAACTGTCTTCCAAAAAGATTTGAAACCCAATGACTATATCAAACCGTAGGTATCATCCAACTTTTATCTAATTTTCTCATCTCAGTGTCTACCAACAATGTAATACTTTCTGGAAAACAAAATAAAGCAAAGAATAAAATGCCCCTCATACCTTCCTTTAGAAGCACATTTAAAAGAAAGGTAGCAGTGGGTCTTAAAAGATCTTGGAGGAAGTCACCAATTTAAAAAATATCAAAACAAAACCCAGTAAAAACAATCATTTTTAAACTTCAAATCTGTTAATGGTTTATATAATTCTTTAGGTGTTAAGTTGAGAAAAAAAATCCCCAGAAAGTCTTTCATTTTACTTTCCAAGACTTCTTATTCTTTAAATTGTATGCTGTTAAGAAATGGTACTACTACTGCTGCTGCTGCTGCTGCTGCTGCTGCTGCTGCTGCTGCTGCTTTGAGTCCCTAAGCTTCCTGCATGGTGGGTAAGCATTCTAACACTGGGCTCTATTGCCAGCTCTACTGTATTCTTTTGAAAGACTACTGACATTTTTTTTTTAAAATAGATCTTTATTTGCCTCAAACAGCAATAGCAGTAGGAAGTTAACTATATTTCAATGGAAAAAGTATGTGCTAAGGATTTGTTTAATCCTGCCACTAATACATTTTGATACACATTGAGTCTGCCGATGTTATGGCATTCATACCATGCTACACCCTGAGGCTGTTGGAGATGTGTAAAGCTCTCAATGTGGGCTGCTGACATCCAACTCTTTTCCCAGAATGCCGTAAATTCTGGTGCTGTGCCCAACCATCTGTTTTTACAACCACCCCTTGTGATTCCAAGTACAATAAAAGTCGAGGATCACTGCACTGTGACAAGATTACAAGGGCACTCCATTTCCACGTGAGTTCCAGTCCAGCTTGTCTTTAGATTCTCATTCCCTATAACTTTATTAAGATACGAAGATAAATGTGATAAGTTCTTTAAATACACCTACAACAAGAACACTGAAAGAGGGGAATGTATTGACCAAGTCAAGATCTCTAATTATTTCAACACATTGTGATGGGCCGACTGTGGCAAGGTAGAACTTCTTCATGTTAAATAACAAAGCACAAATTAGGGCACAGGAAGGCAACCCTGACACAAAGGCAGAGCTATGCAGATGGAACTAAATAGCACTATGCATGCAGATTTCTTGAGAAATCTGGTCAACTTTAAGCGTCCATTGCATCAAGAGTTGGGTTTGGCTGCCAGAAAGTAAACTTGGTCCAAGGCTATGTCAACAAATGCTTATGCTTGGGACAAGGAAGACCCTTTTCTTGCATGCTTCAATGGAGGAGTTTAAGTATGGAGCCATGTTCTGAACAGCGTACTTTATGAACATAAACTTAGCATGATGGATGAGGATAATTGGAGCTGTCAGGATAAATAAAAAGGAATCTTTCACTGGTAGGAAAAGTTAGGCCTGGGAGAATGTGACATATATTTCCAAAATATCTGAGCAGAGTACATGTGGAAGTTAGATTAGATGAAGTGTGCAGAATGCCAAAGTCAAAAGCAATGGATAGAAGGAAGGAAACTTCAAAAACATTGGTCCTCAGTAAAGGGAACACGCTCAGGCAAACCATGGAGTGTTCCCTGTTTGTAGGGGTATTTGAGTGTTGGTGTAAGTGTTGGGTAAGGAGAGCTTCATATTTTAGGATTTGAATCACACAAAAATGTCTTTCCTCAATTTTACACGTTAGTGTACTTATATAGCTTTTCTTATTAAACGAATAAGACCCTTTATGTTTAGAATTCAGTTGAAACTGCTTAACTGGAACTTCTGCAACATGCCCACCAGCCCCAAGAAGGAAAGCCACTACAGTCTCCAGTAATACAACACAGTCCCTGGGTGCTTTTCCAAAGGACAAAGGCACCACAGCAGATGGCTCTTTCAGCATATAAATTGTCACATCCTCATCGACTTTCTCTTATAAATGGAAGATATGTCTTGCAGAAACTTTTTGGGGTGTGTCTCTTTAAGTGTCCTTGAAAACTGGCTTGTCTACCAAGCTGGTATAAGTATGGAACTTTCTGAAGATCACTAATCTTGGAACTATCTCAACAGACTGTCCTGTATTCTAAGAAGTCCCGCATTCTTACTTCAAGCAACAAAGAAAACAGTGGAGGTGGTGGTGGTGACGAGACTTCATATTCCATGGCCCCAAAGTTCTCTGCCATGATGACTTTAGATTTTTAGAACTTTTAGACTGATTGTAAACTTCGTGGGGACTCTAACGACAAAGAATGCATAAAGTTAAGACTTGACCTCACGGGTCAAAGCATGTATCTCCCCTTACCCACTGTATTCTCAACCCTCCCCCCCCCCCAAAAAAAAAAAACCTCCTACCCCTATCTTTTTAGTAGCTGAGCTCAGTCATGTGGCCTCTAAAACATGAGGATAGGGTGCCAGTCCCCAGACTTAACCTGAGCCTCCGGCCGCCCCCTCCCAGCAGAGTCCAGAGAGAAGGGGAGAGAAAGGGAAAGCAAGAAGAGGATGGAGGTGGGGCTGGAGGAAAGCATGAGGCTGGAGGGAGCGAGCTTCCGAGGGAAAGAGAGGGGAGGGCAGACGGGGCTCGGCACGCTCCCTCCCTCGGCCGCTTTCTCTCACATAAGCGCAGGCAGAGGGCGCATCAGTCATGCCCTGCCCCTGCGCCCGCCGCCGCCACCGCTCGGCCCCGCGCGCGCAGGAGGCTCGAGCGCCCGGGAGCTCGCCGGCCTCGCCGCCGCCGGGCGCCCCGCCGCCCTCCTCCCGCCCCCCGACTCCGCCGCCGCCACCGCCTCTCCCGCGGCTCCCGCGGCCCCGGCTCCTTTCACTTCGGGCGAGGGGAGGGAGGAGGGGGACGAGGGACCCACGGGCTCCTCGGGACCAGTGGAACATCTCGGGGTGACTGGGCTTAACCAACCCCCCTCCCCTTCTTTGCAAAACGCCAAAACAAAACCGCGATCGGCGGGCGGCGGAGCCGGCCCCCGGCGCCCTCGCTTCACCTCGCGGGCCGCCACCGAGGGCAGCTCGGATGTCCGGTTTCCTGTGAGCCTCGTACCTGACACCCAGCGCCTCTCCCAGGCGCGGGCTGCCATATCGGAGGGCAAAAGTTGGGAGCTGCGGAGTCCCCGGGATCCGCTCACCCAGGGGGGTCCCCCGAAGGAAACCGCGGGACTGGGACGAGGACAGGACCTCAGCCTCGCGCCCCAGCCTGCGCCTGCCAGCGGACCGGCCTCCCCGCTCCCGGTCCTTCCACCATGCACTTGCTGGGCTTCTTGGCTCTGGCGTGTTCCCTGCTCGCCGCTGCGCTGATCCCGGGTCCCCGCGAGGCGCCCGCCACCGCCGCCGCCTTCGAGTCGGGACTGGGCTTCTCGGAAGCGGAGCCCGACGGGGGCGAGGTCAAGGTAGGTGCGCGGACCCCGCCGGGCTGGGCTGAGACTCCTCAGCTCCCAGTCCTGGACTGTGGGCTTGGCTTTGCTGGGTGTACAGAGAACCTGCAGTGGAGAGTGTGTGCATAATTATTTATTTAACCTTTGGATCCAAAGTGAGAGATTGGTGCACGCTTCCTTGGAGCAAAGTTTCTCCTTTTTTTTTTTTTTCAGGGGGAAAGCTGTTACTAGAAAGGAAAGCAACTTAGAGGAGTGAAGGGGCCCCAAAAGGTGTCCTGTGACACAGATGGAGCATTCTCTTTCAGAGTGCTATCCTGGTGCCAACAGGAGAGCTTGCACCCTGTCCCCATGGCAAGGCTCCAGAGAGAATTTCATTGCTGTAGGGAAATGTTCTTTTCTTTTCCTGGCTGGTTCTTTGGACTCCAAAGAGCTTCTGTGATGTGTGATTAGACAACTTAGCTCTCTGGCCCTGGAGTGTTTATAGCGGGAGCCCTGGGCACTGGGAACTAGTTTGGAAAAAGTGGAAGTAAATTTAGTAACTAGGCTTGGCGGTTTTAGATTTTAGGATTAACTTGAACTTGCTCAAATCAAAGATGTAACAGAGATTGGAATCTATTAAATCGTTGTCAAGAGAGACTTTTCCCCAGCCTTATCAACTGTGTTTCTAAACTCTGGCTATGTTATAGTAAACACTGAAGAGTCAATGTGTTTTATTTTGATTTTAAGTTGTTTTTTTTTTCTTAAAAAAAGTCCCTTTCCTAAACATGTTAAGGCACTTTGGAAGACATTCTAATTCTCAAAAGAAGTTATCTTACCTTGTTCTTGTGTATTTCTCATTGGGACCTTCTAAGGAATATCTGTAAATCTTAAAGTTTTGAGCTCCTGAAGAAGTTTGCACCGCGAAGCCCCTCTGGCTGGGAGCAGACTGAAGTGGTTTCACTGTAGCTGACTGCAAGTGGGAAACAGGCAAGGGGTGTGTTCCTCTCAACTTTCAGCTGACTTTATTGGGGAACTCATACGGAATGTGCAGAGATCAAATCACCCTCCCTGGGTTTTGTCTGAGACTACGCTTAGAGACGGACAAGACTCAAGCCAACTACCATTGGGTTTACATTTGGGAAAAGTATCAGAATTTGTAGTTCATTGTGAGAATCGTAACTCTCAACGTAAACTTATTAGTGTAACTATAGGGATGAGAAAATTATTGTTCAAAATACCACCAAAATCAAGCTCTGAACCTAATACTGCTTCTTGTAATTTGAGCCCTTCAGTTTTGCCAGACCTGTTGACTTTCTGACTCTTCAACCTTCATAGGTATAACTTACTCAGACAGCATCTCCATTGCCTCTGATAACTGGCTTTGATTTACCGTAGGGAAGTGTTTAGCACTGAGTAAAATGAGAAACAATTTCTGATAAGCCAATAGTTTACACAATAGTCAGTCACCACCGAGTCAGTCCTGAGTGACTGTACCAAAGCACAAATGTGTGTGTGTATGTCTGAGCGCTCAGGTGTGTGTTCCAGAAAGGTAGAGAGTTGCAAGATAAAAAAAAAAAAAGTCCCTGCATTTTTAATTTTCAAAGCTATTGTCATTTGCATGCCTTAATTTTCTCTTTTTCTCTGAAATGCTATATATTTTGTTTGCAAAAGTCTCTGTATTTTATCACTTCTTAAATTCTGTATGGTGAACAAGCACTGATACTTGATATGAAATACAATTTTTTTTTATCTGTAGGAGGACACTTTATTTTGTGTCTTTGAGTTTCGTGGGCAGTGAACCTGTATACTTAGCCGTTCCCTAGTGGGTGAAGAGGACTTGACAGCCTATTTTCCAGATGTTTTCAGGAAACCGCTGTGCCCTTGCTGAGCACACAGCACACAGTATACACAGTGAGCCAAGCACTGGTGTAAAAGACTCCATGTCTCTCCCTAGTGGCCTTTCCAAGCACCTCAGTTCCCTTCAAGCTGTGGAGAACCTGAAGGACACCCGTTGTAAGTTTCCTAAAACCCCAAGATAAAAAAAAAGGTGTCAATTATACATAGTATTAACTCGTACAAAGTTTTGTTAATGCATAGCTACCCATGTCGCTTTTTTAAATTCACAAATATAGAAAAGCTAATAAGCTATGAAGAGAGCTGGGCATCCAGCCTTCCTTGTGGCATCCAAGGCTATGCAGATAATTGAAAGTAGGTCCCTCTTTCTCATGTTTTTTTTTTCCCATGGTTGTATGATGTAATGAAAAGTCCTAAATTATTTTCTGAAGGGTGTTAATGCAAACAGGACAGTGTTAGAAAACTAAAGCAACAGGATACTGTGGGCATAAAAAGAAACATTCCAGACTTGTTATCAAACAAATGGCTATTGTTGATCTTGGAGAAAGCACCTAATTGCTGTAGCTAATAATTTGCATTCCAAGTCTGCATGGAGCATACTCTGGTGAGTTGGAATTGAGGAATTTAGCTTTAAGAAAGACATTGGATTATGACAAAAAGTAAACCAGAAGGAAGACTTACGTCATATATACTATACCTATCAAAGTTTTTTCTTTTATCGAAAGCATATTCTTTTCTTACATAATATATCCTGATTGCAGTCCCCCTTCCAATTACTTCCGCTTCCATTTTTTGTCTCTTATTTAAAAACAAAAGGTTTTTATGAGCTGATAATAATCGAAATATAATATATAAAACAAAAATGAGCTTGTTGGTTGTGACACATATCTTTAATCTCATCACTCGGAAGGCAGAGGCAGGTGGATCTGTGTGAGTTTGAGGCCAGCCTGGTCTACAAGAGTTACTTACAGGACAGTCAGGCTACAAAAAGAAACTCTATCTTGAAAAACCAACCAATCAAACAAACAAACAAATCCAAAAAAAAAAAACCCAACAAAATCAAACAAACAAACAGAAGGAAAAGAACCCAAGAGAAGGCACAAGAAACAAATAAATTTAAAAAAAAGAAAGAAAGAAAGGGAAAGACTTGACAGGACATTATGAGACAGGGTGCCTCCAAAGATGCCACTGAATTCATTTTCTGTTAGCTGTGCACTGCTGGGCATGCAGCCTACACTTAATTGTAGCTTGTTTTTTCTGGGTTAGGGATGGGGCCATGTGTTCATTTCTCCTTTCGGGTCTAAGACTCCATCTGGTAAAGAGCCATGTGGCTTCCTCAGTCTCTGTGAGTTCATATGTATTTTAATCATTGTTGATTTAGGGACAACCAAGGGCCTTGGCGTCCTCCATTCCCTCTGGTTCTTACATTTCTGCCTCTTCTGCAGTGTTCCCTGATCCCTGTGAGAAGGTATTTGATAGAGACTCCCAGTTATAGCCAACTGTTCCAAGGTCTCTCACTCTCTGCATGATGTCTGGCTGTTGGGACTGTATTTGCTCCCATCTGCTGCAGGAAGAAGATTCTCCAATAATAGCTGAGCAAGGCATTGATCATATTTGTCTTTTTGGGTAGCTATCGAACTTTAAATACAATGTTTTTATTTTTTCATTGAGTTTTTTTATTCATGTGTACAATTTATTTTGTTCATATCCTTCCTCTACTTTGCCATTCCAAATCTTTCCAGAACTCTCCTCCCCCAAATTTCATGTTTTCCTAATTTGTTCTTGAAAAAGGGTATGCAAATATGTATGTCTTTACTTACTTTGGTTTACAATAGATCAGATTTTATCAATTTTTAATAGGTTTATATACTTTGTGTGTTTTAGTTTATTATTTATTCTGTCAACCAAATCAATGGCAGTGTTCTTCAAGGTACCATATGTGTGCCTGCACCAGATTTCCCTAGGGGGTCTTTTTTTTTTTTTAACCTGATACCAAGTAAATCTTTCGGCTTTGGTTAGGAATACACATTTGAAATAATATCCCAAGTCATTTCTATTCTCACTAAAAGTATTACATGCTGCATTTGGATGATTAAGTTCATTAGATTTTATCATGATCATCATTTAATTCATCATTTCAATTTGTGAAATATGTCAGGCAGAAGTCATCTTGAAAGACATGGCCCTTTTCTATTTTTTTTTAAGTAGTGTATCATTGAGATGAAAAAGTCAAGGTAAATTATTATCTATTTTCATAAAATTAAAATTATGAAATGTTTATCTATTATGAAATTTATCTATTATTATGATCTATAATTATGAAATTTGCATTGTATATGTTCTAAAGTTTGGGAGAGACTCATCTGTGGGGTTATTTGATCTAGAATCTTTGATCTCAGAGAAGAGCTTTGGTTGTAATTGGATTGTTCATTTTTAATAGATGAATTCATCAACACCAGAATTATACTTGATACCTGATAGCATGGGGACATGAGAGAGCAAACAGGGCAGTTTGGAGCTGGGGTGTTATATAGATAATAGTGAGTTCTCCTGAGTATCAGTATGTTTAGATAGCCAGAATTCTGCTTGGTTTGTTTCACCACTCAGCCTTCAGGGTTTTGACTTAACACTGTGAGTCATGGGGGAAGGGTTAGTTATTATCTCAGCAAATAATAAGCAGACCATTGAAATCAATCCTAAGACTGGATAAAAGTCATAAAGATTAATGGAGGGTGTCTAATTAAGAAGTCAAAGAGATACATCAGATGGAGAGTCATGCACAGCCCCAGCAGGGCAGAGACAAGAAGGACAGGATGAAGGAGCTGTCCCCAGAGGATGGACCTGTCATTCTGGGGATTGATTACTGTGAAAGTTGAAGGAGCAGGAGAAATTAGCCCTGACCTCAATATTTTAGTCATAGGACAATATTGTTTTCCACTTGTAGAATTAGGCTATTTCATAGAAGAACATGGCTAGCAGTATAATTCCACAGATCACTTAAGGTACTAGCAGGAATAAGACTTATTTGGAAAAGCAAAATAAACCTCAAAGTAAGCTCTTACATCAGTGGTTCTCAACCTTCCTAATACTCAGACTCTTTAATACAGTTCCTCCTGTTATGATTGCCCCCAACCATAAAATTATTTCATTGCTACATCATAACTGTAATTTTGTTACTGTTTTTCAAGATATCTGATATGCAACTCCCAAAGGCATTGCGCCCCATAGGTTGAGAGCCTCTCTTTTAAAGGGAAGTGATTGTCTTGGGCCAGTAGGACTTAAGGTGTGTGATAAAGTTGTGACAGTTGTTTCTACAATCTCTGTGAAAAGTTAAAATATATTAGCTTGTATTTAACATATAAAAACATAATTTTATTCAAGTAAAACAGTTAATATAGCGATGATGTGTCATCATTTAGTTCGAACCTTGTCTGTGTTTCTCTGTTCTCCTATCTATAAACTTCTTGGCAGGAACCTCCCTCTTCCACAATATCAGAATTCTAAGATTAGGAATAAGGTGCTGTTAACTTCTTACTTCATTCCACCTCAACTTCTGTTAGAGGCTTCAATTTGACTTCTTAGATGCCTCTTCTGAGGAAGGCAGAGGTTTGTCTAAGGGAAGCATTGGATTGTTGTCTGCTTTTCTGAATTAGCTACTATCTAAGGATACACATAGAGTCATACAGCTTGGTTTTGCTCAAAGTATAATAATGTGTTTTTCTCATTCTTCTCTCTGGTTTTTGCTATGCTGGGTTTACTACTCTGATGGTGGTGGGACCTGGGAGAATGGGCCCAAAGAGGGTAACTGAAGTTTCATGCAGTAGCCAACTTTATACAGAGCATCAGACAATTTATACTCTGAGGGTTAAGAGGAGTCACACAAGTAAAGTGGACAGTCACAAGGGCAAACCGCACATGACAGGCAAGCTGCACATGGCAAAAACGTGTTTTCCATACAGGCATATAAACAAATAACACTAGCCGTTTGTAGTCAATAATATGAAATAAACTCACTCCTCTCCACTACACCTGAGCGAAGCAGAAAAATATATTCCGAGAAAAAGTCCATGTTTTTGAAGAAACTGAGGTCACAAGACTCTTGTCTTGATTTCTTGGAGTTTTCTCATAAGCACTCAAAAATCTCCCTCTGACTCTGTTCTTGAACTGTGTTCTGACAATGCTGGATACATGTGGATTTGTATCCAAAACGCTCAGTTCACCTTTCTTTGGCTTTACTTCTTTATATTTATTCTCAACTACGATTTCCTGGTAACCATTTTTTTTTTCATGTCACTCTGGTTCAAAATCAGATCCTTAGGCCTTCACAACAAGCATTTTACTGACAGCCATCTCCCATCTTAAGAATAGTTTCTTGTTTTGTTTTTCCTTTTTATAAAAAAAGTGAACCTTTACAACATTTATCTTAGAATAATGGTTTCACAAACCGTCTGGGCTGTGAAGACTCATGCTTTTTTTTAATGTTTGTTTTAAATGTATGTGCTCTATATGCGTGTATGCCTGCAGATCCCATTATAGATGGTTGTAAGCTACCATGTGGTTGCTAGGAATTGAACTCAGGACTTCTAGAAGAACAGCTAGTGCTCTTAGCATCTGAGGCATCTCTCCAGCTCCAAGAAAGACTCCATGCTTTTATTTCCTTTCAGAATCCTTCTGCACTTTTTCTGCTGATATTATCATTGTGCAAGAACACAGAGGAAATCATATTACAGCCATTAGGGTAAACTAGTTACATTTGCTTATGAATGAGCAGGAACCTCCTAGCCTTTACCATTTGCCACACCTTTGACTAAAAGTAGATCATAGATGGACAATATCCTGGATCAGGGTTTCACTTAGCCTAGGTTACTCTTGAACTCTAAGCAATCTGGGGTGAGGAATTCTCTTTTAATCCCAGAGTGATAGGATTACAGGCTTTTGCCACAATGTCTACTGCATAAATGTTCTGGCTGCCAAATATTGAAAAAAAAATTGCTTAGCCAGGGCCTTTGCAAGAATTTCTAATAGGTTTTCTGAATTTGCAATATGATTTTGTGAAAAAAATGGGGGGGGGGAGCTTTTCACGTCTAACAAGCCTTCACCAATCAGAGGGCTCAGAAAGAACCAATCAGAGTTAACAAGAGACCCATCCCTTCTCCAACTTCCAGGCATGTATTCTGTCATCTTTTAAAAATTGCCTTATTACTGGAGGATATACATTCTCGTTATAAGCTGAACTGGCCTTTTGCTACATAAGTGCAGGTTCATTTTTATGTTCTTTGGGATTTAAGGTGCTGTTGATAATTGGAGCTGTCAGGTTAAATAAAAAGGAATCTTTCACTGGTAGGAAAAGTTAGGCCTGGGAGAATGTGACATTATATTTCCAAGATATCCGAGCAGAGTACATGTGGAAGTTAGATTAAATAAAGTATGCAAAATGCTAAATTCAAAAGCAATGGATAAATGAAAGGGAACTTTAAAAACATTGGTCTTCAATAATTGCAAGACAGATGAAAAATGGATTCAGCAAAGAACTTTGAATAACAATTCAAAGTTGATAATGAGTTGATTTATATTTAAATTCTAAAGTTTACAACAAAACACTTTAGGCTTGAAATTGGTTTTCCTGCAACGTAAATGTTCAATTCCTATTGCTCTTTCAGAGTTTGTAGTTTATGCAAAAAGAGACTGTGTTCAATTAGTTGGTTTTATTGAGCATTCAGGGCAAATGTTCTTTTGTATGATTTTACATAAAAATACTTTTTTGTATGATGAATTCTCATTGTTTTACTGTTTCCTTGTATGAACATTGCCCTGATAGGTTGGAAAGATGGGGTATGTGTCATCTACAAGTGTTCAGTAGACTTTGTTTTGGTATTCATTTTACCTTGTATCTTGGGTTTCCTTCCTTCCTTCCTTCCTTCCTTCCTTCCTTCCTTCCTTCCTTCCTTCCTTCCTCCCTCCCTCCCTCCCTCCCTCCCTCCCTCCCTCCCTCCTTCCTTCCTTCCTTTCCTCCCCCTTCTTTCATTCTTTTTTCTTTCCTTCCTTCCTTTTCTTCTCTTCTCCCCCCTCTTCCTTCCTTCCTTCCTTCCTTCCTTCCTTCCTTCCTTCCTTCCTTCCTTCCTTTCTTTCTTTCTTTCTGTTTTGGAACTCGCACTCTTGACCAGGATGGCCTCAAATTCACAGATACTGCTTGCCTCTGCATTTCGAGTGCCACCACCACCACCCCGCCGCCCGGCATATCTTGATTTCTAAATGACCCTTTTTGTTTCACACAAAGTATATGGTCTTAAGTGGTGAAAGCTGGACCCAAACTTGCTTTTTCCTCTGATGGCAGAACCTTTGTAAATTCCTTTGAACTTTCAAGAACAGTGTCTAGAAGTCATGCCGATTGTTTGCAACTTGTTGCAGTCACATAACAGCCAAGAGTAGAACTGTTAGGACAGAAAATTAAACAATGGAGAGGGGTGGAGGCATTGTGATAATTCCTGAATCCTTATTGTGGCTATCCACATTTATACCCTGCCAGTGCCTCCTACTGTGCCTAGGACAACACAGGTTAGCTTCTTTACAAGGAAGGTGAAGATAAAAGCAAAGTTTCCCACTATATCATTGAGGCTTCAAGAGTAGAGAGCTAAGTAATGGCTAGAGGGATGGATTAACACTATGACTGGCCTCTGTGGTTAGCGTTCTATAATGTGATGGTTTGGCTTCATGACTAAGGGGGAAAAAAATCAAAGCATAGATTATGTCACGAGCATACGGAGTAACTCTGATTATCTAGGACATTAAAAAGAAATTTATTGAAAATAATGTATTATAAATTGTTTTAATTTCTAAGAAGTTATGTACGTAGAGTGTTAATTGTTCGGGCTAAAACCCCACATGTAGTACTTGTAACACGTTTTCACCTGTTTTGGGTCCTGAGTTTTGTCTGTCCTTGAAAGTGACAGCCCTGGCCCTTTAGAAAATCATTTAAACATTTTAAATATATTTTTATTTGTTCAATCCCCATGAATTTGTTTACTAGTTTTTGTTTATTCTTCTCTCATATTTTACATCGTGACCACAATTCTCCCTCTTCTTCTCCCATTCTCTTTCCCCCACCCCCACCCCATCCACTCCTCCTCCAGTTCCCTTCAGAAAAGGGGAGGTTTCCCAGAAATAGCAACTATATCTGGATATCAAGTTCAATAAGACTAGGCACATCTCCTCATATTAAGGCTGGAAAAGGAGAAAGAGGGCCCCAAAAGCAGACGAAAGAGTCAGAGACAACAGCACCCTCCCTCACTTTTAGGATTCCTACAAGAACACCAAACACCACAACCATAACCTGTCTGAAGAAGAAAACAAATCTAAAAAACAGTCTTGAACAGAATATGCTAATTAAAAATACACTAATATGATACTTCAATGTGTGAACATCTAAAAATATCAGCAAAATTATGTTGACAAATCTATAAATCTAAAAACAAGTTATTGTGTATGCCTAAAATATTAAAAAGCATTTCACTGAAGAACTATGAAGAAAACTCAATGAAAGTTACATGCAACCGCTAAGCTTCTGTGGATTTGCTAGGAAAAGTGAGCTTTCCTTGCTTCTTTGCGATTGTCTTCCTGTATGGCAGCTGGTACGGGATGTACCATGTCTGTTGTCCATTAGATGAATCATGGAATCGACACTTCTGGTTTACCTGGGTGATTTGAATGCCCTCACTCCACCATAGTTGGTTTCATTTGACCATTCTGTTAGGTCATCAATCAATGCTATCAACTGCATGATTCCCTTGTGTTCAATGCTATGTGTTGCTGGGCATTGAGAAACATGAGTGGTCAGAAGAAAGGAATTAAAAAAAAAAGACATCAATTGGTTTTACAACGCAAATGATCAGCCATGAAAACATGTGCATACAAGTCACATACAGACTAAGAAGGTCATATCTATGTATTTAGAAATATATATGTATATATATAAACATATATGTATGTTACAACAATTAAAGAGAACAAGGGTCACAAGAAAGAAGAATGCACAATTCTAAGCTCTAGATATCATCTCGAATCTAGTCATTTTTTAGGATCCCCATGTTTTAGGACTTTCAATCAGCTATCAATCATACTTCCCAACAGAACACAGTAACCATCCAGCACATAAATAGATACGCACATGGACAATTCATTATCTATACATTTGTCTACAAGCATACTGGTATCATCTTTTTAAAAATAATTTTGAATTTTAATTTAAAGATTAGAATTTCATCTGAACAAAGCACTTATATGGAAGTTTCACAGCGTTCAGATTTAGACTTTTACATAAAATAATTTCTTGTATTGACTTTTTTCATTTATAGACTATTAGACTATTTTTCTTAAACACTGCTGAGCTTTTTTTTTTTTCAGGACAGGGCTTCCACTGCTGTTACTTTTACTTTGCTTTTTTGGGCAAATCACAATTAAAAATAATATTGTTTGCTTAATATTATCTTACATGCAGAGTTCAAAACAAAAGGAAGCAAAACAGAGCAAACGAGTGCATGGGTGTGTGCCATGCAGAAACAAACAGCACATCAGTCACCCTTGAGGGAATTGACTAGGCATATAGGGACCTTCTCCCTCAACAAGTAGTGTGAAATGTGTGCCACCTTTTCAGAAATGGCAAACATAGTTACCAAACTAAAGAAGGTGTGTTGGTAGCAGCCTTTCACCAAGAAAATGTCGATTTTTCTCATTTTTTTTTCTTTACACATGAGACAGGTCCCTCCCCACCACGTGTATAATTTGACAAATTACATTATATTGGAATCTTAAATAAAATGTTTTCTTTTTCTTTTAACACGAGTGGCCCCACAGCTGCCTTGTGTCTCGTAATTGAATTCCTATAATCTGTAAAATGCATTGCTATTTCCGCTCGCTCAAAAAAAAAAATTCTTGGAAGTAGCCAGTTAATATCAAGGACCAGATGTGGGCTTGTTTGAAACCACCATGGGTTAATTTACTACGGTATCATTGCCTAAATGGAATATTTTTAATTCTTTTTCTTTATTTGTGTCTGTTGTATTTAGTTACTTTATTCCTTTTAAATCCCTCTTCCAAGTTTCTGTTTTGAAAATGGAATCCTTACTTAGATTCATGTTTGCTTATAGGTCGTGACATTAATGACATCCTAGGAAAACAAGCCAATCCTTTTCCCTCGAAGCCAAATTTTGGTTTTGAGAGGAAAATGATTCATTGCTTGTTCTCTTTGAGTCTCCTGACTTTCTTCTATTTTTTTGGTGATTATCCATGCTAAACTACAATTTGGGGCCAAAATCACCCATAAGTCATGATAATCACGCTTAAAACCAGGATGTCTAAGCTTTAGATACACAAATTAAGCAAATAATGAAATCATAGATTTTAATATAAGATTTTCCCCTCTTAACTTTGCCAGTAATAATACCTGATGTGGTGGAGATGAATTCTAATCTAGAAAATACAAGCTTGTGGTTATCTCCGTGAGTAGAGCATCACTGTGTTACTGAGTCATGGTGAAACATGACAGTAAGCTAATTACAAGAAATTTTTTTAAATTTTTTTTTTATTGAGAAAAGGAAAAAAAACAAGTTTCCGCCTCCTCCCAGCCTCCCATTTCCCTCCCCCCTCCCCCCTTCTCCCCCTCCTCCTTCCTTCTCCCCCTCCCCCCACTCCTCTCCCCCTCCCTCTCCAGTCCAAAGAGCAGTCAGGGTTCCCTGCCCTGTGGTAAGTCCTAGGTCCTCCCCCCTCCGTCCATATCTAGGAAGGTGAGCATCCAAACTGGCTAGGCTCCCACAAAGCCAGAACATGAAGTAGGATCAAAACCCCATGCCATTGTCCTTGGCTTCTCATCAGCCCTCATTGTTCGCCATGTTCAGAGAGTCCGGTTTTATCCCATGCTTTTTCAGTCACAGTCCAGCTGACCTTGGTGAGCTCCCAATAGATCAGCCCCACTGTCTCAGTGGGTGGGTGCCCCCCTCGTGGTCCTGACTTCCTTGCTCATGTTCTCTCTCCTTCTGCTCCTCATTGGGACCTTGGAAGCTCAGTCCAGTGCTCCAGTGTGGGTCTCTGTCTCTATCTCCATCCATCACCAGATGAAGGTTCTATGGTGATATGCAAGATATTCGTCAGTATTGTTATAGGATAGGGTCATTTCAGGTTCCCTATCCCCAGCTGCCCAAGGAACTAACTGGGGACCTCGGCTTGGGCTCCTGGGAGCCACTCTAGGTTCAAGTCTCCTGCCAACCCTAAGGTGGCTCCCTTAACTAAGAATTGTGCTTCCGTGCTCCCCTATCCAACCTTCCTTTATCTCAATCATCCTTTTTCCCCAAGTTCCCCCCATCCTCCCCTTCTCCCTTTTCTCTCCCCATCTCCCCTTACCCCCATCCCACCCCACACTCAAGATCCCAATTTTCTCCCCGGCAATTTTTAATTACAAGAAATTTAAGATCTACGATCAGTATAACCGATTGGCTCCAAACTCATTTGACTGCTCGCATTCTTAGTTACTTTTCTGTTGCTGTCGTAAACTCCATGATCCCGGCAATTCATAAAAGAAAGCATTTAATTTAGCTTACAATTTCAAAGATGAGAATCCTTGATGAAGGAGTAAAGGAATGACTGAGAGCTCACATCTTGATCCACAACCACTAGGCAGAGAGAGAAACACTGGGTAGGCAGGAGTCTTTTCAAACCTCAAAGCCTAGTCTCCTAGCACAGCACCTCCAACAGGGCCGCACGTGATAATTCTTCCCAAACAATTCCATCAACCAGGGACGAAGTATCAAATATATAAGCCAATGGAGGCCATTTATACCACCACCACAGTCATAACAAAGGACTGTTGTTTCTGTGAATGCTGCTACATTTTACACTGAAGTGACTCCATTTTGATTCATTGCCCTTCCTCCTCCTTTCCTTTCATTATTCTACCTCTGTTCTCGTTTGGTTGCCATCCTGTAGTGAGTGCTGCTGGGAAGAAGTGAAACCTTTAGGATTTAAGGTCTAATGAAAATGACTCAAGTTCGGTTACTAAGGCCATTCCCTTAGAATCTCCCCACTTCCAGTTCTCCAGAGGTTTTAGTACTCTCTACCACCCACCATGATACTCTGCTTTTATCACATGCCAAAATGACAGAGCCAAGTGATCATATACCGAAACCTGAAAACCGTGAGTTCAAATAACGCTTTTATACTTGAAGTGTTGAGTACTTTGTCAGCCTGTGAAAAGCAGACCCGCACAAGGACATACTTCAAAAGCTTCCCAATCCTTCTTGAGCTGACACCCTCTGAAATTCGATTTTGGCTCTCCTGTGCCATTTTTATTAGTACTGAATCTGCTCTTGATGGAGATTTTATAATACCACTGTGAAATGTGCGCACTGTGGTGAGTATATGCCTGATGTGCCTCAGTTAATAGCTACACTTATTCCATTGTGGTTGCACAGCTTCCTCTTCATAGGATCTTCTCAGACCAATCAAAATTTAAATTAAGCAGATAAATATAATTTAATTCCCAACGAGACTTAAAATACCTTACCAACTAAAATTTTTATGCATTCAAGTTAAATTTTGATATCGAAATGAACTATACATTTTATTGGAACTATTGCGTATTGTGTATAAAAAGTAGATTTTTGCTTAGTGAAAGCAATAGGTGAGTTTTAATAAATATCTCAGTAAAATGAAAAGTTCCCAATTGCCGTTAATCTGAATTATGAGTTCTACATAAGGGCACATTTTACAAATATTTAATTCTTCAAGCAGTGGTGGCATACAACTTTAATCCTAGCATTTGGGAGGCAGAGACAGGCAGATTTCTATGAATTTGAGGCCAGCCTGGTCTACAAAGCTAGTTTCAGGACAGGCTCCAAAGCTACAGAAAAAGTTTGTCTCAAAAAAACAAAAAAAGTAAAATAAAATATGAAAAAAATCTTTAATTCTTTAATAAAAGGTCACCAAAATCTCTTATTTCAATATAGTGGCTATGGATTTCACTCCAAATCAAGGACTTACCTGTATCTGAAACTCATGATTTTACCTTAGAACACTGAAGTTCTTAAATATAACATCATATATATATATATATATATATATATAACATCTTATATACATAAACATATTTATATGAATATTTTTTGAAACGGATTTCTCTGTGTAATAGTCCTAGCTTTCCTGGAACTCAGTTTGTAGACCAGGCTGGCCTAGAAGTCATAGAGATCCTCCTGCCTCTGCTTCCCAAAGTGCTAAGATTAAAGGTGTGCCATCACACCGGACAGCTGTTACCATTTTAATTGATATTTTTCCCATGAGAACTTCACTATACTCTAGATCCTGTGTTTTTTAATTGATAATAAATTGTTCTTTTCTATGTGAAGTAGGAAAAAATATGTCACCGTGCCAGGATCTTTGTAAGAAAGTTGAAATTAGAGTATACTGTTTGACCATAAAGCAAGGTATCCTATTGGACAATGTGCCGTTTGATACTCAAAGATATAGTGCTGTAGGAATTCCTACCAGCTTTAAGTTACCAGCCCACTTGGGCGGGGTCTTTTAAACTATTTGTGCCGATGTAAAGCACACTTCTGATCTCTTTTCCAACTGTGGTATTTAGTTGCTGTTCTTTGTTCCAGCAAAGGATTGTGATTTGTGAGTCTAACCCTAAATAAATAATCCTCTATTATTCTCAATTCTGAGCTCATGTGGGATTTCTTTTTTTTTTTTTTTTTTTTTTTTTTTTTTTTTTTTCATTTTTTTTTTTTTTATTTATTAAGGATTTCTGCCTCCTCCCCGCAACCGCCTCCCATTTCCCTCCCCCTCCCCCGATCAAGTCACCCTCCCTAATCTGCTCGAAGAGCAATCAGGGTTCCCTGACCTGTGGGAAGCCCAAGGACTGCCCACCTCTATCCAGGTCTCCTAAGGTGAGCATCCAAACTGCCTAGGCTCCCCCAAAGCCAGTACGTGCATGTGGGATTTCTTGTAAGCATCCTTCTTCATCTGGTGCCCAACATGGGTCTGTCATTTGTTGCACATTTTGGAAGTTGTTTGATTACACTTTCTGCTTACTCAAGTAATATTATTTCCCTTCTCGGATCTTAGATGAGGTTGAAGACTAGATACTTGTAGTTACTTTCCTCTCATGACTTAGCCAAGTTACTTATTATACATGATTTAAACTCATTATGATAGGATAATTATTGAAACATTTATCACATGTTTCTTTCTTGACATGTTTGTTATTATTGTATATAATTTTGTATTAGGCTTAGAACTTTCTTATTTAAACAAAAATGGGAGGTGCTGTAGGAATTCCTACCACCGATAGCTTATAAGTTACCTGTCCACTGGGTGTGGCCTCTTATACTATTTATGCCCATGTAAAGCACAAATCTGGTCTCTTTTCTGCAGATGGGATTCAGTTGCTGTTCTCTGTTCCAGCAGAGAATTGTGATTTGTAAGTTTGCCCCTAAATAAACAACCCTCTATTATTCTCAGTTCTGAGCTAGTGTGAGATTTCTTTTAAGCGTCCTTCTTCAATATAGTCACTGTTTTAAATCAAAATATCAGACACCTAGTAGGAAGTCTTCTTATAGTACATCTCAACACTGTTTATTACATTATGTTTATTCCCATTGTGATATTTTTCAATTAAATATTTTAAGTAGGCTTGAAATTACTTTAAAAGATGAAAGAGGGAGAGGGGATATTACAGGTTTACATGTACCACAGTATATGGGTTAAGGCTAGAGGACACCTCCCGGGAGTCCTTGCTGAGGCTGTCTTTAGTCTTTTTTCTATTGTGTAGTGTACTCCAGACTAGCAGGTTGTTAAGCTTCAAGTCAGTTCTCCCATCCATCTCACCAACCACTGTCATTCTGGATTGTAGATGTAAATGAGCAAGTCACCCATTACCCCATCAAAAAACAAATGCTTGCTTTTAATGTGGATTGAACTCAGTCATGTGGTTTACAATGTGGTGGTTTGAATGAGGATGGCTGGCTTCCACAGCCTCACATGTTTGAATGCTTAGTCTTCAGTTTGGGGAACTGTTTGAGAAGGATTAGGAGGTGTGGCCTTTTTGAAGGAGGTTTCAAAAGCCCATGCCATTCCTGGTTAGTGTTCCTCCCTTTCTCTGTCTCCTGCTGTGGATCAGATGTAAGTTCCCTGCTTCTCTACTAACTCTACACTTGCTGCCTGCTAACATGTTCCCACTGTGTTTCCCCTTCTGAAACTGTACGCGAGGGCATGAGAAGCTGTGTTCTATAAGTTGCATGGTCATGGTGTCTCTTTGCAGCAAAAGAAGAATAACTAAAATACAGTGCACGTGCTCTTACCCACCAGCTATTTTCCTGTCCCCAAATTGCATTTTTTTATTACAGAATAACTGTGTCCATCACTGCTAGAATTGTCTTTATTGTTTATGTACATATATATTGCAATATTTATGTGACTTCATAAAATACATGGAAGTGTATATATTGAGATTTTTTTATCAGTTTGAGTTTGAACTTAAATTCTTTTGTAACATGGAGCTTTTTATTACATTTTCATAACTGATTATGCATCATCCTATTTTTTTGGATTGTAGTGGATACTTTTTTTGGTGGATTTGATTTTATTACAATATTACCTGGTGTTATAAGTTGAAATGTTTATTACATGTATAGTAATTATCAGTATAGGACTGTGTCTGTATGAAGTATGCACAAAAATGTATTTTTGTTTGTTTGTTTGTTTTTTCGAGACAGGGTTTCTCTGTGGTTTTGGAGCCTGTCCTGGAACTAGCTCTTGTAGACCAGGCTGGTCTCGAACTCACAGAGATCCGCCTACCTCTGCCTCCCAAGTGCTGGGATTAAAGGCGTGTGCCACCACCGCCCGGCCTTTACAAAAAATGTAAAGAAGCAGGCATTTTCAGCTCTGTGAAACAGTCTGGAGGATGCAGTCAGTCTTTGGTAATACAAAATTTGTTAAAACTTTGTCAGATTGGATTTTGTTAATTGAATTTCTGGGATTGTTATTAGAAAAATAGTTTATGTAGGACATGTTAAGAATCACTGTTTCAAATAGCATTCTTTTCTAGAAGAGGGTCCTACTTCCTTAATCGATTTCTTCCTAAATGTGTTTTATGAATTTATTTTTATTTTATTTTCTATATATTTGTGTTTTGCCTGTATGCTTGTATGTATTGTATGTGTATGCTTGTTTCCCAGAGAGGCCAAAAGAGTGTTCAGGTGCCCTGGGATTGGGGTTCCAGGCAATTGGGAGCTCCTGTGTGGGACCTCTGGAATAGCAGCCTGTGCTCTAACTGTAGAGCCTGTCCTAGAAATACGCTTTTTAATTTTTTTACTGTTGGCAAACCATAATATAAATTCATCACATCAGAGTCGAGTCACTGAAGCTTCTGAACAATGGTACCTACAAAGAATCTGCATTTGACACAGCTAGACCATCAGCATGGCAAGTCACACTGTCCTTTGCTTGCCTGTCATTATTTTATATTTGTTTTGATTAAAATAAAAGTACTTTTGAGTGTAATTGTGCATAAAATAAAGCCTTATTTAAAAGTTATCAAGTTTTTAGATTTTAGGTTTTTTTAAAAAATCAATATCAGTTAAAGTAAACCAAGGAACCAGATATTTAAGTACACGGGGTCTGTGGCATAGATACTGTGCATTCACCCAAGAACAGCTGCGTATTTCTGTCAGTCACTTTATAACACCTGTCAGTGGATTTAGCATTTATTGTTCTTTCTGTTCTAGTGTATAAGTTTTAAAACCTTGAAGAAGCCATGTGATAGATGATTCAAGGAAGCGAAGTATTTTATGTATTAAAGAGTTTTAAGAGTTGAAATCATTCCCATCTGTACACATCAAATAATAAGCAACAAAGTATAAAAAATACTATAAAAATACTATAAAAAATACTATAAAAATACTAGACTATACTAGAATAACAAGGCTGTCCATAACGTAAAATGTTGATAAAGAACATATACTTTAATAAATGTAAATATTGACACTAGGATGGAATTTTATGTTTGATATAGGTGGATTATTCATTCTGATATATACAAAACACTAAAAGCAAACCTAAAACTTGCATAATAAAATTTCCAATTTCCCCAAATCCTTGGACTATGACATCATCATAGAAAACTGTTCTTGAGTTCAGGTCTAGCCTGGGGTGAGGAGGGGCCAGGGAGCTATGAATCTTCTATGTCCTTCCTGGTTCTCTGGGAAGCTTTGGCAACAACTTTGAAATATCTCAGGATCACATTCAGAGGGACTAGTTTGTTCCCATGCTCGTTCACTCCCAGTCCAGTTGGAGTTGGTGAGCTACCATTAGCTCAGGCAAACTGTCTCAGTGGATGAACCCCTCATGGTCTTGACTTCCTTGCTCATACCCTTATTCCTTCCACTCTTCAACTGGATATTGGGAGCTCAGTCCATTGCTCCGATGTGGGTCTTTGTGGTTGACAGTTGGGGCCGACTGAGGGGCCACTGATAGTGACACTGAGATTTATCTCTCCTGCATGTACTGGCTTCTTGGGATCCTATTCTCTTTGGATATATACCTTGCCCAACCTAGATGTACTAGGGAGGGCCTTGGACAGGGTGGGGTGAATTGCCCTCTCTTAGGATTGGAGGGGGTGGGATGGGAGAGTGTGTGGAAGGAGTGGAAGGGGACTGGAAAGAGGGGAGGGAGTGGAAATTTTGATTGGTATTTTTTTAATAGTTTTCTCATTTCTTTATTTTTATTATTTATTTATTAAAAGTATTTCTTAATTAATAAAATAAAAAATGCAAAAAGGAAATATTCAATTTGTTTGTGCAATTCAAAGAAATAATTAGGTTTCAGCTATGAAAAGTTCCAATTATTTCTTTGAATTGCACAAACAATTTGAATCAGAGCTGACAGAGCTATGGTATAAAACACAACATATGATCACTTCTATGAGGAGAAAACCCAACACATTCATGTCCTGAGATAGTTCCTTTTTGCATTTTTTATTTTATTAATTAAAAAATACCTTTAATAAATAAACAAGGAATCCAGAGTAACTTGTAACAAGTACTGCCAGAGGTTAGTTGATAAAATGCATTAGGGGTTTATCTGCTTTTTTTTAAAATTGCTTTTCTGCTAAAGGAACTATTTTCTTCTTGTTTTCTTATTTTCTTTCTTGCGAAGCAGAACATGTTTTACAGTTTCAGATTGTTCTGTATGTCAAAAGAAAATTAAAATTTTTACATTTAGGTGGACCAAGACTTTCATAATTACTACATAAACCTTTGATGAAGGATTAAATTTCTGAATTTGCACATGTACTGACCCTTAAAATTAGAATAACTTTTATCTTTGTAATTTAATTTCTAGATTCAGCTGATGGATACTTTAAAAATGTTATAGTTCTGTTTTATGCATGCTTTAAGATGTCTTACTCAAGAGTGAATTTCAAACAAGTAAAGGTCGTATGTTTTGGTAATGCCATATACTCATTGTTCATTCTGTTTCCTTGATGAGGAGTGAGGATTACACTTATATTTGAGTATCAGGCTAAATGTTTACATTGTTAGGGATGATGCTGGTTTAGGAAATTAGTGGTTATAGATTTTCCTCCAATATCCACGACTTCATTAGCACTAAATAATTAACTAGGTTTCCAGTATCAGACATAATTTCCTCTTGTTGACTAGATCTTAAGTCCAATTAGAGAGTAATTGGTTATCACTGAGTTGTACATGCCACTACTCTTGCAACCTTAGGATTATTTTGTCATGTTGGCCATTGATGGTATGACTCAAAAATCATCACTGGGTAAAATTGTTGGTTGCCTCTCTCATTTGGAAGACTTTATGGTTAAGAAATATCTTTGTGACAGATGAAGACTGCTACAGAAAACCACAACCAATCAAAACGCAGAGTGTGGAGCCCAGTCCCAATGGATACTTCTACAAAACATTCCTACAGCTAAGATACAAGTAACATTGTGGAAGAAGGGGTAGAAAAATTGCAAAAACCAGGAGGTCCGGAATGTGTGGTGAAACTGTGTGTCCTAGTAATATCAGAAAATACACCATAAAGTATCACCAACACAACGATTCCAAAATGATTGGAACGAGGACCATGCCAAAGAAGACAGGGACAAGCCCATAAGGTCTCAGACCTATACAAAGAACTACAGGCAACTAAGGAATGCTGAGAATGTAGAAATAATATTCTCCAGGGAAGAGCACACCAATTGGTTACCCAATACCAATGGTCAGTTCTGAAAACATATATACTTAACATTATACTGATTAAGTAGCTTATACTTAAGAATATATATGTATGCTCATAAATCAAGTAACAACAATTAATGCAAAAAGACTGTATTTGAAAGAGCTAGGGTGAATATATGGGAGGGTTTGGAGTGAGGAAAGGAAACAGAGAAATGCAATTAAATTATGATCTCAATAATAAAAAAGAAAGTTATAAAAGAAGTGTTTGTAGCCTGAAGATGAACCTCTTTTAGTTCTGATTGCTCGGAAAATTAGGCAGGATAGAGGGGGACATTCTTTTTTTTTTTTTTTTGGAGAAAAAAAAAGTTTCCGCCTCCTCCCAGCCTCCCATTTCCCTCCCCCTCCTCCCACCCTTCTCCTCCTCCCCCCACACCTCTCCCCCTCCCTCTCCAGTCCAAAGAGCAGTCAGGGTTCCCTACCCTGTGGAAAGTCCAAGGTCCTCCCCCCTCCGTCCAGGTCTAGGAAGGTGAACATCCAAACTTGCTAGGCTCTCACAAAGCCAGAACATGAAGTAGGATCAAAACCCTGTACCATTGTCCTTGGCTTTTCATCAGCCCTCATTGTTCACCATGTTCAGAGAGTCCAGTTTTATCCCCTGCTTTTTCAGTCACAGTCCAGCTGGCATTGGTGAGCTCCCAATAGATCAGCCCCACTGTCTCAGAGGGTGGGTGCACCCTTCGTGGTCCTGACTTCCTTGCTCATGTTCATGTAAGGTATTAGAGAGGAAAATTGGATGAGAAGTCTTGAAACTGACAAGAAACGATGTTGAAGAAAATATTTTCCTAAGTTTTCTTAGATCAATGAATAATTAACACACCTGAACTGTTCAGAACTAATGATTGATTATAGGCCTTGGGAACCCTGAGTGTGTCATCACAGTCCTCAGATGCGACCTTAGGAAAGAATGTTCATTGAAATGTAAAACAGCTGGGTCTACACTTTATGACTTACAGGCTTATCACATCTGTCAGCAACGGCTTGCAGATGTCACATAACTGTTTTAACTGCAGTTCTAAAACTCAAAGGAATGTCTAGAGGTGATAAAAAACATGATTGGGTGACTTGCAGAGTTTTCTTCCAAACCATTCTGTACATCGTACACCCAAATGTGTGCAAACTCTTCTACACTGATTAAGGGTTTGAGTTTAAAATTTTTTGTCCAAAATATCAAGCAATAAATGAAATATTGTATATGTAAGATAGTTTACTTATAGACTTGGTGCATTTCTTTCAATTAAATTATTTTCTTAGTTATAAACTGGAACTAAATAGTACAAGCAAGGCAGCAGTACAGCTAAAATGATTCAAGATTTGAATCTTGACAGCTTCCTACCTGCAACGTATTTATTTCTCTTTTCGGCTTAGATTTGCTCAATATAACTCCAGGATATGTGTCTAAAATTATTTCTGCCAGATCACTTCCCATTTGTTTGTTGGTTAAACTTCCTTGGAGTCGGCAGCATTTATGCAACATATTTCCTATGGAGGCACTTTGACGGTATCAATTATTTAAATCTGATCAATTGCTCCATAGCTTGCCCTGGTCTGAAGTAGGAACAATTAATTTTTAAGATATTCTTACTTGGCAATCTGCAGAATATAAATTTAGTCAGGTATAAGAAGCAATGTTAATTAAAACATGTTCTGATGTGTCCTTTCAAGACATAATCTATATCAACAAATGACATTTTTACTAAGCTTACATAGGGAAATCAATTTTTTTCAAAGAAAACTAGAGACATCATCTTTCTATGTATCCCTGGCTCTCAAAGAACTTGCTCTCTAGATCAGGCTGGCCTCAAAATCAGAGATCTACCTATCTCTGCCTCTGCTTCCTGAGTGACTGGATTAAAGGTGTGTTCCACCACACCTGGCAAATTATATCATTATAATTGGTAAGACTGGTCATACTTTTTCTGATTCCATTGTTTTGTTTAAAGGTTTAGTATTATGCTATTTTATTTTATCTGCTGTCCACACTTGGTTTGCTATGAATATTTGACAAACTTCATGAATTTTGAAATAGCTGCCCTAACTGTACACAGTTTTTGAATGATTGACAGGATGCCCTAACTGTACACAATTTTTGAATGATTGACAGGATGCCTTAACAGCACACAGTATTCATTGTATTGAAATCATTTGCTGCAATGTAAATTAAGTGATCCCAGAGTGTACATTATTTTAGAAGAACATAATATGCAAATATGTGTGGTGGCGTAAATCTCCTTTATAATCTATATCATTGATGATCATGGTTTCTACTTTTTCCTCCCCTAGACATGTGCTGAGAACATCTAAGTTTCACATGCATGGGATATTAAATGACCATTCATTTTTATTTGAATTGAAGTTGCCTTTCTAATTGTATGTCTGGGTTTCTGAAAATAAACATTTTAAGTGAATATGTATTGAGTATAACCCTATCCTAATGAATCAGCTGAAGTCCCAGAATCATGGTTGCTTCTCATTGATCAAGTGTGCTCATTATCATTTTCCTCCTTGCTTTCCTACATTTCAACAGTTCCTTCTACATTCCTTTCTCTTCTTTGCTGTGGGAGAATGCTCTTTTGTACACTGCAAAGATTTGTCACTTATATTAATTTAATAAAACACTGATTGGCTAGTAACCAAGAAGTATAGACGGGGTGACCAGACTTAGAGAATTCTGAGAAGAGGAAAGAGAGAGAGATGCAGGCACAAGCCAGACTCATAGGAAACAAGATGAGAATGCCTCACTGAGAAAAGGTGCCTAGGCATGTGGCTAAACATAGATCAGAAATATGGGTTAATTTAAGTAGTAATAGCTTATTAATGATAACCCTGAGCAATAGGCCAAACAATTTGAAACTGAACAACTGTGGGACCAGGTGAGACAGAAACTTACGTCTATACTTCATTCCCCAGCTTTCTTCTATACTCCTGTTCTTTGATACTAGAAAGAACTTTTAATAGTAATGTCAAAACCGTAAAATAGTTTTATTTCAATCTCAAATGATTTTACACAATATTTTGAGATTATCAATCAATTAGTTGCTGAAAAATTGGAGTATATTACTAAACAAGTACCAAACAACCTCCGTGGGTGGCTAAGATATAGTACAGCATAAATTTTTCTCTCTGGCATATGTTGCCAATATTCTGGATTTCAGTCTCATTTTCAGTTGTTCATTTTAGCATGAATTTGGTTTTCTTTACTGTGTTTCCCCTTTCATGTTTGCAGTGACTCTTAGGGCTCCATAACATTATAGTTGATTGCAAGGAAGGATAAATGGAGGAGCAGGTTAGCGGTGTGGTGGTAATACCTCAACAAAAAGGCAAAGCTTCTCAAAAATAATTTTTTATTAGAACTGTCTTTTTTTAAAACCATCTTTAATTGCTGAGAAGCAAAAACTCAGTGACTTCCAACATGTCCAAATGCTCCTTATAAGGAAGAAATGGAGAATAGAATCTAATTAGAATACTGGTAGTATTGGTTGCATTTTTTTTTTGGTTTCTAGATATTTTATCTTTTTGTGACTTACAATCTTGATGTACTCTTTTTAGATTTGCTTACACAGTTAATGTTTTCAAAACATTGGGATTTTAGTAAGATTGATATTACTATGCATGTCCAAAAGATTTAAAACCCAATTTGCCGAAAGCATTTTTACATGAAATATTCATACAGATGAGGATTTGAACTCACTAGTTTTAATGTATCAAAAGTAGATGTACGATAGAGAAGGGAAAATCTTGGGAAGACTATTGCTCAGAAAGCACTAAAACAATGAGGTTTCATTTAAATAAAATAAAATTAGCTAAATATTATATTAGTTTTTGCAACATAATGGTATTCAGCACTCTTTCACTCTCTTGTTTTCTATGCATGATGGGAAAACAGAAAAATTTCTAGTATTGATTCTCCCTGAGAATTTTCTTTCATCTCTTACTGTATGGACCATGACCTAGCATTCTTCAGTCAAAATGCTGAGCTTTTGTATGAAAAGTGGGTTGTAATACTAGATCACAGCCATGTGCTATGATATTATGGCAAAAATAAAAGGCAAGTTGATAGGGAACTTTAGCCAATCACATTCTTAAATATTATTTGAAGTTGATCTGGTTAATTACAACTTTCAATCGACCACACCCCTTTAGCAAGTCATCAAGCCAGGTATATGATTACATTTTTTGGCACTGCTATAGCACCCCAGTTACACATGCATTGCAATCTCTCCTGGTAATAAATTAATGTTTCCTGTTCTCAAATGGAATCCTATGTCATTGGGTCCAATATGGCACTATGGAACTCTTCATGTGTGTTTAACAGTATGTATGTGTGTCACTTTTGAACTCTATGATTTACCTACTAAAAAAAAAAATTAAGAAAACCAGAAGCTTAAAAATGTGTTTAGTGCATTTGTAATGCTAATGAAAAATAGGAACACATTTCTCTATTTACTTGTTATCCTTGATATTTCACCCTATTGATTTCATGATTCTAATTCTTCAAAATTAGATTTATTTATTTTTATGTGAATGAATGTTTTTGTCCTCGTGCATGTATATGTGTATACCTTGTGTCTGCCTGGTGCCCTTGGAGGTCAGAAGAATTCTTCAGGTCCCCTAGATTTGGAGTGACAGGCAGTTGCTAGCCACCATGTGGGTGCTGAAAACTGAACCCAGAACCTCTTTGAGAACAAAACTCTTAAGTACTGTGCCATCATCTCTCCAGCTCCTATTATTCTAATATGTAAATAATATGTAAATCATAATATGTAAAACACTTTTTCACTACATAGGATGCATATTAAGTGTGATGGGACCTGGCAGGAAAAACATTTAAACTAGAGCTGATAACATCTATTCTTCCCAGAACATTTGAAATTTAAGCATTTTCTCACTTAATTTCCTTACAACGACTTGACTGGTTTACGTTACTTGAATTTTCACCTGCAATTGGATTATGTGCCCTTAATGTTTTGAACTGTTTTCATAGGATGATTTTCAAATGGGCTGATGTTTCCAAGTTGTCCACATTAGAGTTTACATTTAACATTGTTTTCTGATTTGGAAGATGCTCAATAAACAATTGCTATAGGAGAGGCAATCCTCACATAATTATCTGTTATTTTAATTTCCATGTAGTATGAAGTAAGAGGATGTTGCATGATTCTCGTGAGAACTTGTGGCATCCAGTGAGAATAGCCACTTTGTGGACATAAAGTTGGTGATCACAAGCGAAACGAATCATGATGAACCTCACTATTCACCAGCCATAGCACAGTTCCATAATTTTAATTAAACTCTAAACTGTAATCTATTAAAACTACTGCACAGTGAGTCGGCTTCTAAAATAGCTCAGTTATTCCTTTTAGAAACGGGGCCCCACAAGTCGATAATACCGATGTTGAGACATATAATGTGCTTTTTCCTTGGGGCTTTATTTTGCTCTGCTGTCTCATGGCAACACCATTTGTCATCACTGGAAATGCCAGGTCACTTTGCAAAAGTGATTTCAGGGGTAGTCAAATCAAGTTGCTGAAAATACTTTTAAAGATCATTCTGGTGACTATTATCATAAAATGTTTCCATAATAACAGGTTCAGTAATATTATAATTTATGTTTTTCATCCTAAATGACTTGCCAAATTTGAAAAGTCTCTCAGAACCAAATATAATTGCCAAATATACCATAAAATGCCTTTTTAATAACAAAAAGTATTTCTTAAAGCATAAAATCCTACTTTTAAGTAATAGTATTTATAGAAGCTACTCAGTTGCTTCAGAGAGAAGTGGACCTGCTTGTAGCTGGTATAACTCTTCTAAGTATTTCGAGGTCATTGGAATAAAAGGGATAAGATCCAAGTAACAACCAAGAGATTGAGCATTTACTCTAGTTTAATTTTCATAGTTACTGTTTTATAATCTTATATAATTGCCCGATATTTTGAAAATTGCCTGAGGAACTTATTTCTAACAGGGATTTTTTTTATCAAACATTGTAAGAGTATGCTTTATTGAATTTATTAACTGTGCATTACTAGGTAAACAACATTTTTATTTAGTATGGGATTTTAAATTTGACTCCCAAATAATTCAAGTACATTATCTTTAGTCATTATATTTTAAACTATTAGTAGAGATTATAGGATAATTAAAATCAAATAGATTTTGGAGTCAGAGTTGGTTTTTTTGTTGATGTCATTGTTTTTCTCCCTACGAAGTCTGGCTTCCTTGACTATAAACTGGGTAAACAATACATATTTTTGTTTGATGAAAAGTAAAACAATATATGCCTTTCTCGTTGTTGTCACAAAGTATCGGATGCACACCTTGTAAGGGAGGAAAGACATGCTTTTATCTCATGATTTAATAGAGGCTCCATGTTTTCAGACCCTTGGTGAAGAAGAGCATCCTGGCAGAGGAAACATTTGGAGGATCTTATTGTACGTACTTCATGGCAAACAGGAAGCAAGACAAAGAGGGGCAGAAAGTCTAGGATCAAGATAACCCAAGGACATTCCCTTGGTGACCAACTGCCTCCATAAAGGACCCACCTTCTAAAGTTTGCCAAATCTCCCAAAAATATTTCTTCCATCTGGGGTCCACGTAGACCATTTTACTCAAACCATTTCTCTTCCCACATTGCAAGGAAGCCCATTTAAACCAGAGTTTTATGCTTGTGTTCAGTTCCAATAAATCATTGACTCATTCTCCAATGCCTATCAAAATTGATAACTCCATAAGTTTCAATTACACTCCTGTCATGGCCCACAGGAGAGAAGGAAGATCTTCCAATCACTCATTTATTAATGCTGACTATGTTTGTTAGCTACATACTTAGGAGATATAGATAAAAATAACTCTTTTTAATACCAACACCCTTCATGTTGCGGAATCCATTTAAAGGTATCAGATTCTGTCTGTCATCCAAGGACACAGAAAAGGAACAAGTCCACTGTTCTTTGATAATAAGTTGAGACACCCTTGGGGTAGAACAACCCTTTCGCAAGGACTATATATCAGATATCCCACATCTCAGATATTTGCATGACGATTCATAACAGTTTCAAAATTCCAGGTATGAAGTAGCAATGAGAATAATTTAATGATTGGGGGTCACCAGCACATGAGGAACTGTATTAAAGGGTACCGTATTAGCAAGGTTCAGAAACACTGGTCTAAGAGATGGCTAGGACCATATTCTATCATATATGGTAACAGGGTGTCTTATTCTCTTCAAGCCCCTGTAACAAGATACCTTAGCACTGAGACCTGGGTACAGCAGAAATTTATTGTTCCCAGTTCTCGAGGCTGGAAAGTCCAAGATCAGGATGGTCATTGATCATACACGCCACCTTTCGGCTGTGGCCTCATACAAAAAAGGAGAGAGGGTAACTAGTTGTTCTTATTCCTTTTTTATCATAAGGGTTCTGAATTGGCTTATTTCATGCCATCTCGACACAGCATCAAGTCATTAGGGAATATGGAACATTATGTTATTGAATGCTTTTACCAGACTGGCTGTTGGGCAAGCCTGTGCAGCATTTTCTTGATTACTGCTTGGTGTCAATCCCACAGTGGTTCTTACCACTTCTGTGCTAATGGTCCAGGGTGATCTGAGAAAGCAGTTTGAACAAGTCACAAAAAACAACGAGTAAGCAGTACTTTTCGATGAGCCATTGTGGGTGGTCCCACCCATAGGCAGGTAGTCCAGGGTGTCTAAGGAAAGAGGTCTAAAGGCAAGCTATGAAAACAGAGCTATTGCATCCAGTAAAAAACGTGACACCTTTGTCAGCTCCTGCCTTGTTCCTGCCCTGACTTTTCATATTGGCCTGGAATCTGTAAACTGAATAATCCCCCTTTCCCCAAGATATCTTTGGTCATAATGTTGTATTATAGCCATAGAAACCTTGATCAAGACAGGTAATTATCTCATTCATGAGGTGTCACCCTCAAGACCTAGTTACCTTTCAAAGTCCCCAAACCCGAACACCACTACACTGAGGACTAGATTTCAATGTGAGTTTTATAAAAGTACACTTGCTAATCCATTGATTGGAGAAAGTACTAAGTTTTGTTCAGGTGGCAGTGATCAGTAGGGAAGAGAGAGTTTCAATCACAGCCTTTATTGATATATCTATGGACAAAGCAACGGTAGGAGGTTTAAATTGCTCAGGATTGAATAGTTCAAATAGTTTCAGTAGACCCTATAGTCTCAGGTTGACTCTTGTTGATGGGCAGCCTTCAACAGCAAGGTAGAGAAATATTGCCTCCTACAGAGTTGGAGTCAGATAGAGGAGGAACAATTCCAGGGAGAGAGAAGTTAAGACTGTAGTAATCCTCCTAGTTTCCTTAGCAACATCTTCTTGCTGAACTTCGTCGTTAGTTACACGGTTTTACCTCACTAATTACCTCACTAATTACCTCACTAATTACGTTTTCCCATCTTTCTTTCTTTCTTTCTTTCTTTCTTTCTTTCTTTCTTTCTTTCTTTCTTTCTTTCTTTCTTTCTTTCTTTCTTTCTTTTCGAGACAGGGTTTCTACATAGCTTTGGAGCCTGTCCTAGAACTAGCTCTTGTAGACCAGGCTGGCCTCAAACTCACAGAGATCCGCCTGCCTCTGCCTCCCGAGTGCTGGGATTAAAGGCGTGCGCCACCATCGCCCGACGATCAATTTCTTATTTGATATTATTACTCTAACAAGTTTAGGACTTTCGTAATTAAGTTAGTGGACTCCCCACTTCTTGGTCACGTTCGTTCTATACATGGCTTTCTCCAACTCATTCCACTGCAGCAAATTAAATTATGTAAGTAGAAGTTCATGAAGCTTTCTTTTATTTCATTTTCACCCCATGTCCAAATTGTCAGGAAGTCTAGTCTTTTGATTCAGTCTTGAGGATATTTCCAAGGTCTTGCCACTTTCTCCCAAGTACTGGAGTCTCTGATCTAAATGCCAATGTCTAAAGGAGTCTATACTTACATTCTATAGAGAATGTTAATCTCAACACAGGTATAATGATCACTGAGGATATAAATCATATTGCATTTCTAGTCTATTCCATGTGAGGCCCTAGGATGGCTCTCTGCTTAAAACAAGGTTTTTAAAGAATGATAACGATGAAGTTAAAAACTGGAGTTTTCAAATTCTAATGCTAAACTAAGTTTTTTCTCTTTCTTATTTTATTTGATTTTATGTCTTGATTTAAAAAAAACTGTGTATGAAAACAGCTTTCTAGAAGCTCGATGATTTTTGCTCTCATATTAATATTTATAGTCCCCCTATAACTGTCTGTGCAGGGCAAAGGAAAGGGGCTGAGATTAGTATTTTCATTTGCATATTTGGCTGCATCAGCATCTTCTCTCCTCATTGTTCCTCCTGTCACTCCTGTCATAAATGATACCTCCCTGAAGCTTCCATCTGGACTGTGTTTTGTTATTATATCAATTATATCTTGAATGAAGATGCATTGCTTAATTCTCTAATTTCATATTTAGTATTAATCTGTTGCAGAGCTATATCCAGTTGTTGTTTAACATGAACTTGAATGCATGCTATTATTGCTTAAGCACTTGGGAGCATCTCCTTTTGCATCTGTGAAGTTCATAGCAGTTCTTGAATCAAAAAGCCTAATGAGTTTTTCTGCTTTAGAAAACCCTAGACAGTTGTTCCTCAAATACTCCTGTCTCTCTTTTCTGTCTAACATTGATGTGGTGGTGTGAATAAAAATGGTCCCCGGAGGCTTCTAGGGAGTGGCACTATTAGGAGTTGAGGCCTTTTTGGAGTAGATGTGACTTTGTTGGAGGAAGTGTTCACTATAGGCAGGCTTTGAGGTTTCAGATGCTCAAGTCTGACTGGTGTGTCACTGTCACACCTGCTGCATGCAGATTCAGATGTATAGCTCTCAGCTACCTCTCCACCATGTCTGCCTGCAAACAGCCATGCTCCCCACCATGATGAGAATGAACTAAACCTCTGAAATCGTAAGCCAGCCCCAGTTAAGTGCTTTCTTTTGTAAGAGTTGCTGTGGTCATGGTGTCTCTTCACAGCAATTAACACTGTATAACCTCTGATAGTCAGCTAAAATTAAAGCAGGTCACTTCAGTTATATCCCAACATGCCACAGTGTATTGTCTGGAGCCCTTGCTAGCTCTGGCTGGTTTGATCCACATTTGTTGACTGGGAGTTGACATTTAGTAGGTACACTTCAGAGACAAAAGTTTAAGGTGCCTCTTTCTGGTTTTGAAAGTCCAGTTTGGGTATTGTCAGCACTCTGGGACTGCTGAAAGCATACTTATGCTTGTCAAAAAGATTTCATTGACTTATTTTCATCTAATCCTATGCACATGTACTTAAACACTTTGTTTCCTGATTTTTGAATTCACTTCATAATCATTTTATATGTTCTTTATTTTGATTCATGTTAGTGTCCAGCAAGTTTATTCTCTCATCATTCTTATTCTCCATGCCCTCAAGAATCTCTCTTATCTGACTGTCAGTGACATCGCAAACACCAGAGATTTTCATTCTAGTCTTATAAAAATGCTGCAAGTCTCATTTTAATATATAAACTATTTCCCATTGATATTATTAGTATTTAATTTCTAGTATTAAATACTATTTATTTTTGATAACGTACAATTAGAAACAACTAAGGGAAGAATGACTTAATTAAACTCATGCTCCATCATGGTAAGAAAGCCATAGGAGCTAAATGACGTCTTCGAAAACAGGTTTCATAATTATGTGAATTAATGGATTAAAATCAAGAATTTCTAACACAGGAGAAGGTTTCTCATCTAATTGTCTAACAAATAAGGGCTATTTATTCTCACAATACTTCACTGTACTATAATTTATGGTGCTAAGATTTTTTCCAGGAAGTTATCTTAGTTTCATGTGTATTTATAAGTGTTTGTGATTTAGTTGTGTCTTTACCATTTTCACTAGCTTTCTTCTTTAAGGTAGATAACTGGGATGCAGGCTCTTAGTAGAAAGTTCTATTACTTTCAGTAGGAAATTCTCCAGAAGCATTTAAATGTATTTCAATAATAGTTGATTTATAGATAAGTGATTGCAACTCTGGTGTGTGTGTGTGTGTGTGTGTGTGTGTGTGTGTGTGTGTGTGTGCAGGTGTCCATGCAGTTAGCCATACTTTGGAAGCCAGAAGCCGGAGGTTGCCACTGGGTATCTTCCTCAAATTGTTTTCCCCATTATTTCATGAGATTGGGTATCTCAATGAACCAAGATGTCACTGGATAGACTGACTGGGTATTAAGCCCTAGGGATCTTCTGTCTCTGTCTTCTCTGCACTGTGATTACAGGCAGATACCATGCCCAGCTTTTCACATGGGTACTGGAGATCTGAATTCAAGTTCTCTTGCTTTTGTACCTCGTGCTTCACTGATCAAGCAGCACCTTAGCTCTGTTATTATTGGTCTTGTTCTGGATGGGATAAGCTTGGGAGTCTAGAAAAGAGCTGAACAATTACTAACTGAAGATGAATGCTTAGAAGGAGCCTGGTTGGCTTCTAAGAATGATCATTTGATGGTGGCCATGTCAAAAAGGGCTTGACCCTGAGCATTTCAAGAGAAAAGCATTTGACAATACAGATAGCAGTAAGGTCTAGTATTTGAATAATTCACAGGCTAAGAAGTAGCTGTTATGGAAAGGGCTCATATTTGTATCTAAGATTTGGAAGAAAAATGCATTTCCTAGGAACAAGTTACCCACCCAAGCAAAGCACCAAGTCCAAAATGGGGCTGACTTGGGAATCTACTGACAAATGCAGCTTATATCTTTCCCGACATGGATCAAGATTGATAATCACATTTAATTTAGTTTTTGTCAGCATGGAAGTGTTCTAGTGCCAACTGCCAAGAATGAAAGTGTGCATGCCCTGATGCTCACGACTGTCTGCTATGATTGATGCTTGGTACTTGCTCCTCTAAATACAAGTTTAGTGCCAGGAAGTACGTTAAAGCTCTAGTGTTCATTTGGTAAAGCAGCAAAGCAATAAAGTGCATCAGAAGTCAGAATGATTAGAAAAAAAATATCCTATGAAGAAAATCAGAGACAGTTGAAAGATTTGCTCACTAAGATGAGCCTTCAGCTATGTAATCATGCGTTACTAGTTTCTGTCCACTAATGATGCACTTGCACATTCGCTGCATTCCATGTCAGTGACCGTTTTTGTTTAGAATTCTGTATTAAACAAGCCTATGTTATTGAATGGATGTTTACCAAAGAAAATGTTGTGATGTAAACTACATCATCTCAGATTATGAAACACAGAAAACCTTCAGTTGAGATTGTGCATTCATCTCTATGAAAAAACAAAAAGGAAAAGAAGAGACAAAATTTCCCCAACAGACATTGACTCTATAAACTTTCTGAATTTAAGTTGTTCTAACAAAGAATACTAAGGGGCCAAATGCTTCGGTTTGTGATAGTTTCAGGTTGTTTAAAGAGGCTGTTGCCCATCAAAATTAGGAATAAATATATGTTGAGGACATGTGAAAAAAATTAGACTCTGAGGAAGCTATGAAGAAAGGTAGTTGAAGATATATTCAGAAGAAGAAAGAGATCGTTTAAAATTGATCACAAGATGATGTGGAATAATGGTAAATGTTACTAGTGAGTACGTGCTGTATGTGTGTGTTGAGAATAGCATTTTGGGTTCATTAATCTCTCTAATGAATAAATGAATACTTCAGAATTTCCATTAGAATTTAGTTGCCTATGGTTGAACCAATATTCTTCTGTTGGGAGTAAGCTTTGTTTTTGATTGTGTCTATTTGTTATAGTTTTAACAGATCAAACCTTTGGTTTGAATTAAATGCCTTGTGATATAAATTGTATCTATGCTCATATAAGCACAGATCCAGGGATTTCACATCTTCTAACTTTCATAGTGATTATGATCTATTCAGTTTGCAATTAGCATGTATTACATTGAGGACTAGTGTCATATGTGTGACTTTCTTATAGATTTTTGTTTGATTGTTTTGTTTTTCAAGACAGAGTTTCTCTGTGCAACTTTGGCTGTCCTGGTATTTTCTTTGTAGATTACGCTGGCCTCAGACTCAGAGAGAGACCTGTCAGTTTGTGGGCCAGCACCACCCAGTTGGATTTTTATAGATTTAACATTAACAACCTAGTGAGATGGATTTACAATGTGGATATTCTCATGTAGAAAAAAGAACATGTTAAGAAATAATTGTTTTATCCATTAGCTTATTTTTCTGTCTATTAGCATACACCCACCCTGTATCTCAGTTAAGTGATCTGTATTTTAATCCCCTTTCTTTATGTGTCTGGTTATCATTTCATTTACTGGGTGCTTCTTATGTGTCAGACATTGAGCGTGTGCGTCTAATTAAAATGAATTTATTAAAATCTTTGATTTTTTCATTTGATATTATTGCCTAAATCCTCGAGCACTCTATCAGTAAGTCATCTTTTCTCTTTCTCTAAAATGCATCTTAAATCCATGTTTTCCTTGCATTTCAACTGTTAGTTAGTATTATACTCTGTTCTCATGATTGCAGAAAAAAATCTGACTGGTCTTCTTCATTTTCTTCTCCTACTCCTCTTCTTCCTCTTTTTCCTTCCCCTTCTCCTCCTCCTTCATTGTTTTGCATCTTCAAGTCAAATCTGTCCATGGAAGACAGAATGTTTCTCTAATTGTGAAGAAACACCATCCCTAGATAATGCTAGCACGGAGTATAATGCAACCCATCCTGCTTTGACCACTAAGTACTTCTGTGGTTTATATTTCCACCACGCTGCCACATACACCATTTTCAGAAGAATGTTGCTTTTTCTTTCTGTCTGTTTTGTAATCGCATTCTTTTCTGAGAGCTTGGAATGTTCTTCCTTAGATGAGCATGGCTGGATCTGCTTTGTGTTGAGGGTCCGGCTTCAATGCCAATTCCTTAGGGGGGTATACTTTCTTTTTCTCTTCCAAAGTAACCACCCACTTCCTATCATGGCCCTCTATTTTCAGCATAATTTTGATTATTTTTTTTCTTTATTCGCATATTTTCTAATTGACTTTATCTCCCTCTATATAAAAAAACTCCAAAGCTTTGAAGGATCCCATTCATAGCTGAATGCTCATAATTTAGAGTGAAATTTATTTTTCTTCATTTTCTTTGTCATATCATTTTCTTTTCTATTTTGAGAGAGGGTCTTACTGTATAATTGAGCTTGGCTTGAAACTTGTTGTGTTACCTTGTAACTCTTCCGATTCTGCTAGGATTACTGACACATGCCACCCACAGATTAAAGTGATTTCTTACACTGTCTATAAACATTTAGTATTTATATTCAATTGTAAACTTTTTATAAGTTCATGGAATACTATTTTAAGTTTAATCACATTATTATGATCTGATAGATCTTAAAAGCCAAGAATTTGCTTAGGGTTATATGAGTGTCATGTGATGTCAGAATGTGTTGTCAGCACTCTTAAAAACTGAGGGATGATTACCCCAGGTGAGTATTACTCCTGGAAGAGGCTAATATGGTTCTTGAAGGATGGTTTAGCTCCCACAAGAACAGGCGGCACTGTAGCACAGTGAACTGGCTCCTTACTCTTCTCCTTTCTCTTTCCCATTTAAAGTCTTTGCCATGTAGATGCCATCTGCCACACTAGGTGACTAAGCCAGAAGGCCTTCACAAGATACCCCTTGGTTTATTGCCTGATCTTTGATTTTAGCCCTCAAAACTGTGTTCCAAATAAATATCTGTTCTTTGTAGACTAGCCACAGCCAAGATTTGAATAACACTAAATATGAACTAAGGCAATATGAATATCTAAGTAGCATACTTGCCAGGCATATTTAAGGCCCTAGATTCATGCTGAGCTCCACAAAGGAGCAGCTGCAGTTCCAGGAAAGCCTATTCCCTTTAAAGTCAGTGATAAGATGTGGGGGTATATGTCAGTAATCTCAGCAGGGTGGGGGTGGAGGCAAAAGAGGGTCCCCAGACCAAGGCCAGCATAGATTAAATAGCCAGACTGCTTCTCAAAAACAAAACAGACAAGCAAAGAAGAATGAACCAAAATCTAATCACATATGCATGTATGATTTTTAGAAATTGTGTAGCATATCAATCAGTTATGGATCTGCCCATAAATATTTGTGATTAACTGAGTTTAAATCTTGCCCAGAAGTAAACTTTGAGAGTTATTTGAAGGAAGAGTTTTCTGAGGGAGGGATTCTAGTTTAACTGGCAAGGAGATGACAAAGTGGGACAGGATAGGAAAGGATTGCCACTAAGGAAAGCTGAAGCTTAATTCTATGGGCGAACCCCGGAGGATGGTATAGAACACGTGTCTGGGTGTAATCCTAACTTAAAGCACAGAGACTGATGCATATAAATTTACTCACCCATTCTTGTTAGTCACGGGTTTAGCAGCCAAGGGCTATTTTAGGGGCTTTAATCCCCCAAATGCCCATTGTGCTGTAAGTGGGCATTGTGACATTAGGCAACACATGGACACTCAACAACAAAATGCAGATGCTGATGACGGAAACTAGACTGAAATTTACTGAAATTGGAAGGATCTGAACATACTAGGGGAAGCAGCTTCTTAACTTTATTAACTACCCACATGTGTGGTAATCTACATGCATTTGTGTGAGTTTACAACTGATTAGGAACAGCAGATGAGAGTAACTAAGTGAAAATCAAATATATGAGGTAACAAATCCAACAGTAGCATTAGAATGTAGACAGTATTATAAGAATACTGGCCTTTATGTGAATATATACATTGGTATAGATAATAAGGCAATTTGTATTAAGAATTGTAGGTGTACTATCAAAAGTTATGCACAAGCATGCACACGTGCGGGCACACACACATGGCGATGTTACTATGTAACCTAAACTGTTGTGGTATTCATAGTCTTCCAGGTTACTAAGTATTTGTGTTATAGTCATACACTCCAAACATAGAGAAAGTTACAACTCTTCTTCAGGATGTGTCAGTAACACACTAAATCTTTCTATATTTCCTTGACTTATTCACCCTCATCTCACACTGACAGGTTTTGTTTGTTTGTTTGTTTTGAGATGGGGGTCTTTCTATATAGCCCTGGATGTCCTGGAGCTCACAGTGTAGACCAATGTGACTGGGACTCACAGAAATCTGCCTTCCTCTGCCTCTTCAGTGCTGGGATTACAGATGTGCACCATCATGGCCTGGCTTACTTAGAGACTTGTGATAACTCAAACCCACCTGTATTATACTAAATAATGACCTATAAAGATGAGCGTGTGCTGTGACCTAGATAATGAATGACTTCCTTCATTGCACTACCCTGCATTAGCAGATGTTACCAAGTTAAGATTCTTGAGATGAGAAGAATGTGATCTGGGCCGTAGATGTGTAATGGAGTCCAGTGAGTACCTTCTGGTATTTCTACATTCTTTTGTCCTGCAACAAGAATTTGGATATATGGATAGTGGTGAAGAAAGACAAGTTATTAGGAAAGAAACCATTGCCAAGAAAGGAAATAGGTCAGAACTCGGGGAAAGATCAGAGGCTCAGTGGCTCCAAGCAGAGAGGGTTATAATATTTTATGGCTCATTTGCTTAGTGCTGGTTTTCCTCTCACATGCTGTCCCATGCATGTTGGCTTATTCAGGGAGGTTTCTTGTCTTTCTCCTTGACTAATGGTTTCTTTTATCTTCTAATTTTGACCTTACTCCCTACCCTATTCTCCTGTACCTCTGGGTGGGCCCAGTGTCATAATGTGGGTCCTTATAAGTGTGATACAGAAGGTAGAGAGTTGGCTTCAGAGTAATGAGATGGACCAGAATCCTCGGATCATGACTGGCCTTGGAGGCAGTAAGGACAAGAGCCAAGCGGTGCAGACAGCTTCTTGACATTGGAAAGGCAAGATGGGATCCTTCTGTAGACCGCAGCACAGGCCCCATTGACACGTTGACCCCAACAGAATCATTTTCAACGTCTTACCTCTACGTTGTAACATAATGCATCTGTGTTGTTTTAAGCAACTCTCCTTGTGTAATTTATTCTAGCAGCAACAGGAAACCGTTATTTTTCCTAATCAAACACAGCGATATAAAGTCTTCTTTCCTCAAGTGAAAACAGTATAAAGAATTGCGGTTTTAAAACTGTGGCAGCCCTTCCATTTTCTGTATATATCCAAGTTGTTATAAACGCTAAGCTACAAGAAGAGATTTGAACTGTAAGTAAGTAACAGTGGGTTAGAACTCTTCCTAGTTACTCTCTATTAGCTCTCAGATAGTTTTCCATTTCTCGTAGCTTTAAGTTCAACATCAGGAGTATGAGGACAGCAACTTTTCTTTTAGAAGTTTGTTGTATTAATTTGCATAATTCATCTTAAAAAACTGTACTGTAACCAAAAAGTCTGTCAATAAAATATTAAGAGGTTCTCCTGAAAAAATAAATACATTGCAGATGGCAAAGCAGGGCACACAGTCTTGTTTGTCTCTCACACAATGGTAGTTGCGGAAGTCATCCCCAAAGTCAAACATTCAAAAGATAGAAACTATGTTATGTAGTTCTCAGTAGAGTGTTCGTAAATCAAACTAGCTGCGTGTATCTGCAGCATGTAAGCCAGCCTGGTTTATGAATGGATGGATGCAGTAACCTCAGATACAGAACACATTTTCACTTTGGAAGAATTAGAAGACTGAATTTTAGCTTTGGCTTAAAAATGTTGGTAAAATTTTTGTGTGTGTTTTCCTCTCTGCATCTATCTTAACATGAACAAAGATGCCTTGGGGGTCACACACACACACACACACACACACACACACACACACACACACACACAAAAGAATCAATGATCTCTGATGAAAGGGTCAACCTAAATTCCAGTGACCAAAAGAGCTGCCTGCTGACAACTTTGTTGCAATCCTCCAGGCTGCCACAGAGTCATGGCTGAGGAATCCACACAGCTAATGAATTCCATAAGGTGTTTCTCTCTTCTTAAGCCCGAGGCATGCAGCATTGCTGCTCCTTGTTCAACAGTGCAGACTCTAGCTCATTCTTGACACCCACTGCCATTTCCTGTCCCTCCCCAAAGTCAGCACCAAACAGAACAACAACGCACAACTTTCAATTTAATTTCCAACAGCATCCCCTGCCCCCAGCTGGTAGGAGCACCACGGCTGCAGCCCTGAAGTATCTCGCTAGGGTCATACGAGAAACGCGGATAGATAAAGCAAAGCTCCACCACCTTAAGGATTTCACTTCATTGCTAGCAATTCTAACAAACTGTCTTGGACGTGTTTATCTGTATTTATGTCCATCATTAAGTTATAAGTAAGCATGGCTGAACAAAAAACGTGCCTCACGTTGTACTTTTGTTCTTAAGATAATACCAGGACCTGGACATTGGTATCATCTTACAAACAAGGAAACATTTCTAACAGTGACCAACAATGCAAACAAATGGCATGACTGATGGTTTGGAAAGTTAAGTCTCTGTGGCATTCTACTTTTTATTATTATTATTATTATTATTATTATTATTATTATTATTATTTCAATTCTGCGGGGGAAATGCTTCTGAGTTAAGTGTGAGAAGAATTCTTGATGGAGAAAATGTGCACACTTATATCATAAGTTTGACATTTTTATTAGAGGAAGGATTTTATTAGAGGTTTATTTCTAGTGTGAGAATAATGAAGTAACCATCCCAAGGAAATTAGAGGTTAAGAATTTAAACATAATTTAATATAAAATTTTAGTCATATTACTAATATTTTAGTAAGGATTTTATATTGTACTTCCCATATTTTGTAGAAACAAAATTGTACGAGGTGTGATATTTATCCATCTGTTTGGTTTTCTTTTGTCACATATCTCAAATATAGAAGAGGGCCAAGACCCAAAGCCTTCACAGTCACTGAAATTTCTTACAACTTGCCTTATGTTGATATGTGTGTATGTGTGTGCCATATATATGTATCACATATATGTATGATAACATAAAGCCTGCACATACATGCACGCACTCATATAAAAGCATATGCATGCAAACATGCATATATACATGCCTACACACCACATTTACACATACATATGCAAAAATAGTTGCACATTCACACACCCAGACTTGTATAAGAATGTACAGAATAATCTTATTCATATATGTTTGTGTGTGTATATGTGTCTATTATTTATTTATTTATTTATTTTATTAAAAATTTCCACCTCCTCACATGTCCCTCCCTTTCCCCCAACCCCTCTTCTCCTCCCTCTCCAGTCCAAAGAGCAGTCAGGGTTCCCTGCCCTGTGGGAAGTTTAAGGTCCTCCCCCCTCCATCCAAGTCTAGGAAGGTGAGCATCCAAAACAGACTAGGTTCCCACAAAGCCAGTACATGCAGTAGAATCAGAACCCAGTGCCATTGTTTTTGGCTTCTCAGTCAGCCCTCTTTGTCAGCCACATTCAGAGAGTCCAGTTTGATCACATGCTCCATCAGTCCCAGTCCAGCTGGCCTTGGTGAGCTCCCATTAGATCAGCTCCACCATCTCAGTGGTTGGGCACACCCCTCAAGGTCCTGCCTTCCTTCCTCATGTTCTCTCTCCTTCTGCTCCTCATTTGGACCTTGGGAGCTCAGTCCAGTGCTCCAATGTGGGTCTCTGTCTCTATCTCCATCCATCGCCAGATGAAGGTTTTATGCAAGAAGGTGATATGCAAGATATTCATCAGTGTGACTATAGGATAGGGCCAGTTCAGTTGCCCTCTCCTCAGCTGCCCAAGGAACAAGCTGGGTACATTTCCTTGGACACCTGGGAACCCCTATAGAGTCAAGTCTCTTGCCAACCCTAAAATGGCTCCCTTAATTAAGATATATACGTCCCTGCTCCATCCCAACCATTCCATTCCCCCAAGCTCTCCCCGTCCTCCCCTTCTCACTTCTCTCTTCCCATCTCCTCTTACCCCCACTTAACCCCCACCCCCAAGCTCCCAATTTTTGCCTGGCAATCTTGTCTACTTCCAATATCCAGAAAAATAACTATATGTTTTTCTTTGGGTTCACCTTCTTATTTAGCTTTTCTAGGATCACGAATAGTAGGCTCAGTGTGGGTATTAGTGATCTGCTAGGGTAGTAGATGAACATTCACCCTCAGGCTTTATTTTAGTACTTAGGATTAAATATGTGCCAGCGTTATCATCATGATTTTTAATAAGGACAAGTTTAATTTGTTTAATATTTTTTCTTTCTGTTTATTTCTCTTTCTCCTGGAAAATATATTTATTTCATATTTAATTTTTCTCAAAACAGATAATTTAAACTTAGGTAAAAATCAAAACCAACTAGTTCTAGGGTTGGTGAGATGAGTTAGCAGGTAAAACTGCTTGCTGTCCTAGCTTAGAGACATGACTGAGTTCAGATCCCCAGCACCCATTGGGCATAGTGGAGGGGTCTTTAATCCTAGCATTTGGGCTGCATGAAAGATGGGGCCCGGTAGATCTCCAGAGCTTATTGGTCAGCCAGGCTACCTAATTGGTGAGATCCTGATTCGGTGAGGAACAATCTTATCTCAAAAAGAAAGGTGAAGAACCAGCGATGAAGAATGGAGTGTTATCCTCTGGCCTCCCCTTGCACATGCGTCCGTGAACAGGCACTCGCCCATGCACATATATGCATACGATCATGTCAACATATGCATACGTCATGCATCCACCCCCACACACCACAACTGGTGTTTTACATTTCTAAGTAATTATACATTGTTTATTGATCTATAGCAAGTTTCCATAAGTTCTCAGAAAATGTATTATTCAAAATTTTTAAAAGAACTATTTGGGATTTTTTTTCCTTTTTTTTTTTAAGAAAAGAAGTACGTCTTTTCATGGAATATTTTTGGATTAGTTAATATTTCTAAATTTTATTTCAGCTTATATTAACACTTAACTGTTCCTATGTGCAAAAATCGTCTAAGAGACTAACCTACATTTAGTTTACAGAGTGTATGCTTCAGCTGTTCTTTCTTTGCATTTTCCAAGGTTTTCAATCTTTTGATGATCTTACAGAGAGAGAAACTGGGTTTCAGTATTTAAGCTACTGTCCGCCACCCTGGAATATTCTTTATTGTCAAGATGATTGGTTACATTTAGGTACATTTTCTTCTTCTCTCTTTGATATCACTAATATTGCCCTGCTTCTATATGCTTTTAGTCTTTACTGTGATCATAGAATTTAGATTGTCACATGATGGCTATACATTTTATTCTCTTAAGAATAAAAATGACAATTCATCTTCTTATTTTATTCATTTTTCCCAGCTTGATTACAGTTTTCCTTTCCTCTTCTCCTCTCAGTACCTCCCATCTATTCTGCTTTTTTTTTAAAGATTTATTTATTATGTGTACAGCATTCCTCCCATGTGTGCCCGCAGGCCAGAAAGGGGCGCCGTGTCTCATTATAGATGGTTGTGAGCCACCATGTGGTTGCTGGGAATTGAACTCAGGACCTCTGGAAGAGCATTCAGTGCTCTTAACCACTGAGCCATTTCTCCAGCCCTGCTAATCTTTTGTTTATTGATTTTTATTGAGCTGTACATTTTTCTCTGCTCCTCTGCCTGCCTCTCCCCTCCCTTTCAACCCTCTCCCAAGGTCCCCATGCTCCCAGTTTACTCAGGAGATCTTGTCTTTTTCTACTTCCCATGTAGATTAGATCTATGCATGTCTCTCTTAGAGTCCTCAGTGCTGTCTAGGTTCTAAAGGATTGTGATTTGTGCTCATCTTTTTATGTGATTGACTTTCCAAGTTCCTTAGATCAATCTTTATTTTATATTGTTTCATTAATTGCTTATTTTCTCCCTACACAAGCTGCTTTCTCTTTTGCAAATTTCCTTTAACTACTATTCATGTGTCTTTTATTTTGGTTTCATACCGTATACCCCTTCAAAATCTGTTCATTTCCCTTCCGTGTTGGTTTGCTTTGCCTTTCGTTATGGTGAATAGCCTTTACTTCCATAATTACTCATGACCTATTTATACAGAAAATACAGAAAAATCTTTCTCTCCCCTTAAAAGAAATGTTATCACATGATAATGATATCTAAGATGTGGGGTTAATACAGAGCTAATTCAATGCAGTCTGGATAAAGCCTAAAATTTTAGGAAGTTCCGATACACACGCTAAATGATTTTGTACATATCTTAAATGGCTTTACCAATCTCAGTTTCTTTACTATATTGATATTTGTTTTTGTTGCAGTCTTTAAAAAAAAATTAGTGTAGGCTAGAAAGAGCAGTTAAGAGCACTAACTGCTCTTACAGAAGACTTGTGTTCAGTTCTCAGGACTGACATTGGACAGCTCAAAAACGCCAACATTCCTAGTGCCAGGATTTTAGATATGCCGTTCTAACCTGGATGCTCCTGCACACAGATGCTGTACATTAATCCACACAGCCATATACATACAAACATAAATCTAAAAATATTAATGTAAATTCAAGATTTGTCAAAGAAAATAATTATTGCTGGGCCCAAACTGCTTCTCTCTAAAATCTGTTTAATGAAGCACACCTTGGTTATTACGTGTATGACAAATTTAAGGCATCTAATCTTTGTTCCTGACACTGGGCTTCCAAGTGCATTCTTCATATTTTTTGAATGAGGACTGTGGTATTTTTTTTTAAAAAAAATGGTGTTTTCAGTTTTACATCATTTGCTTCTGCCTTAATATACTTTCTTAATTATTCAAAAAACACTGACATCAACAAATAATTATAATTAATTCATTTTCTATACCCAGACCTACTAAAGAAGAACATTTTCAGTTTGTTATGTGAGTTCGCATCTATCTTGACTTGCTTATAAGTGCATCTCATTCCCGCGTGCTTCTGTCTTTAATGCTTTTATAAACCACATTGCTGAACCTTATGCATGATGTAACAGGATACGGTCCCATGATATATTTCCATGATGTCAAGGCTTTGAATTATGTAAATGGAAACATGAAGCAGAAGCCTGCCACTTGTTCAATATGCGCTATCACGTGGCATTATGCATAGTCAAGTGAGGCTATCTATCTCCCTATCTGCATTTTTGCAAAGTGCATATCTCTGCGGTATCTATGCACTCAGGCAGTAAGTTTCTGCATCTGGCTAATAAACCCAGCAAACAAAAGTTTATCTACATCTGGCATCTGCTTTCCTTTTGTGAATTTCCATGAATAACTAATGCATGGTGACCTTTGATAATTTTTGTGTTTGCTTAGAATTTCAATGGTGGTTCATGTTATTTCTCTGATGCTGGGCATTTCAATATGACAACCAACCTCTTCATGGTTACTTGCCTCACATTGGAATTCCTAGGCTTAACCACCCAAATGTTACTACTCAGACTTAAGTTTTACACATGGGCCACACTAACTGGTACAACTTTCCACAATATAATAAACTCAAACAAGATAAGATGAGAATTATGAAGATTGTGGTCAGAGTTAAGGATAAGTTTTCTCTCTTGTATGTTACAGTGCAGGAAGCTAATAAACAACACACACTGTCCTGGGAGGATGGTGCTGTTCTAGATCTCATTTCTCTTTTCTCCTCTTTGTCCTTAGCTTCCTTTTTCTCTTTTCCCCTCTTCCCTGTCATCCTTTGCTTTTGACTTTCTGGTCCTAATGTATCATGTGTTTTTCTTAGTGAACAGAGAGTTTCCCAAAAGGCAGACATTATTAGCCTGATATGAATTAATTTTCCCTCCTTCTAGACAGAGTCTAGGCAGAGAATGGGCAATACAGGTTTACCTAAAGTAGGCAGAATGGAAGGTATTTTTGTCCCCTCTGCTTGTCACATTAAATTGATGGGGGGAAAAAAAACTCAAGGAACTAAGAAATAAAAATTTATCTGCCAGGTATCTTCCTTACTGTCTCTTACAAGTTACTTATCTTCTGTTATGTGGATCTCACCCCTCTACATTACATTCCCGAAAACTTACAGATTAGAAAGAACTGCATCTCAGGAACCATTTCTTATATTGGACTGAGGCTTTTGTCTTTGTATACTGGCTCTGATTACATAAACTGGGTAATTGAAAACATGTCTTCTGCAGGTCAACACAATAAGTGCATGCAAAATGATGATACATCTTTTGTTTGTTTTTCATGCTGCATGTCTATCCACAGTGCCATTAATAACACATTAGGCAGTCTGACTTGTAGCTGTTGTTATCCCATTGTCTTGAAGTACAACAATCGCAATTATAATTGGACACCATATGGCATTTGTCAAGGGCCTAGGTCATACCCAGGCAGGCCATGGCACAGCTTTAGCAGGCTGTCATATGTATGTTTTGTAATAAATTTGTCAGGTCTTTCCACTCCATTTCCCATGAATCCTTGATAAAGAAGGTTGTGTGCACATTTATTGAGACTATTGTTTACACGATTGTCCCTGGAACCAGATCTAAAATTTCCATAGGCTGGCTGCAAAGCCCAGAAATAACCCCGTAGTTCTTGACAGATTTGGGTAACATGTACTGCAGACAGAATGCTGTAGAGACTCATGCCACATAGAATGCTCGCCCACCAAATTGTCAAGGACTTGTGAGCCAGAGTTTAAAAAGACGGACTCGAATTTATATATTTTAAACAGCATGTGTTTGTGTGCATTCACTTTCAACAAAGGCTTTAGAATGACTGTTATAAGGAAGATAGTAGCAGTGGTCATGCAGGCAAGTAACTGGGCAACTGGGTAACTCAAATCAGACATGATAAAATGTCTTCAGTCCTCAAGGAAACAGTGACATGCGCACATCCATAAGGATCCGTGATCTAGTGTATGGCTCAGGGCCTTCTGTCACTGTCTTTGTATTTTGTTTCATCAGCTGGGTGGAGGAAGCTCATCAGAAACCATCCACTCAGACAGGAGTTATCCAGGAGCGCACTACCGCCCGAGATACAAGGGCATTTCAGTATTGCACAAATAATGTAAGATCGTCTGGATAGATAGTGCAGATTCTAGAAGAAAAACATCATGGAAGAGAGTTTGTGCTTTTCCTCTCCAACTTAGTAACTTATTCAGAACTTAACTTCTCTTTAAACTTCAGGTTTATCTTATGCATTCTGACGAGCTCTAGTTTGAAGTGTATGAAATCATCATGTATTCATAAGTAGCCCTGATTCTGGTCAAGATAAAAATGAAAATATTCATATCTCTAAAGATGAAAATTACATTTGTAATATTAGGCTGTGGCTTCTGACAGCTCAGCGGCTGCATGCTGTAGGATGCCCTGAGGCCCGGGGGCATTTTTACTGAACTTTGCACATATAATCTATTATATTGCCTCTCAATTGGACCTAAGTTTCCTAAAGAATGAAGTCATTTTCCTTAATTTATAGAAGATTATTCTCATGTCGTAAGGAAATTTTAGTCACAAACATTGCAGGATTTATAAGAATACAAGATGATTTTCCTCCGTAAAATGTGTGCCGGCTGTCCAAGCTTTTCCAGATGCTCTGATCAGCCTGTATATCCTAACGCAAACTTCATTTGCCAAAGGCCTCATTAACAATAAATTATGTTTATGAATTGGCACCTGATACACAAACAATGCAATTGACTTTATTTTGTTTGTTTGTTTGTTTGTTTTGCTTTTTGGTATCAGTGATTGAACCCAGATTACTGCAAATGATAATAAGCCACAATTGCCTTTATAAAAATAATTTCATGGCCAGTAACTTCATTTTCATATTTAATCAGCAGATTTGGGGAATGAATGTGCAAGATTAATTGCAGTCGAACATTGTCAACATAAGGAGATACTTCAGAATAATACTTTTATTGCATTCAAATTTTATTAATATTGTAAGCATGAAAAGTTCTGAGACAGATAGTGCATTTGAGAATATATGACTATGGCTTTGGAAACAGAGTAACAGACCGGAAGCCTAGCTTAGAATTAGCATGTGCTTAGTATGAAGCAAAGCCATGAGTTCAGTAGCTAAAACCAAAACCAAATGAATCCTCACATGGTTGACCAAACACACAGAACAACACTGCCTATATTAGCTACAATTCCATGACAGTGGCTGTTTTTCCTTTTCAGAAGGGAGAATAGAGCTTTTGGAAATCCAAACTTGGATGCCTTTGTGAGAACTTAATTATAAATAAAATTAAGCATAGGATGGAGATTTGAGGCCATAGGTTAAATGGCATTTATTCCACATTGACTTTATTGTTGGTATTATGAAGGATTTAGAAAGGTTATATTTCTTTAGCTTGTAGGATAAAGGTTTTAAAACTCAATACATAGCATACATCATTAAATGCCTTAATATAGTCACCATTCTGTATAAAAATAGATAAACAAGTTTTGATTTTCCCTGATGAATTTAAGCCAGTTATTTACAATCTATATCATCAGACATGTTTATAAGTATCTATAAAAGCATTATTATATATAGTATGATACACATATCATATATAAATATATATGTGACTAAAATATGGGTTGTTTTATGTATATTATAAAACTTACTTTTAAAATTTTGCACTTTTTTGCACATAACAATCACATGATTGTACATGAAGAATACTATCTTAAATCTCTTGTCATTTCAAGACTTTTAGCCACTTAATCATATTTTATGATTCTGTAGTACCATTTTTATTGACTATAAATTCTTATTAATGAGGAAAACATCAAATCAGCAGCCACCTAATTTATTAGGGATTTTCTTGTCCTAAATATTTTGACTCTTGTGTATTATCCACGTAAAAAATAGATACTTTGAAAACAACCTTCAATATTCCGCTCTGCCTTCAGTCATTTCAAGGAGAGCATCCTCAGGAAAACCCACATTGAAATGTACGAAGAGAGACTCCCATTGTGCTCAGCAAAGTTGCCTTTTCTACCTTTTGCTGTTTTTTTCTAACTTGTTACTCTCCTGGCTTCGCTGGATTGCTCTTCTTTTGTTGAGTATATCTGGCTTTCGGTGTTAATTCTTCCCATACCATTATACCAGCAATCACTGAGCTTGCCTTTGGGGCTTTACTCACCTCTGTTGCGATCATGGTCATTCAGTATAGTGATTTTTTATTTCGGTTTTAATAAATAAAGCTTTCCTAAATTAGATCAGAAGGGCAAAGCTAAGCCACTAGAGGTCATCCAGGCAGTGGTTGTGCAAGCCTTTAATCCTAGCACTTCAGAGACAGAGTCAGAGACAGACAGACCTCTGTGAGTTCAAGGCCACATCGGGCTACACTAGCTGGACTCAGAAACAAATCCAGGTGGAGGTGGTTTACACCTTTAATCCCAGTACTAGGGAGTCATGCCTTTAATTCCAGCACTAGAGTCGATATAAAATGGGAGGAGAGAGAGGCTTAGTGTGCTTAGGTCTGCATAGTTTGCAGTTACCCAGCCTTGGAAGAGGTAAAACTTCTCTAGTCGCTTGGCTTCTTTACTTTTCTGATTTTCGGGTTTAACCCCAATATCTGTTTCCGGGTTTTTAATACTAGTATTTAACACAGTATTGCTCCTGTCTGAAATTAGGAGATCCTTTACAACAGGAGATCCTGTTGTCTCTAGAACCTGGCTCAGTTCTAGCCAAATAATTATTTTATGAGATAAGCTTAATATTTGACCTTTCACGTCATTGTGGGCAAATCCTACATTGCAAATATCAGAGAGATTTGAAGAGAGCTAACTGGGAGAAGAATTGCTGTGCATAATTTTACAATTTAAAAAATCATTCCTAAGGGAATAGGTCACAGCAGTGATTGGCCGTTATCTGTACCACGTGTTTTAGTCCTCAGCCTGGCCGAAAAGATCTTTGTGATGAGACGCATTTAAACCTGATAACGTTGGGTTTTAAAATGACTGCTGATATTATTTGAATGTAGATTGAAGAATGTTCTAAGATGGAGAGTTTGAGTTAAGATGGCTGTAATTCGAAACCTTTGGTATTGCTCCTAAGTCATTCATCTAGATGTCATGCAGAAGAAGTGGAAGGGAAGGAAGGGATTAGACATAACTCTTTTGATGGTCGACCATTCAGTGTCTTTTTCTAAGAATGGCAAATGCCAAGGCACTGCGTAGCATGGATAGATACAATTTGCTTTTCCTTCTTTTATACAGATCTTGGTTTCAATCCAGGTTATTTTCTTTCTAATGAACAATCCATTCAGCAATCCTCAAAACAAATATTTTAATTCATGACATGCATTAAATAGATTTCCAAGCAAAGGTTACACTTTATCTTTTTTTTTTATTAGCCACAACATAATATATTGTAGATTGTAGAGAACACCATGTACTCGATTAGCCTTAAATTAGGAACTAAGGGTCTGAGGTACCACATCCACAGCATAATTCAGTAGCTTCTGGCAGTTTCCCAATGGCTCTGATACTAAAGATAACCACCACAGATAAATCAAGCCCCAAAGTGGACTCTCCAGCCCAGATTGCTCAAGCTTTAATGTGCCTGTGTAATCTCCCAATGCAATCTTCTTCACTGCCGATTACACTGCTGCCGCTGCCTAGGGCACTAAAGTGATTTACATAAGCTAAGTCATTATTCTAACAATTAAATCACTTGGAATTAGCACAAGCCCTTTTTTCTTGCTCCAATATTAGGTTTTGAAGTCAATTGAACACAACTCTCCATATGTTACATAATGTTACTAGAAAACAATGGTTTAATAGCAGGGCAAACAAACCAGAGCTCTTAGGCTGCAAACAAAGACGTGTTTATTCAGGTGACAAAGAGTAAAAAATATGCAGGAAATATTGGATGATGGTGTTTCAAATTTAGAATGTAAAAGTATCCTTCAGATTGATTTCCCCTTTCACTATTTCCTTTTTCTTTCTTTAATCAGATTTGAACAATTCTTTTCAGCCTCATCAAGTAATAGGTTAACAAGTAAATACGAACAAATGTTTGTTGAGTATTGCTATTCATCCTTGATTGCAGAGTCCCTTGTTTCACAAAAAATAAATATCTGCGCTCATGGCCAAGATGATTTACTTTTGCTTAGATAATTTTGTGTATTTAATTTTTGACTTCTATTAGCATTTATTTTTGTTATTCTGAGTTGTCTGAATGATGCCATATATACAGATAAGCTCAATCATCTATAAGTCTAATAAATAAATATTTGTTTTATTAGGCAAGGCCGAGTTTTATCTAAGTGCCTCTATGAGAATAAACTGAAGGGTTTTATTTCCATGTTCTGAAACAATCGTGAGCTTATGCTTGAATCATGTTCCCCAACTGACTTTACAGCTTCTTCCACCAAACTCACAACAGATGAAGCATAAGGAGGGCCCACTTGTTATCACACTGTACATGAAAGGAGCTGGAGGCTGACTTCTTGGGAAACTAACCTTGCTGTATCAAGCTATAAATAAAGGAATGAGTGCCAGAAACAGGTTGAACTGGAAAAGTTACCACTTAAATGTTATATGATGTGTTTTATAAGGTGATACTGTGAGTGACATTATTCTTTATTTTTATTTTTCTATTTTTGTGGTTCTGGAAATGGGACCCAGAACCTGATGCTCACAGGATGAGTACTTGTCCTCCAGGTATAATATGAAGTTCTCGATACTTTTAGTTTAGGTACTTGCCTGAATTTCAACCGTGAAAGGACTCTACGGGGTTTGCTGTAACTCACTTGTCCATCACATGTTTCTGAAATTTCAAGTATATCTTTATATTACACTGGCATTTAGAAGGCATAAACTGATTAGTTATTTTATTTCTTAAAATATTTCAAAAACATTCCTAATGGCAAGTTTTTACTATCTTTTGCCTGGCTTATTATATTTGTGTCTATGCTTTGTTTATTTTGTTTTTAAATTTTATCTTTTAAATCCTGGTATTTGATTTTTCATATGGAAGTATTTTTATGAATTCTTTAAGAATTTTATACATTATATTTTGACTGTATTCACTCCTACTCTCCAGCACTTCATAGATTCATTCCCTTTCCATACCTATGAAGCCTTGTATCTTCACTTTTTAAAAACTCATCAAGTTCAATTAGTCCTGGCTGTGTACTCGGGTGTGTGGCCATGCACTGGAGTCTCTTCCACACCAGGGTCCATGCCTGTTGACAGAGGTTTTCTGTTCTGCCCAGTCCCACAACCAGTCAGTCCCAAAGTAACACACAGAGGTCTACATTAATTATAAACTGGTTGACCTATTAACTCAGGCTTTTTATTAACTCTTACATCTTAAATTAGCCCATAATTCTTGTCTGTCTTAGCCACGTGACTTGGTACCTTTCATCAGTGAGGCGTTCTCATCTTGCTTCCTCTTGGTCTGGGTTTCAACTGCAGACAGAGCCTTTCCTCTTCCCAGAATTCTTCCTTTCTTGTCACACCCCCTCTACTTCATGCCTGGTCACCCTTCCTATACTTCTTGCCTGGCTACTGGTCAGTCAGGGTTTTATTAAAATAATACAAGTGACAGGGTACGATACCATTGTCCCACAGAACATGCAGTTCGAAAACTACCACCCTGTCTCCTGACAACTATCCATGGTCAATAGCTCGTCAGCTGAAGGTAGGACATCCTAACCTTCTGTTCTTTCCTTGCGTGGATTTCAGTTGACTGGTGCTTGCCATCGCAATGTTGAGTGTGCAACTTCCCTGTTGTTACAGGAAGACAGTATTTCCTTATTTCTTTGTAGTCAATTGCCAGCTCTGGTTCTTATAATTTTTTTTTAACCTACTCTTCTACAGTGATTTCTGAGTCTTGGCTGGAGGAGATGTGCCATAGATGTCCATTTAGGGCTGAGCACTCCTTAGCCAGTTATTCTTTGCCCTTTGATGAGCTGTGGATCTCTATGCTAAATGCCATCTACTGAAAAGAATTTTCTCTGCTGAGGTAGGAAGGATACACTAATCTGTGAGTGTAAAGAGAAGTCATCAGAAGTGGGTTTAATGCTAGGAGAGTAACAGTTGCAGGTTCTCTCCTAGGGCAGATGATCTGTCTAGCCCTCGGTTCTTAGACCTAATCATGGTGCCAGGTGTGGATTCCATCTTGTGAACTGGACCTTCAGTGTAATCAGGAAGTAGTTTGTTACACTCAGAACATTAGTGCCACTTTGATAACACTGAGCTTATCTGCCAAGCGCGCTATTATTGTACTTCTCAGAGTTCACAGCTCGATACTATTGATTAATTTTCTCTTCCAGTAGTGTTATAGCACCTTCCAGCATTTTGAAAGCTAGCCAGTAGAGATGACTCTTCCGTTTCAGCACCAGCTGGGTTTATGCATGTTCTATGACTCAAATAAACCTCTGGAGTGGAAGGACGAACGATAGCATGAGTCTGTACTTTTGGTGGGACCTCACTGGTCCATAAATCCAGTAGAGATTGCCCATTTCCAGCACTGTACTTTTTATTTTATAGTCTGGTGTGTAGTAGAGCATGGTTACCCACTCTAGGGTAAGTTAATTGAAATTCTTTTTATATGTGTGTATGTTTATATTTTAGGACACTTCTGTAGTGGGAGTTTTTCATACGAACTTTCCAGAAAATCTTTAGGGTTATTTATCACTCCCTGTGTTAATTCCCTCCTCTACCAGGCCCTCTATCCCTCATACCATTTAACCCACCCCTTTCTAGTATTTCCCTTTAATCCTTTATATCACTGTGTTCTATTTTCTCTCCCTTGTCACCATTTTCCAGTGGCTTCTGGAGTTTCTAGACTGCTGTGAATGTTCACAAGTATTTTGTTTTGAGACAGTCTTTCTGTGGGACCCAACTGAACCTCAAAGTTACTGTGTAGTCCAGGGTAGGTTCAAACTTGAGATTCCTGTCTTTTCTCCTCTCAAGCTCTGAATGTGCACCACTAGATATATCCTAGCATCTCAAGCAGACATCACATAGCATTTACTTTCTACTTGATAGGTTATTAATATTTTACAATCAAACAACCTTAATTAAGTCACCAAAGAAGGTGGCATAATGCCTCTTAAAGTTAGTAAGGCATAATTATACTCATTTATTGCTTTCTTCATGTACAAGTTATAAAGAAATAAGAAACCTACTCTGAAGTAGGACCAAGGTTGAAACATGAAATATTTGAAGTATTGATGTGATTTTTCTAATACAGGTTTTACTTGACAAAAAATTCCACAGTTATGCAAGTAGACTCTTCTTATAATGGATCTGTTCAAAATATTAACTTATTTTTAAATATATGTTTTTTGTTTATCAATTAAGGAAAGGTCTTTTTCAAATCTTCATGAACTCTCAAATAAAATTTTAAAACTTTTTTTTGAATAATTCTGGGTTAAATCTACAGATGCATTTTAAACATAACCCTTTATATGAAATAAATAATTATAAGACATTTAAAAAATGTTTTTTGCATAACCTTATTACATAATCCTGGTGTTTCAATTAACTAATTTTCATACTGGTTTATATTTCTTTTTCAATGTTATTTTACATTTGACTTTAGAAAGTTTACTACCTAATGTGACAATGTGGGTGGTCTCTTAAATTACTGTTACCACATATTTTGTGATGAGTTCTAGATTTGCATAACTATTTAAAATCTACGCACACTAATACATTAAACATTTTGTTTAAGTATTCTTAAAATTGTGGATCCAGAAGATCATTATTTTAATGGCATCCTTAAACATAAAATCAGATAAGCCTTTCTGCATAAGCAGCTTATTGATATTTATTTCATTGTTTTGTCTCTTTGTATTTGTCATTTGAGCAAATTTAGGAATATGAAAAACATCTAAGTGATTATAAAATAGTAAATTTACAAAAGAGAAACATTAAAATAAGTATGATAAATATTTCCATTGAAATGACTGATTATATGCAAGTCCTTCCTTCCTTGTATGTGTATATATTTAAATTTTAATGTTCTTGGCAGGCATCTCAAGGAAAATTATTTAATATTTACTGAATGTCTATTATGTGTCCCAAGCATTATACTGTGTTCTACCAAGACATTCCTTTTAATCATCATAGGGATTCACGAAGTAGATTACTGCCTTTTTGGAATAGAAGTAATTGAAGCAAAAAGAAACTAAACAACTTACTCAATTTCCACAGCTGTTAGTGAAAGATAAATTATGTGCTCAGGCCAGTTCACATTTGAGGCTATCCAAATGGCCAAGAAACAGTGGCCATAATCTAAAGACTATTCTCTATGCTTCTATTTTGGGTGCACAGAAAAAATGTGATTTTTAATTTTAAGCCAACAAAAAAAAAAAAAACAGTTGAATTTTAAGCCAAAAGGAAACAGTTGAACTGAACTACAGATACTTGTGTAAAATATGGTGACATCATTATGTAAATATGTTTAATTGGTGGGTGAGTTCTACAGACTCAGAGCAAGGTAATTCAAAGTTATTGTCCAAACCATTCAGTTGCTTAATTTTTTCTCATGTTATAGTTTTTGTTTTCTCCAATATGATTCTCCCTCTCCCTATTCAGTAAAAACTTAGACTTGGAACCTTAAAGAATTTTCTGCTAATAAAAATTAATGTAACTATCTCCACAGACAAAAGATTTTTTTTTTCTCTAGCAGTAAGCAGTAACTATATATTTTTTTTTTTTTTGCTTGTCATTTGGTCTCTCCATTTCAGTTAAGGTGGAGTAGTTTCCAAAGCCTTTGGTGTTGTAGGGTTTATAAAAGGCTATGTATATGTCACAGTTTAATAATACCCACTTTAAATGTTTTTCCATACCATACTAAAACAATTTCATGATCTTTCCAAATAATGAATTTTAAAACACTCAAATGCCAGGCATCTCTTTACGGTGGTATTTATTGGCTGTCGGTACAATCTCTCTTCACATTGGGAAGTCAATATTATGTTCCCTTGAATCCGATGTAAACTTTGCAGTTCCTGAAAAAAAGACCCTGTTCAGAAGACTGTTTTTAAACTATTAAACTAGGGTTTCAGAATTTCCTTTCTACACTGAACTCTTCTTCTAATTCCAAATAAAGAAAAATAAGAATTTAATTTCTGTATAAATTTCTTCCAAAAGTCTCTGTCCAAAATACCAAGTGCTGAAATGTAAAAAATTTTCAGCGTAGCATATGCTAATTTACTCTTTTTTTTATTCTTCTTTTGTTCTTTTTTTAATGGCTAAATGATAGAACAGCTAAATGACCCACATTCAAAATGTGGCCCATTCTTTCCTATTACAAATATGAATTACTTAATACTGTTGTTATTTTATTAACTGTGCTTTGTGTGTATACAAAATAAAACAATTGTGAAATGCATGCAATAATTATTATTCTGGTGAAATAACAAACAGGGATTCCATTTTTGATGCTAAAGGAGTTGATAAATCAGTGAAAGAGGAATGCTGTTTAAAATTCCTAACCATTTGAATAACTGAAGTCAAGTTTTTATTTGTGCTTAAATTCTGGTTTAGATAAATAATAATAAGAGGCAAATGTTAGGTGAATATGTTTGGCTAACTTTAAGGAAATAATTAGTAAATGATACAGGAAATACTCCATGAGAAGAGAAAGCATTATACAGCAAGGGGAAAAAGGTTCTCAACAGATTGGATTATAAACAGATTCCAAGAATCAACTAGGTCCATCAAAATATGTACTTTCTAAAAAATGACAGAAAAAATAAGATGAAGGAAAAGAAGAAAATGCTGAGAGAGAGAGCCAACATAAAATAGTTAAAATACAATAGTTACTTAAAATGCAAGACAGTTAAAACCTGATTTGCAAGGCTAGCTAAGTAAATAAATAGTTAAGTAAATAAATGAATAGTTTAAAAGTGAAAGAAATATCTTAAAAGGTAATTTCTCTCCTCCAAAGCAAAAACTTATTCCAGCCACAGATGACTTTAAAAAGCTTATATTGTTTGATTTGCTACTAGTCATTTAAAGTAAAGAAATAAAGTTCATGATTGATTATTTCAAAGTGTATTCATTGAATATTTTGCCTAACTGAAAAGTCATAGTTATTATGTTACTTAATTCTTTAGTAACATTATTATTATGAAATTTTATGGCTCAATATTATGTTACTATTTCTACATATCATAAATGAGACTTTCAACTGAGATATGGCATATAACATAATGATTAGTTAATATGTATTTGCAAACACATGCAATTCTCCAAATACTTTTTTCAAATAATTTGACACTTATTTAGCTTTCTCCTATTGAATTTTTGATCTTTTGTCATTTTTAAAGCATAACAATCAAGTATTTGAATATAATTTGTTAAGATATCTGTTCAAGTATTATAATTTTGAAACAGGGTTATTGGGAAAAATTCATATATTCTCTATAAATTCTTTATCAGATATTTGATACATACTTTATTCATAATTTTAGTTTGTCTTTAATTCTCTTTAAATTTTAGTATATTTATTTATTTATTGTGTGTGCATGTGTATATCTGGGTGAGAGAGAGGAAAGATAGCCAGGGGTCTCAGTTGAATTAGTCAGAGGACTACTTTAAGACAAGTTCTCTCCTTCTGTCATGTGAGTCTCCGTTATTGAACTTAGATCCTTTGGTGTGGAGCTTGTTGCCTATACTAGGTGAACTGTTTTACTAGTCTTTGTCTTTTATTTTTCTTAATGCTTTTCACTGAAGAGTAAAATTGTAATTTTGGTTAATCCAACTTATTCTTATTTTCAAAAGTTCTGCTTTTGATGTCATGTCAGAGTTTCAAAGAGGTCAAAGTCACAAAGATAAAATTGCATTTGGTGCTCCAAGTGTTGTAGTTTCTACACTGTACTGAAGTAAGATCTGAGTTTTGGTCCTCACCCCCCCCCCCCGGCCCAGAAGAAATCTCTTGGTTTCAGGTAAAATTTGGAAAATGGTTTTGCTTGATGGAATGAGGATAGTAGCTTGGAAATATGAAGGCTACCTTGATCTTTAATTAAACCTTAATCAATCTACCAACATATTCTTTGCCTCTTCATTTCCATTTTTGCATAGTAGCTAGTGCATGAATAGAACTATATATTTGGAGTTTTTAATCCCTCTTCATTTCATCATTTTTATAAGTAGGCACATCTATTCTGCTTTTCCTCGCCGGGTAAACCTATTGATCTTCATCCTAAAAAATTGTACTCTTCTACGTGCAGCATGACTTCATATCGTTTTATCTCTGTGTTTTTAACATATTACTCTCATTTTAGTAGATTTGGAGCAAATCCAAGCTGTAAGGCTGCATTCATCCTGTCATGTTTTATTAGACGCTGAAAGATTCATCTCCACTTCAAGTTATTCATTCACACATTTTCTGTTTGTGTATGTGTAGGTCTGGGCATGTGTGCTTAGAGGGCTCATGCAGTCATTTACACAGCATAAGTGCCTTTCTTTTCTGCTCCCTGGTTTACTGCCTTGACTCAGGTCTCATGTGGAGCCTAATTTTCATCCATATTTTGAAACAATATCTCCTATAGAGCCTAGTGCTCATCAATTTGCCTAGGATGACCGGCTCGAATCCCGCATCCCACCCCCACCCCCCCCCGCCCCGCAACACACACACTGGTCTTCCTGTTCCCACCCACTGACCAGCCCCAGTCCTGAAATTAAAAGCACATGCCACTGCACATATGGGTACTGGAAGTATAAATTTGACCCCTATACTTGCATGGAAAACCCTCAGTTTCTCACTTGTAATTCACTTGGTCTTAGCTCTTTTACCTTAGCGCTTAATGCAGCACGTGTATTTAAGACTAGGACAAAGCAATGGAGGGACATTATAAGATTTGAAGATGTTGCATGACATCGCTTCGTCTTGGTCAAGGCCTGGGACTGTCCTTGCTTGGTGTAAGACTTGCACAAGAATCAAGACATTAGGAAGAGATGTCACTGATATTTTACCTTCACAAAGCAAATGCTATACAAATTACATTCATCAACACTGAGTTCAAAGCCCTGACTCCCAATTTTATCTTTTGATGCACTTCTGAAATTTGGTACCAGTGTGTTGGGGGATGGATGTACTTGTATGTGGAACATGCTTATGACTATACTGGTATGTGCCCCCTGTGTCTGCACGTGAAGAGAACAGAGCTTTAGATGCCTTTCTCTACCACTTCCTTCCTTGACACAGATTTCATACTGGACATGCTCACTTTTGATCTTGGTTGTCTAGTAGAGGTTGGCAAGATCTGCCAGTTTGTTACCACCCATTACTAGGGTATACCTTCGCCATACTTTTTATGTGGCTCTGAGGATCAGAACTCAGGTCTTCATGCCCTCAAGTCTGCAGAGCAAGTCTTCCTACCACCGAGCCCTTTCCATAGTCCTGCTTGGTAGATTTCCATACTGGTTCTTTTGCAACTATCTTTATCCATACATGCTTTTCATCTTTATTTTCTGTTATGCTAGGGCTGTGCCTCAGTTAAAATGGGGTTAGTTGTCTACGAGTAGTAGCAGTAGTCAGTGGTAGTGATTAGCCAGTGAGAGGCTTGGACCAGGCATAAATGAAAACCCAGTAAGACTTTACGTATCAGCACTGGTGCAGTACAGGTGATACTTCGTCTTCTCTGACTTTCAGTTTCAGGTCTTCAGGAAAGAAATGAAATCAGTGCTTCTTGCATCATATTAAATGCCCCTTATAGAACTTCTTATAACAGTCAGCTGTTCATACTACATTTTAGTTGGTTTAAAAGGAAAATTTTTTTTAAAAAAATCAGATTAAAAAACCATAAAATTTCTGTGTTTGTTATTCTTCCTTTTGCTTAGCCTAGTTGGAAAGTTACAGTACTAACATGGTGAAAAACTTGGCTGAAATACAAATATTCTTTCAATCTTCCCTCTTAGAAGGAAATTGTGTTTATTTTCTCTATTCATGATTGAGATGAAAAAAGGAAACCCTCCTAAATACCATTGTAGAAGCAGTTACCTTTGGAGCAGCTTTAATGAAATTACTTTTAGCTGGTTTTATAAGGCTTTCTGAAAGTTATCAGTGATGCTATTTCTTGATGTGAGAAATGAAAAATGACTGCTTACCTGTACCCCGTTATATTGTTTTCTGGAGGTGCTTAGAAGCAACAAAAGAGGTGTGGCGGGAAGTAAATGAAGCAAAAAAAATGAGTGAGGATGTTTTCATAGTGACGTAGGTGGTATGGAAGACATAAGAGGAGTTAAAATAAAATTTGTGGCTCAGGATATCAAGTTACATCAGATGGACGTCTGTAGTGATAATTTGACATTTACATTGCCCCTTAGTGACAGGAAGGTACCAGGCACATATAATGTTAGGATAATCTAATTCTATGAAATGAAAGAGATCTTTGCCTAGGTTGTTTGCTTAAAATAAACTTAAAGATTGTAAGATGCTAAAATTCTAAAAGCAGTGGTTCCTCAGTCTTTCTAATGCTGTGACCCCCAACCATAAAACTATTACATTGTTAGCGAATAACTGTAATTCTGCTACTTTTATGAATTGTAATGTATTTTTTATTTTTTGGAGATAGACGTTGGTCAAAAGGGTCACGACCCACAGATTGAGAACCACTATTATAAAGTGAAGTTTAGAGGGTTGTATATGCAGTTGAGAAAACCTGAGGCATCAACTGGAGCCAGACCATCCAAGGACACTGAGTTACTTATCCAGCACATCAGCTGGGTAAGTGGCTTCGTTAAGAGAGCATTGATAAGGACTTCTCTGGTTTGTGTAGAAAGCCAGTTGCATGGTTTAGGACAGCAAGTGGATACACCAGTTTTGAGGATGATGCTGTGAGTTGGGCAGAGGTGATGGTTGTGTTGATCAAGAATTTCATGGCAAACAGGGATGGCATTAATAGAATTTAGTAATAAAGCATTTAATACTTGATGATAGATTTCATTGGAATCAGAATGAATTATAACATCTAATTTTCAGGCTCTTGAAGGTACAGATTAGTAAATTCTGTGGATATGGGGGAAAGATTCTGAGGGGGACGTTAGAGACTTCTATGTTAGATGCTAGAAGTGGTGTCTTGAGAACTCTAATGACAAACTTTGGAGCTGAATGTACACATTTCCATCTTCAGACACAGATTATTCGGGGAAAGTCAAGAATAGATTACGTTACTAAGAAGGGGAAGTAAGAGGATGGGAGGCAAAATAGTTTTGAATCTTTAGTGCCAAAATTGGAGAGATTATATATGGGGGAAGTAAGCAAGGGTCACAGATAATAATAGACACTGATGGAGAGAAAATAGCAGAAAAATATGGCCTTGATGAGGAACACACACACATGGCTTTAATAGAAAAACAGCACAGTGACCCATGAGCTAGTTCCAGTGGACTTCTGGGGAAAGGAACCCAGATGGAACGCTGACAGTGGACTGTCAAGGAAGGACAGAGAACAGGAGTCCCTCTAAACCCTTAAGTTCTGAGAGGGAAGAAGGAGGATATGGATTTAAGGAGTGTTTTTATCTGCTTGATATTTTCTTTGTATGCTCGTATTTATTATCTGTTTGCTGGAGTGTGTGCTTGTATGTGTATGTGCGTGTGTGTGTGTGTGTGTGTGTGTGTGTGTGTAGAACTCCCAATAATAAGAACAGTTAAGAGTTGCTTTGATAAGGACAGAAGTGATGCAGACATCTGTGGAATTAATGGCCTCTGAGGAGAATGGATAAGCATTTGATTAGTCTTCTTGAAAGGAAGATTTGGAAATGGGATTTTTGCTGAAGGTCAGACGAAGTGATCAGATGTGATCCAGGAATGGCTGGGAAATGTGAGATTTGATCAAATACCCCAGGAGATCACCTATGAAAGGAGATGAGGTTCTCTCTAAACTCAAGTAGTGGGGAAAAAAACCTGTTAGTTAGATGTCCATCACTGCATCAAATAACTGGGGTAAATAATTTATAACAGAAGAAGGTTGATTTGAAGCTTACAGGTGATTCCAGTCTATCTACAGGTGCTTCTGGGACTGTGCTTAGGCAGCACACCATGTCAGGAGTGTTTAGTGCAGCCAGATTCCAAGTCGTCATGAGCCTGGAGGAAAAGAGGACAAGAAGGGGTCAAGGTCACACAACCTCCTTCTGCTAGCTGCCTGTCCCCAGTAACCCAAGGAACCTCCCATTGAACCCCACCACTTAAATATTCTATTGCCTTCTATGGTTATCCTCCTGGGACCCAATACTATCACATTGTCATTGGGGGTGTGGGGGAGAGTCAACATTCAAACTATGACCTTTTGGTTCTTCAAGGAAATGTTGGTAAGACACAATGATAAGACCAATTGAACAGAGGCTCAACAGCTTGCTAACAGTTCATTGTCATCCTGAGCTAGTTATAGTAGAGATTATTAAAGCTCTTTATACATTCAAGTTGAAAGAATACCACATTCTCAGAACAAAATAAATAGTTTTGTGAACATGGCGTCGGTGCACATGCTCTAGTTTCCCCTCTACTGGAGTTTTCTGTTGGGAAATGTGGGCCCTCCAGAAACATAAAATGCTCCTTTCACATAAATATCCAATAAATATTAATTGTATTAATGAATATATAAAGCAAATATATTGACATGATTTTCTGCTAGATAGATAAGCTGGTTTCTTCCACCCATCTCTCCCTCCTTCTTCCCCTCATCCCTTCCCTACTTCTCTCTTTCCTTCTCCTTCTCCTCCTGACTCCCTCCCTCCTCCCCCTCTTCTTCTCCCTATTTCTTCTCTTGATCACATTCCTCCTCCACGCCCTCCTCTTCTCCCTTCTTCTCCTTATTTCTCAAGTCAAGTGATATCTTAGGAATAGTCCAACAGACAAGAAGAATAAAGAATATTCATTTCAGTTATCTTAAAATCAAATCCAGTTTGGTAAATATACTGGTCATATAGAACTGTACCTAGAAAATCTTAGCAAATATGCAATTTGGACTTTTACCAGCTAAATCAAACGAACTGAGCTCCATAATGCTTTGTTTGTATCTTCGGGTCAGGAAGCTAATAGCAGACAGGAGAGTGCAATGTTTGAAAGTTGCTGCCTCAGTTAAATGGATAGTTTCCTCTAGTGAAACTTTAAACATGAATTCTGCTTATTGGCACAAAGCATTGGAGAATGTAAATATTTAATTCTAAACTTGACCTCCACGGGTCAAGATTTTAAACTAGAAAGAAAATGTGGCCTAGGATCATTCTTAAACTAAAATCTAAGATTGAAAGAATGAATATTGGTTGCAAATTCCATTAACATAATAGTTTTCTTCTCTTATTTAATGAAAACTTAGACTTATCCACTTACATTATCCTACAGAAAGGTAGAAATGTCTGTGTTAAATATCAACTGAGTTTTTAACACCATACTCCCTTGTCTAAATTCTAGTTTGTTAGGACTGGGAAGGTTACAGCAAATATTTATTACTACACGGAATTTGGTTTTAAATTTCCATCTTCTGTTAGGAAGGAATGCCTCATTCCTTACTATTCCTGTACAAATAATAGTATTTGCAATGACACACCTGCCGACAGTCTTGTGAAATTCTAACTGCACAAAGCATGAAATGAGGAAATATGTTGTGGGAAGGCATTGCCGAAAGCAGCCTTGACAGTGAGTAATGGAACAGGCTTAGTGACGTTCTTAAAGTAAGCAGTTAGGGATCTAGGGAATCCTGGCATGATAAGGAAGTGTGTGTGGCTTCCCAGACTAAGTACTTTTCCCAGAGCTCATTAAGTGAACTGACCTCAGGCAAACTTAATGATGAATTAGATATAGTGGTAATAGTTGCTATTCCAGCTTCCTTAAAAATTATATAGCTGCATAATCTAACCACCAACTGCTAAGCCCACTTCTCTATCCCCTCCCTCTCTCCTTCTCTCTTTCTCCCCTCCCCCCACACATTCTAAAAGCAAGATATAACTGTGGACCAAATTAGTGTCATCATATAAGACGATGAGTTAACGGATTTTATTTGTGCATCCATTCATTCACATTTGTGTGTGTGTGTGTGTGTGTGTGTGTGTGTGTGTACGTGCCATGTAAGTGCAGATGCTCTCAGGGATAGAAGAGAGTGTTGGAACCCTTTGAGTTACAGTTACATGCAGTCATTTGCTCTCCTATGTGGAGAACTGGGAATTGAACTGAGGTCCTCTGGGAGGGCATAACTCTCTTGTCACCACTGAGCCATCTCTCCAACGCTAGTAATGAGATTTTTAAGAAGACAATTGAAAATCGATAGTTTGCCTCTCTGAAATAAGTTCTCGCACAGGTTTTAATCATAGAAAGTAATTTAACAACTTATGAGTTGGTGAGAGTACAAAAGAGAAGTTTTATGTTTTTTGATGCAGTACTTCTGGTTAAATAATTCAACTTTGTTTTCCTCAACATTGTTTCATAGCAACAAATTCCTCTCCCTGACACTTTAGTAACTAATCTGGAATCCTTTAGACACAAGCACATAAACTACAGAGAATTTGTCTGGAATTAATTGCTTTTATACAAAACAGGTATGTCTTAAGATTTGCAAGTTCCTCGAAAAGAAGAAATTCGGGAAGCTGCTATTTAGGATTCTTAGTTCTCAAAATAAACATATGTAATTTCTAGCTTACAAAGTGCAACAAAGCAGAGACTTTGTTCCAGTATAACATGCCTAGAACATTCCTTGGCACACTGTAGTCACTCAGTAGAAAGTGGTTACTTCATAATCTTTTCTCTTTTGCCGTTCATTTAAAATACTTTATTAAAGGTAGAGGCTGCGTAGCTAGCATGTCTCAGTCCTCTGTTATTTACAAAGATAATGGTTAAGTATGGGAAATAGAAGTTTCTCAAGGTACATCTCACTATACAGTGTTTGTTTGTGGATATACATAATTAGTTTTGTTGTTATCTATACATTAAAATGTATTAGGACTACATTCCAAATGTCAGCTGAAGAGGCATTGTAATATATATATATATATACATATACATATATATATATATGAATAATATATTTCTTAATGGACAGATCATAGTTCTGCTTCAGTGTTTCAGGGGTATACAAGATGCTTTAGAAGAGAAAACACGTGACCCATTTAGTTTCACACAAATAAGTAAAGCATGGGTTTCAAGATTAGCCATGTAGGGCTAGAAAGGAAAGTGTGGATAGCTTCCAGTGTCACTTGTTATTCCCATTCACTTTAATCCTGGACATTTCTTATGTGGACTTTGCCTGCCTTTGAAGATGTAGACTTTGCATGCCTTTGAAGACAAGCTTTCTTTTTCTGTAAAATGCATTCTGTTCTTCACGTGTTGTTGGCTATGTCCTTTAACACTTCCAGGACTGAGTTTTGACGACTTCTTCCTGGTTTGGTATAATAAACAGAGGTTATCTTTGTTTATTTGAAACAATTATGAAACATATTTTATATATAATACAATTTACCAACCTAAATTTTACAGTTTGATAGGTTTAGAAGATTCAGAGTTATGCAACCATCACAATATATCTGAATTTTCCACCAGTTTGAGTTCTTTGTGGGCAGCAATCCTGTTATTCATTTTTGTAACTCAGTACATACTACACACGGCATCAGGAGGACAGAGGTCTGCATGTTTGTTGAATAAATGAATATATGCATACAAAAATTAGTGACTTAATGAGAATGTCAAGCCTGAAAAACAAAGACAAAAGAAAGAAAGTAAGTAAGGGAAGAAGGAAGAAAGAAAAGTAGAAAGAAAAAAAGAAAGAAGGAAGGAAGGAAAGAAGGGAAGGAAGGAGGAAAGAAGGAAGGAAGGAAGGAAGGAAGGAAGGAAGGAAGGAAGGAAGGAAGGAAGGAAGGAAGGAAGGGGAAAGGAAGGAAAGAAGGAAGGGAAAAACACATTCTGTTTCCATGTAAGCCTTGGTGTGTGTTATGCTTGTTTTGAGAACTAGGCATGCAAATCCTTGAATCCTCTGGGTTGTAGGATACTTAACAATGTCTCAGCTGTTTGCAGCTGACACTTGACTAAATGGGACAGGTGGTGGAATTAAGGAAGCTGTTAAAATTGTGTATCATCCCCACACCTAGATTAAAATGTAGGCATCACGTAACCATTTAAAAAACCACTAAGGATCCAGAGCACCAGCCGGCTTCTCATTCTCAAGACTTTTGAGCTCTGTCTTAATTCTCTTGAGTAGCTGGAATATGTTCTTCTGGTCTGTGTCCTCACAGATAATCATATCCTTTTTCTTCTCCCCACTTTCCATCCTCCTAGGATTAAATGGGCTCTGGTTACAAACAAAGAAGCCCCTTTTGGGGTAATGATGCACCTTAAAACTTCTTCATGAGGTTTCATAACTTTGAGCACATTTCAGCTTTTGTGGAAAGGCTTAAAGTGCCTTGCCACAAAGAGAAATAGTTGTTTCCTGCTCCCCTACATAGAGGGCCATAAGTGAAAAGAATAAAAAATAAATGAATGAATGTTGCTTTATGAATAGAAACATTGGAGAAAGAAAACAATAATTTATATGAAATAGATTGGCATAATAAATTCAGTTCAAGTTCAGCCATGAAACAATCCTAATAAAACATCGTTAATATGGAAAGAAACTTTAAGGAAATTAGGAAACCATAAATAAGTGTCTGCCTACTTACATACCTTATTTCGCAGGATCACATTAAATTTTTAGAGCTGTCTTCATGTTTCAGTTGAGGAAATGAACCCTAAATTAGGTCATGCACACAGTAAATGTGGCGGCTAAGAATAAAAAAATAAGTTTGTCTGTGCTGAAAGCGTGTTATGCACATGTGCTTCCCCAAAATATGATCTGCAAGAAAACCCAGATCTTAGGCAGATACTGCATTAAGCATATGTCTTTAGGTAGGCAATGTGTGCTTTATATTAACATGCACATATGATTGGGGGAAATGAGATTTCACAGAATATAGGTTATAAGAACTTGAGAATGAAGATTGCTTTGAAGTTGAACTTGCTATATCAGAGTGAATACTCTTAAAACAGTGCTTAGATGGTTCCTGTTGTTACCAACACTCTTGGTTATAGTAGTCCTTAGTACGTACCATATATGAAGCACTGGACGTTTCATTAGATCTGTTGATTCATGCACTAGAGAACATGAAGTATATTTTTTTAAACAAATGTAACTGAAATTTGTGATAGAAGAAAAAGAAAGTTTCAATCATTTTGAATATCAGTGCTCTTAAAATGAGGAAATCACATGTACAATCCAAATAGTATACTTAATATCAAGCTTCGTTCTAAAGCTATTGTAGGGACTGGTGATGTATTCTACAGTAGAGTATTTACTTACCCGCACTTGTAAGACCCTGGGCTCAGTCTCTAGTACTTAATTGAACAGTTAGTGTTAGCATAGGGGTAGATAATTAAACAGATACCTGAGAAGGGGATCAGTTTTGCTCTATGCAAAAGTGATGGAGATTTGAATAAATGATGCAGGATAAATTAGATATAAAAAAATAGGATTCTGGCATCTGCTTCACACTATATTGGACAAATAATTCCAGGTTCATAACTGTCCTAAAAATAAAATTTTAGAAAATAATGTAGAAAGACAATTTTCATGATCCTGAATTAAATGTTTTTTTTTAAAAAAAAAATATACCAGTAACATTAACCTTGAAAAAACTCAGATAATGTTAGTATAAAAAACTTCCGTTCACTAGAAATCACTATTGAATGAGTGAAAAGAGTTGCACAGTATATGTCTGTGGTTTACATATCCAAAGGTACACAATAAAAAGAGCTTTTATGCATAATATTTTTATAATTCTCACAAATAACAGTACCAAGGATGGTTAACAGAAATGAATAAAAAGCTTTTAGTAGCTGCCTCTGCAAACAGCCAAACACATAAAACCACCATGAGATATTATTACTTATATATTAAAATGACTGGAAATTTAAAAACAAACAACTAATATTTGTTGGCAAAGACACAGAGCAAGAGAATTTATATACAGCCTTCAGAAGTGTAAATTGATACATTTTTTTGGACTTATCTGGACAGCTAATTACGTGATTAATTCATGAGTCTCAATTTCTTTTCTTATTATGTACCGTCCCCAAGTGCATACTGCATACACACAGACTAGTGAATTGCAGTAGTTTACAGAATGGTTCGATTTCACAAACACAAGGTTGAGAAAAGAAACCCACTACTGTGGACACATACTGCAACAATCTACTGTTGTAAACTCAAAGCAAAGTAAAAGCCATATTAAAGAGCTCAGAATAATGTTAGCTACTTTTAGTGGACTATTATAATTAAAAAGCATGGTAAAAAAAATCTGCTAGGATGTATTTAGTGTGCTCATCTGTTTGGGGTTACCAAAGTTCAGTTTACGAAAGATCCTCAAACTGTGTGATCATGATCTAGTCACTTTCTAATGGAATATGATATGTTTACTAAAAATTTAAAAATCGTACTATTGATATTATAATTAGTAGTAAATAATGTCAGCGCCAGTTGTTTATTTTCATATCAAAGAAATGTTACTAAAATAAATGTTTTAAAACCTATTACATATTTTAATCTCAAGGCAAATTTTTAAATATTCATTTGTGTGTGTGTCTTTAAATGTGATTGCTGACGTGGGTGTGAGGTGCACACACATGTGCTCTTGAGTATAGAGACGGGAATTGACACTGATGTTGAGATGGGGTCTCACTTGAACCCAGAGCTTGCCAATTCCAATATCTATCTCTGAAGAACAAAGATTGCAGCCAGTTGCCATACCCGCTCCCCATTCATGTGAGTCCTGTGGATACAAAATGGTCCTCATGCTTGCTCCATTGCCAGTGCTTACCTACGAAGCCAGCTCTCGAGAAGTTGAGTGCACATTTTTCAAAGATGTAAAGCTCGTTTTTGAAATTATAACCAATAAAATGGAAATAATCAACATATTGTATTTACTTAGGAATACCATATATGAATGAATACATTTTGCTATTTGTTATGAGCCAAGAGAACACTATTAGGAAATAGTTTTTGTAAAAACAGAAGCGTGCTCCTGTCACTGAGTGATACACATTAATCCAAGCAGGTGGTAGTTTTTCAACCTACTAATTCATTTCAAATTCCAAAGAATTTTACAGAATGAAATTTATAAAAAATTTCCCCCTTCTGGAATGTTCTTGAGAGCAATACGTGATGTGTGTACTTTACACCATCACATGAAGTTGAGTTAACCACCTAACGAAGCCCTCTACTGCCCCCTGCAGTGTTTCCTAAAATTAGCAGTGTTAAAACATTACCCTAAGACAATTCTTCTGTAGGACATTGACCTAAAAGTGTGATGATATTCTCGGTCACTGTCCCTTACTACTAGTAGGAACACACTCATTGTTCTGAAAGGGAGAGTTATCTCCAGACCTAGTGAGATGTTTCCAAATGTCTCTAGATGGACAGGAATCAAACCTGCTGTAAATATTTTTTTTTTCGTTTATCTGTTTAATGCTATGTTTGCAGTCATACCTGAGGGGCGAAAAAGAGAAGAATTATTAATTGTTGTAGAAAGTAGAATCAATGGGAATTTGATTCTAGCAAAAAGTCTTACCAGTAGTGATCTGTGTCTTGTGTCTTTCACGTGTCTTGTTTTCCACTGTGTTGATTGCAGAGCTGACAGGGGAAGCAGAAGGTTGCCTTGGAAATAACATAATTTAAAATGAATAAAGCATTCTTTATTATATCACTTAAACTCCATTAGGAAAATAATCCACTATTTTAATTTTGATATCTATATGCAATAAACTAAAATGTAGCCTGTTTAAAAATAATAGGTGTTAAAAGCATCTCTTCTTTATGAGAGAAATATTTACAACACTTACAATGCAACATTTCAGATAAAACTTAGAAATTTAAACCTCCCAGAGGAAGCTTTGAACACTAAACTAAAATTGAAATAACCTTTTCCATCTTTGGGCTTTTGTGGTTTCAGACTTGTGTAGACCTGGTTGTCAGGTGGCCTGAGGTGAAATAAGCCCAACTCTTCCCTTTCTTTAGGACATTAGGTGAAAGGACTTCATAAGACTTTGGAAAAATATTTACAAAATTTCTTTCATTAGGGTGATGTTTGAGTTTTCTTTTATAGTTATGGATTATAGGAGAGAAAGATTTAAAAGGTGATTTTTAAAATTCCATGTTGAATCTCACTTTTCTGTGGTGTGTGTGTTTTAAATAATTAGGATGTGATTTTAAATTTTTAGACATTCGCCCAAGAGAAAATTCCATGTGTTATGAAAATGCCATTGTTAAGTAGTACAAAATAGCAAAAATAAAACACATTTTTGTTTTATATTTATTTTTTGCTATCTTAATGGATGAGTAAATTCAATACTCATTTAATTTAATAATTTAATTTGAACCTATTTAAAAGAAAGCAATGCAAGCAATTGTGTAAGTTACTGACTTTGATTACTGTGGTAGGTGACATCTACTAATAATCTGATTTCTTAAGACAGAGAAATGATGTGTATAACAAATAATATGAAAACTGTTTTCTAATCTGTAGTTTAGTCAAACTCTATTCTTATTGAACTGATACCTTGACCTAGAATTATAAGATGCAATCTGCTATCTTATAAATTGTGTAAGATAATACAAATTACTACTTATGATACACCATTAAAGACAATACATGGCTAACTTAAAATGCAAACATTTAGTATTTAAGCTTATGTATTGCTGTCATCTTCTTTACCCACTTCTAAAATACAAATATATTGGGTAAGCAACCATATTTAAATATGAACCTTTGGGCTCTCATAAAAATAGAACAGAATGATAAACCACTATCACTTATTATTATCACTTGGTAACTGTTTAAATTTAAGGGAAAAAGCTTTAATAATTGCAATATATGGATTTACCTGAGTTTCAACCCCATCTAGTTTTTAATAAAGATCCAGTTTATGCATGCATGCTATATACTCGATAGCAGTTTGAACAAATGCTTGGCATTTGTTTACAGACTGTTAAAAAAAAATTTTTAGTCATAGCAAGTTCAGCATGTTTTTCACAGTTACTATTTATTATAATCCCCTGGGCTTTTTCAAGTTGAAATGCCTACATGCAATCATGTCTTCTCCCTGCCAGTCACCTGAGCAAACTGTAATCAAGCCAAGGCGCCTGAAGGAACACTAGTGAGTGACAAAGTTGTCGGTCACACATGGGAGCCCACTTTCTCAGCTTCTCTTACGGCTTCTTCATGACAGAGAAGAAACCCAGAGTGCAGGGGAAAGGCTCTTTCTCATGTGATTCCAAGGAGTATAGATCGGCATTGTTGTCCAACTAACGTTGACACCGAAACGATTGCTTCTCCTGTTCTCTGCTCATCAAGTCGCTACCTTATCTCTGACATTTGTTCCACCTTTACGTGCTTCCCTCAATGTCTTTGAGGTTGTTCTTTGCTAATAGAGAGATGCTAACAGTTATGCAAGGACTACTGCTAATGTCTCCTAGGTGATCTACCCACATTGACATGCAAAATTACATTCAGTTTACTTCAAGTTATGTATATGTTTTTAAGATACTGTCACTTTTAAACTGTGTGGGATTTCTGGAAAACAAAAACCACACATATTCAAGCAAATAACCTAAGTGTTCTAGACAACATTAGTGAAATAAATATTCAAGGGTATGTTAAAACTAACCTGACTCTCATGTAATTAACTCTTCCCTTTGAAGGGTTTTTGCGTGTCGCTTGCTCAGTTGAGAATTCATTCTAGGTTGGTGAGGCCTCTTCACATCTTCAAAAATAGTTTACAAATTGAATGTTCCACAATCAGATGGTCAAATATAATCTTAAGTCTTCTGGACACTCTATCACTATTCCTTGAAATACTAACAGAGCACCTGCCACTTCATAGCCAACAGTGCTCAGTTACTAGCTTGCTAGTCCCTTATTATAAAAACACAGGGGTCATATAAGAAATTCCACATCACACCTGTGTTCACAGCAGCGTAAAAGCTTCACTTTAACTAAAGACGAGCAAATGACAGTTCCTCTGCTGTCTGTGGCAGTTACATTATGCTTTTAAGTGGTTTCTTTGAACCATCATAAAACCTCCATGAATAGGCATGATTGTCATTTCACAAAGTAAGATAACGCTCAAAGAGTTGAAGTTTAATATTAGGCAACATAATAGGATCTTTCAATCCAAGATGGAGATCGTCTGGGTCTTTCGATGATAAGGGCTGTCATTCATACAAATGTATTACAGTAATGAACATCTGGTGGGTAAAGGGACTGGATAGCTCAACCTGTAATCCACTTTCATTCCATTTGTTTGTAATAACCTCTGCCCCTTTCAGTGATTCTTACAATTTAAATACTATAGCAAAGGCACATTCTATGAAATTATAAGAGCTATTCTGAGAACCTACAATGTACTTATAGATGATAGTTTTATCTGATTATTAAGAGTTATGTCTGTACATTACTAAAACTCATTGCTCTTAGGGATGACAGGGGAGGGAGACTTGATTGGGGGAGGGGGAAGGAAATGGGAGGCGGTGGCGGGGAGGAGGCAGAACTCTTTAATAAATGAATAAATAACAAAATTCACCCTATAATTTGTAGAACATAACTAGGCTTGCTGTGTCTCTTTAACTCAAGACAGTATACATTTATCCAATATGTATATTTTTTCAAGAAGTATATATATTATCATTATGTGTGTTAATGTACATATTGTGTACCTTTTCCATGTTTAAATCGTACAGCTCTGTCATCATTTTGTAATGTGATTATATTACATTCTGTAATTTCTGTTGTTTATTGCAACTTGTTTGATCAATTCTTTATTTTCTATATAACACTTTTTCACATTCATATATGGACAGATTTACAATGAGTTTGCATGTGTACTTTGGCAGAACAGATACATATGGAAAAGGTGATTTCACAGTAAATCTACTGTCTTCGTGGAGCTTGTGTAAAGTCCCATCAGCTTGTAATGCAGTATTTCCTTGACTAACACAAATATATGCTCCTACTGGTACTCAAAAGAATTTTTTTCCTTTCTTATTGTTATCATCCAATATATATACTTATTGTCCATCTAATATTCTGTACATGTCTCCCATGGATGGTAGAAGTATCCTGATGGTGCTCTTCTTGGTTCAGTTAACACATGACCTATTCTGCATTTTTCTGTGATTTGATAAGGTCAGAAGTTGGCTGTAGTCTTTGCAGAGTTGTAAGGGAAGGCTCTAGCAACCTTCCTGTCACAATCAGTCCCCCCTGTTACTCATTTTCTAGAGGCTAACAATTAAATACTAACAGAAGCATTATGAAATTTTATTGCACTTGGCAGTTTTCAAAAATATATCTGATTACTGTTTTATTCTCTAGCCTTACTAGGATTGATTGGCAAAAAAAAAATATATATATATATATATATATATATGCATTATGTCTTGACACGCATGCTCATGGTATTTTGATATGCTCAGAATGTCATATACACAGATGTCATCTCATAGAATGAGCTTCCTTCAGTCACTTTACCTACATAACTGTTGTCTCCCTCAGTAAACATTTTATATCTCCAAACTTTTGATTCCTGAGTTTTGTGTCATATCTGAGGTTTTCCTCAAGCAAATATACCATGTATATAAACTGGGAAGTAATGAAATTGTGTCACTTAGTGATGCTAAGATTTCCTCTAAAGTTCAACTTCATGTATTTATGTCATGCTACCATAACCGGTCCAGCCTTTTCCCTTTTTCTTAGTGCTGAGAATCAAGCCGAGAGCTTTGACAGCCTTCAATCCAACTTTTAAAGTCTGTTATGTAATTATGTTTCAATTAAAATTAATATGTACATATTTTAAAGACTACATGTTTAAAGACTGTATAGATGCTGGTGTATAACTTTAGAAGAAAGTTATCTCATTTTGTTTATATATGGTAGATGGGCAATATATATGTGGTAATTATTTATTTTACTTTATTTTTTAAATTTTATTTTACATTCCATTCACAGTTCTCTCCCTTACTCTATCTTTCCCCCCACCTCTACCCCTGTCCATCCCCCATCCACTCCTCCTAAGGGGTAAGGACTTTTATGAAGTCAACAAAGTCTGGCACATTAAGTTGAGGCAGGACCAACACCCTCCTCACTGCATTAAGGCTGAGCCTGGCATCCCACCATAGGTAATGGGCACCAATAAGCTAGCTCATGCACCAGGGATGAATCCTGGTTCTATTACCAGGTACCTCACATATAGTCCAAACTTTACCACTATTTCCCATATAAGAAGGGGTGAGTTCGGTCCCATGGGGGCTCCACCACTGTCTGTCTAGTGTTCATAAGTTTCCACGAGCTTTATGTATAGATTTCTCCATCATGATCTTCAAGACCGTGAATAAGTTTGTAAGCCAACACATTTGTCAATATGCAAAAGAGCTGTTATACAACAAAAAAATTAAAATCATTTTAAAAATCATATGCACAATATTTGTCTTAAAACCAAATACAGTTTAATTGTGCTTATTCAGAGAACAAAATATTAATATGAACTCTGTTTTACCATAAAAATTTAAACAAGTCAAGATTTGTTGATAAGATGTTTATTAGCAGATTCTGTGTCTGTCATATTAAGACAGAAGTGTTTTGAATTTGTCTTCCTAAACTTTCAGCCTGGTGAAGTCTTGATTGTGTGCTTTTCCTTGACAGGCTTTCGCAGGCAAAGACCTGGAGGAGCAGCTTCGGGCAGTATCCAGTGTAGATGAGCTCATGTCGGTCCTGTACCCAGACTACTGGAAAATGTACAAATGCCAGCTGAGGAAAGGCGGCTGGCAGCCTACCCTCAACACAAGAACAGGGGACACTGTCAAATTTGCTGCTGCACACTATAACACAGAGATCCTGAAAAGTAAGTACGGGCAGCAAAGTGCAAGAAGAGCTTTGTGCGTTCATCAGTGATGATGATGGTGTGGGCCTTTGCTTCCAGCTCAATATACTTTAAGCCCCCCCCCCAAAAAAAATAAAGAAAATAGAAATTAGTGGTGTTACTTTGAATAAAACACTTTGGCAATCCTTTTTACGTAGTTAGATGATTTCTTGAAATTCACAGCTAGAAGACATATACATATCAACAAATATTTATTTTGGGAATTGAGACAATATTTCACTGCAAACATTTGAAAATACTTAAATTTTCTATTCTGTTTTAATTTGTTTTAGTAACTTAGGTTAGTTTAAATGTTTGTATATCAAGAAAACTTGTATATTAGGAAAAAGCAGTGCATGCATTTCCTTTTGGGGGGGATATGCTTAATTTAACTTTTCTGCTAGAACATTAGAATGTTTATCCATTGTGCATAAGGTACAAAACACTCTGGGCACTATTTTCACAGACAGGCAGGCAGGCAGACAGACAGACACACACACACACACACACACACACACGCACATACATGCACACACACGAACACTTAAAAACAGTGAAAGGGAAGTAGTTACTAATCCACATCACCTTCCGAAAGCTACATGTTCTCTTATCATCTCAGAAATAACTGACTCAGAGTTTCCCTTTATGAAGTAGATGAATATCTACCATAATATCTTACAAAATTATGATGTTGTATAAAATGACATAATAGGAGTTGGCAGACCAATTAAGAAAAAGCTTTCTTTAGTTTTAAATATTACTCTGTTTTAACATTTGGTATTGGGGTCAGGGAGATAACTCAGGGAGTAAGAAAGTTGGCTTTACAAGCATGAAGACCTGAATTTCAATGCCCAGCACTTATGTAAAAGTCTGCATAGTCAGGAGTGCCTAAAACCTCAGCATTGCAGAGAACAGACAATGGGAAGTCCTGTGAAATAAGAGGCCAGCCAGCCAAGCCTAAACAGAGTTTCTGGTTCACTGAGGAAACCTATCTCAAGATAATAAGGTAGAGAATGGAAGAGGTCTCAGCATCTCCCTCTAGCCTGTGAATGGCATGCACCCCACCACACACATACAAATTGATACTGCAAAGTATGTTTAAAGCAACACCAAACAAATTAACGGGAATCATGGTGGGATAACCCATAATTTATTATTCTTGAAAATGTTTAGAGGAAATATGGAAGAAATAAACTACAACACTCAGAAACGGCATCATTTTTAATATAATACAGAGTCAATAATGTCACAGGTCAGCCAACATCTTATTGGAAGCAGAGGTCCAAAAGAAAGCATGAAGGGGATAAGAACTTTGATTTTCCTGAGAAGAGTCAGTTTAGGTTACACGTCTTAATAGGTAGAAAATAACTTTGCCTTGCACATTGCTGCTGTCATGACATTGTTCATAATTGCTGGAAAGCTTGTCTGAAAATGAGCTTTGAATAGACACCAAAGCTCAGTTTAAGGAGAAAAACAGGAACATGTTGTTTACATTTGCTTCATGACCACAGAAGTTGCACATGCCAGGCAAAGAGCGTGGCGTAGTTTCTGCACAACTTGTAAGCCTCCATATATTAAATTTCCCTTTTTTTAAGCAAGGAGAACCAAACATATGTGTTATGATAGTGGTGTAATTTTTTAAATCCTTAATTTAAATGTATTTTTGTACATCCCTGAAGAAATCATTTTAAAAGGAAACTTCCCGAGCTATTCTGCTAAATCTTGTCTTACGTTCCGATTCCTACACAAAATATTAAAATCTGAAGTCAAATATGAGTAAGTTCCTAATGCTGTAGGCTTTGTTTCTCCCTTGGTGGCTTCTGTGTAACTTATGGACTTCCCTATGACTCGACAGGTATTGATAATGAGTGGAGAAAGACTCAATGCATGCCACGTGAGGTGTGTGTAGATGTGGGGAAGGAGTTTGGAGCAGCCACAAACACCTTCTTTAAACCTCCATGTGTGTCCGTCTACAGATGTGGGGGCTGCTGCAACAGCGAGGGGCTGCAATGCATGAACACCAGCACAGGTTACCTCAGCAAGACGGTAGGTATTTCACACCTCAGTTCTCCTTTAGAGCCCTCTAAGTAATCAGGGGAATAGGAGCATATACCTCTGAGCCCATTACAGTGACTTACTTCCTGTAGAATGGTTCTTACGTTTTATTTGGAAAAATGAAGTAAATGTATCGATCAGCTTGTGGTTTTGGTGCTACAGTTTCACAAGGAAAGAAATTCATGCATTATAAACTCTGCTCATATAGTAAAGTCTTGTCAAGAAAACAATATGCATGACAGTACAATCATATGCATATATGCTGCATATAGGACGTGTATGTCTACCTGCATTGTGTATACACTTATTTAAACCCGCGTTTGTGGTGAACTTAATAATACCCATCATCGGACACCAGAAGGATAATTCAGCTGTTACACTTAATTTGGAAGTACAATTTCTGAGTTTAGTCTCCAGTACCAGTGATAGGGGTTTATAATGCCTGTGCTAACGAGGGAGAAATAGGCTCAATAGCCAGCCAGGCTAACCAGTAAGTCCCAGGTCTCTGTGAGAGACACTGTCTCTAGTAACACAGTAGGTGGCTTCAGAGGTATTATACCTGAGGTTGACCTCTGGCTGTCATATGTACACACACTTGCACACACACATATACACACACAACCTGGACAGAGAGAGAGAGAGAGAGAGAGAGAGAGAGAGAGAGAGAGAGAGAGAGAGAGAGAGAGAGAGAGAGTAACCATTTTCATTTACTGACCAAGCACTTTAAAATATTTAAAGCCTCTGGCTTTAGAAATGTAGCAAAAATATACTCTCAAAATACAAAGTTAAATAATCACTTTCAGTGGTACAATCAAAAATTTAAACTGGGATTTGATTTGCTTGATGTAAAATTGTATCAAATTGATGGTTTAATTGAATACACACTTTAGCTGATCAACAGTATCAGCTATTTTAGTATAATCTCATTGATGGTAGGAAGTAAGACTACTCCCTCAATTATTACTGGTCTTTCCAGTTAAAAACCACTCTTTAACTAAAAGTTATATGTGAAATCACTAGAACAGAGGGGACTAGGTGATCCTTAAGAATTGAAGAGAGTCTAGAACATTGGTCATACAAAATGGTCAGAAGATATTATAGTAGGAGATTCTAAAGGGTAAATTACAGGGTAGTCACGAATATGATAATCTAATTCTAAAACCAGTGGGGTTCAGTGAACGACCTTGAAGTTGGAGAATGACAACATTAGACACATGCTTTTTATAAAAACATGCTGGGTAACCATGGGATAGATGCGGAAGAGAAGGAACTAAAGTATGGACAACAGAAAGGAAACCATCACACTAACTGGGAAGAGCAGCGAAGGCATCTTGATGCACAATGACAGTGGAATCATGGCAATTTAAGATAGTTGGGAACCAGTTAACATTTGTCTGAAGACCCCTCTTATCCAGCTGCACACTCATGGTCTCCCATCTATTGTGTTTGCTTTTCACAGTGATTCATTCCAAATCTCTCCTGATTTCCATAATCCATACTTAAAGCTGTGACTCAGCTTCCTCCTAGAAAGTCAGTCAGTATGCCTATGACTTCCTGAGAAGCAACTAAGCAAATCTCATTCTCCCCCATTTCCCTGTTTTTATTGTCATATTGTCATCAGTTTGGTCAAGCCAAGTATTCTTTTAACGAAAAGTTTAATCAACAGTTCCACTAATAAACTTAACTTCCAAGTATCTCCGGACCCCCGATTATGTCTTCACTCTGGTGTAGCCCACATTTATCTCTCACTAGGACCATAAAACATGGATCTAATAGCTGCTGTCCCACATCCATGATTAGTTCCTTCCAACATACTTGCAACATTATGTAGTGACATAAACTCTTCTCAGTAGCCCTGTATTGTTGAGTCCGGGCCAGCATCTTTCCAGTGTACTGATTGGCTTGTGTTTGACTATTGGAATACCCAGAAAAGCATGTCTTCTCACCTACAAAGACTGCAAGCTGACTGCTTTTATCGTTCCCTTCATTAAGACGTGATTTGCCAGGCCCACCGTAATCCCTCACTCTCGGCTCCTGTCTCTCTTTGCTTCTGCCCTCAAGAGCTGCTCTTCACTGCTACTCGTATTCCTCTGACCCAGGTCACATGGCTGCTCACCTGTCAGTCATTTTAGTGTTGTGTACCGTGTCAGAAATGTCTCCATACATGTTCTTCCCCAAGTCTCCATTTATCCCGCGAGGCTCTGCTCGCCCTTAGAGTCACTCACAGAAGCTGTTTCCACATTTCCCGGACGTGGCGCTGTGTTATTCCATAGCTTCTTTCGTTACTTGTCATTTTCCATCATCACATCCTCTGTCGTATTTGCCATGTGTTTACTTCTTATTTTTTATTCTTTTCCCTTAATTCCAAGAAAACAAAACCGGTGTGCTTATTAACCTAGAGAATGCAGTGCAGTCTTTGACACATGCTAAACACTTGCCTGAGTAGAATGAATACTTGAGCGAAAAGATGTTACTTCCAGGTCGGAGGTCGAGTTTGCGGTGTGCTGGTTTCAGGAATTTGAAAGCACTAAAAGGTGCAGATAATTAGAATCATGTTGCACCTAGAATTCTATCTAGTGAAGTGACTGGGTCTGTTGCTTTTGATTTGTGAGAAAGCACCATGCTGCTAATTTTTATTTGAAGTGAAGCCTAGTGTGCTTTTTAATAGCAACTTTATTTTTCAGAATAGAAAAACAAATACCAATGTAAAATCCGAATCCATTATTTGTCTCAGCCATGACTTCTTATTTTGTAAAACCATGCTTTCCTTAGACTAAAACAATGAATATGACATAAATTCACATGAATAAGTAGCATCCCATTGTGTTTTACAGGAAGTTGCGACATATACATCCTGTCCAAGTAAGATTTTGTATATGGCCAAGATGATTAGTATCTGAGACCGGAGAGATAGCTCAGAGGTTAAGAGTGCTGATCTTATGCATACAGGACCAGAGTTTAATTCCCAACGCGAAGACCTGGTTGTTCACAAAGACCTATAACCAGCTTCAGGGGATCCAACTTCTCTAATATACATGCCTCACCAGACACACACACATACACATAATTAAAACTAACCTAGTAAAATAAAAATATTTATAATGTCATTAAAAAGTAGTTCAAGTATTACGAATGAGAACTGCACAGGTTTATGGAAGTGCATTCAACGAGCCATCCCAAGTAGCTAGAGCATAAAACTCCCAAGGGCAGGATGGAATGCTCAGATGTATTTTGCTTTTTAATACACTTTGCTAAATCTTCTACTTAAAAAAATTTCTCCTAAAACAATCTAACCAATTTACACATAAGCATGTGTAAAGATTTCTCTTCAAAGAAAAGAACTAGACGTTTACTGCTAAATTTCTTTAACATAAAAGAAAAAAACCACAAATAAACAAAATACCCAAGTTTTTGTTTTGTTTTATTAAAGTTTCAGACACATATTTGAGCAGTCCAAGTCACCTATGTGAGTCAAATGGACTTTAAGACCACCGGGGCTTCCGGTGTTGTGCTCTGATTGTTGATTTTTTTATAATGGAGAAAGAGAAATATTTGTATAGGTCTCTGTGAAGGGCAGGTTATCAGAATGCATGAGGAAGACGGTTTCTAGTTGTAAAGTAAAACCACATGGGCTGAGCATTCCAACCTGAAGTAATCAATACCAACTGCTTCAGAGGCTTCCCTGTTAAACACCTAGGGACATACAGATTGGATGCCATCTTAAACTCCTGCAGAAACATTCTCTAAGTGTATTTTCTTCTGTGAAGTTGTATATTTAGACGATAAAACCAAAAGCTAAAGCGATTTGTGCCGGAAGTAAAAGTTATTTGGAGATGAAAGTAGAGACAGAAGGAAGGTGGGTGCTTTGAAGCCACATGCTTGTTGTGAGAAGCTCCTGAATGTTAGCTGGGCAGTGGTGGTGCATACCTTTAATCCCAGGAGGCAAAGGCAGGCAGATTTTTGTGAGTTCAAGGCCAGTCTGGTCTACAAGAGCTAGTTCCAGGACAGACTCCAAAGCTAGAGAGTAAACCCTGTTTTGAAAAACCAAAAAAAAAAAAAAACAACAAATTCCTGAATGTTCCCATTTGCCCAAAATGTCATCTCACTGACATTGGTGCTCAAGAAACTGGACCCTTTTTGTATATGTGATAGTATTAGGCCAGAGCTACCTGCCTGGCCAACAGGAGCTAATTTTGAGCATTATTTAAAATACTGTATTTCCATCTCAAAAATTCTCAATTTATGTTTAGAATTTTTATAGAAATCATATAAGGTCACGCCTTTAATCCCAGCACTCGGGAGGCAGAGGCAGATGGATCTCTGTGGGTTCGAGGCCAGCCTGGTCTACTAAAGTTAGTTGCAGGACAACTAGGACTGCTACACGGAGAAACCCTGTCTTGAAAAATCAAATTAAAAAACAGGAAAGAAATCATATAAGCATAGGTGATGACAAAATTATTCCTTTATAGGTTATATTTAAAGAAAGGTATCATAATTTCTTTGTAGCATTACATTTCTGCCTTAGTATAAAATTGAACTTTATAATAAAAATGGGCACTATTGTTTTGTACTGTAGTTAGAAATATTTCTTCCAGAACGCTGCAGTAGTGTGAAAGATTAATTTATTTAACTCATGTATATTTGTGTATAACTAGAATATTATTTGTCTGTACCTTAACATGTTAGTATTTGGCAAGTACAGTTGTTAGAAAACAGGTTTTATCTTGATGGGGAGAAAGGGCTCTCGGCCAGGAATAGTTATCAGGAAGTTTTGTAATAATCCTATTTTCCTGCAGAGAGTAATAAAGACGTCTGTGAAAAAGATACTACTTTGGTCAAATAATGATCTTGCTTTGTTAAAATTTTATCACATACTCTGAAAACTCCTTATGTGAGGTTTATATGTAACCCAGGGTGTGCATCTCATACATGACAGTACGTTGAGAAACTCTGCCTTCTCTCTGCTTTTCCTTCCAGAAACATCTAAGTTCCGCAGTCTTTGAATGGCTGTGTGTGCCGCTGGAACACTAAGCTTAACCACTAAGCTCAGCTTTGAACTTTCATCTCTTCCCATTTTTAGGAATTAAATGTTTTGTAATTTTAAGTCAGATTTTACTATTGCTATTACAGCCTCCAGCCACACAGTCTGTCATGTTTATGTTGAGTGTGTGAAAAGTTAGGATAGTTAGAGGAAAAGCGAATTATATTTTAGATATGAAGATGGTTGAAAAGTCTCAATTTGTGATTATATTTCTGTCCAAAAATATTCCTGTTGAGTTTAGTAATGTACTGTAGCCCAGTTTATTCCAGCAACGACGTTCTGCACTTTTTCTTGGCCAGCCTGTACTGTATGGAGATGGGAAGTGCTCATCTGCAGCAGTTGCTGTGCCGGGTAAACACTACTGTTCCAAAGTGTGCTTTACTTGAAGTCCTTTCTTGTTGGTAAGAGTTGGCCATTACAGATTCTCATTAAAGAATGCCAGTAGATAAGAACAGGGAACCTAACGTCAGAAATATTTCCCATTTCTCTTTACTTAGCACGTATTGGCAGAATATAAAATCAGATGTTTTTCCATTTTCAGACATTAAGGAAAGCCTTCTTAATATGTATGCCTTTTAAAATCGATCCCAAAGCCAAACCAAACATGTAAAAGTATATAAAAATATTTTCATAAAATTACTTTTATCACTTAAATATTAAATCAAATATAAATTAATATTATGTGTTGTTCTGGAAGTACTTTCTTTGTAGCATAAAACTGTTTTGTTGATTTATATTATACTGTAATTCATTACATTTTTAAGTAGATCGTGCTATCTTTCAGTGCCTACTAAATAGACACACTAGACAGGGACTATTGTTTAATTCTGCACACCGTGCCTGAATTTTTTACTTTGGACTTAAGTGAGTAAACAATGCTACTAGGTACAGATTAAAATGCAAATTCACGTGACAGCAGTGTGAGAACGCCGTTAAAGCATGATAGAATCCGTTTACTGTTTCAAACATCAATATTTCTATATAGGTGATGACTCTGCTGACAGATGATTGTAGTTAACTGTTCAGATTTCACATGGACAGAGAAACTTCACATGGAGTTTACACTGCAGCTTCTTGTTTACTAAGAGCATTTATTGGAAACTATGTGGTACCTTAAGAATTCTCCCATGGTATCTGTCAATGCACACACATGTGCTGCCATTAACTCTTAGTGATAATACTGTTAACCGTGAGCATCGTGTTGATGACTATCATCTGGGAATTCCACTTAGGATCTTTCCTGTTTAGAGAGACACTCGATCAATAATTATTGATGATCGGAATAAGGAAATGAATTTAAACAGAAATAAAGAAAAATAAACATCAGAATCCTTTCAACAGTTTCACATTAATCTCTTATTATGGTTTTTAAAAAGAGGAGCAGGGAGAAGACAGAATCCAAACTCATCACTACTCATCATTATTATCACCATAATTTTTATACATAACGGTATGGATGCTTAGGATTAAAATCACCGTTCCTAAGCTCTACTTGCACATGCCAATTCCAAGACTCTACCCAATGTCTGGTATTCCTTAAGACCTCAAGCTCTTGGTTGTTGTTTTATGCTAGGGATTGACTAAAGACAAAAGCAACCAACTATTTGAAGAGTGTGTATATTTAATTAGTCAGTGGCACATGCATCTTAAAAATGTATGTGTAGTGATTATCTACTTGTTTTTTAAAGTATATACTTTGAAAACATATGATCTGATTAAGAAAAGAGGCCTATGTGTTCGTTTTAAGTAATACTGAGTTTATCAATTATAGAAAAAAATCACAAATTAACATGCAAATAAGCAAGTTTACAATAATTTAAAATGTAAGACAGATTCCCATCGACATACACATACAGGGCAATAGAGAAGGAAATTGGAAACTTGAGAAGCCTCTTGAATATCCAGCAAAAGTTGGCATAGTTACAGTTAGTTTTAGTACACTCACATAATTGGCAATGTTTTTGAGGTTGATAGATGGATAAAACTTAAGTATTAAGAATCCTTCTACTTGGCATGTTAGTCAAATCTTTCCTGGGATCCCTAGCCTGTCACTGATATAATCAACTACAGAATGAATAAAGCTCCCTGAAAAACTTGTCTTTGAAATGGAAGTGTCATGTTTCATTCTGATTGCCCCTGTAGGTCAGGTGGACTCAGTTCAGCTTCCCCATTCCCTGCTTAGCCACAGTGAACTGTGAAAATGTTCATTGGGATTTTGTTTGCCTTGTGTTTGGTTAACTCCGAAAGCACCCCTGTAGCCGCTTATTACAGCTCCTCAGTTTTTGGCAGAGTCAACTCTGTAGTGTTAGGATCTTCAACCTCTTCACCTGATACTTCATACCTTTACATATTCATTATGCATCTCTTCCTACCTTCCAAAGCTTACATCCGTGTTATTTTTCTAAGGATATGCTTTAACAGTCCTCCATCTTACCAAAACATTCTTCAGAGCTCTCACTACTAAATACAACCCAGACATGTGAGAGACGCTGATAGTGAATAATTTCTATATGGTTGAAATAATGGTACCATGATCACTGAGGCTACCCACTGTGGCCTTCTGGTCCCTTTCCCCCCTTGGATAACAGGGTAGATGGAGCTTGGAGTGGCAGCAACATCATAGATAGAGATGTTACTGCCAAGGCTTGGGGCAGGGCAATTCAGCCCTTTGATGTAGCTATAATCTCCAAAAATATCTTCTCTATCACTGTGGGAGTCTGTGCTGCCTCATCATGAAAGCCAATGTCAGTGCTTGCAATAGGAAACCTGTAACAACAGATTCCCCAGTGGTCTCCCCCCTCTGAGTCCTTTTCCAGGCATACTGCTTTCTTTCTTCCTGTCCCCCAGTTCTCTTTTCTGCTCCTCTCTTACAGCTTCTGCCCAACCACTGCCTGCAGAGCTGTTTGCGGGGCTCCTAGTCTCCATCCAGTCCCTACCACTCTGGTTAGATGTTTGCCTAACACTTAACCAAAGGCATGCTTTTCAAGTTCTTCTTTCTGTCTTTGGCTCAGCTTCCATTGCATATTCCCTCCTGGCTTTCACCCTACTTAGTCTTATCTTTTCACAAGATATTTATGTGTCTCTGCCTCCTCTATTAATATTCCTGTTATTATGTTCATCCTCTTTCCATTTCCAATGATCTCACTGCGTATCACAGCAATGCCATAATTTATTTCACAACTTTGATACTGAAAACTCTCCTACAGCTCTAGACACAAATATTTATCTGCATATTATAATCATTATTGCACCTTTATTGCTAACTTATAGACCTTGCTATCATTTGTATCATTTTAAAATGTAAAATACATTAAAATATGCAGTTAAAATCATATATAACTATAAAAATATTAAGAACTGAAACACAATTCAGTGTCAGATCATATGCAAATGCCCAGATTCTGTCCCCAGTATCACATAAATTAAAGAAATAATTTATAAATATATTTAAATTCCTATTTTGATGCACAATCTAACATCGTCTATGCAGATTACTGTTATTGTAGGCTTAGCGCAAGTTCTAAAAAAACCGAAAAGCGGTTGCTTATGTAAACCTACAAAATTCTTTCTTAAAACAGCAATCTATAGGTCAAATGAGAAGTTTCATCCCAGCAACATAAGCAATTGCATGCTCAGAGAACAACTGCTCAAAAACATAATTCTGGCCATGTTGTAATCATATATTATCTATGGAAAATACATATTATTCTGGAAAAAAACATAGCCTTGAGAATTTATGCAAATAATAGCATCTCTATAGAAAATTGTATACATAATCATGTTCATGAACACTGTTACATAATTTTCATAGTAGTCTTGTGAAGTAATACATCAGTCAATACCTTTAGTTAACTGATTATTAAAAACAAAATATATTTTTTGGAAAAGCTTAACTACTTTTCTAAACGCATGTAGTATTTGAATACAGAAACTAAGAAAAATATCCTTTCTGGGTATAATCTTATATCCATCCTTATGAACATGTTATGTTTTTTATAGAAAATAGCTGAATTGTTGAATGTATATGTACCCTTCAAGTAAAAAGGATACACATCATATACTTTAGATCATTCTTTTTCTTCAATTTAGGTTTATTTTGATAGCTACATTAAAAACGGAATTTCATATCGATAGTATACTAAATATTTAAATATGTATGCATTTTGTAATCAGGTTAAAAGCCTATGTGCTCACATATTTATAAGTTATATCTGCAAAAATACTGAAGATACTTCTTGCTTTTTGAGATATGCAACACACAATGACTGTAAGTTGTTCCCTTGCTGTGAAATAGTACCCTAGAGCATCTTACTGAAGCCTTGTCCTATCATTCTACCCCAGGTTCTGAAAACCATCCTTTCTACTCTTAATTTCAGTGATTTTGGTTACTTGATTTTCCATGTACATATGAGACAATGTAGTACTTGTATTTCTGGGCCTGGCTTGTATCACTTTACACAATCTTCATTCAGGTTTAGCCATGATGCCATAAATAACTTTATTTCTTTCTTGACAATTCAGTGAAAATATCTTCCTAGTGTGTGTTCCAAGCTGTCAAATGAATTTTAACCATTGTCAGTAATTGTTATGTTATGTGATGGCGTGAAATTACAACCAGGGAACAGGGGGAAGTTGCACAGCTCCGAGGTATTTCTCTCTTTGGAGCACATCTCAGACTGCTAAAGCAATGCAGAATAACACAGCGTCCAACTATCATTGTTTTACTATAAGTAGATCTTACAGGCAGGCAGCTAAGGGGTAGGCTCTTGCTTCTACCATTCTTTCTAGTAATAAGCTGGCTTATGAACCTTAGAATCAAAATCCATTTAGTTTATGTGTTACGCCCGCCCACATCCCTTTTTGAGACCTATAGTTCTCCATGAACTAGCAATGCAGAAAACACCTTCGTTACACCTCATCTTCAGACTCTGGCCCAACAAAACATAACATGCCCTACTTTATTTTCAGCTCCATTTTTATAAGGTCTGTCAAGATTGCAATAACACAGCTTTGTTTGTCAAAATAATGGATTGCTTGTTTTTATTTTAAATGTAAATTCTTGAGATCTGAGATGTGTAAAACTTTCAAGAAGAAATTTCTTTTGGAATGGAAATAAGTTTTATAACTGTAATTTATGTCTGTGGATGTGGTTGCCATAAAATAGGACTTAACTAAGCATTTTTAGGCTGTGTGGCCAGTAGCTTTGCTCATAAGTCAGGAAGATATTCACTACAGATAATTTGTGTTGCATCTTAAATTCCTAGGCTTTTAAGACCTTGATACCGAGTAATCTTGGATTCTGAAACAATTCTTTTTCTTGAACATACTGGTCTGTCAATCCTCTGTTCTATATCATTAGTTGGTCATCATATTTTTAATATGCTCCATAGCAAGTGATTTGATGTCAGCATCTGAAATATTTATTATTCTGATGGAAGACAGTATTTAGGAGCAAACTATTTTTACTTTGTTATCATTTTAAAAGCATTAAGGAGGCTCTGCCTATATGACATAGTACCAAGCCATAACAAGCTAATTTCATGCACTCTTGTGGACTCCAACATTTACCATAGAAGTCCTTAGTAGCATCTATATAATATTTTTTTCTTTTTTGTCCCTTTGTAGTTGTTTGAAATTACAGTGCCTCTCTCTCAAGGCCCCAAACCAGTCACAATCAGTTTTGCCAATCATACTTCCTGCCGATGCATGTCTAAACTGGACGTTTACAGACAAGTTCATTCCATTATTAGACGTTCTCTGCCAGCAACACTATCGCAGTGAGTATGAATTCAGTCTGTCTTTCTACACCTTCTCCTAAGTTAAAATTACCTTCAAAGAAACCCAAGTTTATTTAAGGAAGTTTTATAAAGACTGTTCTATTTATCATCAAATACAAAACATAAAACATTATCCAATAAAAGTAGATTTATACTGAACTACCCCTTGTATGGACAGGGTAGTTCATAACATAAACAGACAGTCTATAGAATGGTTCACAGCCCACCGCCATTCACATAACTAATGAAGTAGCCACATTGATTTAATGTCTGTGAAGTTGAGTATTCACTTGGAAATTATTCTAAAGCTTAAAAATTTAAGCCTTAATGATTTAAGTTTAAAACAATTATTAACCACTCATATTATGATGATATACTAAAATGTAAGTTGAAATATACTTCTTATTTCTTGTTTCAGCAAAGATTGACTTGAAATATTACTAATTAATTGGATTTTCTCTTTATATTACTTGAAATAATATTCAAGCTATCATTTAACATTCAAGTTGTTTTCTTGTCTCTCTTTTACTACAGCAAAGAGTAGCACTAGATTAAAGGGAAGGGCAGATTATCGATTTAGACACTAAATAACTGATATTAGTACAAATCTGTCTTCCTTTGCTTGGAAAAGAAAAGATCTTGCAGATATCGCTGAAGAAAACCATAGTAATTTAAGGAAAGTGACCCACCTTAACTGACAGGGCCCATCTCTCATCTCATTCATGCAGGCCCTCGAGTACTATTTATTTCTTGACCCTATTTCCGTAGGCAAAGCATATGTTCTGAGAACTTTAGGTATCCTCTCTTTGTTCATGGTTCCCAAAATTTTATTTGAAGATCTGATCATGTATTTGTTTTCTAATAATTTTCTACACTTATCTATTTTTCATATAATTATGTTAGCTCTGTCTTAAACCCAAAGATTAGTTCATTCCCTTCTATTTCTCTTTATTTCATATCACAAAATCCTCATATTCTTTGGAAATTTAGAAGTTGCAGTTATCACTAATTTCTTCTTTTATCGCACACAACTATGAATCATTATCTTGGAGAAGAGGGAGATCCATCTTCAGCCTTCATTTAATTCTCATCACTTCCATTCATCCACTCTAGTCTGTGTGGACGTCGGATTTAGCACATCAGCAGCAAACCGGTCTCTTAATATCAAATATTTCCCTCATTCCTGTACGCTGTTGTAAATAAGCTTCAAAAGACATCATTTGATTTATCCAAGCAAGAATAGTGCTTATCTGTTGCTGAAGGAATTGTGCACGTTTCTCACCATTCTTTTTCTTTGTCATCTTTCTTGTCATTATTGTCCACGTCTATGTTTTACAAAGTTTGATTCCCTGATCACAAGGTCTTTTCCTATTCTGTATCTTGTTTCTATTATGACTTCAGCTTGAAGTAAGTTCTCTTTCTTTTATTCCTTTCGAAGGCCACATCCATTTCCTAGCGCTCAGATGAAAGCCTTTCCCCTGCATTTGTCTCATCAAAATACCACAATCAGCATTGCTTCTGTGTTAATTTGATAGCATCATTGCTTTGTGCTATGAATATTATGGTTTTAGAGATGTAATTGTGTTGTTACATGTACATGTAGTTTGCTTATTTCATAGCTACTATATTCTGTTAAATTGATAACTGATTATGTTTCCGTGGCAAATACTACAGGAAAATCAATGTACTACAAAATATAAATAGAAGGATATAATCATGGAAGGGTAGAAGAACACAAAGAGAGAGATAAAAAGAGAGAGAGGGAAAGGGAGGAGAGGGAGAGAGAGAATGAATATTATATAAAGACATAAGTATCTTGGTTTTTTGAGACAGGGTTTCCCTGTATAGCCTTGGACAACCTGGAACTCACTCTGCAGACCCGGCTGGCCTTAAACTCACAGAAATCTGCCTGCCTTTGCCTCATGAGTACTGGGATTAAAAGTGTGAGACACCAATGACTGGAAAGACACAAACAAGTATCTTAAAGTTACTAGTGGTGAATTTATTGCCTAATTGATTAATGCCTCCATTGTTCACGAAGATGTAAGGAAATTTAAGTCTAGTGCCAAAATTGGGATAATTTAATTACATTTTAATCCATGAAATTAATATGCTATTAAATAATCAAAAGACTACGGCTGTGATTTTGAAGTAGTGAAGACCTATCTATGAATCTTCATGTTTTTATAAAAATATGAAAATAGAATATGAAGTTTTATTGATAAATGTTATGTAAAGGTTTAATATAGTCAAAGCATCTTGAATTGTAATTTATACATCATTAAGTGACTGCAAATCAATCATCATATTATGGCAGTCTTTCAGGTAGTGTCTAATTGAAAAGAAAGATAAAAGGGGATTATAAAATAGAAAATTCTAGCGCAGGTTATAATTCATCTTTTATTTGATTCCTGACTTGTTATAAAATATTGGCCCTAAATATGTTTAATAGTAATAAGTTACATTTATTGGAATTTAAGAGGAGGGTTTCATTATTGTGAGGACTCTTATTTTTGCTAAAGAGAACAGTGGATACACAGCCCAGGGAACTTTTTACTTAAGACTTGAGAACTCAATGTCTTTAGTCCATTAATCTGTAATAGATCCTCAATCCCATTGCTTAAAAGCTCAAAAGCTAGGATGTTTTCTTTTTCTAGCTCTAATTGCCCAGTTTTCCCTTTGAATTCTTGAGTGTCATGCATTGTTCTTTTTCTTTAAATATAAATAAACAGAAAAGAATAAGAATAATTTACTAACATTTAAAAAAGAGTAGACCTTGGATACTCCCATTAAATTGATTAAGACATAATCTTAAACCATCTGATAAAAAATAATTTTTCATCAGAATTCAAAAGAAATGATTTCAGGAAGTTCTAGAAATGTTCTCTTTGCAAATTTATAATCGCTGTGAACATAGGTCATTATTTTTTGAAATTTTAATGTATATATCTGTTTATCATTTTCTACAGTATTCTCTCTATATATAGAAACAGAACATATATACATGTTTTTTTTTAATTTTTTCTTTGTCTTTTTGAGGCAAGGTTTTTCTGTGTTACTTTGTTGCCTGCCCTGGAAATAGCTCTCGTAAACCAAGCTGGCCTCGAACTCACAGAGATCCTCCTGCCTTGCCTCCTGAGTGCTGTGTTTATATATAAGGGTATAGAATATATATACCTATACATATAGAAACATAGGTATAGAATATTTATGAACATGTGTTTGTATAGCTATAGAATATATATAGTCTAACTTGCTCAGTTTAGGACCTCTTGACATGAATGTATTTACCAGTAAAACTCAGTCAAGAGAAGTATTGTTTAAACCCTAAAGCATTATTTTCTTTCCTAGCAAAATATTATGTAGTAGCTGTATGGCCTGGTTTATTGAATAATCATAACATTTCAGTTCATTTCTATCAAATACCAAATAGAAGTGGTAGTGTTTTTTGGTTAATTTTACGTAGATTTGGGGAGTCAAGGATCTCTTAGTGCACAAAACCTCAGTGCGAAAATGTAGAGAAAATGATTCACAAATATGCTTGCATGAAGCAGCATGACATAAGATTCAAAGTGTAGGGGGTTGCTACCAAACATTTAGAATTTACCCAGAATGGACACATTTTTCTAAGTTTTCAGAGATATAAATTGACTAATAAAATTGATTTTAGCATTGAATACACCAGTTTTTCTCATTGAGAAATACATAGATCCTTGAATTAATGACCAGAAGTTTTCAAATAATGAAATAATTCTTATAAAAGTAACTTTATGCTTCATAAAAATTACAAGTTCTGTTTAAATGAGAAAGTAAGGTTTATTTGCTTACATGGTTCCCCACATAGATCTACATGAAAAATTATTTTATGCCTTGCAGAAAGTGTATGCTTCAAGTAATATGTTTTCCAAATGAAGCACATGAAATGTCTTATTTATAAAAATGTATATATGCTCATTAATCATTTATTACTTTTGAATATCAGTTTCAACAGCATGAAAATGCCTTGAAGATTGAAACATAAAGGCAATAAGCACTTTGTTGTAATCCTTCTGTCTATCCTGACAATACTTCCTTTCATTATAATATAATAACATTTAAAACTTTTGTTTCTACTTTGTTTTTTAGGATAGTATGCTATAAATCCTAAGCTGTTGCTTTTTACACCTGAAGGAGGGAGTGTCATTTAGGAGTTATAAATATATATTTCTCCGAATATTGGTTTCTTTAATTCAATAATATCTAGCATAATTTCAGATTTCAACATTAGAATATGTTTATGATGAGTAATATTTTCTTATTTGTGTGAAGCTTCTCATATATATTAGAAATTTAAATTGCGTTTTAAAACTATTAGAATTCAAAATACTTATTTACCTTTAAGCAAACTGTTACTTACTATTCCGAAGTTTGTTTTATCAAGAATATTTCAGTCTAATATAATTGAAAGTGTTTGCCAAAACCTCTGTTCTTGTTCAGCATGCGCACGAAAAAGAAGAAGAGGTGGTACAACCAGATTATGTGGACTCTGCATTTTCTATGCATGAAAATACATATCTGGATGTTTGTATAACATTCACAAAGTAAATTCCTGCAATTGTGCCTACACATAGAGTTCATATGTTTACATTTATATTTTTGCAAATGCTCTGTCATAAAATAGAAATCTCTATGTAAAAGAAAAAATTGGTTCTGTTTTCTTAGGTTACTAAGGGTAGAAACCCACCTGGTTGGACATACTTAAATGCAGGTATGAACCCTACCAAGCTCGCCCAAAAGAGAAGATCCTTCAGTACGTTCAGGGCTAGAAACTGAGAGGACTCCTGTAACTCTGACATTTATACAGCTTGGATCTGTTTGTCAAAATTTTAGACTGAAATAAAAGGGATAACTGAAACCAAATAAACAGTACCACAAGTGGGAGAGGGGACTTTGTCTGAGACTTTGTATGAGTATGTTAATGCGTGCTTGTGTCTGTGTGTAACTGAAGGAAAGCTGTAGAAATCCATCTTTACTGCACTCAGTTAGGTAGGCTGTGTTATTGCATGTCATTTCATCACACTAGGGAATATATGGCTTTGACTTTATTTTGATTGTGTGTGTGTGTGTGTGTGTGTGTGTGTGTGTGTGTGTGTGTGTGTGTGTGTATGTGTGTTTGAGAAGCTTTCTTATAGAGCACAGGCTAGCCTCAAGCTTATTTTATAGTCCGGGAAAATTATCTTAGACTCCTGATGTATCTCCCTGAGAATTTCAGATGCTGGAATTCATTTCATATGCCACCATGCTGGGATTAAGATGTGCATTTTGACTCTTTAGTTGGTTTCATGTTCCACATAAGAGCTGTAACCAGTGACTAGAAAAATACCACATCAGACAAGTGTAGGATAAATTACATTTTGGCAAAATGAAAAAGGAATGTTTCCTATTGTCATCATTGTCATATGTGTCCACCTATAACCTATATGCACTGTCACCACATGTAGAAGGATACTAAAGGGTATTTTATGGCAGGAGGCTAAAATTTGGGTAGAATATACATACAAAATTATTGATATCTGTTTATAAAATTGATAAATACTCTAAAGTTATCAGGAACAATTCATACTTATGAGTAAACTAAAATATAAAATAACGACTTATTATTTACTTTTCTATTGCTGTGATAAAATACCATAACCAAGATAACAATTTTAAAAAAAGAGTTTCTTTGATGGTTTCCAGTGCCCATAGGATAATAGCCCATTACCATTCTAGCGAGAATGATGGAAGTGTGGTTCGGGAGCAATAGCTAAGAACTTGATCCACATGCAGACATCAGAAACCTGACTCAAAATGCATCAGTTTTTTGAAATTTCAGAACCTGCTGTCAATGGCGCACCCTCTAGCAAACCACAAACATCTACCAAATTGAGACCACTTGTCCAGGAATCTGTGACTTACAGGGAGCCCCTCCTTCAAACCACCACAGTGACAAAATACTGGAGTGTGCGTAGAGATTTTCCCTTAGGATTAAGTGGATTTTTTTTTAGGATAGTTTGGCATGTTCTGAGAAATGCTAAGTGAACAAACAAGGTTTAAACATGTTGCCTGTTGTTGATTTTTGGTTTTGGTTATTTTCCAGGAAGAAATACTGACATATATAAACAAAAATATCTAAACAAAAAAGTAATGGCACACTGGGGTATGGACAGAATGAGCACACTTCTCATAGTCTTAACTCATTATCATATAAATAAATATGTTTTATCTTTAAGAGTAAAAACAAAAGGCATGTAGTGTACACAGGATAAAGCAAGCAGCTATTTGTATAAAGACTGTTGGAGCCCAAGTATTTTAGTGGAATTTGTTAGGATGAAGTTAAACATACAGAAAGTCCTAGCTATCCTGTGTTGGTTTTGGATATAACTGACCTTCTTTTTGCCTAAAAGTGCATACATGCTTATCTCCCTTAAAATTACATACTTATTGCAGAAAATATATGTGGCAAACATATTTAATTTTACTTTAAAGGGAAAAACATACAGTCAACTGTAATTAGCCCTCAAGCCCAGCTTATTTCTGATGAATTACCATGAATCATAGTGTCTCCAAAAGACACATTTTGAAAGCATCTAAGATGCTTAAAAAGTTTTATATTCATCTAACAATTATTACTGCTTTTGCATATACTTGTTTGGTTACCATCTAGACTATTTTCATGCTCTACAAGAGACTGTAGTTTCCATGACGTAGCAAATAATATAGTGATTAACAGGTCAGACTTAAACTAAATCAAGAAACTCCCTGTAACTGACTCCCTAAGTAGACTGAAACATATGGGACACTTTAGACAAGCTGCCATGTTGAAATGTGTGAATAGATCCTTTCTTAGAATTGCTGTAGACTTCTGGAAATAAAAACACCGATAAATCATCAGAGGTGATGCTCAGAATGACAGTAGACATGGTCATAATGTACAGATTTAGAAGATAAGTACAGAGATGTGAGTCTGTGATCCCAGCACTGGGGAGGCCAAGGGTCAGCAGTCCAAAGCCAGCCTTATACTATATAGTGAGGGCTTTCTGCCAAGCACACGCAACTTGGAATTGCTTTTTCTGTAAAGTAAAGCCCAAAACAAATTCTTTGTGTGGTTTCATAGTACTTCTTATATGTTTTTAAAACAGTGTTTCATCACCTTGAATAATCTATATAACTTTTCTTAGTAACATCCAAAGCATGTGGCCTGATTGTTCTTCACTTGGAGCCCATTTCAGGGTGTCTGCAGATCATTTCTTTGTTGTAGCATTTTGGAGCATTCTTCGCCACATACTGTTGTTTATAATATTGATTTAAAATGAATGATGTGTGATATCTAAGTAAATATTTTCCTTTGACATCCACACCAATGTCCGTGACAAGTCACCTAGTAAAGGTTCATGAAAGCTCTCACTGTTAGAATATTAAAAGGAAAGGCGTCTCCTTGATAGACATTAACCGGGAGAACAGGCTGCAGAGTGTATCTGCATTTGACTCAGACCATCTAGAAGAAATTGAATATAATGGTACAGAACATGATTAAACCCAAATGATAGATTCTAAATGTCATTTTCCAGAGTAGTAGTAGTAGTAATGATGATGATGATGGTGATAAAGAGTAATATTGCTCCGTGAAGAATGGTTCATTCTAGGTGGAGTAGTGAATAACTGAGGTTTGTCACACTAAAGTGCCCAATGTTGTAGTCATTAAGGTGAATGGGTTCCTATTAGCCAAGGGCAAACAATCAAGGAGTAATTTAAGTCCTCAATAGAAGACAATTTGTTGGTAATGTTTTCTAAAACAAATATTGAATTTTGAAAGGAGGTAGGGATGAAAGAAGGAAAAGAGGGTAGGAAGAAAGAAAAGAAGGAAGAAAATAGTCATCACCCCCCAAAAAAATCCAAATGTGCTCTGGGATATTTATGGTGAAATGGAAAGTGGGAATTATACATTAATCAAGTGATATTAGAGCTATAGGATCTAGGGTTCAGAAATAAAACAGTAAATGTGTTTGTATGGGAATATCACAATAGCTGAAGTACTTTAGTGAGGCAAGAGCTGAAAGCCACCTAAACTATTATTATAAGAAATAAACCATATTACATCTTTTCATGAAATTTTGTATGTCACTAAAAGTCCTTCAGATAAAAATTAACAAATAACCTCTAGAGTTGCCTGAAATATATTTTTTATTTGGTAAAGGAAATTACAGGGAAAGATAGAAGGGACCATTGCATTTTTTGAAAGTCAAACAATATGTCATTATACAAAGACGCCTACTTGCTTTTAAAAAGTTTAAGTCCTCTTAGGCCTTATAACTTATAAGGGTAAGCTCAGATTGGAACCTGGAGCAGGTGAGGTGGGGGTAGTTTTAGGGGAGACACTAATGGTTCATCTCTATTCTTGCATATTTTCAAGCTTTGCTGTCACCATGTTTTGACTTGTAACATGCACATGCAAAGAAATGATCGTTCTCTATGCCAGTTACACCATTCTTTAGCTCCTGTTTTATTTGTCTTCCCCCAAGGTGTCAAGCAGTCAACAAAACTTGTCCTGCAAACTATGTGTGGAATAACTACATGTGCCGATGCCTGGCCCAGCAGGATTTTATCTTTTATTCAAATGCTGAGGGTGGTAAGTAAAAAAACACTTCAGTCCATATCTGATCTGTATTTTGATGAACATATTTCCATTTTAAATGCTCACAATATTCTGCTCATCACTTACTGATGAGTACAAAGTAGGATATTAGCTACTTCCTTTGCTATTACTTTTAACTTCTACTTAAAGGGTGTTTACATATATTACTGAAAAACGAAAAAGGAGGGTATTTTGAATGCATGTATGTAAACCCACACCCTGAAGTACTAAGGTCTGGTAAATATGTTCTGTGTTCTTCTAGACTCCACCCATGGATTCCATGATGTCTGTGGACCCAACAAGGAGCTGGATGAAGATACATGCCAGTGTGTCTGCAAAGGTGGCCTTCGGCCATCCAGCTGTGGACCCCACAAAGAACTGGACAGAAACTCGTGTCAGTGTGTCTGTAAAAACAAACTTTTCCCCAGCTCATGTGGAGCCAACAGAGAATTTGATGAAAACACATGCCAGTGTGTATGTAAAAGAACCTGTCCTAGAAATCAACCGCTGAATCCTGGGAAATGTGTCTGTGAATGTACAGAAAACACACAGAAGTGCTTCCTAAAAGGGAAGAAATTCCACCATCAAACATGCAGGTAAGGAGTCTAGGTAAACAACGCTAATTCGCTTCTAGAACATGCAGTCTTCTCAACCAGGAGCTGTTTTTCTCAACCCAAACTAGCAGCAGCTTATTTGAATGAAGACAATAAACCCTCGGAGAAGAAAGAATGCAGTTACTTAAATCAATGCTATTCTTTCTTAACACTAGACTTTTTGTGGGGTTTCTAGCTTCTTTGAGTCAGACTTGCTATATAGCCAGGCTGACTTAGAATTTAGCATTCTCCTGCCTTGACTTTCTAAGTGGATGGATTCCAGGATTACATAAGTACATTTGGTCCCTGGGAGTTGAGTAATATCAAAGGCAACAAAGAAACATCAAGGCACAAAAACAAGTCTAAAATATACCCCAAACTAATTCTTTGTCCAAGAGACTAATATAGCAAAGCCCAATATGAGTAGAGGATAGATATATTATTTTACAAATGCATTCTATGTCTGATGCCTTCAAAAATTTTACATTCTGATGGAATTTATGACCAGATGCTTCAAATGAATCTTTTTTTTTTTTTTGACAGGGTTTCTCTGTAGCTTTGGTGCCTGTCCTGGAACTAGCTCTGTAGACCAGGCTGTCCTTGAACTCACAGAGATCCTCCTGCCTCTGCCTCCCAAGTGCTGGGATCAAAGGCATACACCACCACGACCCAGCCCAGTGCATTATTTTAAAGCTTAAAAATAAAACGCAGCACCATTTTCTGAAGAATTTTATCTGAAAATGAAATATTTACACGGAATTCTTAATGAGAACTGGATAAATGTTCTAGCTCGCTCTCTGTTGCTGTGATAAAATACCATACCCAAAAGCAACTCGGGGAAGAATGGGCTTATTTGACTTCCAGGTTGCAGTCTATCACGAAGGAAGCCAAGGCAGAAGCTGGAGGCAAGAACTGAAGGAAACCTGGAGGAACACTTTGAATTGGCTTGCTCCCAGGCTTCCTTGCAGGATCAAAGCCTACCTGTCTAGGGATAGTACCATCCACTGTGGGCTGGCTCTGTATCAATTAATAATTAAGAAAATGTCTCACAGACACGGACATAGGCCAGTCTGATCTCATCACTTTCTTAGTTGAGATTCACTGTGTTCTCAGATGCCTCTAGATTTGTGTCATGTTTAAGGTTACTCGAGCAACTTGAGAAATAACTAAGTGATCGAGAACATGGTACTCCTTCAGAGAAACTGGCTTTGGTTTCCAGCACCGATTTCAAACAGATCACAACTGCCTTTAACTTCAGTTACAGGGGAGCCAACACCCTCTTCTGGCATCTGTGGTCACCTGACCCACATGCATGTACTCAGAGACAAACACAGACCTAAACACATAATTACAAATAAAAAACAGAATTATTGAAAATTACTTAAGATTCACTTTTGAAATGTTATTTTATTTTACCTGTATGGGTATTTTACCATAGGCATGTGTGTCCTGTGCACCACGTGTGTGCCTGGTGCCCATGGAGGACACGATCTCCGGCACTAGAGTTAGACAGTATAAATCAATAATCTGGGTTCTGGACGCTGATCTTTTGTCCTGTGTAAGAGCAACAAGTACTTAACCACTGAGTCATCTCTTCTGTTCCATCACTCACTTTTTTTTAAGAGTTTAGGACTTTTAATTTGTCTTAAAGTCACTGAAGCAAACAAAACATGATAAACATTCTCTTACAACCCCCAATGCAAAAAAAAAGAAAGAAGAAAAAAAAGAGTGTAGGAAAAGAAAACCTCTTGAAATGTCCTTAAAAGGCTCTGTCATTACTGGCTGCAACATCTGTCACTTGTTTTTATTTTTACAGCATGGTTTTGTCGTCTTTTTCATTAAGAAACATAAATGAGGTTCTTGGACTCAAAGACTTTCTATATTTATGTCTGAATTTGTATCTCTTACATCTCAGAGGATAAGACGACTACTGTTTAATCCAGACCTCTCTTTGGGATGTTTTAGTTGTTTTCCTTCGATACTGGCCCAGCAGCCTTGCTTCTGCTTAAATTACCTCAGTATCTTCTACTGTCTCCCTCCTCTCTCGGTTCCAGAAGAATACAGATTTCTGACGTTGATGCTGAGAACACTTCATGCTGTTTCTCGGAGTTGCTCCTGTTTGTACGGCATTGGTTTTCTCTTCTCTTCCATCTCCAGTCTAAGGAGGAACAATAACCTGGCAGATGTCTCTGTATTAGGCTGCGTTTAAGCCTCTGAGTTGTGAGATCCAGTAAAGATTGCCATATGTATCTAGAACAGTGATTCTCAACCTTGCTAATGCTGGAACCCTTTAATACAGTTCCTCATGTTGTGGTGCCCCCCCCATACATAAAACTGTTTTCATTGGTATTTTATAACTGTAGTTTATCTACTGTTATGAATCATAATATAAATATTTGATATATAGGATATCTGATATGCAATCCCTGTGAAAGGGTCATTTGACTCCCCATAGGCGTCATGACCCATAGATTGAGAACTACCAGTGTGTTTAATGTCACCATTTTTCTGCTTTTATTCTCTTCTCATAGCACATGAGATTTTAGTGTCCTCATTTTCAATAATTTTTCTCTTTCATTGAATATCTTCTTCCATCCATAAATTAGACATGGGCAAATAATACCCTTTCAACATCTAAAATAAAAGCTGTTTTCTTTTAATTTTTAATATTGTATCCTTGTGACTATTTAGCATTAACCTTGTACCTCATTAAGTAGAGGTTATCTTTTGAGTCTCGAGACTTTGTGTTCTTATTTTCACGTTTAATTCCGAAGATCTGTCATTTGTAGTTACTGCAAAACGGGTCACCGCTAAATCCAGGTTTTTCATTGATGATATTTTTTTTTCCTGTGTTGTTGAAGAGTTCCTTATATAAACCTTAACACTTATTTTTGAAAACCATTTTGAATAATACACATTTTCCAATTTTACGGTACTTACCAAAAGGTAGTTTCAAAATTCAGTGTTATATCCAAATGAATACAGCTATTATATTTCAACAAACCTGATTAAGTCATGTTTCACATTGAATCTTTTTTCAATGAATTTAGTACATATTAACAAATTTGAATCTTTTGAGAATGCGTTTTGACTAGCCAGACATCTAAATTTTCTACAGGGAATTGTCATGTAGCTGCTGAGTAGACTATATGTATATCATACATCTTTGCTGAACAAACAAGACACATCTTTCATAGATTCTTTTCCTGTTTTTCTGCTATTTAAGGTTGAAGTTGGTTGTCCTGGTCAAGTGGCCATGGAGCAATACTCTAAGTCCTGAACTATATCCCTATGCTGAGTTATTATACATATTGTAACTCTTTGTGTGCCCAGTTTTCTAACCACACTAAGTGTATGGTTCCATAGCTTATGGTATCAAATAGATGGAACAAAAGAGAAAATTGTAAAGTATATATATGCACATTTCTCTTAATATTTATTTCAGTGAAGAAAGGTAGAATGTATTTTCATTTTACTGCCTTAATCAATAGCTGTCATTGACCATTAAAAATCGCATGCCTTTTTGATAAACAAATTGTATTCATTGTGTAATTATGAATATTTTAAAAGTTCTTAACAATACATTTATACGATCCTGCTCTAAGGCTCTAAGAACATTCTAGAGATGAAGACTGAAAGAATATAAGAGCTAGGAAGATAGAGCAAAGTGCTGCAGAGTTCTTCTGGGAAAGGCACAGCCATTACAATCATGAGCTTTTTGTAGTTATGGATGCTCACAGTGGCTCAACAAGAATGGGCCTTTGTGGGGCAAGAATTGGAGGAAGGGCTAGGAGGACACAGCCCCTTACTGCCAAATTCTTTGTTCCTGATGATTTAGGAAGAGAGAACTTATTGCCATTAGTTTTATACCCACGTCTGACCCATCCTTCCCCCTACTCTAGTGGATACTTCCAAACCAGTGATCACTCAGCTAGCCATGGCTAAAATGAATGGTAGAATGGTTCAAAAGCCAAAGAAAAAGTCATGAATGTGTGAGAGGGACTAGTAGAGAGGATTAGGAGTTGATAGGTGTGACAGGGACATGAGAAAGAGTAATAAGGAGACATTATATATGCACATGAAACTTTCAGAGATTAAAGTGAATAAAATTTAAAATACATATAAAAAATCATTGGCTATGCTTTTCTTTCCGTATCAAATGAGATGAAATTTGAAGTGTTTAAGGGTCTCTTTAGTTCACTTTCACTTTTCCTTTCTAGCCCATTACACAGTGAGGCATATTCATCTTCTATAACATTCTTCAAAGTTAGAGTCAATTCACTATAGCAAGCAGAACTTTCAAAAATTAAATGATCGAAATTTGTCTTTTCACCACTACCAGCAGCTGGAAGTCTAGTGTGGATGGAGAAGGCCCCAGCCAATCATGTTTTCCCTCACCATCCAGAGTACAGGTGGGGAAGGAAGAGTTACCCATTACCCAGCCAGCTGCTGAGTAAAAACACAAGAGTGTGGATGGGGCTGCTCGCCAAAGACTATGGTCCTGCCAAGATGGCTGGGTTTAATTGTCTGGAAGTCTGGGTCCCATGCACATGCCAGACTTTGTGAACGTTGCCATGTTTATGTGATCACAGGAAATCAGCAGACCTTAAATATTCACTTTCAAAATTTCTGTTTTATGTTACTTTCATCCACAAAGCAGAAAGTACTTCAAAAGAACTAATGCTTACAATGGCCCATCTTTCCATTGTTATGTCAGCAACGGGGACATGTTTTTAAGGCTTTCCATTCTCCTACAGTGCCGTAAGCGTAAGCACACACTTAAACATTTATAAACCTATAAACACATTTTAATAAAATTAGTAATTTTTCTGAGTTTAAACTTAAGGAAATATAAAAGCTGATTTTTAGCATCATGACCTTGGTCTTCACCATATGTGTTTCTCTCTGTTTTTCTAGTTGTTACAGACGACCCTGTACAAATCGACTGAAGCACTGTGACCCGGGACTGTCATTTAGTGAAGAAGTATGTCGCTGTGTCCCATCATATTGGAAAAGACCACATATGAGCTAAGATCATACCAATTTTCAGTTCATCATTTTACTGTCTTGAAAAACTGTTGCCCCGATAGAACTGTTTATGCACAGAAAGACTCTGTGGGACCACAGTAACAGAGGCCCAAGTCTGTGTTTCCTGAACCATGTGGAGAGCTGCAGGAATGGACTGGTGCTTGTGGGAAAAGGCTTCTTCAAAGCCTGCTCTTCTACCGGTGACAGACAGCCAAGGGTTTTCTCTTGTGATTTAAAAAGAAAAAGAAAAAAAAAGAATGACTATATAATTTATTTCCACTAAAAATATTGTTCCTGCATTCATTTTTATAGCAATAACAATTGGTAAAGCTCACTGTGATCAGTATTTTTATAACATGCAAACTATGTTTAAAATAAAGTGAAAATTGTATTATAAATGGTGAAGTTCCGTCCATCGCCATCTTACATTATGTTCCAGTTGTAGAAAATGGAATGTCGTCTTCCAAAATTCTCTTATCACAGATTTTTGAGTTGTCTTGCATTTCGTAATGATGAGCTCTCTGCACACTCAAAGCAGACATCAAGTGCACTGTGCGTTAACTTACATTCTGGATACACTGGAAAAAGCCTACTTTTTTAACTTTGATGAAAAAAGAAAGTGAGAGAAAAAAAATCTTTTGACAACATCAGAATGTTTAAACTGAGTTCATCATTGTTTAAAGAGGAAAATCATGGTCAACCTCTTTGAATCCAACAGCATAGCATGATCCATGTTCATCCAGTGTTCTCCGTCTTTGAAACTCACCCAAAATTCAAATCATCTTTCAACTCATTAGTTCCAACAATGAAGCAAAACATGTTATATATCAGTTACTATCCATGTGATAAATTTTTTGATATCATACATTTGGAACATAATAATTATTTTAGCAAATAGTATTTTAGCTTCATTTGGTAAGCTTTCTGAAGTTTTGTAAAGAAGGTTTGAACCCAATACAAGGGCTGTTATGAATTAGCTTGAATATCAATCTAAGTCTTGTGTTTCTTAAAATTTATTGGCAAAACAAAACAATAAAAGAATCACTAAAGTAAAAATTAAAGCCAGAAGTATCCAAGAGACAAAAAATTATTTGTCCCTGGAGATGTAATAATTTTGATTGAAAACCAAGAGTAGCATAGACAAAGATAATACATTACCATAGAAGCTTGAAAACAATTTTATGTGGACCATAAAAAGAAATCCCACTTCAACACATCGTAATAAATGGGTTTTTTGAGTCATTAGTATAGATGGACTGGGGAGAGAGCTGAACAGTTGTTTAGAATATCCACACAAGTGATTTAACAAAAAGCTAAAAATTAGTGAGAATATTCTTCAACTCGGCAAAGAATCCCAAGATACCGTGGTTGATCCAAAAGATAAAGTTGAGAAAACACTAGAAGCTCCCAGCAACAGCTAATATATCCAAACTTGGAAAGTTTATAAGCAACATTTCATGTGCAGAAATCTAATATTGGATTCTCAGTCTAAAAGGCCAAAGGCAAAAATGTTTTGCAAAGCAGTTGTATAAGATTTAGCTTCCAGATTGCTTTTGAAGGAAGTTTTAATATTTACAAACTGTTTGAGTGAAGCTGGTTCCATTACTAGAATGTCTAAAGATATCCCTTCCTCCGTATGTGTACCACTTAGAACAGAGTTGTGGGGTGTGAGCATAAGAGTAAGTTCCTCAGCGCATGCTCTACAAGAGGGAATAAGGGTCAGTCACTAAACTGGACTCAAGCCTTCCTCTGTGCACACCTTGCTCTCAAAGGAATGCCACTCACTGGTGAAGAGAAGATGTGGGTGTTACAGGGGAGAGGGTTCACCTAGAATAGTTTTACCACAGTGTCAGAGCTTTGGAAAACTGGATTATGGTGTAAGTGGAGAGAGCACTCTAGTTTCCGGGCCGTCCAGACCCAAGTAATTACACAAAATTACAACACTGTTTGGCCAAAAGGTCAGGCATGTTTTTAAATAGCTCTTCCATTTTAAATTAACACATTTTTGTTAATCTGTGTATCGCCCCAAGGCTGTGGCTTACTGGTAAGTTTCTGGCATCCTCCTTTATCAGATACATGGCGTCTTCCTGACTCTGCCTTCTTTCTCTCTGTATTTTTGTTTGGATTTCCTGACTAGCTATATTTTCCCTGCCATAGGTCAAAGCAGTTTCATTATTAACGAAATGATAATAAAACATACTGACAGCCGGGTGGTGGTGGCGCATGCCTTTAATCCCAGCACTCGGGAAGCAGAGGCAGGCGGATCTCTATGAGTTCGAGGCCAGCCTTGTCTACAATAGCTAGTTCCAGGACAGGAACAAAAAGCTACGGAGAAACCCTGTCTCAAAAAAATAAAAAAATAAATAAAATAAAAAATAAAACATATTCACAGCATGCAGAGGGGAAACCCGCATCATTATGGTCTAAGTTTAGTCAACCTAGAATGTGCAGATAGGGATGAAGGAACACCTTCAGATTCACACTTCTGTCTGTGACTCTGCTGCGTGCATAGCACAGACTTTCATTAGAAGATGTTCTAAAAGATATATTCGGAGTTTATGAGTTCTAGAATGCTCTGAATTAATACATTATTTAATCCTTAAAAATGCACATACAGTACCCAAATAGCTCTTTAAGAATATCAGTGACACATTTTAAAACACTACTTATGATGACTAGCTGTTACTATGATTACTATGCTTCACTGCTGTTCTTTTGTTCCTTTTTTTTAACTGAAAGTGATGGTTGCTCAGCTACAGGACCCAGAGATTTTATTCCAGAGATGGCAACTTATTGCTTTAAAGAGGCAAGTTGTGGTAAGAGAGTCCAATCTAATTGGGCACTGAATTATAAATAATGTACCATGTTAAATTCTGACATGTCTGTGTCCCTAAGAAAATCAACAACGTCCCCGAGTATTAGCATTTGAGGCATTGAAGGGAAGGGGCTGGATTGAAGTTGTGTCTAAAGACCTGTCTGTAATGTTTCAATTTGTCTTAACTAAAAATGGAAATCAAAACCACAGCAACTAAGAACTTCGTGGAAACACCACTCAAATGCTTCACTTGTAAAATTATGAATAAAAACTATACTTCCTTTATGCAGTCCTTCTAATTTGATCTTTAATCCTAAGTAATGTGGATAGGTAGGAAGCACTGTTTGTTCTGACTTCCTAATGTCAAATGTTACCACATATAGAAGCAGAAATTCTTTACAAATATCTTAAAAATCAAAACCATGCAACTTTTGCAGAATGACATTAAGGTTTACTGTACTCTTCTTCCAGAGCTAAATTAGCTGTGCATAACTAGTATTTAATCCAGAAAGAGGCTTTGAAACAGAAATTGACTTCAACTATTGCTGTTGTCTGTCATTCTGACTATAGAATTTGGGTTAGCCATTAAGAAGGGTTTAGCATGTACAAATGTATATGTATAGCGGCCAAAATTCTTAGAAGGTTTGTTTAGTGGACTCATCAGTGTTGATTATATACTAGGCAGGAGACAGAACTATCCATAACAGATAATGGTAAATGTTTGATTTTGTGAAAGTAAGGCAATATTAAAAGCTTCTTGTTTCAAAACTTGAAGTTATGATTGGTTGCCCAAGAAACAATCCATTCTATATGGCTCCATGGATATATCCTTCAGTGATAGGATAGGAATGGGAGTCTATAATTTCAGCCCTTCAAAGGGTGAGACAGGAGGATTGTTGCTAGTTTGCTCCCAATGGCCATTATTAAATAGTCAGTTGCGGGACAGCATGAGATATATTGTGAGAATTTTTTTTTTTTAGAAAACAAAAGATAAACCACATTACTTTTATTTTATTTACTTTTTTTCCAGACAAGATCTAGTGTGGCTGAGGCTAACCTTGGACTCCTGATCCTACCAGTTTCATTCTCCCATGGGCTGTGTCACCAGGCTCAGCTTTGTTACTACTAAAAGGTGTAAAAAGTTTCTAGAGGGTTCCACACACCCTTTGTCTTTGTAGCAATGCTTTTGGCGCCATTTTATATTTTAAAAATATTTTAATATCAATATTTCATATATATATATCATATACATAGTTCCAATAGAATTCTTTTCAGAATCTTACCGTATCTACAAACTATAAAGATGCTAATGAGGGTACCTTTTTTGATCCAGTGGCATCACTCTAAACAGCACTGGAATGGCAGAAAGGCTGAGTACTTTGCTTCACTCTCTAGTTCATTCTTTATATTTCTTTTAAATTAGAATCTTTTAAGTGTGTGTGTGTGTGTGTGTGTGTGTGTGTGTATGTACGCAGATGCTTGCAGAGCTCAGAAGATGTTTTGGATTGAGTTACGAATGGTTAGCACCTGGAGGCTGAGAAAATCCACACCTTACACTGTGACAGGATCCCTTGAAACTGGAATACAGTTGTGAGCTACCCAAAAGGAGTTCTGGGAATTGTATCCCAGGCTCCTTTGTAAAAGCAGCAAGTATTCTAACAGAGGAACTTTCTCTCCAGCCCCCATTACTGTTTTTAAGGAACTGTTTATTTCTCTCTATAGTCACTCATTCTTCAGCAGTAACCCTTTAGCCATGATTTTGGGTCCCCTCTTTTATCCATGCTCTAACATTTGGCAAACACTACTAAAGGTATACTGAGACTCAGATGAAATGTTGGTATCCAGGATCAAACACTCACAGCTTTCTCTAATTCCATTCTAAACTTTACACTGACAGACTGCGATTCATTTTAAAGCATTGCTGCTTTTCAGATTTTTAAATTTAACATACAAAATAATAGGTTTCATTATGGCATTATCATATCTACCTTATTGAACCTTTCCAGCCATTCCTCTACTTGATCCCTGCCTCTCTCCTACTCTTAGTATTCCCCACCATTTCTTAATGTTGACGTGTTTGAAGTTCATACTCCTCACAAAACACATCAATAAAGGATCAGAGTTGTGACCTTGAACTTGTTCCTAAGATGAAGAAAACAAGGAAGAGGGAGATGAAGTGAGGAAAAAAGAAAGAAGGTATATAGAAGAGAAAGCAGATGGGATTTTTTTTAAAAGGCAAACAGGAAAAGAAAAGCCAAAGATTTTAAAGTAAAAAAATTAAGGACATCTACCATGTTAGACAGGGACTGGAAAGATGTACAAACTCTTGAGAGGCATAGAAACATTTCAGCAATTTGTGAACCAGAATGACAGGAATATTCTATATTTTCCATTGCAACAATTTTGAGTTGGACCATGAATGAGACATGCCATAATGGTTTTATAAAAAAATTGTTTCAGTAAACATTGAAATATAGCACAGAAAGTTCTTTGTGATGAAATAACTTCAGTTTTATTGTCCATGTGGATGTGCAGAATGTTATTTCATTCCCCATAATCCCTCTTGGTGCCTTGCTTTTGAGATCAGTGGGAAAGCTAAACTGTCTCTTCCCACACAGATTAAGGACAGATGTTTCCACGTGAAAGCTGAGATCATGTGAGAACCACTTTATCTATCTTATCTCACTGAGGATTTTCTCTAACACGTTAGATGACTTATTGTCCCCATATGAGATGAGAAGCTCTTTGCTCCTGTGACATCAAGGTAGGCAATCATGATGGACAATTTGTTTTACAGAGCATATAGAGAAAGCACACTTTAGTCATGGTGTGTATTTGTATTCTGTGCTTCATGAATCTAGGGTTTGAATATGTGGAAGGATGTAATTTATTTTGTAGGGTGTAGTTTATTTGAACACAGTCCAGTCCCTTTATGCTTCCAGAATAATTACTGAAATTTGTGTTAGACCTAGAAAGGGTTTACAATAATTATAGAGGATAATCTCTCATTTTTAGAATAAAACACCTATGTCCAGAAACTGGTAAAAGCCTTTCATTACACCACACAGGTAGTGATGGCAGAATAGCATAAGAACACAGGAAAAAAATGGTATATAGTCATGCTCTTTCTGCTCCTACAGAAATACGTATGTGTGCCACGCTAATTTCCCTGCTTGAGAATCAGACTGTTAGTCCCTTATTTAATCAATATAGTCTTATAGTTGTTTTTATTATTATTATTATTATTATTATTATTATTATTTAAAAATACTGAGGGATTTGTTGATGATATTTGCCAATTATTTTTTCTAGACATTTCTACACAACATGATATTTTCTTTATTATTTTAGCAGTATCTTTTGATGTACTAAATACTATCTTACATAAATATATACATGTCTACAATTGTGTCAAAATCTTGGAGTACTGAAGCTCTTCCCATCAAAGGATGCATACTTTGGTGACCCTGGGAAAGGACACCACACAGTTCCCAATATTCCAGCCATTTTACTCAGAGCAAAGAATGTATGGCAACAATTCTACAGGTGTTAAATCAGGTTTAAAGATAAAAGAAAAATGTATACTCTTGACCTAAGTAACTCAAGATGAACTGGGCTGTTATGCTCTCTGAGCTACTGCCTTCAGAGTCATATCTGTACCTTTATCCACAGGCCTTATTTTTTAAATTATCTTTATTTCCTGTGTGGTGGTGGCTCACACCTTTAATTCCAATACTTGGGAGGCAGAGGCAGGCAGATCTCTGTGAGTTTGAGGCCAGTCTGAATTACCGAGCAAGTTCCAGGACAGGGTCCAAGGCTATACAGAGAAATCTTGTCTCAAAAAAAAAACAACAAAAAAAAATCTTAATTTAAAATATAAATGTATGACTCCTCTCTTTCCCCTTCTTCTTCCTTCTATGAATCCACCCTTCTTTAACAATTTTTGGAGACACAAACATTATTCTTACACAAAATTCCTATTCCTTAACTGTCTCTGCTTCTGTGAAAAACTGTCTTACCATGTACTTTAACTTTTTTTTTTCAATCCATTTCCCTCATCTAGCTATGTCTCATAAGTCTACTATACACTCAGCTCCCCATTTAATGCATTTTTCTCCTCTATTTTTAGTTGTCATAAGACAGTATTCAAGGTTTGGGCTTAAAGAACATAAATACATTTCTCTCACAGTTTTAGAGACAGATCCAAGATGAAGTTGTAGAGTTGGACTCTGCTGAGACCTCCCAGCTCGCTGCTAGCCACCTTCTCATAGCACCCACAGTCAGAGTGTACTTTGACCAAGCAACAGAGAGCTCTCCTGTCCTGTTGTGAGCAAATCACACTTTAACTCCATTCTGACTGACGACTGCTTCATTTCAGAAGGCAAAAGGCTGGGTCCACCACCAGCTTTTGCTAAATATGACTATGGTTCCCCAGATGCTACCTAACATCTGTCTGACTGTCTATTTTTAGTGATTTGTTATTAAATTCTTAGACCTAATTCTCAAACGTGAGAAAGTTCTGTCTATTCAGGTGTGATTTCTGTCCCCTATCGTTTTGGAAAGTCACAAATTACACTGTGCTTTGCCAGCATGCAGGGAGGAATGTTGATGTTTTCTATAGCTCACACTCTGTTGAGAAGAAGCCCCCAAGGATTACAGAATTTACACCAGGATTCATGCCCACTGACCAGAAAATTTAAGAAACCCCAGTGATAGTATATTTGACCAAAGAAAATATGTAATTACTTCCTTCTTACAGTATTTTTTATTGATGGTGACCAGGTAAAAGTAATAAGATCTCTGTCAAAGCCAATAAACATTTTGGAGTGGAAGAGAGTTTTAAAGGAAGCATTATTTGTATATTTGTATCCTAACTAAGGTTTTGTGTCAAATTACAAATGCCTCTTTGGACTGGGCTACCTCACTCAAGATGATTTTTCTAGTTCTATCAATTTACCTGCAAATTTCAAGATGTCTTTTTTTTTCTTTTTCTGGCTGTAACATGTGTAAGTATACCATGTTTTCTTTAGCCACTAAAAATTGCGTAGCCCAGACTGTCCTTGAAATCATGATCCTCCTGTTTCCACATCCTTCAGCAAATCCTACCAGTGTGGGCTACCATCAGAAAGACAAACATGGTATGTACTCACTCATAAGTGAATATTAGATGAAAGCAAAAGATAATCAACTTATAACCCACAACCCCAAAGAAGTTAGGTAACAAGGAGAACCTTAAGAGAGAAATACATCGATCCCCTATGAAAGAAGATAAGATCTCCTAAGAAAATTGGGAGTTGGGGGAGAGAAGAAGGGGAGAGAGAGGGGAAAAAGAGACGGAGGAGGAGAACATGAAGGAATGGAATGCCTGAGATGAGGAAAGGATAGAGAGGGAGAACAAGGAAAGAGATATCTTGATTGTGGGAGCCATTATGGGGTCAGCAAGTCAACTCGATTGTGGGGAAATTCACAAGAATCCACAAAGAAGACCCCAGCTAAGACCCTAACCATTAGTGGAGAAGGTAGCTGAATTGGCTTTCCCTGTAATCACATTGATGAGTACCTTAATTATCATCATAGAAACTTCATCCAGCAACTGATGGAAGCAAAAGCAGAGATATACAGCTAAGATCTGAGCCAGGCTCCCAGAGTTCAGTCATAGAGAGGGAGGAGCAATAATATGAGCAAAGAGGTCAAGACCATGTTCCCCACAGAAACACCTGACCTGAAATGACCCTATCCCATAGCAATACTGATGAATATCTTGCATATCATCATAGAACCTTCATCTGGTGATGGATGGAGATAGAGACAGAGACCCACACTGGAGCACTGGACTGAGCTCCCAAGGTCCCAATGAGGAGCAGAAGGAGGGAGAACAAGAGCAAAGAAGTCGGGACCACGAGGGGTGCACCCACCCACGGAGACAGTGGAGCTGATCTATTGGGAGCTCACCAAGGCCAGCTGGACTGTGACTGAAAAAGCATGGGATAAAACTGGACTCTCTGAACATGGCGAACAATGAGAGCTGATGAGACGCCAAGGACAATGGCAAGGGGTTTAGATCCTACGTAATGTGCTGGTGATGGAGGAAGGTCATTGGCTAATAAAGGAACTGCCTTGGCTCATTTTATTGGTTAGGAGATAGGTAGGTGGAGTAAACAGAACAGAATGCCGGGAGGAAGAGGAAGTGAGGTCAGACTCGACAGCTCTCCTCTCCAGAGCAGAACGCCTTCAGAGAGACACCATGCTCCCAGCTCCCAGGCAGACGCAAGCAATGAAGCTCCAACTCAGGATGGACATAGGCTAGAATCTTCCTGGTAAGCGCACCTAGGGGCGCTACACAGATGATTAGAAATGGGCTAAATTAATATGTGAGAATTAGCCTAGAAGATAATGGGCCAAGCAGTGTTTAAAAAAAAAAGAAAGAAACACCTGACCTGAACTAGTGGAAGTTCACTGACTGTGTACTGATAATGGGGGAGCCTGCACAGGATCTAACTAGGTCCCCTAAATGTGGGTGACAGTTGTGTGGCTGGAGCAGTGTGTGGGGCCACTAGCAGTGGGACCTTTGTGTTTGAACTGTTTTTTTTTTAAAGCCCATTCTTTTTGGAGGGATACCTTGCTAAGCCTAGATATAGGGGGTAGGGCCTTGGTCCTGCCTCAAAGTGATATGCCATTGGTCCACCCACCCCACCATGTAAACTAAGCAGGCTGTCACAAACACCAGACACCAGCAAGAGTTGTACTGAGCCAGATGGTGGTCACTCCAGCCTTTAATCCCCGCACTTAGGAGGCAGAGACAGGTGGATTTCTGTGAGTTAGAGCCAGTCTGGTCTACAGAGCGAGTTCCATGTCAGCAAGAGGTACACAGATAATCCATGTCTCGACATACAAAACAAAACAAAGAATTGGATTGAGGTCCTCTCTTCTCTCACAATCCTGTCCTTTCCTAACCCATAACTGTGCCTTGCACCAAGCAGAAAACACACATCTGCCATCCCTAGCAACAAAAAGAAAAGTATACTAAGTGCTCTCCAGCTGAACAATCTCTCCAGCCCCTTAAGAAATAAAAAAAATCAGCCCATTAGTAATATTCATTACTACAGCAATTCAATTTTAAAATGTTTGACACTAATTCAATTTTAAAATATTTGACACTATCACCTAATTTTTATTTCTTACCACCAAAGAAATCTTATTCTCCTTTTCTGAGTTTATTACAAATGGAACAGAATTTCAGGACTTAAGACAGAAGCTTTCTCATCGGAGGTGTGCCAAGCCCTGCAAAGACAGTAAGTACGTGATTTTGGTCCCCGTAGTTCTTCTCTGACTTTGCTTTCTCAAATGTGCAGGCTGTTGACCTCATCCGTTTTCAGAATAAGATGACTTTCAGTCTCTCAGAGCCTCTTGAGTTTCTATGACAGCTAGTTATATTTATATAAAGCCAGACAATATTCTCTGAAATATTTTCTCCATAGCTACACACATTCAACTAGTCAACTCTTGAGATCATATCTAAAAAGAAAATCTTAGCTGCCTCAGACCAAAGGAATGAGTTTCATTGAAATCTCTCTTGCCTTCAGTGCATCGGTGGATAGAAGTCTTAGGTGTTATATAAAGTTTAACTCAAACAGAAATTAAACAGTCCCAATTGAAAGCACTTTAACTTGTAGAAAAAAAACGAGGAACTTTTGCCTGGTAATCTTGTTTGCTTCCAATTTCCAGGAGGATCTATATATGTTTTTCTTTGGGTTTACCTTGTTATTTGGTTTCTCTAGGCTTGTGAACTATAGGCTTAATGTCCTTTGTTTATGGCTAGAGTCCACTAAGAGTGAGTACATACCATATTCATGTTTTTGGGTCTGGGTTATCTCAATCAGAATAGTCTTTTCTATTTCCATCCATTTGCATGCAAAATTCAAAATGTCATTATTTTTTGCCTCTGAGTAGTACACTAATGTGTATATATTCCACACTTTCTATATCCATTCTTCCATTGAGGGGCATCTAGGTTGTTTCCAGGTTCTGGCTATTACATGGTCCTAAACTGGGTTAAGTGAATCATTAGCATTAATTCAGTTGATGCTTATCAAGTGGTAGTGTATGCTAGGTGCAAGAGAGAGACTGGGGGAGAGAGAGAGGGCGCAAGAGTCAGCCAGATGACACCCACAGCATCAGTTCTCTTTCTGGTACAGCTAGAAGTGTCTGGTTCTACCGCAGTGAGCAGCCCTCGAATCAGCATGAGCTTCATCCGTTTGAGCTCCAGCTTCAGGACACTCTAAGTTAGACCTGCTTTTTCCTGAGTACATGTCAATCTTTTACGTTGAAATCCATTTTTAAATAATAAACATCTCTTTTAATAAAGTCAGCAGTTATTTATAAAAAATAAAGGTTCCTGAGGGAACAATGTTGAGTATTTATGGTAGTAATCAGAGGCTGAACAAAATGCCCCCATAGCAAACTACTATATAGTATAGCTAGAGGATTACTAACTCATAGTTTATATTAAAACTTAAAAGGATTAAAAGAATTCTTTGATGTAGAATTTGATGTGCAGTCAGTAGTAACACTGACACTTAATTCATTCATTGTTTTATGTGATTCCCTTATTTCTAGGGGGAAAAAGCTAATTAATACTAAAAGTGAAGACAACATAGCGTTGGAAATGTAAGCTTCCCTAAAGCCTTGCTCTTGTTTAAGTTTATAACAGTGCCAAATGCACTCTGGTATGAAGAGTTGAGGGGAAATCCATACCTGAAGTAAGCGCTCAAGCAGTGCTTTGAATCACCTGGTCTGTTTAGGATTTCTTTCCATTGGAGCTAAGACAATAGAATATACTGTAAGCAACATAAAAAAGCCAAGAGAATCAAAACAGAAAAATGAAGGGATCTAGGACTGTACCTCAGGGGTTTAATCTGGGTTTAACTTGCTCACGGCCTTAGCACCAGCAGATGAGAACAGAAATGTTCTGATATAATGTTTTTCCTGCGGAGAAAGATGAGGATCCGTTTAAAACCTAAAGCCAGACTGCAGTGGCAGCACGTAACTGCAATCCAACGTGCTGCAGAGGGCAAGGCAGGAAGACTGTTAGCTTCAGCCCAGCCTGGACAGCATCTACACAGATGCATGCAGTCTGTGAAGGAGGCCTACAAGGAGTTCTGTCGACACAAAGGTGTGTCCTACAAATACACCAGGAAATGAGTATTATCCTTGAGAAGAGCTAAGGTGTCAAATTACATGGCCCTTTGAAATACTGTCCTGATGGAATTATTTCATGATAGGATATAAAGTTATATTAATATGCATAGTGGCACATACACGGAACTGTAGAATTTGGTCAACAGAAGCAGAAGGTTTACATCCTGGACTAAGTATCGGGGAGGTATTTTAACTACTGAAAGGTATAAACTAAAATTGGGATGTACTTCTTTAGATAAGCTAAAGTTTTCTCAGCTTAAATATATGTATGGCATTCTCAAGTATAAGTATATAATTAATTTGTTCTCTTCCTTTTTGTTGATTAGCAATCAACCTGAGTAGATTATTGCAAGATGCCTACTTTATATCTTCTGGCTTATTATATAAGCTGCATGTGGGTGCAGCTGCAGCAGCCTCAGCACTGGTGGCAGTGGGAGGCACTGGGAGAGACGCCTCAGCAGCCCCGCTGCAGTCACTCAGTGCTGTAGCAAGTGGGATTTGTTCTGTTGTTTTTGTTGTTGTTGTTAACCATTTTTGCCAGTTTCACCGGTTTGTAACTGATAACCATTTTCCTTAATTGCTGTAATATATGCACTATGTCCAAATAATAGGAACATATCCTTTGTTATTCTGGAAAGGTTGCACTAATAAGATTGACCAGATATGCAAATTTCCATTAATACGTTAAGCACTGCGTTTTCTTCAAAGCCTTCCCTCTAATACCTCGTTATTTTCAGGGCCTGGTACTCAAATTCCACTATCAGATTCCTCTAGGAACTTGTGTTTACAGTTACTTGTCTCGTGTCCTGACTGTCACATTCTAATTGTTGAAAGGCTGGCTAGTAGAGACTCTTCCTGGTATTCCTGCTCTTGTCCAACACTGATCGAAATGTCAACACCTCCACTGTATGTGATTTTTCTTAGCACAGTTGGCTGAGTTCCTTCTCAGTGTTGTTATAAATGGTTCAGAGCTTGTCCTTACAGCCGTCTCTTTGACCCCACTCAGCCCTGTTCTGGGGGATGCAGTCAGGGTTGTCTTTACACTGATGGAAGGTCCCTGGTTTAACAAACCACATAGCTAGCAGCAGCTCCTAGGAGCAAGTGGTGCGCAGGTTTCCGATTGTACATGATAGTGGCTCAGCCCAGTCCAGACAATTCTCTTCTGCTTTCAGCAAGTCTACACAGGGAGAGTTGACCCGGTAAGGTGGGCGAACTACAGGATGGGTGAGAGAGAACAAGTGGGCACGACTCACACCGCCTGATTCCCAGCAGACTTACTTTTCCAGGCCATGTGTGTCTCTGCAGAAACCACTCCCACTCTTTAAAGGGTGACCGGCACGATTTCTGTGCTAAAGCCCAGTCATTACTTACAAGTTTAGATTTCTTTGTAAAAATAATCTAAAGCTGAATTTTTAATCTAAAATTTTTTGATAATTTCTTATGAATTTGCATCATTGCCATCCCTCCATCCCTCTCCAGCTCCTTCGATGTACTCCCACATCCTCCCAAACTCATGATCTCTTTATTATTTATTATTTATTATTATTATTATTATTGGCACACACAGATACATATGTATATTTGAGTTCATTTAGTGTTACTTATATGAGCCATATTTTAAGAAAATTAGTTTCTAACTTCAGGCAAGTCACCTTTGGATCCTTTAAATCTAAATACATAATTTAAATATTGTATTATCTCTGATTTTTGTCCTTCTGCTTTTAATTCTCTTCCTCCTAATAAGCAATCTGTCACCCTCTTTGTAGATGCTGAGGACGTGCTCACTCCCTGATCTTTCCAAGCTGTTCAGAACCCTGATGGACGTTCCCACTGTAGGAGATGTTCATCAGGACAGTCTGGAGATAGAGGAGCTGGAAGATGAGCACAGTAAAGATTCCGAAGACACGTGAGTACAAAGCCATTAACAAATGCGATTGCCGCTGTGATGTCTGAGCCTTTGAAGAGTCCAGAGAGCATGGCCTACAGCTGGCTTCTCATCACCCTTCAAGTTCTTACAACTTGGTCAAATACAGTCGGCCTCTTGATTCTGGATATCTGCTTCTAAATGATTACTACCTCATCTGATGCATATGAAACATTTATATTTGTGTTCACTGTTTTTTTTCCCATTGACGTCCATCTAGTACACTGATGCGACTATAGTAAGAGATTACTAAATAGTGATTAAATTAATTTTCACAGGGTAATGACTACAGTCTCCATTATGCTAGGAATGAAGTGGGAAGTTGGGAAGTATTAAATGCTCCGCATTTTCTCAGGAAAATGCCTGAAAGTTTCATATCTGCCTTGGACATGTTTCATTTTAGGCTGTGTCAGTGGTAAGGTAGAGTAGTTATTTTATTTGTGTGATATATGTGGGAATGGGGGCAGGGTAACCATGAGAGAGAGAGTGTGTATGTTGTGTGTAACTTCATTGTTTTCACAAAATTCCTATCTTGTGATTCATGTGGATTATAGAACTCAGGAAGGAAGTGTAACGGTATTTCTGAAAGTTAAGGGAAATGTTGGCCAAGCCTCAGATAAAAATCATTCTTGACCTCTTCAGTTTTAGCCTTCCAAGCACGTCAGGCAAGTATCACTAACGTGGAGGAGCTAAAAGCTAAGTATCCTGTCATGAAGTGCTAGGAAAAGTGTCGTGTAGGGTCTAGTGCTGAGGATGCAGGGCTGTAGCTCTGGGGTAGAGGAGCTTAGCTAGGGCAAAGCCCAGTTTGAGGCAGGATCGCTGCACCTGGCATTGGTACTTTGCAAGTTCCTAACAAGCTGTCCGTTCTCATCAGTCCTCATAGAGACCTGTGAGTGCTTGGGAGGGACGCTTTCGTCATGCTTCAGTGTGCTCACTGGCGGACACAATGTTTAGCACCTGGGTGGTTGCAAATTGCTAGGTAATGGATTTTGTGGAGGGTTTTTCCCAAATAGAACTAAAATGAATAGTTTTTAACTGAGCCAGCTGTAAATGAATTCTTCCTAAAGTACTATTCCAGATTTACTAGTTGTTTGTCACTGAAAACTGATTTTGGTCCATGTAGTTATCAAGATTTTATAATGGGAAAGCAAACTAAAAACTAAATTTGGGACCAGATTTCAGATTATCTGACACAGGTTTTTGAATGCTGATTTCATAAAATATGAAATCTTCTCAGGTTTTCCTTAGGGTGGCAGTCAGGCCAATCTCATTCACTGACTCCAACATGCCTTGGCCAGTATTTACTCATGCTCACAGGTGGGGTCGATAGTCAGTAGTCAGGTCCACAAAGTCCAATGGCTAGTCAGTGTACTAAGTACCAAATAAAGGTACTTCTGTGAAAATGATTGTTTTCTCTTTCCAGTAATGTAAAATGTCTTCAAGTCCATACCTAGTGTTTGTATTGGGAGTTGAGTGTAAACTTCTGGGGAGGTCATCATGAGCATCCCTAACTTAGATTGCATTTCTAGTAGATGAGACCTGTGTTTAGGATCCCTCAGCAGACGCCTTCACACATCCAGACTCTCACAGAGCTCTGCCCTCAGAGAGCAACCTTGAGTATGCTTCTGAGTTACTGTACAAGAGCTCAAGGTTTGTCTGCTACGCATTGCTGAGGCTTTGATTTACACTTTTCATGTCTCGACCATGAGCTTCATTTGGATAAAATTTAAAAATTGGTTGAAACTGCTTAGTAAACTAATGTGCTATATAAATATAAGGTCTTACTATATGAATTTATTTTTTTCTACATTTTAAATCTCATAAAGATAGGAATTTTATGCTTTGAAGACAAGATTCTCCTGTTAGGATTATGGTAGTTGATTTATTCTTGGGAAAATCTACTTACATGTTTAGAAATGTTTTCAAGAATATGCACAGAAGTTTCTGTTGGCTATTATATTCACTTTATACAGACACTATACAAGACCTTGACTCTTATTGCTACAAGTGCAAATGCACTCACATGGAAATCTTTGCATATAGTAAGTGCACAGCTAGTAGCCATATGAAGATTGCGTTGAACTTTCAAAATTATCTGTTTTTTCAAAATTTCTTTTAAATATTTGAGTATTCACTTTGAGAAAACAAATGGTAAACATCTTTGTTTTCTTAAATTGTCCAATTATAGCTGGGACACAGAGACACAGAACATCATTTCAAAGTTTAGGCAGTGATTAATGCTAATAGGTACATGATTCTCTTTAGCAAATCAGGACCAATTTAAGCAAATCGTCTTCTAATTTATGAATTGTAGAAAACCCCTCATGTTCTCTATTTCTCAGTTGTATTCATCCTTATTTCCTTAGTTAACACCGTATAGGCTTATTCAGACTTCTTTTTATCTATGGTTACTACCTTTAAGCGGGAGAGAAGGCACATGCATGTATTGAGTTGAAGTACCATTCCAAAATACGTTCAAGTTTAGGCAGCATTCTCTTTAATCCTTTATGCTCCCGTGTGTTTGAAGAAACTGACACAGATTTACAAGAGCTTCAGGCCTCAATGGAGCAGCTGCTCAGGGAGCAGCCCGGTGATGAGTACAGCGAGGAGGACGAGTCGGCCTTAAAGAGCAGCGAAGTGGAGCGGACAGCAAGAGGGACAGACGCCGCCGACGAGGACGACAACCCCAGCAGCGACAGTGCCCTGAATGAGGAGTGGCACTCAGGTGCATGGTCTTGGCTGTGGGCCTGCTTCTTTCTCTGTGCTCAGACATCTTAAGTAAGGGGTCTTTGTCTGATGTGCAGTGTGGCCATCGCCAGCTTAAGCTGGCGTGTGCTCCTGTCTTCTGTCGTGTGTTGACTGCCCGTGTTTCACACAGCGCACAGCAGTTCTTCATTTCTTCCTGTTGCACAGCGACTTGTGAAGCGTTTTTACTCTGCTTTTTGCTCTCCATTTCTTGACTTGTTTGTCTAGTAAGAAAGACAATAACTTAGTATCTGTGTTCTGCCTGTCTCTTCATGTTATAGTCCATGTTTATCCTTTATACATAGGTTTGGTTGTTTCAGTTCAGAACATAGAAATACGCTTTTTCCATTTGTTTCCAAACTAACATTTAAAGAGTGGTGTTTCTGGGAATCTTTCTTTGTAATCTGATTTACTATCTATATCTTTAAAAGAAACAATTCTCAAAGTAACATTCTTGGGTAAGACAGCATTGTAAGTGTTTTGATGGGCAGATGCCATAGTGAAGACTGCTTGTGTTGAACGTAGAAGAATACAGGAAGCTATAATTCACTTGTCGTTGATGACAGTCTGGTAGTGTAAGAATGACTTTTAATCACAAAGTGTCTTTTGTAGATAACAGTGACGGTGAGACTGCTAGTGAATGTGAATATGACAGCATCTTCAACCACTTAGAGGAGCTAAGACTTCACCTGGAGCAGGAAATGGGCGTTGAGAAGTTATTTGAGGTGTATGAAAAAGTAAAGGTATGTCAATTTGATTACATCGTGTCTCCCTCTCTCCCTCCTACTTGTCCTGTGTAAGCCCCTCCCAAATGCACAGCCTGTTCTTTAACCATTGCTATTATATATGCGTATACACAGATGTATCATGTAGAGCTAGGCTGCCCATGATAATTTGTTCACTGCATCTTAACCAGTTTTGGCTTTCTGTGATGATCTCATGCTATTGTAAAGATAAGATTCTTTGTTGAAGGGAGAGATCTACACCTAACGTTAGATATAATGGTATGATGTAGTTAGGAACCACACTGGTTTGGGAAAGTAGCAGTAGCGGGTTTTCTTCTAAAATCACTGACCTCACCAGCTGCATAGAGTGGCTAGGCTTATAGTACCAGGCATGATCCCCCTTCTGGTGAAGACGCCGAGATGTAAGTGCCACTATTGTCCATTAGGGAGAGCTTGCTGTGCTAGGCACCGTTATAGTTCATAGGCTATCGTTGATTGCTTCTCTTCTGTAGCAGCTTCTGTATTAACTTACATCTGGTAATTTGGCATAGGCTATTTATGAGGATGAAGATGAAAATATTGAAATTTGTTCAACAATAGTTGAGACTATTTTGGGCAATGAGCATCAGCATCACTACGCCAAGATTCTGCATTTAGTCATGGCAGATGGAGCCTATCATGAAGGTAAAGTTTTTCTCATGGCTTCATGTTTTAAGCAAATGTGAGAAAAAAACAAGATGACAGATGTAAGATAAGGCACTCTCCTCACATGGGCTTTGAGGCAGTCTGTACTGGACCCTGTCTGATACTGTGAAGTAGCTCTAAAATTTACTCTGGCCTGTCACGAGATTCTACTGCCTTAGAGTCTTTAAGTCCCCTAGAACTGGAGTTACAGATGGTTGTGAGCCATCTTTGTGGGTGCTAGGAATCGAACCCAGGTCCTCTGCATCTCTGAAAGAGCAGCAAGTGTTTTTAATCACTGGGCCTTCTCTCTAACCCCTTTCTTTCAATGTATAGGTGTGTGTGTGTGTGTGTGTGTGTGTGTGTGTGTGTGTGTATAGAACTTATTTGACACGTCTTATAAAGTAACAGTGCTGCCCATGAATGAATTTCTTCAAAAGATTTGAAGCTAGATCTCATGTAGCCCATGCTGGCCTTGACCTCACCTTATTGTTCAAGCGCTGTGGTCACAGGCACACATCACCACACCAACTTTCTCTTTGATTTTTCTAATTTTATTCATTTTTGAGTTTTTTTAGAGAGTCTCACTTTATAGCTTGACTGTCCTGACATTCATTATGTAGCCCAGGTTGGCCTTCAGCTCACTGTGTATTCAAGAATGAGTTTATCCTCCAAGCCCTGTGATCACAGGCATGCATCTCCACACCAGCTTTCTCTCTGATTTTTTATTTTTATTTTATGTATTTTATTTTTTAAATTTTATTTATTTATTTTATTTTTGAATTTCTGAGACCAAATCTTACTGTGTGGTTCTAGCTGTCCTGGAACTCACCATGTAGACCAGGCTTGCCTTAAACTCACAGAGTTCTGCCTACCTCTAATGAGAACAGGAGAAGTCTAGGAAGAAGGAAGCCCATTCCTACCAGTCCTGCCCAGACCCCCGAAGAAGCAGAATGTGACATACCCTGCTAAAAAAGCTACTGAGCCATGTGGCTAACATAGATAAGAATAATGGGTTAATATAAGCTACAAGAGCTAATAAGATAAGAAGCCTGCGCTAAGGGGCCAATCAGTTTATAACCTAATGTAGACTCTCTGAGTGATTTTCTTTGGGGGCTTACTGGCTGTGGAAACCCCAACAAGCAAGCCCTCATGTTACATACCTCTACCTCCTGAGCTCCTGGGATTAAAAGTGAGCACCACCATGCCTAGCTTTCGCTTTTACTTTTGGAGTGGCTCACCACATAGAGAACTGTACTTCAGACTGTTTCAACCAACACCTTCAACATTTTATTGCCCAACTCTTTTCTTGATTTCATGATTTCTGAGGAGACGTAGGTATAATTCTAGTCTTTTCTCCTCTGTAAATAGAACGTTGCTTTCCCTCTCCCGCATTTTGAAGAATTAAAGAGTAATAATTTCATTGATTCTAAACTCTAAATGCTATGCCCAGGTGTCGTTTTTCTGCTTATCCTGGTTTAGCCACTTCCTGCTTGCTGAGCTTTCCAGACCTGTAGTTTTGTGTGTGATGCTAATTTGGGGGAATTCCTCGGTCGGTCGTAACTTCTCACCTACACCCTCCGATCGTTTCATGAGTCTCCGTGTGTTGTTGGCTCATGTGCGCCCCAGCCTTTGAAGTATCCCATCTGCGCTTGGATGTTCTGCTCTGGGTTTCTCTGGCGTACTCCCCTTCCCTCATTTGCTCTTCAGTTTGGGATCTTTCAACTGAGATGCCCTCCAGCACGGAGATTCTCCCTTCTATTTTCAGTCTGCTAATGAACCCATCAAAGGCATTCTTAGCATGTTACACTGTTTTTGATTTCTGGTACTTATTTGGTTCTTAGGCGTCTCACCTCTGCCTAAATTGCCCATTGATTTCCAGAGTCTACTTTGTCTATTATGTTCCTTAGCCTATTGTTAAATGGCTTATTTATGTAACTATTGTCTTTTCTCTTGAGTCTTACTCTATAGTCCAGGCTGGCCTTGAAGGTACTATGTAGCCCAAGCTAGCCCAGCTCACTGTGCTTTCCCTGCCTCAGCCGGCCAAGTTCTGGCCTTAAAGCTAGGGGCCATCACAGGCAGTTTATTTGTGTTTGTTTTAAATTCTCAGTCTGAGAACTTTATTGTTCATGCTTATTTGAAGCTGATTCTCACTCATGCTTGCTTTGCTTGGTCGTAATGTGCTTTTGCCATTTCATATTTCTTGGAATTTTTAATTGATTTTATAGAGCTCTACATTTTTCTCTGCTTCCCTTCCATCCTCCCCCTCCCCTTCAACCCTCTCCCAAGGTCCCCATGCTCCCAATTTACTCAGGCAATCTTGTCTTTTTCTACTTTCCACGTAGATTAGATCTATATATGTCTCTCTTAGTGTCCTCATTGTTGTCTAGGTTCTCTGGGATTGTGATTTGTGGGCTGATTTTCTTTGCTTTATGTTTAAAAACCACTTATGAGTAAGTACATGTGATAATTGTCTTTCTGGGTCTGGGTTACATGACTCAATATATTGTTTTCTAGCTCCATCCATTTGCCTGCAAATTTCAAGATGTCTTTATTTTTTCTGCTGTGTAGTACTCCATTGTGTAAATGTACCACATTTTCCTTATCCATTCTTCAGTCGAGGGGCATTTAGGCTGTTTTCAGGTTCTGGCTATGACAAACAATGCTGCTATGAACATAGTTGAGCACATGTCCTTGTGGCATGGTTGAGCATCCTTTGGATATATATACTCCAAAGTGTTATTGCTGGGTCTTGAAGAAGGTTGTTTCCTAATTTTCTGAGAAATCGCCATACAGATATCCAAAGGGGTTGTACCAGCTTGCATTCCCTCCAGCAATGCAGAAGTATTCCCTTTTCCCCACAACCTCTCCAGCATAAGTTGTCTTCAGTGTTTTTGATCTTGGCCATTCTTACAGGTGTAAGATGGAATCTCAGAGTTGTTTGGATTTACATTTCTCTTATGACTGAGGATGTTGATCATTTCCTTAAGTGTCTTTCAGCCATTTAGATTCTTCTGTTGAGAATTCTCTGTTTAGTTTTGTAACCCATTTTTTAATTGGGTTATTTAGAATTTTGATGTCTAATTTCTGGAGTTCTTTATATATTTTGTAGATCAGACCTCTGTCTGATATGGGGTTGGTAAAGATCTTTTCCCATTCTGTAGGCTGTTGTTTTGTCCTCTTGAAGAGAGTTGTTTTCTTTATTTATTTATTTTTTTTTTTGGTTTTTCGAGACAGGGTTTCTCTGTGGTTTTGGAGCCTGTCCTGGAACTAGCTCTTGTAGACCAGGCTGGTCTCGAACTCCCAGAGATCCGCCTGCCTCTGCCTCCCGAGTGCTGGGATTAAAGGCATGAGCCACCACCGCCCGGCCAGAGTTGTTTTCTTGTTTTGTTTTTTGTTTTGTTTTTCCAAGGCAGGTTTTCTCTGTAGCTTTGGATCCTATCCTGTCTTGGAACTAGCTCTTGTGGACCAGGCTGGCCTCAAACTCACAGAGATCCACCTGCCTCTGCCTCCCGAGTGCTGGGATTAAAGGCATGTGCCACCACCGCCCGGCTCTTGGAAGTTTTTTTTAATCACTGTATGGGTAAAAGCTACTACTGTCAGTCACTGGTCATGAGGTAGTGTGGTGAGCAGATGGGAAGGGTTCAACAGTTCTGTGATACGACCCAGTCTTGTGACAGAGGACTTCACAGTGAACACATCACAGAGATTACTTCTGAGCTCTCCTCACCCTTGGGCAGAACAAGATGGCTAGCGTTTCCCTTTTCCAGGCTACTAAGGCTGTAAGAAAACCCCAGCTGGCTGAGCTCTCACCAGACATTCCTCCCAAGGCAGGCCTTGCTAAAAAGAGTGTGGCACTTGGGATTAGTTTTGAATAATTTTTCCCTTGCCCTGCAGAAGCAGAGGGGCTTTTTCTCTGGCCTGTGTGGTGCTGACCTAAGTTTTCGCTCTCTGATTTGTTCACATAGAACTCCTGGCAGTTTACCAGTTATAGCTCAGGTTTCCCTGTCCTGGTTCCGGCAGAGATAAGAGCTTGGGCATTCTCCTCACTTTCTCTAACTTGGGGTGCTGGTTTGCCTGTGACTCCACATCTCTAAGCTTGTTGCTTAGGGTAGAATGGCAATGCCAACACTTCTATGCACTAGACTGTATCTTCGTTTTGTTTGGTTTGGCTTGCTTTAGATAAAATGAGTAAAGATATGTCAAATGGGAAATCTCAAGCTTTGAAGGAGTTCTTCTGAAACCCAAGATGTCTGGATTTGAGCAGAATTTATTGCATTGATTGGCCTATTACACAGGTCCTATCTCAATTTTCAGAGACTAGTTTGATTTCCACTTGACCCAGACACTTTGGATCTGAACATGGAGGGTACATTATGAATGAGCGAGCCTGATGTGAGCAGCCATGGACAATCTAATTACATCTTAAATGGAAGCTGGCCTAAAGGGCTCAGATTGCCTGTCTTTTACCATATTCCCAAACCATCTGTTTTCCTGAACATGGCATTCAATCTCTGTAACACTTGCTCCTGCACCTCTACACGGGTACTCCAGCTTGGCCGGACTCCTCCCGGGGCCAGGTAAACAGCCAAGACTCAGGAACCACACACAATCATTCTTAGGCTCCAAAGTCTCTTTTGTTTGACTCCCTTCCTTCTCTAATCATATCACTGAGAAATGTACAGAGTTACTGTTGGCAATTACCAACTGTGAGGAGAGGCTCAGCCTATTTAGAAACAGAATTCGACTAACTAAAGGCCTCCAGGTAGATGTGGGCAGCCCTGTGAAAGTACAGCTGCAATCTGGGGAAGAGAAATTTCCAGGAGTTGTGTGCTTCAGAGGACCGTTATTAGCGGACAGGACAGTTTCGGGGATTTTCTTTGGAGTAGAATTGCTGGTAAGTTTGATAGGACATTTGAGAGAGAAGGAGAGAGAGAGAGCATATGAGAAAGTGTGCGCGTGAGCGAGAGGCCATGAGCACATATTTTCCCCTTTATAAGATTTGTGTTTTCTGTTTGTTTGTTTTTAGTACAGTTCTCAGGATTGACCTCAGGACCCTCTGCCTCTGAGCTATAGTTCAGCCCCCAAATTTATTTAATGATAAATTGAGAGGATATAAAGACAATTCTTGAAAACCTTAAAAAATTACATCTTATGGTAGAAACTTACAAGTCATTATTCTGGACTTCATATCTTAGAAGCTTTTAAGTTACCTATATTAAAAGTTAACACTGCCAAGTGTAATTATAAACACTTAAAAAATTGTGAACTCTCTTGTGATAGTACCCACAGGATTCCAAGTTCTTAGTGTATGCTACTAAGCATAACAGTTTAGAGGTAAAATTTTTGAAGTGTGTTGCAGCAATTTCAGTTTGCTCATGCTTATCCCCGGAATGTGTACACTGCCTTGGAACTTATGTGCCTTGGCAACATATCTAAGAATTCTATATTCCAAACTGACTATTGGTTCACATTTGGACACTCTCAGGAGTAGAGAGAGGTCGAGCTTTACTTGCTTCTTGATTTGGCTTTTCAAGCAGTGAAATAATTAGGCTGTGACTGCCAGTTATGGTATGTACTAGCAGGGTTGCCAGCTACTTAACCTACATCAAGTTCTCCTGACCTGTTCCTCATCTGTGACGTGCTTAGAGCACACATGACTTAGAGTAGTTGTACGGTGGATGGCTGTAGATGGTTACAGTTTGTTCTCAGTAAATGGAGTTGATGCTGCTGTTTGGTTAAAGTTGAATGACTGTTCGTGACAAAAGTCGTGGTAGAACTATGTTGTAAATTTAATCCTCACTCTTTCTCAAAAGAATTATGATCTGAAATTATGAGTTAGTTTCATCATCAGATACAGCTTCTTTATTCTTTAAACACCCTAAACCCAACAGCAGCTGCTAGTCATATTTCATATTATGGATATAATTTAGAGTTTTTCCAAAGTAATTTCCTGAAATCCCTTTAATGGATAACCTTTTCATATCTCTTTTTAAAAATACTTTTAAAAACTAGGAAGAACCTCGTGGGGACAAGCTGGAGCCCTTAGACGACGATGACAATGGATTGAAAAGTGATTTTGCAGCCCCGGGGGATACAATGCAAGCTGAACCTCCCCCTCTGGAAATAAACTCCAGAGTATCCCTGAAGGTCGGAGAAAGTGTAGAATCTGGAACCATAATATTCTGTGATGTTTTGCCAGAAAAAGAGAGTCTAGGATATTTTGTTGGTGTGGACATGGTAAGGATTTTTTGAGTTTTATTATTGTAAATGTATATATTAATTTTATTATCAATTTAGGAATAAATTGAACACTTTGTATTCTTAAAATGGACTAATTTACAGTATTTTAAAGAACTTATTCCAGTTTGTCTTTGGTACAGGAACATTACAGTAGGAATGTGAGCAGAAACAATACGTTTCCCACATTTAATAAACTGGGATAATACTCTCAGTCTTTAAATTCTCCTTATTTTAACTGACCAGTAGACAAAAACAAAAACCAAACCAAAACAATAAAACAAACTGACATTTCTCTGACTAAATCCAAATATATTGTATGATACTGTATTTTCCTTTAATTTAAAAATACTTTTGATACATTTTTGTATATTTGCTAAAGTTTAATTAATTTTCTCATAATAATGAATATAGAAAGTTATTAATAGAAAATACTCCGGAAAAGAACCTTACTGCTTTTTGAGTTGACAGAGTATTCCCACAGGATTTTCACTGTCTAAAAACTGGTTTCTTATTGCGGCAAACTGTGTATAAGAAAGGTTCCAGTGTAACCATGGTTACACTAACAGTTCAAATCATTTGGCATATTCTCATCATGGCCTCTCCACTGTCTGTCTACAGAACTTTTTCATCATCCTGTGATGTGTGCTCTGTGTCTATTAAATAAATTCTGCCCAGTGTGCCCATGCCTGGTAACTACAGACTGGGTGTTTGCCTGCTGTAGGTACCTCAGGAGTGAGGTCATGGTATAATATGACTCCTTTTGTTTGTGTCACTCAATTTATTACTGAATAACCATACTTGCTAACAATGGATGCCTTCCAGTGCACATAGTGAATTAACGTGGCCCTAAGAGTTGAGGAGAGAGAAGTTTAGAACGTTTTTATCATAGACTGAAAGTATAGGCAAAAGTTCATTATGGATAAAGGAGATTCCTTCATAATTGTTCTTACCAGGGTGTGTTGGGAGAGGATTATGAGCAGCAGACTCACACAGTGAATATTTTTAATAATCATTTTTATTTATTCATAAATGCTCTACAGAGATGGTTGGGTATGAATGTCCCAGTGTGTTTCTGTTGCCTTGTACTTAGAAATTGTGTAAGATGGCTCATTAGTTAGGTACAAAATCAGAATTTGCCAGACTCTCGCTATGTGAAATTAGAGCCAGAGTAAGACCCGTGGGTCTCTCAGAATTGTTAATAATTAAGAATAAGAATTCTCCAAATGAGAGTTTAGTATTTCAGAGGAGTTGTAGACTGGGTAGAGAGAATGTTGGAGAAAGAAGGCCATTCTTTTTTGGACTTAGACTCCCCTTGCTATAGGTTTCTTGGGCCAGGCTTTAGATGTTACAGGAACTATTTGGGTCTTCTCCCTTCTTAATGGTCACCTAGGAGGTCATCTTATTTAGCCCAGGCAGGCTGTTTTGAGACTTGCCTGCCAGCTCCACACAAGTTCTGTCCATTGTTTGATTTATGCGAGCATCAGTTCCAAACAGTCCCGTTAGACTTCTTCTTCTTTTTTTTTTTCCCGTTAGACTTCTTGATAAGAAAGTTCGTCGATCCCAACTTTACTCATGGCTGTCTGTTTCCAGGGACACGCTAGCATTCCACACTGGTTCTCAGGGCAGTTGTTTCATTGCCATCTGCTGTGCCTCACGAATAACTCTTGTGGCTGGTGACACAGTAGAGAATAACTTAGAAAATCAAGACTTTCCCCATTTTTTGAGGAAAGTCTTGTATACCCACAGATAACAAGAGAATTCTGAAGTAACTGCTCTTCTGTTTATAAAAAGACACACAGTAATACAGTGAGCAAAGTGCCCAGGGGATGCAGATGTGTGATTAACTTAAAGGGGAGGTTTCTGGGTAAAATAATGCAATCCTAGTAAATTTTCTTTTGCAGACAATGTCTCTTTAAACCTCAGCTGGTGTTATTACTGCAGACTAAAGTATGAAAAAGACTTTTGATTCATTATTTTGTGTGTTTGCTGTAAGTTGATTGTTATTATTTTTATTGTAAAACGTTGTTACTTTAGCAGATATTTCTAATACAGCCTTTCTTTTGGGCAAAATAGTTAACATTTTTCTATGAAAGATATCTTAGATAATACTTTTGAAAGAAATGTTGGTGTTCACATTTATATTGATTGACAAAGGTATATAAAGGTTTACTTTTTTTGGCATTTCAAGGATAACCCTATTGGTAACTGGGATGGAAGGTTTGATGGAGTACAACTTTGTAGCCTTGCAAGTATTGAAAGTACAATTCTTCTGCACATCAATGATATCATTCCAGGTATGTCTCCTTTATGTATTCAGAAGATAGTTTCTAACATGTATTTTGTTATGAGAATGCAAATATATACTAAAGATGGATCTTTTGAAGTTGGCTTTATATTGTAGAATTGTCGTTATATAGACTAACCTTTCTTTTCTCCTGAAACAAGGCAATAAAGGTTATTTCTAAAAGTATGTAAGTATAGTGAAGTTTATACATTATCTCTTACATTGTCTTCTCCTAGACATTCTAATAGAGAAAGAAATCCTGTCTTGTAATTGGAAGGTTCAAAAATACAAAAAAATGCTGTCTCTTGGAGTAAGAGATGAAGCTAGAAGCTTTTTAAAAAATTGTTTATCTCATTTAAACTCCACAGAGGATTCAGGATTCTTATTAAATGATGGCTGAAGTTCCTTTTTTTGTTGTTTTTAATTATTTTGTCATTTATTTTACATCCTGATCTCAGTTTCCCCTCCCTCCTCTCCTCTTGCTCCCCCCTGCCCCTGGCCCTGGTTGCCTCCCCTTTGTTTCTGTTCAGAGAGGGGCAGGCCTCCCATGGGTGTTAGAGTATGGCATATCAAGTTGAGGTAGGACTAAGCTCCTCCCTTTCTATTAAGACTGGGCAAGGCAACCCAATATGATGAATAGGTTCCCAAAACTTAGCTTAAGAGTTAAGGATCCCACTGTTAGGAGTCCCACAAGTAGATTAAGCTACACAACTGTCAAACATATGAAGAGGGCTTAGGTCAGTCCATGCAGGAATCTTCACTATTGGTCCAGAGTCTGTGAGCTCCTATGAGCCCAGGTTAGTTGTTTCTGTGGGTTCCTCCCTTTCTTCAACAGGATACTTGGAGTTTGGTCCAGTGCTTGGGTATGGTTCTCTGCATCTGTTTCCATCAGTTACTGGATGAAGACGCTCTAATGACAATTAAGGTAGTCATCAATCTGAATATAAAAGATGTCCAGTTCAGGGACCCTCTCTACTATTGCTAGGAGTCTTCGCTGGGACCATCCTTGTGAATTCCTTGAATTTCCCTGACATGAGGTTTCTTCCTGACCCCGAAGTGCACCCTCATCGAGACAACTCTTTCATCATTCTCCCCCTCCAAGTTCTTTTTGTTTTAAGATGGTATTATGGTAGATCATGCTTCATAACTGTAGTCAGGAACTATTACATAGTTTTATTATATCTATTATTCTTAGTATTTTACTACATATATTATTTATTACAAAATAATAATTAGGGCCAACAAGATGGCTCAGTGGGTAAAGGCACTTACACACACACAAACACACACACACACACACACACACACACACACACACTGCTGGGTATGTAACACAGAGTGTTTTCCATTGGTATAATTGGTACAGTGGTAAAACACTTTACCATTAGCTACAGCACAGCCCATGAACTTAAAAAACAAATGAAAATAAAAACACCACCCAAAAATAAAAAACAAAAAACACCCCCCCCAAAAAAAAAACTTAAGAACCTTTTGTTTTGCCTCAAATAAGTATCTTCTTTGGCTGCTATGAGGTGATTGACAATGGTAGTAACACCAACCACTGCTGTTAGAATTCCCAGTGATAGGTTAGTGCATTGAAGTCAATAGAGGCATTCAGAAATAGGGATGTTCACAAGCCATAACCAGGGATGTGCCAGGCCTGGAATTAGATGGTTTATGCTATCTCTATGTCCTGAACAGATTTATAAGATAGGTTATATATATATGTATATATATATATATATATATATATATATATATATATATATATATCTGATTAAAAATACAAAACAGGGAGGTTGGAGAGATTGCTCAGTAGTTATGACACTGACTGCTTTTCCAGAGGTCCTAAGTCCAATTCTCATGGTAACTTACAGCCATCTGTAGTGGGATCTGATGCCCTCTTTTGGCATAAAGTCATACATGCATATAGAACACTCATATACATAAAATAAATAAATAAATATTAAACACATATAAAGCAGAATAAACAACAAAAGCAATAAAAGCAAAACAAAATAAAAACCTGGGGCTCAAATCAGACTTAAATTATCTATGATGAAAGTGGGTGGCAGAACCAAAGTCCAAAACTCATCTGATTATGAACCTGTGTTCTCTTTAGTCCCCAACAAATCCAATATCCTACGAGTACTCTTGCATTGTGAACATCTGCATAAACCTCTATTTCTTAGTGTCACATACTGGGGAATATTATTTCCATGGAGATGGAGATGTATTTCATTTCTGGTTCTATAAAAGATGATTTTACTGTAACAAGAATTATAAGTGAGCAACACACTGTATTTTTTCTTCTAGTGTTTTCCCATTATTGGTAAGGTTGACAACAAAATGCTTTTGAATTTATTTCTATAGCTTATTTTAGGCCCTGAATTCCTTATTTAATAGAAACGGAAACTGAAGGCTCCTAACTGCATTCTACCCTTCCTGTCTGCCTGTTGATGTCAAGTCATAAACTGTTCTACAGTTTGAACATGCTTCCCACGCAGCTTTTAGTTTTGTAGCAGGAGGCATGAGGTTCATATGACAGCTTTACTTCAGTTCTGCTCTGAAAAAGTCTGACACACTTTACTTTTGATTTCTTTTAAGATATATTTGTTATTGAGAATTTTCATACATGCATATAATGTATTTTGATTATAATACTCCCCAACTCCTCCTGGGTCTCCCACTCCTAATTCCCTTTCTTACTTTTTGGAAACAAATGGTTTATATTCAGGGAAAACATATGTGTCCTTATTTTATTTAGTTGTGTTTACTTTTCATCCATGCTTTATAGACAGCACAGTTTGGGATGTTTGTGAACTAAAATGCTTTTTTTAATGTTACAATAAGTGCTTATTGTTTAAAAAACAGCAGTGTAAAAGCACCATTAATTCAGATAGTAGAAAGCCCTCACGTAGACTTCTTTAGATGTGGATATTTAGGAGGCAAAGCACATAAGCATTCTTGGGGTTGAGACTGTTGCTCCATGGTTAGAGTACTAGAGTGAAGCTGTAAGTTCCAGTCTCAGCACTGAACAAAAGTGATGATTAGGGCTAGCAAGATGGCTCAGTGGGTAAGGGCACTTGCCCTCAAGACTGATTCCTGGAACTCACGTGGTAGGAGGAGAGAATGACTCCTGCAGAATGTCATCTGATCTATGCATGCATGCTATGGCACATGGGTGCGTGTGCGGACACACACACAAGGTGATAAATTAACTAAAAAATGTTAAAGTAAAGTAATTCCTATGTAGAACTTTCATTTAATAAGTTGAGATATATAGTAAATGAACAGAATCTGTGGCCAGTAAGATGGTGATGAAGCTGGAGAATGGTCAAACAAGGGGTAAAGAAGATGGGGGGCTGCCCTGTCACATTCATGTGCTCCCACAGACCTCTGCAGGAGACATTTGAGCAGCACACACACAAGAAATTATTTGGGAGCTGAATTAAGAAGGCCTTTTCAAAAAGTTGGAGAGTTATGCTGATCTTATAATGCTAACTTGCTGAATGGCTGGGAAGAAGCCCTTGTAATTCTTTCTTTTATTTATGAGATTTTTTTCACAGGAGCCAATTCAGGGTAATACCGCTTCTCTATAGTCATATCTCACTGATTTCACAATAGCCCACCAATTCCACTTTAGTTAGCAAACAAGTATATTTGGGCATTTTTTTTAAGAATTTTTTTTCAGGGAACTGTCCAATGGTGCTTTTGAAACCTTAAAACCTGCGACATTTTTGTGTGAATGTAATTGTCAATTTTTAGATATCTTAATTGCATTGTTTTGGGTATTGCATTTTATAGCTGAATGAAGTATGTTGTGGGATTGGGAAAATCATTGTTAATATAACCATTCAAGAAGGAAGAAGAGGGGCTGGAGAGATGGCTCAGTGGTTAAGAGCACTGCCTACTCTTCTAAAGGTCCTGATTTCAATTCCCAACAACCACATGGTGGCTCACAACCATCTGAAATGAGATCTGATGCTCTCTTCTGGCCTGCAGGCAGACACACAGACTGAATATTGTATACATAATAAATAAATAAAATATTTAAAAAAAGAAGGAAGAAGATTACTGAGCTGTGAAGCTCAGGGATGCAGAGTTGGTTGTGTGTTTTCAGTCTTCTGTAAATTAAAGATTGATGTGTTCCCAGCTTTCTTTCTTTATATATGTATTTATGTGACTAATATATGTTTATGTTCCAACTCTAAATTTGTTTGAACTTTAAATTGTCTTAGATTCTGCAGTAGCACATAATAAATAGAAAAAAGAAAAGTAAAACTGTTTTGGAATTGGACTGTAATCTTACAAGGAAATTTTTTTAGCAGTACCCACCTTATAAATATCTTAATTATTTTCTATTTCAACACTGGTATAGAATTAAAATAACAAAAAACAAAACATGAGTTTTATGACTTGGGAGTCCCTTGTCAAGATCTTCAAGATTCCTGCTTGTCATTGATGTTATTGCTGGTTTAGAGCAGTGGTAAGAAAGGAAGAGAATGCTTTTTCTCTTTCATGGCTATTGATATTCATAAACCTTGAATAGTAGATAATTAAGAATGATACTGCTTTTATACACATGAATTACACGTATTTGCCAACAAAATTAAGCTTGCAAACAGACTTTTAAAAAGTAAAATTATTTAAATGAAAATTAATTTGGTATATTTGAATAAGCCTTCATCTATATTCTTTTCTTGAGGGGAAAAAACGTGACAGTGTCTCCTTTAGTTCCTTAGTGTATTTATTTTTTTCTTGCCCAATTACATCCATTTGTGGGACAATATTAACATTTCTAGCATGTAGGAAAGATTGTTTTTGGAGCAGCTGAACAGTTGGTGAGATTTGGGAAGAATTCTCCCCAGTGAAATATTTCTTCCTGTTGGTATCTGGAAACCTTTGCTTCACCTGCTGTAAAAGTGTCCCTCTTTGCCCTACTGTTTCTGATGGTCCAAAGCATTAAAGCTGCTGGGACAGCACATCCAGGTTTGTAAAGTTGCGATGAAGTATGCCAATTTGTGACACTCCCAAAGTATGCATTTCTTTGAGTCATGCATTTAAAGTAATGCATTGAGCTGTGTCTGTCGTTGTGAAGCTTAAGAGTATAATGCAACTATCAACAACAACTCAGACTACACAGTATGTGCACATTCACAGAAATTTGAAAAGGAAGTCATTTAGTGGGACCCTTTCCTCCTGAGGCTGATCCCGAACTCATAATTTCTTTTTGTATCCTTCCCGATCACTTTTCTCTTTGTGTTGCATGTCTTCATAGTTTATAACCTTTAAATAAGGTAACAGTTTTGTAGCAATATAATTGATATAATTGATAATATAGCCATAGACCAGTACATCTCAACCCTAAGAAAAGCTTCTTCCTGCAGAAGATGTCAACACAGAGACCTTCAACTGGTTCAGGTGCAAAGCATAAGAGACTGTGGAGTCTGCAGCCTTAAGTGGGCACGTACATTTGCACTCCTCCCACCAAGGCTCAGGGACTTTGCAGAAGAGAGGGCAGAAAGTTCTTAAGAGCCAGAGGTAGAGGTCAACTTCAAGAAAACAGAATTTTCTGGATGCAGCAGGGCAGTTGTATATATAATCTTACAGGAATTGTGATGATGTGTTCACGAGCTGTGCAGCTTCAGTCCAGACAAAATCCCAGGCTGTAGGGAGTGGGGAGTAGATATGAAACCCCACCACCAGCTGAGACTGTGGCTTCTGAAAGGAACTTGATCTACCCACACAGGGTACCACTATTTACAGTAAGATTTTAGAGAAACAGCTACACTGTTTTACAGCATGATTGTATGGTGTCATATAACCACTGGAAATATATGAATGACCCAGTTTTTCCACATCCTAAGCAGCATATTCTCAGATCTGTAAAGGCACCTGAGGATCAGGGTACCTTTACCTGTCAGGGATATCTAAATTAGACATATATAAGTTAAATTTGGACATATAGTTTATCCAAACAGTTACAGCTTACCAATGTTAGTAGAGGCAAGAAAAGTAGAAGGAATATCTAGGATTTTTAGCTGTGGTTCTCAGACAGAGAGTATAATCCTAATCTGTAGAAGGCAGAACCAAGTTTTAACATTGTAAACAATTTAGTGTTTTAAATCAATATCAAGGGGTTTACTCTTAAGTTAAAAAAATCTCACTGCCAGTGGCTGGAGAGATGGCTTAGAGGTTAAGAGCACTGACTGCTCTTCCAGAAGTCCTGAGTTCAATTCCCGGCATCCACATGGTGGCTCACAACCATCTGTAATATCTGGTGCCCTCTTCTGGCCAACAAACATACAGACAGATAGAGCACTATACATAATAAATAAATAAATAAATCTTTAAAAAAAATAAAAATAAAAAATCTGACAGCTAGCAACATGTGTTCTTGTACATGAATGTAGAGGTGCAGCCTTAATATCTCAGTAAATCTGTGTTGTTATAAACCTTGTTTTTTTATGAACAGGACAGGAATTATACAGAAATACATTGTAAGTCAAAGCATATGGGAGAGGAATATTTCCTTGATGGGACCAGCGCATGTGGGTACCCTTAATAAGGATGGGACTGAGGTTTTGAACTTAACCAAAATGGTGGTTATCTCTGCGTTTGTACTTTCTCAGAGCAGTTGTAATCTGGAGTTACAAGTTTTACAGATTTTAAAACATGCACACAAACACACACAGGCATAAAGCAAGCATTCTGTGACCACATTATTTACATGTATTTATTAATAGATAAACAAAATTTTTCCAGGAAACTGTGTCAGCTGACCAACTTAAAAATCCTGGAGTAGGCTGCAGGAGCCAGGCGAGCACACAGGTGGTCCCGTTGAGGGCTATATCAGCAGATGCTGTAAGGGAGAACAGAAACCCAACATAGGACAGAACACCTATGCAAGTCAGAGTAGTAGGGCAGGGGGAACAGATCCGTGGCAGGGAGAATCCCAGCATGACCAGATCACATGCCAGGGATGAGAGACAGGAGTGCAGAGATACAGACAAACAGCAAGAGAAGTGTGTGTGTGTGTGTGTGTGTGTGTGTGTGTGTGCGCGCGCGCGCGCATTCCTAACTCTGATTTGTCTCCGACCCAGGTTTTTATCAAGCTGTGTTCTGTGAAATACACTGATCCAGCATACTTGGGTGTTGTAATATGAGAGCGGCGGCGGGGCTGCGTCCCCAACACCCCAAGCCGCCTGCCCTGCCCGGCTAGCATTACCCGAAATAATTACACAGACTCTGTATTCATTTAAACACTGCTCTGGCCCATTTCTACCTAGCCTCTTCTAGGCTAACTCTCACATATTAATTTAGCCCATTTCTAATCATCTGTGTAGCGCCCCTAGGTGCGCTTACTGGAAAGATTCTAGCCTAAGTCCACACCTTGAAGTCACAGAGGTTTACTTTAAGTTTTTTAACTTTTAGTCTGCATATATTTTTAACACTGTAAATCATTTAAAATTTTTCTTTGTCTTTGAATCTCTCTTTACTGTGTATCTCTCTTTTTCTGACCACAAGAGCCTTTAATTTACCAAGCAATATCAGTAGGACTGAAGGCATGGCTTTGCCAGCTAGATCCAGTCCATTCCTTAACTTTCCAGCCTCATGGCGTTTCAAGGTCCCTGCCAGCCAGCGAGCTACAACAGACAACACTCAAGTCCTCTCTTGGTAGCCGGCCCTCCTGTCTCAAACAGTCAGAGTTTGCCCTGGCAGGATGGCCCAGAAAGCTGGCATTTTTAAACGGCGCAGCTTTTTTCCTGCTACGGCTGAAAACCGAAAAGCATGTGTTCAGCTTTTCGTCAACACTGTTTAAGTGTTTTGTGGCAGGACCTCTTAATGAGCTGCAGGCTTTGCAGCTAAAGCTGAGTCAGGAAGCCTCTCTTAGATGAGGCGCTTGCTTGCCTCTGGCAAGCAGAGTAGACCAGAGAAATTGTCACGATCAAGAAAACATGCTTTACTCTTTCCCAAGCTTTCTCAAGTTTTCAGTGGACTCAGTTAACCACACGTCTTGGCGTCATTTGTAGTAATATGGGCGGCGGCGGGGCTGCGTCCCCAAAACCCCAGCCGCCGGCCCGGCTAGCTTATGCCCCGAAATAATTACACAGACTCTGTATTCATTTAAACACTGCTCTGGCCCATTTCTACCTAGCCTCTTCTAGGCTAACTCTCACATATTAATTTAGCCCATTTCTATCATCTGTGTAGCGCCCCTAGGTGCGCTTACCGGGAAGATTCTAGCCTAAGTCCATCCTGGGTCGGAGCTTCATAGCGTGCGTCTTCCCTGGAGCAGGTAGCATGGCGTCTCTCCTGTGTCTGCTCCGGAGAGCAGAGCTGTGGAGTCTGCCCTCACTTCCTCTTCCTCCCCGCATTCTGTTCTGTTTACTCCTCCCACCTATCTCCTAACCAATGAGAGCCAAGCAGCTTCTTTTATTTTAACCAATGACCTTCCTCCATCACTTGGGTGGCTGAGAAAGTTTTATCAAGTCAGTTTAGTACATCACATTGGTTAGAGGTTCTCCAGGCACGTGGGCATGTAAAGGCTCCGGTTTTTACAGTAAACAAATTGTCCATGTTTATCTTGGCACCCTCCATAAATGCTTGAGTGTAAAACACTGTAATGTGTAGGGTTGTGCTGGGCATGCTGATCTGGAAAATGTAACAAAAATTATGAATAAGGTTTTCTTTAAAGCTTTTTAAAACTTCAAATAAAATTGATTGCATCTGACTAACTTTTCAAAAATTAAAGCATTTTGATAACTGATGATTATATTTTCTTACAGAAATTATATTTTTAAGTACAGTGTTGATTTTTTTTTCACCTGAGAAATTACTTTTCAGTACTATGGAGTCTTTAAAGAGAATCTGTAAGACTATAAAGATTGTGCTTTTTTTGTTGGAAAGGATTTCTTTGTTTTTTATGCTAAACTATGTTTCTTCCATATATATTTAAAAAGTATGTTTACTATTTCAGAGAGCATGACACCGGAAACGAGGCCACCCAAACTTGCCTTTATGTCAAGAGCGTTGGTGACAAAGGTTCATCATAATAAACCAAAGGTTACAGGTATAAAGGCCATTCTTGGTAGTTTACATGATAATATGATTCTCCAATATGTTAAATAAGCTATATGTTATTGTGTGTGTGTATATATATATGTATACATATAATTTATTCCTACACTTTATGTAAACTAAAATTTTATGTACATGATTTTAAGTGAGGATGTAGTAAAGAAACCACCAGAATGGCCAGCCTATGAGTTGTGGAGGGAGATTTTTATTTGGATAAGAGAGAGAACAGCTGGCGGTGTTACACACCTTCAATCCCAGCTCTCAGGAATCAAAGGCAGGAGGATCTCTGTGTTCGAGGCCAGCCTGGTTGACAGAGCAAGTTCCAGCAAAAAACCCTAGGGGGAGAGAGAGAGGGAAGGAGGGAGCTTCTAATACACACCAGAAAAAGTTTTGACCTGTGTTCTGCTTGTTCTGCTGAGCTTTGTCTAAATGAACCTTTAAGAGCTGACTGCCATGCATTCACACGGAGTATCCACAGTTTCACTTGGGAAGAACAAGTCCCCAAGGATGGTGTCATGTACAGCTGCCATGGTGCAGCTTTTGTGTGCTTTTGCTTATTTTTTTTGTACAGCTTTTCTGAGTTGGCTTGGGCAGAATCTTCTTTGAGGAGTGAAGACTGCATGCTTGCCACTAAACTTTTTCTCTAATTCATGAACCAGCCAGACTTGGATTTTCTGGAAAGATTTCTGCTGAGAAACTGGTGCTAAAATAAAGATTGCTTTCTGACGATCACCAGCTGCAGTTTCCTTTGCTATGGTGGGTGATACTGAGTTTCCAAGCTGTGCCTTGAGATCTGAGTTCATCTCCAGCCCAAGCAGTGCATGAGAGATGCTAGACTCCAAGTCATATGTCTTCTTGTCATCATCAGGCTTCCTAGTCTTGGTGCTTGAGCTGATCCTGGCCTTCTCCTGAAAGGAGGAAAGTACCACTGGTCATATGGGTCGTGGGCTGCATTTTCAGGCCACTGACAGGCACAGACCGAATATTCCACCACATCCCTAACAAGGGCACGGAGCCTCAGAGGTCCATCCTCCTAAACTACAAAGAACAAGAAATTGTGTTAATAAAATTCTAAGATGTTTATATTGTAAATCTAAAAAAAATAAATTATTTCTTTTGTAATGTTGGGGATCAAAGTCAACAGAACCTTATAAGCTAGGTAAGTACTTTTTTACTCAGGTATTGTTCCATGACACTAAGATTACTTTTTTATTTTTTATTTTTGGTGCTTGCATCAAATCTGGCATCTTACATAAACTAATATAGGACTCTACTCCTGAGCAATATACCCACCCAAAACCTGAATGTTTTTTAACTTAATTTGTTCATCAGCTTGTATTATCACATTTGAAGTTTATGAAGGGAAATTATAATCATGAGCCACTTATTAATGGGATGAGTTCTGAGAAGTGCATCATTTGACAGTTTGTTTTTTTGTTTGACTTTTTTATGAGAAATCTTGTTTGTTCCCAGCTGCTCAGCCTCAAAAAACATCACACAGAAACCATATTATTTGTTTCACCAATAGCTTAAGCATATTTCTGGTAAACTCATCTTAAATTAACCCATCTCCATTAATCTGTGGCTTACCGGGTAAAGTTCGGGCATCTCCTGTGGGGCTATATGGCTTCTCTCTGACTCTGCCCTTCTTTCTCCCAGCATTCAGTTTTCCCCACCTAGCTTTGTTCTACTCTATCAGGCCAAGCCAATTTCTTTATTAACCAATGGTATTCACAGCATGCAGAGGGGAATCCCACATCATGTGACCATCATAGAATGCACCTCACAAACCTTGGTGAAAGAACTTTGTGTATGTCTAGGCTCTATAACACTGCTGGATGTTCTTTTGCTGACTGCAATGGGGTTTCATCCTGTGGATCGTGACCCCTTCGGGGTTTGAATGACCCTTTTATTGGGGTCGTTTAAGACCATTGGAAAACAAAGATATTTATATTACAATTCATAACAGTGGCAAAATTGCAGTTATCAAGTAACAACGAAAATAATTTTCTGGTTGGGGTTTGCCACAGTTTGAGGTATTGTGTACTAAAGGGTGGCAGAATTAGGAAGGTGGAAAACCACTGTTATATGGTATGAATGATAGAGGTGAAATTTGTGAGCCAGTAATTTCATCAAAGTAGAGGTGACATTGAAAAATAGACTACATGGGATGATTTTTTTTGTCCAGATTTCTTTAGATAGTCTGTAGTGTCCTGGAACTTGCTCAATAGACCAGGATGGCCTCAAACTCAGATATGCCTGCCTCTACTAAGTGCTGGGATTAAAGGCTCGTGTCACCACTGACCACCAGAATGGTTTCTTAGAGCTTTAATATAAATGGCTAACTTTTATATTAATTTTATAACTCCTACTCTCTTCTGTGTTGACTAATTACCAAACTTTTAAAGCCGAAGACAATACAATACTATGTATATGTATATTAGTTGTGTGAGCAGTTGTTATACCATACGCATGTTAATTTATTTATAAAATTTCTTTTTGTAACATATTGGCTTTTTTAAAAAGGAACTTTTCTTGTTCCATAGGATCCACCTCAGACCCTGGAAGTAGAAGCAGATCTGAATTATTTTATACCTTAAATGGGTCCTCTGTTGACTCACAACAACAAACCAAATCCAAAAATTCATGCTATATTGATGAAGGTAATCTATAATTTTAGTCCTCTTTATAATGGTACCCTCTGTTTAATATGTAAGGGGAAATGACTTTTTCATCAATATTTGTTAATTTTGGAAACAGTGAATAGATCATAGCTAATATGACAATATTGCTGAACTAAAATATTAAACATAGTTTGAACTACACTGTTATTAGGGTTGAGGATACATTTGAAATATGTTAGTAGTCTGGGTTTTGTTTTGCTTTGTTTTTTTTTTCCCCGAGACAGGGTTTCTCTGTATAAAAAGTCCTTGCTGTCCTAGAACTTGCTTTGTTGACCAGACTGGCCTCGAACTCACAGAGACTCACCTGCTTCTGGTTCCTGAGTGTTGAGATTAAAAGTGTACACCACTATGCCCAGCAGTTTTTTCTTATCTCTTAATACATCTGCTTAGGATCAACTGTTCCTAGAAATGAAGTGACTCATTTAAAGACTTGCCTATCTTACTTTCTTTAAAACACACTACCTTTCCTTGTTTCCTAGATATCATTCTCCTTTCATGGATTTATTTCCTTCATCTGTGCAGGTTAATTACTTGGAAATCCTTCTAGTTCCTCCAGTTCAGTGGTCTGGCTGACTGCTCTTCACCTCTTAAACTGAAACCTTTCCTCCCGCTGTACTCACTCACTCTCTTAGGTTAGGTTAAGTGTCCCTGAAGTGGTTTTGGTTATTTGCCTGTATTTTCTATAAGTTCCTAGTGCTTCTACACTGCTTTGTATTCAGTAGATTCAGTAAACTAAATGAAAATATAGTGTTCTAAGTCTCTATGATGACTGCTTATGACATGGATTCAGTTATAAGCTAAAACACACAGTACAATCTACAGTTGCATACTCTAGGTTACATACATACTTACACAGAAAGTGACCTGAGTGGGTATTTGCCACATCTGATTCTCGCCCTGAGTGGGGTTTTGTGAGCATAGGCAGCATGGCCTGCCTCTCTCAAGAATTCATTCATCCTGGGCCGGAGAGATGGCTCAGAGATTAAGAGCACTGACTGTTCTTCCAGAGGTTATTTAGAATTATTATTTAATTTTTATATCTTTTCATACTAATTTCTAACTTAATCATATTATGGGAAAGAATATAATCCATGTGATACTGACTAGACTTAGATGACCAATGCCAGATTACTGAGACAGGAAACTGGAGGTCGAGAAGAGGAGCAAGAACATTATTCAGAGCCAATGAGTTTACAGTGCTTTCAAGCAGGCTTGCAAAAGGATCATGTGATCAGTTAGACTAGAACTTTGTATTGTTTTTAGAAGATGCAGTCATATTTAATGTTCTTGAACAGCCTTTTCTAATTAAGGACAATGTTTCATAGTTGCAGAAGACCCTGCAAAGTCACTTACAGAGCTGTCTCCAGACTCTGGACACTCATCACCTCCACCACAACCTCCTTCCATGAACTCCTTATCCAGCGAGGACAGATTCCACTCTCTACCGTCCAGCCTGACCAAGATGCCCAATACTAACGGCAGCATTGCTCACAGCCCACTGTCACTGTCAGTGCAGTCTGTGACGGGCGAGCTGAGCAGCACGCCTGTCCAGGAGAGTCCACCTGTGCCCATCTCTTCTGCTAATGCATACGGCCTAGAGGTGGGCTCACTGGCTGAAGTGAAAAAGAATCCCCCGTTCTATGGGGTTATCCGTTGGATTGGCCAGCCGCCTGGGCTCCATCACGTGATAGCTGGGCTGGAACTGGTAATTTATTTTGGCTTGAAATCTACAACTTTTCTTCATGGGTTTTAAAACTAGGTTTTCCTCTATTAGATAATTTCTTGGGAAGTTATTTTTTTCTCAAAAAAAAAATCCAGTAGTAGAGGAAATATAGTATTGCTTACCTTCACTTTTTGCCATTGCTAAGGCTTCTCACCCACTTATTCCTCATGTTTGTTTGTGATCAAGGAATAGATTGATTTTTAGGCTAGAACATGTAGTCTCCACATACAAACAGAATGCAGCAAAGAAAGCAGTTCAGTGACCAGTTTTCCTTTTTATTCTTTAGCCTCCTCCCATTGCAGTCAGTTCAGGGATGTGACTGACTTTAAAATTAATCATGTTTGGAGTCTTTGGGAGAGGGGAAGGTTTTATTTTTGGGTCTAAAAAAAGTATATCGTGTGATATTTCATAACCAGGAGGGAGAACTTGAATAAATTTAGCTATTACCTAAATATAGTTTTTAACTTTTTTCACTTGTCTTCTTGCTGTTGAGGAACTAGGTAATTTATCTACTCCTGCCCCTTGATTTTAATACTTTTGAAATGGCTCAGGGAAACTCAGTAAATCAAGGAAGTTCTAAGCATGTATTCTGAAGGGAAATGCATCAAATACTTCCTGGAGGGCTAATGAATTATTTTCTTAAACCACCAGCTGAGGGCCAAAGCACCAGTTAGTCAGTCCCTTTTCCTTCTTGCTTATCTGTTCGGAAAAGATTTGAAAAAGAAATTCAGAAAAAGTGAAAACTCCATAGCTCTTCCCGGTGTAACACATACCAAAACCTTTCTTTTTCAGGAGTATGAATGTGCGGGCTGTACAGATGGCACGTTCATGGGCACGCGCTATTTCACCTGCGACGTGAAGAAGGCCCTGTTCGTGAAACTGAAGAGCTGTAAACCCGACTCTAGGTTTGCGCCCCTGCAACCTGTTACTAATCAGATTGAAAGGTGTAATTCTTTAGGTAATTGGATACTTTTAATTTATTTACCCATCTGGAATGACTGTTTCTTGCTACTTTTTAGCATCTGAGGGTGACAGTGTTTAAATGTTTTATTTACTTGCCAGTGTTCATCAAGTTTCAAAGTTGGTAAAGATTCTTACTTGGTGCATAAGAGAGTTGTTCTAAGAGGAGATATGTTGAAAGAAGAGTTAGGAAAAGTGTTTAGGGTCTAAAGACTGAAAGGCAGTGTTTTTTCTTCTCTTTTATTGATTATAGACATTAAATTTTTGGCAGTTTGGGTGGTAGAAATGAAAATGTGGTCCCTTTAGCAATAACTTCCCCCTCCGCATCTCTTTAAGTACCTCATTTTGGATGTCCTTATGAAGAAATCTGAAATAGTCTGGGGATGCAGTTGGCTTGACAGATGGAGGACAGTTCTTCTCATTGTCACTAGCTTGCTGATGCTGGCCTTTCCCTTAACAATAGTGAGAGTCAAGCAGGGGGAAATAGGGAAAACATCTTTATGAAAAACATTTTTCTTAATGTTGAAGAGTATTTTGGAAACTTGTTTTCTTTTTATACTTGAAAATAAAACATTTTGGACGAGTAACAAAATATTCTTTGACAGGTGCTTAATTGACTTAATTTTCTAAACTCTATATGACAAGAATGATGTTGAAAGTGAATAATCGCATTTTTATAAGTCCAGATAAATGTCAGTTAACTAAAGTAAAAAATGCAGAGGATGCCAAAATATATTTTAAATGATATATGTGTGCATGCATATGAATATATACTGTCATGATTTAAAAGAATTATTTTTATTTTTTTATCTTTTCAGCATTTGTAGGCTACTTAAGTAAAGTAGTAGCAAAAAATACTCCACCAAAGATGGAAAAAGAAGGTTTAAAGATAATGATTGGAAAGAAGAAAGGCATTCAGGGCCATTACAATTCTTGTTACTTGGACTCAACTTTATTCTGGTAAGTTCCTATTTTCTGCAGTAAGTGTAAATAGTGCTGTGTGGGGGACAGGGGAGACAGGTGTGTGTGTGTGTGTGTGTATGAAAGAAGGTGCCAGATGCCTTTGAGTAGAGAAACTGACAGAGTTAGGAAAGATCGTGAGATTTGGTCCTTAGTGACTAAAGAATTTCATATCCTATTCCTAGATCCAAAGCACTAATGTAAAAATACTGCAGTGAATAATGAGTGAACAGATACTCTGAGGACATCTGCCTCCAGTATAGATGATGGCACGTGTGCCAAGTAACCTGCAGCAAGCTTTTTATCATTGCGTGCTGCGTGTGTTCTGGAATATCGAGATGATCATAAAAATTCTTAATATTTAAAGTTACTTTCCATGGGATCACTGTTGCCCTCCTTTGTGTAGTTTTCCCTAAAGTGGATCAAGTTGAACAGCAAGGATCATTAGGCTATGAAGATTGAATCTGTAGCCGTAAGGGTTGTGCACTGCCAGTTAAGTGGATCTGCCACTCCGTAGGCTGTGCCACAAGAGTTAGGACGTTAGTATGGAAGTTAGGATTTTAAAGGAGAGAGCAGAATAAAGGTGGGTCTTTTCGTTGGTGGAATACTTTTGATTAAACAAATAAGCAAGCATTACTATAACATTCCTTAGATTTGCTGATAAAAATTTATTTTAACTAAATTTATTTTCTTTGATACCAGCAAATTTTTATTGCTAATCACTCACAAGTTATTATAAGGAAATGCCTATCTTATGATAATGAAATGAATTTGTCCTGACTAGTCTGATCTGGTCTTGACAAGTCTCTGACTTTCTCCCTATGTTGTCTGTCAGTGTGTGTGTGTGTGTGTGTGTGTGTGTGTGTGTGTGTGTGTGTGTGTGTGTGACCGATTTCTAGGCCTCTCTTGGTTTATGTAAACAAGCTTCTTTCATAATGTTCTCTGGCGTGTTTTCAACCTTCACGTGTATGGTGCAGTCATGGTGTTTCTGGTCCGGATCTGCAGGGTCTCCGGGTACTGAGCACAGGGCCTGTGTGGTCTGTCCATGAGTTCTTAGACCAGTGGTTCCCTACACTTTATCCCTTTGCCTCTTCCTACTCCTTTAAGAATCTTTCTCAAATATTATTGTTTTTATAACATGAGGAAAATATTCTTTTATTTTGCAGCTTATTTGCTTTTAGTTCTGTCCTGGATACTGTGTTGCTCAGACCCAAGGAAAAGAATGATGTGGAGTATTATAGTGAGACCCAGGAGCTACTGAGGACAGCAATAGTTAATCCTCTGAGAATGTAAGTAGAAGACATGTGTTTTGTCTTTAGTTGGTGTTCTGTTTACTGTTTTCTTGTATAGTAATTAATTTGTGCTCTGGACTCATGTAGTAAAAAAAAGAAGTTAGTTCTCATGAAATACTGACTTCTTAAAACCTTTGTTTTTCGTCCTCTGTTTACGTGTGTTTTAGTCTGGGCAGTGCATTCTGTAAAATGATGGGACTCATTTGGAGTCATGCACTACAAATTTATCCCTTTGCCTCTTTGTCTAGTACATGACATTGCACTAGAAACAAGTGAGGTATATTAAAGTGACATGGTGTTTTGTTTGTTTAAAAGAATTTCTTTAGGTCTTCTTTTCCTCCTTTCCTAAGGTAGTTGTAAATGTGCAGAAGACCATGTCAGAAGACTTTGATGCATGATGGTGATGTGTGATGAAGGCGTTTATGTGATGAAGAGTTAGGTTAGCCAGTGATCAGGAAACAGATAGCTCAGGGACATAGAGAACAAACTATGCAATTTAAAGTCCAACTGTGATCAATTTAAACTTTGTGGTACACTTTTCTTTACAGTGAAAATAAAATTAATGTAATATATTTAAAAATAACAAAATATGAAACTATAAGGAGTATTCCAAACGACATACTGTGTCACATAGCTAAGAAAGTAAATTAAAAGTGAAACAAATTTCTCTAGATACTTGTTTGCCTTACTTTTCTAATCATCTTATCCTTTAATTATGTGCTTTGATTTTAATATTAATTATTTTGTCTTACACAAATTTTAAGCTCTCAGATTTTTCTTTCCCTATGTAAATGACACTAGAACAGCACAGGTCAAATCTTATCTACAAGGCACATTATCACAACCTTCCTTCTTTTTAAAATACTGTCAATCCATCAGTAAACGTTTTTTGCATACGATTGCCCAACTAGTCCAGAATCATAGTTATTCTAATTTTGTCACCAGTCTATAGGAAACACTTGCTGCATGGGCTATGAGACCAAGGTGCATCTTGTCAGGCATGGTGGGATATACCTGTAATCCCAGCACTTGATAGCTCAAGAGGCTAAGGCAAGATCAGTAGCTCAGAAATTTGAGATATATTTCTTGTGTCTGCAAATGTCATATCTGTTGTTTGGACAGAGGTTTTGCTTTCTGTATTGGAAGCCCCACAGGGAGAGATCCTGTTTTGTTTATTTGTTTTTTTTTTGTTGTTGTTGTTAGGTTTCTTTAATCTCCTTTTGTATTTTTGGTGCCCTACATATAGCATTACACAAGTGGTAGGTGTTTAGTGTTTGCTGATTGCAAAGAGCTACCAAGTAAGTGGATAGTCGCTCTAAAAAGTGGGTACACAGTATGATTAGCTGGCTCTGACTTGTTCTTGTAAGCCCATGGTCTCCTATAGTCAAACAAAGAGAATGTCATAATTATGTTGACTGTTTGATTTCAGACTTTAGATTTTTAGTATCTCATCAGTTCCCTTTTCCATGTCTCTTATCCTGTGTATAAGAAGGGCTTTCTCAAATTTGGATATCCTATTTTATAAAATAAGTGTTTTAATATAATAAGCAAATGCCATTTAAAAATTGTTTCACCCAGGCTTCATAAAAAGTTGAGAATTGTATTAGTACATGGTAGTTATTTTTAAGGTGTTTAATAGTATCTGGAAACAATTCTGATTCTCAGACTTTCACTTTTCAAACTTCTGTAAGAAGCCTACAGTTGTTTCTTAAAAATAAATGCCTTGTCTATTGTTTTTTGTAACATGTCAGAATTGTATGAAAAGTACTTGATTATTAAGATGTGTCATATGACTCACTGTGCCAGTGTCAGTTAATTCATTTTTATCAACAGATATGGATATGTGTGTGCCACAAAAACTATGAAACTGAGGAAAATACTTGATAAAGTTGACGCTGCATCAGGATTTACGTCTGAGGAAAAAGGTGACCTTTTAATTTATAATATATGCATTGAAAGTAACTTGAAAGTTTATCATCTAGTAATATGCTAAATTATTTCCTGAAATATACCTATTTAGTTTAGAGGATTAAATTTAAGTTAGAATTATTTGAGAGGGCTAGGAGTATACTCAGTGGTGGAGTATTTAAGAGGCCTTGGGTTTGATTCCCAACACTGCAAAAATATGAAAAGTTTCTTTTCTATGTGACATGCATATTTCTCCTGATTTTGTGATTCTTCTGAAGTGATGTGATGTGGAAGAAGTCTTTAAGAGGCCAGCAGGCTGGCTCTACAGAAGATGACCAAGTAAAGAGCTGTCCTTGTCCCCAGCAGGGCTGTTCAGAGCTGCTTCTCTTCCTGTGATAGGGAGCGTCCCCAGAACTCAGTTTCTCACTGTGCTCCCTGTTGAAAGGGGCTGTGGAGCAGTTGGCAAGCACTTCTGTCTGCTCACAACTGAAGAATTTGCTCAGATTCAACTCCTGAATTAATTTGTTAACAGTATACTATAACCAGCTGTGGCATTTATACACATGGCTATTACTAAAATAGAAGAAAAAATAGGGCATATACCAGGTATATTCTACTGAACCTCCCAAAAGACATAAAAATGATTTCACTGTGTGTGAATAAGTATATTCTGTTAAATAGGGCATCATGACAACAAATGAAAAAGTAATGTTTTATTATAAGTTTTCCCTTGTCAGGAGAACCTGAAATAACTAAACTTTTAATTAATATGTCTCTCTTAAAGAATAGAATGGTTTTTAAATTTTCTCTGTGATTCACTTAGGTTTTTTTTTTTCTTCTCCTAGATCCTGAGGAATTTCTAAATATCTTGTTTCATGATATTTTAAGGGTTCAGCCATTGTTAAAAATAAGGTAGGTCTCAAGCTGTCTAGAAGCATTTCAGAAGTAGACCTTCTTTTACACTGCCATTGCCCAGTAGCTAAATGTTGCTAGCATAGATGTGGGTTTCACTAGCTGCTGTCCTCTCTCTGAGCTACACTTAACTTCCAGGGCACAAGTGAACCTGTCCTTTTAATTAGCCCTAATGACAGATGTGCCCACAATGTAATTACTTATGAAATTGCATGTTAATATTTTTGAAAGTTCAGTTAGTGAACTTTTAAAAGGAATCTTATTCTAACTGAATTTAAAAAAAGAAAAAAAACAGGGAGAGCATTGTTTTTGGCTTCCCATAACTTATAGTTAGCCTTAAGTTAGCTCTTTCGTTCTCAGTTTAGATCTTCCTTCTCCCCATGTTGAAAGAATACCTGAGTTTACTGCGATACAGTTCTTAGTGAGATGTTTGAAATGTCTGCGCTTCCCAGGTCATTTGAATGGTGGGCCCCTCTTGATTTCAGTCTTGGTTTCTCTGGTGAAAATCTTAGGAGTGTGCTGCCTACTTCCTTAAGAACCCACACTGATGAGTTCTCTTTCCTCTTGTGTCTAAGCAATGCAGTTTGAACCAGGGTTAAAGTGATTGTGGGAGCAAGGAAAGTATCACAGTTAAAGTTTGGTTCTCTTCAGAAATCTCTAACTAGTGAACTGGCATGATGCATAAGCATGGGGTGTACATACTTATTAGCAAGTCCAAGTTGGTAATCGCTTTCTATGTACCTAGAAAATCCTAGAGAATTATCTACAAAGATTTAAGAAAAGAATTTATTATAGTCTAGCCATGTAAAAATTAATCATGGAAAATCAACAACATTATTTTATTCCTTCAAGCATATAGAAAAAGGAATATTTTATGTTTTAGGAAAGAAAAATAAGCAATCATTGTTTTCAAAGATAGAGTTAAAAAAAGATTTACACTGAGCTACAAGGCAGATTTGATTAATTAGTGAGAAAGAGTAAATAATTAAATATGTTAATTTTTTGGTTTGTTTTATTCTTTTAATGATTTTACATTCCAACTACAGTTTCCCCTCCTTCTTCTCTTCCTAGTCCTTCCCTCCCACCTTCTCCCTCTCCCTCATCCTCTCCTCCTTCATTTCTATTCAGAAGAGGGCAGGCCTCCCATGGATATAGAGCAAACATGGATATAAAGCAAATATGAGGCTCAGAGTGTGAGGTGCAGTCCATCTTGGTACAGTGGTAGTGGGACTGTACCTCAGCCGGTGTCCCTGCTTCTGCAAGGGAAGCAGATGGAGATGAATGCAGGTGCTCAGCTCACTTTCTCCTTCTCATTCTGGGGCCCAAACTTGTGAAATTGTGCTGCCCACATTTAGGGTGGATCTTCTCACCTCAACCCAATCAGAAAACTTTTTTACAGTTATATTTAGAGGTTTATCTCATAGATGATTCCAGGTCCTGTCAAGTTAACAATATTAACATCACAAGACCACTTATTGTCAACGTGATACCCAAATATATCACTTAAAAATACATTTAATTTTATTTTTAATTGTGTGTATGAGTTCAGTGCCAACAGAGGCCAGAAGAGGATGTCAGATTTCCTTAAGCTGGAGTTACAGGCAGTTGCGAACTACCTGTTGTGGGTTCTGGGGACTGAGCTATGGTCCTCTGTAAGGGCAGTGTGCTGTCTTAACCTCTTGATAGCTGAGACATTTCCTACCACTTTTGGTTATGAGCCTTAGTTTTTATTTTTTTTAATGGCTGAACTCTCTCTCTCTCTCTTAGGCCCCAAGTTTTTTGAGACAGGATTTCTTTGTGTAACAGTCTTGGCTACTAGCTGTCCTGGAATTCACTTTGTAGACCAGACTGACCTCAAACTCACAGAGATCTGCTTGCCTCTGTCTCCTGAGTGCTCAAATTAAGTGCATGCTTCACCACACCCGACTTAAACATATGATTTTAAAGCTATTACTTTCTACTCTTTGTCCCGATAGGTTCTTGGTCATCTTTAATGCAGAATACATTCATTCTAACTTCAGAAGTTTCCATAATTCTTTTTTTTTAATTTATTTATTTATTAAGGATTTCTGCCTCCTCCCCGCAACCGCCTCCCATTTCCCTCCCCCTCCCCCGATCAAGTCCTCCTCCCTCATCTGCTCGAAGAGCAATCAGGGTTCCCTGACCTGTGGGAAGCCCAAGGACCGCCCACCTCTATCCAGGTCTCGTAAGGTGAGCATCCAAACTGCCTAAGCTCCCCCAAAACCAGTATGTTCCAACACTGTTCAAAAATAGTCTTTTTAACCATGAGTTCCTGAAAAACCAATAAACAAGTTTTGTAATTCCAGCTTACAGTGGCACAGGGTTGGTTCTCATCCCAAAAGAAAGGAGTTGGGGGCAGAGCAAGCAAAGAAAGGTCAGACCAAAGCAAGAGTAACAAGAGCATCAAGGCAGGGCGACCCAGGCTCCTTGTGGCTGGGCAGTGACGTCACAAGCTTCACACACTCATCATGGAGCTGCAGGATTTTGGAATGAGTATAGGATCTCGGGACTCACCTATTATGGTCCAAACCACACCAATCCATGAATGTTTTTATATTCATGTTTGTAAAATGTCAATATCCACTTTTTAAAATTTACCAAATTTGTATTCTTGTGCCCTTGGATTGTCCCTGGTGGAAAATACAACCCAACTAGCATGGCTTGGTACAGTTTCACAACTTGATTATGATTCTGTAGGCTTCCAAACTTCTAAAACACTAGCCGTGGGTTTATTTATTTTTATCATTTTCTAAAATTTTCATAAACCCCATATTGTATATTGAGTATGTTTCCCCTGTACCTCCATCCCTCTGTCCCTTTCCATGTCTCCCTCCTCCTAGTTCCTTTGTTCCTTAGGCAGCATCACGTCTACTTTCATGTCATATACAAATTAATGCTTTTTGTCTCTCTGTAGAAGATCGAGGAACCATAAATGAGAGAAAACATACATTGTTTCTCTTTATGGGACTGCTTTAATTTGTTTAGTATGTTTATTTCCAGTTGTATCCATTTTTTATGACTGACAGACTTTGTTCTTTATGGTTAAAAGGACTCCCCTGTGCGTATGATTTGAGGAGTGATTTTTGTTGTTTTGTTTTAGGTTTGGTTTGATTTTTTGAGACAGGTTTCTCTATATAGCCCTAACTGTCCTGAAACTTGCTTTGTAGACCAGGCTGGCCTCGAACTTACAGAGATCCACCTGTCTCTGTCTCCTGAGTGCTGGGATTAAAAGTGTGCACCACCATGCCTGGCCCTGGAAGTGAATTTTGAGTGGCTGTTGTTCCTCCCAGTTTTCTGCTACAGTGTTAGGACACTATGCATCTCTTCCTCCATTAACTAGCTGCCGTGCCTCCTCCTGGCCATCCTTGATTTTTCTGGGTGTGATTTTTTTACCTCTATTATTTTTGTTTTCTCTTCTATGCTATTTTTAACTATGACTTTTTCTATGATTTTTTGTAGTCATCAACAACCAATTAAAATGTTATTCTAGAATAACTGCTAGTTTCTTGAATTATAATCAGTTCTTATTAGCTTTGATTTCTCAAGAGTGCTGTAGCTAGTTACCAGATTTTATGCTTTGTAAATTCAGGACATAATTTGCTTGGGGCAGCTGAAGATCACAATAGGCTGCTCCCTGAATTACAGAAGTTTTGTGATTAAAAACTGCTGATAGTTTTTTTTTCTAAAACTCTTGAAATCTAGACATACATTTAAATAATCTGATTCTAAACCCAGACACTTGGCTAAAAAAGATAAGCGGTAAGCTGAAAGATGAAAAACAATTTTCTCAGTAGAGTTAGTTTTAATGGTTACTAGTAAGCTAGTAAGGGAAGGGAGATGTTGGACCCTCATGTTTCACCGTGACCATTTACCTGGTGTTTGTCAAGTTGGTAGGTGAGCATCTAAAGAGCTGCTGGTAGCTGAAAGCCTAGAGGATAGTTGTTAGGGTTCCTGGGAGTCACACCTTGCCCTGCTTTGACTTGCTAGGAAAGTATCCCTCCCTCCCTCCCTCCCTCTCTTCCTCCCTCCTCCCTCCCAGGTCTTTTATTTTAGGAAGTAAAGAAGTTTGATTTAGAATGTCTAAGAGTCCGTCACTGAGGCATTGAGCATTTGTTCTAGTCAGTAAAAGCAGTGCTCACAACTGTCTGTAACTTCAGTTCCTGGTGACCTGACATTCGTGCTAAAACACCAGTGTACATAAAATAAAAATTAATTTTTTTTAAAAAAGTAGCTGCTACTTTCTAGATTTGGAGGGAGAAGAACTGATTATTGTTCATATAGTGTTTCTTGTCTGGAATATTATTCTACATTTTTCTTGTGATGGCAAGAGAACTTTCAAATAATTTATAAAGAAGGCAGAAGAAATAATTTATGAGATCTTCTGCATAAGCACATTTAACTATCTTGTCCGAATCATTGTTTTTCACCTGGTGTGTGGACAATCCAAAGCTGGACACGAGCATTATGATGCTGTGTCCTCAGGTCTGTCAGATGCTTCATACTCGATTCAGGCATTTGGTAGATGGCTTATAAGCATTTCTTCCTGTGTGCTCCCAGATCAGCAGGTCAGAAAGTCCAAGACTGCAACTTCTATCAGATCTTTGTGGAAAAAAATGAGAAAGTTGGAGTTCCTACAATTCAACAGTTACTAGAATGGTCTTTTATCAGCAGCAACCTGAAATTTGCAGAGGTTAGTGATTCTAACTGGACTTGTACTGCTACTTTATTTTGTTTCTTATCAATGCTAGATATTAAACTCAGGCCTTTTGTACACACTACCCCAAGTGATGCCCCACTGAACCACACCTAGCTATCACTGTGCTTTAACCAAGAATAGTTTGAAGAAATAGTGAAGAAGACACTTTTTTTTTTAAAAAAAAGGTATTCTAACTTTGTTCTTTTTAAAGATAGCCGCTTAAGTTGGAATGTTTTGGATTTGGGTTGCAAAGGGAACAAAAGCTAATTTTTAAGTTTAAAGTAGCTTAATGCAAAGATATGTGTGCATACATGTTTATGTTTTTAGTTGTCATTTTCCCATGTATAGTATCTAAACATGTCAAAGGTAATGTTATTTTTTCTCCCTCTGTTAAGAAATAAAATACCAGTAAATTATTGTGTATGGGTTTGCTAATGAATGCAATAGAAATGTCTCTTTGACTGTCAGAATGTGTGATCTCTGCAGTGCATGCCATGGTCTGTTTTATCATGTTCGTGTCTGGGGAAGTCTGGAAAATCTGTAGCTTATTGCTGCTCTGCATCCACATTGCACATTCACAAGTGGGCTCTGCTTCATGGGCCAACAGCCCTGCTGAAAGCACTACTGGGTTTGACAGCTATGACTATTTCAGTTTCATAGGGAAACTCGTTAGTACAGAGGTTAGGACTCAAGGCTTTGGACATGCTAAGTAAGCGCTATATTGAGTAAGTCCCCAGCTCCTAAGGACTTTGGTTTCTAAAACTATGTGTCTTTTTTTAGGCACCATCATGCTTGATTATTCAGATGCCTCGGTTTGGAAAAGACTTCAAAATGTTCAAAAAAATTTTCCCTTCTCTAGAATTAAATATAACAGATTTGGTTGAAGACAGTAAGTATATAGTCCTTTCTTTGTTTTTTGTTTTGTTTTGTTTTAGAAATAGTTGGCCTGGACTTTTCATTAGTTATGGGTATAGTACTTCTGACAGGTAATTCAGTATTTGAAGAGCTTAGACATACTAACTCATTAATTTGACTGCTAGAATTTATTCTTAAAAAAAGAGGTAAAAATAAATAATTTAAATGCAAATTTACTTACTATCTGACAAGAAATTAGAGACAAGAAATGTTAATAAGAGGGAAGTGGTTAACTGGATTATATGTCTAAACAATAGACCTATGTGAAAACAGTGTGTGGTAGTTATAGTGGAAGGGAAAGCATCGAGAGGCTAGATGAGAGAAGCTTGAGACACATGTGTACCTGGGTGCACATACTTATATAAATATTCAGACGTAAAATTGTTACAGAAAGTTCATAATGGTAGTGATTGTTACTTACTGACTTAAGATCATATGTGCTATTAGTCTTCAATACTTACTTTATATATTTGAACATTTCATGACCAGAAGATCAATTCTAAAATAGGTTAACAAAAATGGTTATATGAAAAAAAAGTCCTTAAAAATACTACAGATACAAAAAAAAAATCCAAATAAAATTTTAAGAGGGTCAGAGAGGACTAGGCCTTTCTTCTCCCCAACTCCCAAGCATTCTTGTTTTCAAAGTATAGCTTTTATTTTTAATGACAGAATGTCTTTTTTAAAAAGGCTTCTTCCTTCCCTCTTTGCTTAGCTCCCAGGGAGTGTCGCATCTGTGGAGGACTGGCAATATTCGAGTGTAGAGACTGCTATGAAGACCCCGACATCACAGCAGGGAAGATCAAGCAGTTCTGTAAGACCTGCTGCACTCAGGTAATCCACACTCACTGCACCAGTCAGAGTCAAAGGGCATTTTAAACATTCACAGTAAATGTTATTGCTCATGTCTCTTCAGCCGGTGTGTGTGTGTGTGTGTGTGTGTGTGTGTGTGTGTGTAGAACTTGGCTGTGGTGGTCAATGAAAGTGATTAGAGTCTGCCCTTGAAACATGGCATTTAGCTCACTTGTGGTATTTTCTTCATGGTCCATTTTAGGTTCACCTTCATCCTAAGAGAATGAATCATACCTATCACCCAGTATCACTTCCCAAAGACTTGCCTGACTGGGACTGGAGACACGGCTGCATCCCCTGCCAGAAGATGGAGTTATTTGCTGTTCTCTGCATAGAAACGAGCCACTATGTTGCTTTTGTGAAGTATGGGAAGGATGATTCAGCCTGGCTCTTCTTTGACAGCATGGCTGATCGAGATGGTATTTAAAACTTGTCTTTTGGAGGGAGATGCTTTCTAGTGAGAGCATGTGTTTGTGGTAATAGGGTATTTTGTGAGCAGATTCTTGAAAGGATACCACAGTGTGACGGACTTCAATCTTCAAAGGGTATTACTAATTCTGATCCTCAAACTAAGGAGCAATAATGTTGTGCCATCTTGGTCCTTACGTGGATTTGTTAAAGAATCCTAGCCATAATCCCAGACTTGGGAAGTAGAGGATTGTGAATCAGAGGTCAGTTTGTATTGCATAGTGAGAACCTGTTTCAATTTGTCCCACCTCAAAAGAAAAAAAAAAGATCCTAAAATTTATTTAGAGCTGATTTTACCGTCTTCTTCCTTGCATTTTTATATACAGTAGAGTAGCCATTTATTGAGGACATAAATGCCAAACTCTGTGGGAATACTTTGGTCATGGAAATCATGCCTGTTTTTCTATTGTCTAAGCTAACATTAAAGGTGGTGAAGGTTGCATGGTTTGTATTTACCTCAGTCTTCCTGATCTCATGCATTTTATTTCAGGAAGAAACCTTTACTCATTGAGATGTTTTTAGGAAACTTAGTCATTACTTAGTACACACTTGAGTGACAGGGGTCTTGGTAGTAAGGTACTTGTCACAGTACCTGTCCATACCCCATTTACTCTACAGCTCTTCTTCCAAGCCCTAGTTCCCTAGGTCTTCAGGTGTGACACTTTAATAACCAGAGGCACCGAGTGACGGCTTCTTGACCAGAGGCCCAAGCTGTAGACCAACAGTTCTTCATTTCTGCATAGCTCTGATGCCTGAGGGCACAGCCCACCCCTGTGTGTGCTTCACTCAGCATTAGCAGCATAACTTTTGGGAACACACCTGGGAGAGCAAATCTGATCATCAGAGCACATGCGCGTTCTGATTATTAGTATCTAAATCAGCCGTGCTAGAGGTATGCAAGTATGTTCTTAAACAGTAGCGCTCACAATTGGCTTCTTGTGGAAAAGTGTCAGGCTGCTAGTGTCTGGGAAGGACAGAAAAGTCTGAGGGGCCTAGAGTAGCAGCCTGCAAATCGGGACTGCAGCTTTTCCTAAGTGCATGTCCTTTTACCAGGTTTTTTTTTTCACTTTTCTCTGCTTGAACCCTCTCAGAAGACAATAAAATGAGACCGTAATTCTAGAAACTGAAAGTCAAAGTTTTGTTGTTTGTTTTGTTTTGTTTTTGATTCTGGGAGTCAGTCTTCACTAAATTCTAGGATAGTAAAATTGTTCTGGTGGGACAGGCTGCCAAGAGGACTTAGAAGTTTGCTGCTCTAATGAGAGCTCTCTCTCTCTCCCTAGGGGGTCAGAATGGCTTCAACATTCCACAAGTGACACCCTGCCCTGAAGTGGGAGAGTACCTGAAGATGTCTCTGGAGGAGCTGCACTCCTTGGATTCCAGAAGGATTCAAGGCTGTGCACGCAGACTTCTTTGTGATGCGTACATGTGCATGTACCAGAGTCCAACCATGAGCTTGTACAAATAACATGTCATCTGAAAGGGGCAGAGGCCAAGCACAAAGCTTAACACCATGTTTCTTCCAACTGGCACCCATTGCGGGCAATGGGTGTCTTTTGTGTTGATGGCCCTTTAGCAAAGGATTCTTGTGTTTTTAAACAAATTTCTTTTGTGTTCTTGTAGTATTTAATAAGCATTTTGCACTCTAGGAAGTATGTTTTGTTGGTTTTTTGAAAGTTTAAATGAAGTTTAGTTTAAATGAAGTTAAGTTTTGTTTTCTTTAAGTTTATTGAGTTTATTGCATTGATAATATAATATTTTTGGAAAGATACAATTTTAATTGTGACGTCTAAAATCTTTTAGTCCATTGAGGATGTAAGTAAATATTTCTTCTTATGGCCCAAGGATATTAAATCGTTTTTCTTTTTTGAGTGCCTTGAGGAAGAAATAATATGGTTTTACTGAGTCTGCTGGTGGGTGGCCTTAAATGGCATTACTTTATCCTCAGGAGTACGCAGGGTCCTGGCCACTCTCCTGGCAGTGCTGACAGTTTAGTGTCGTCAGATTTGAGTTCTCATTTTCTTCCCCACGGATTTGAGGGAGAAGGGCTGTGGATGTAGGGATGGTTCTTCCAGGCACCGTAGGCCTCTGCACAGTTCTCTTGTGCTTTTAAATACTGCTGATGTTCACTAGTTCTTCATTCTAAAGGGATTATGCAGGAGATGCAACTGTCTTTGCTTTTATATTATGAAATAGCCTTGTATTGTGGGATGTTAACTCTGGAGAGTCGCCCTCATACTCAAAGTATTCATTAAAAAAAATCCCCTGATACTCCCTAGGGGGTGTGTGGCTATTATCAGGCTGACCCAAAGGAACACATTTTGTATTCCATTTCCTTTACTGGTATCTTGTTAAAAAATTTTTGCCTGAAGAATATTGTTTTGTTTATGAAAACATGAATAACATTGTATAAAACAGTCCTTTTCTGTCAGAATGCTCCAATGTAGCCTTAATTTTGTTAGAGACGATTGAAGTGCTGCTATGGAAATAAATGTAGCATGTACTATTTCTGTATCAATAAAACGCAGTTTTTATGGTTCTTTCTCTTTGAAAAAAAATTTCCGCCTCCTCCCAGCCTCCCATTTCCCTACCCCTCCTCCCATTCCTCTCCCCCTCCCTCTCCAGTCCAAAGAGCAGTCAGGGTTCCCTGCCCTGTGGAAAGTCCAAAGTCCTCCCCCCTCCATCCTGGTCTAAGAAGGTGAACATCCAAACTGGCTAGGCTCTCACAAAGCCAGAACATGAAGTAGGATCAAAACCCAGTGCCATTGTCCTTGGCTTCTCAGCAGCCCTCATTATCCGCCATATTCAGAGAGTCCGGTTTTATCCCATGCTTTTTCAGTCACAGTCCAGCTGGCCTTGGTGAGCTCCCAAAACAGGGTGAAAACTATTATGTCAGAAGGAGAAGGGGGAAATGTGGGTACAACAGACACTGGTCGTGTGCATCGTTTTCAGAAGGACCTAGCTGTACAAAGCAGAATCTAGGAGGAGGAGGAAGTAAAAATACAGTTATAATAGGATGTACACATTGCTTACACTTAGAAAACCCAACAGATAAAATGTATAGATAGAAATAGAGAAGAAATACACATGAAATTTACAAATTTGATCTAAAACATACATGGAATAGTCCATCTTATACTGCCCGCCTTTCCTTCCCTGAGACAGGTCTATGTAGCCCAGGCTAGCCTTGAACTTGAAGAAACTGCCTGCTTTTTAGTCTTCCTGGTGCTGTGATTACATTTGCCCCAAGTTCTAGATTTCTTTTGCTTTTTAGTAGAACATATTCAAAAAATTAATCCAGTCTGTGTTTTCAAAGGACATTCTAGGACAATTTATAAAAGTGGAAATTTTCTAGGGCATATTTCCTGATCGCAGCTTATGATAGAAGAAGGGGGGATGGGAGAAACAAACAGTAAAAAGAGACTCCATTCAATTATTTGGAAATTACAAGGAATGATACAAAGCAGTCTTTTACTAAAATTTAAATGAACCTAAAATTACCAACCTCACAGAAAGCAATAATGGAGGAAACTCCATACAAAACATATGCGATGCTTTATCCTTATTAGAAATTCATAGCCTTAAATTATCCCTATTGGGAACTCAGAGCCTTAAATGCTTTATTTTTTAAAGAATATAGAGAAAAATAAAATTCAATTAAAGAGTTATAACACCACCGAAATTAAACAAGCAAAATATTGGAAGAGAAAATAAAGATCTAAAATAACAAATAAGAGGTAAGGAGGAAAGCAAGAAGGCAGGTCGGCTGACATGTAAGAATGCCCACACACAGATGAAGACCCAACAAGTTTCCAAAGGCTCAAAAACCGAACAAAGAAAGAACCAGAGTCTGATAATGTGATGGAGAAGGCGCAGGGCCACAGGGCAGGCAAGAGAAACATAGAGAGTGGGCTGAGGTTGTCCCTTGACCACGCTTCCCTGTCCCAGATGAAGGCTCTCTCTCTTGTTGCTTTGTTCAAAAATGAGGAGATAATAAATAATATTTTCAACACAGATTATGTAGTAATAGGAGCAGCGGGGCTGCGTCCCCAACACCCCAGCCGCCTGGCTAGCTTATGCCCGAAATAACAATACACAAACTGTATTCATTTAAACACTGCTTGGCCCTTTAGCTCTAGCCCTTACAGGCTAATTCTCACATCCCAATCAACCCATCTCTAATAATCTGTGAGCACCGGTCTTACCGGGAAAGATTCAGCATGTCTAACCTGGTGGCTTGCTTCATCGCATGTGTCTGCCCGGGAGTGAGGCATGGTGTCTTTCTGAGGCGTCTGCTCCGGAGAGGAGAGCTGTGGAGTCTGAGCTCACTTCCTCTTCCTCCCAACACTCCGTTCTGTTTACTCCTCCCACCTATCTTCTAACCAATGAGGAACAAGCAGTTTCTTTTTATTTAACCAATGACCTTCCTCCATCATTTCCCCTTTTTTGGTTTAAACAAAAAAAAAAGCTTTAACTTTAACATAGCAAAATTACATATAACAAAACAGTTATCAAGTAAAAGTTACAATAATCTTTATCATAACTAAGGAAAACTATAACTATAACTAACTATTCTTAACTCCATCAAAGACTCCAGAAAGATACAATACTACATAAGCAAACAAGAAAAAAGCAACTTTTAAAACTCTAGAAATGACATAGACATCTCGCTGCCTGGACAGTCACCCAAAGTTCCTCTGTACCGTTGGGGCATCCATCTTCAGCCTTCAGGCCCATGGTATCCAGCAGACATTTCCATATAGCAGGAAAATTCAAAGTCAGTTCAGTCACTATCTGTTGTGTCCTGCAGAATGTCTCGCAGACTCTTTCATAAATCAGGAACCCCGAAAGATCATCTCACCTTAGGCAAGTTCAGTAGTCCTCTCTCTGTGGGTTCTCTGTGTCCAGTTTATGCAATAGTCCAGGCAAGAGCAGTTTCTTGCCCAAATGGCTATCAAACTCCATAATGAGCCTCTTCGATGCCCATCTTCCTCTTGAAGTAGATTGGTGCTGCCAGGAGCAGAGTGTCTCATTGTCATGAAAAGTCCTCAGTTTTTAAGACATTAAATGTCCTATTCTGTAATCTTTGAAAGACATGAAGGATGTCTATCTAAAATATATCTCTATATATCTAGAAAATCTAACTAACATGACTACAAGCTTTACTATTATCGATGATTATCCATTAACAACCTATATTTCTTAATTATACAGTACATATTTAAATGAACTACACAATCACAATACCTTAATCAAAATCAGAAACACTTATACATATAACAAAATTGACCTTAAATCTCTATAAATAAAGCAAAATCTATACTAATGCAAATTATTTATATCTATATCATATCCCCCTTTAAATGTAAAAGAACATTTATAAGCTCTATTTGGGAACATGGGCGCAGTTTTTTCTCTCCAAACTGCTTCCTGCTAAATGGGGGCATCGTTAATCAGATCATTTAGGGTGTAACCTGTGTGCCAAGTTTATCTCAGTTGGCAGTTGAGTGAAGTAATTTTTTGAGGGTTTTCACAGGAACCTTTCGGGAGGTCATGGTCTATCATACCATATCGGAATAAATGCAATCAACAAGGTCTGATCCTCTGTGAAAACAAAAGAAGAATCTCTTTTCCAAAGTATCATATCCTTAGATCCAAATTCTGAAATCATACCCTCATGATATCCGTACTGGTTCCACTTGGCAGCCCATATAATGAAATGTCTCTCTGTACTTAGCTCCTTCACAGTCAAAAGTTTTAAAGAAAACACAATGTACATAATCCAGACTCTCTGTGAATTTTCCAATTTTACGTGGCTTATTTTTACTCTATCACTTTACTTTATTCTGTCTCTTTAAAGACTTTACCTTTTTTTTTAACATTAACTTTATTTTCTATATTCTTTTTCTTCTCTCTCCCAAGCCTACGTACATTCATCCAACAGTGTGACTCATTTAGTGGTCTGAATCTGTTCTATTGTGAATCTGCAATTTTTTACTATCCAGGAGCACTTTTGATTTGCACCTTTAAATCACTAGGCGCTTAAGAATCTAAGCTGTGACATTCCTAGGTTAACTTTTTGCTTTTTGAGCACATATCTTTGACCTGGAATAACTCTGTAGACCAGGCTGTCTTTGAACTCTCAGAGATCTGCCTGTCTCTGCCTCCCAGGCATTGGGATTAAAGGTGTTTGCTACTACACCTTGAACTCACAGAGATCTGTTTGTCTCTGCCTTTTAGGCACTGGGATTAAAGGCATGTGCTACCATGCCTTGAAGTCACAGAGGTCAATTTCCCTCTGCCTTCCAAGTGTTGAGATTAAAGGTGTGTACTACCACACACAACAACTCTCTTGCTTTTTTTGTTTTGTTTTTTACTTTAAGAACTTCAACTTTTAGTCTGCATATATTTTTAACACACTTTAAACCATTTAGAAATTTTCTCTGTCTTTGAATCTCTCTTTACTGTATATCTCTCTTTTTTTTTTTTTTTTGACCACACGAGCCTTCAATTTACCAAGCAATATCAGTAGGACTAAAGCCGTGGCTTTGCCAGCTAGATCCACTCCATTCCTTAGCTTTACAGCCTCATGGCTGAGGTACTGGCTGTAGCCATGTTTACTGACACAACTCTATGGCATTTCAAGGTCCCTGCCAGCAAGCGAGCTACAACAGACAACACTCAAGTCCTCTCTTGGTAGCCGGCCCTCCTGCCTCAAACAGTCAGAGTTTGCCCTGGCAGGATGGCCCAGAAAGCCGGCATTTTTAAACAGCACAGCATTTTTCCTGCTATGGCTGAAAACCGAAAAGCATGCCTTCAGCTTTTCGTCAACACCGTTTAAGTGTTTCGTGGCAGGACCTCTTAATGAGCTGTATGGTTTTGCAGCTAAAGCTGAGTCAGGAAGCCTTTCTTAGATGAGAGTGCTTGCTTGCCTCTAGCAAGCAGAGTAGACCCGAGAGAGTGCTGCTACCAAGAAACCATGCACAAAGCTGTCATTTTGTTCTAGAATTACTTCCCAAGCTGTCTCAGGCTTTCACGTGGAAGCAGTTGTCCACGTGGGCACCATTTGTAGTGATAAGGGCGGCAGTGGGGCTGCGTCCCCAGCAACCCGGCTGCCTGGCTAGCTTATGCCCGAAATAACAACACACAAACTGTATTCATTTAAACACTGTTTGGACCATTAGCTCTAGCCCTCACTTGCTAATTCTGATATCCCGATCAACCCATCTCTAATAAACTGTGTAGCTCCGGTCTTACCGGGAAAGATTCAGCATGTCTGACCTGGCGGCTTGCTTCATTGTGTGTGTCTGCCCGGGAGAGCGAAGCATGGCACCTCTGCTCCAGAGAGCAGAGCTGTCGAGTCTGAGCTCACTTCCTCTTCCTTCTAGCATTCTGTTCTGTTTACTCCTCCCACCTATCTTCTAACCAATGAGGACCAAGCAGTTTCTTTTTATTTAAACAATGACCTTCCTCCATCAATCGTCTGGCTCAGTACAATGGAAAAAAATTTAAAAATATAAATAAATAAACAAACAAATAAAATAAAAAATAAAAGAAGAGGGGAAAAAACTAGAAGGTTCCATTTTGCCATGATTTATGGGACTTTTGTCCTTGGACTAATAAATGATCAGAAAGCACATATAAACAACAGAAAAATTAGCAAGTTGGTTATAGTTATAAATTTATTCATTGAGAAATTTGTTGAATGTATCATCCTTCGTTATATCTATTTAAATCTTTATTGTAGATGATGATCTCTTCTGCATTGAAAATATTGCACCCAGGACCATCTACCAAGATGAAAGACATCATGCAGAAATAGTTGAGTGCTCCGAATCAGAGCATCTCCTAAGGGATAGGGTCCCAACAACATCATTTTGTACCCACAGGTAGCATACATCTTAATGAAGGACTCATAAGTTGATGAACGCTTCAGTCAATTAGGGTAATACATAAGTTAATCCAGAAAGGAAATAGTCTCTATGATTTCCCCTTTGCTGGATTCTGTGTTTTCAATATAAAAGGCCTACTTTTTATCTAGTCGAATTCTCTTTTATTTTCTACATTTTACTCCAGAGCTCTCCAGCATTCAGTTGGAAGCAGGTAATGGATCACAGAAACTGCCTTGTAAATGGAAGTCAGGTGGGTGATTTCCAGGGTGAGGCAGTGGGAAAAAGCCTGTGTACAGTGATACAGTCTTTCTCTTCATTTCTAAGAGGGCACTCCAAGAAGTTATTGTCTTAAAATGGGCGAGTCACAGATTTAACTAACTTCAAGTTGAAGAGGCTTTGTGAAAGTCATCTATAAGGGAGAGTTGCCAAAAGTAAAGAAGATTACTATGAAAAGTGAGAAGGAAGTTTTTATTACAGAACACCACATACACTTTGGTTTGGGGCTGTTTGTTCAAAAAAAATCAAGTCCCATCTTTTCCTTTCTGTAGTATCTGTCCTGCTGGAGCACACACATATGTGAGCCCGTTCCACCTTGTCTGAAAGTTAGAGAGTTTGAGCTTATCTTGTTCTCTCAAATTGTTAACAACAGGTGTGGCTACAAGCGAGAGATTCTAGCCTAGAATGTGGTTAATTAGTATTTTGAGTGTCGAAATAGATCTGCTCCACTTGGACCAAAGGTCAGAGAATTCAAGTCTATCCCTTGTCTCATGCTAATGAAGACTGTTGCCTCCACCTCCTCTTTTGGAGTAAAATATGTAATAAACATGTGGAAGAATAAATGAGGCAAATTCGGTATTCAGTGAATTTCCTTCCCCATGCTGTCTTGTGTTTAAATCTCTGTTCCTTTTATCTAATACTTCTAATCCTCATGCTCCTATACTGGAACATACAAGTTTTGTTGAAGCTGGTTTTCAACAAGTATCTTTCTCTTTTAAAGAAAAATTATTAAGATATATACTTCCCTGCTCCCATATTCACCCTTCCTTTATCCCAACCATCCCATTCCCCCAAGCTCTCCCCATCCTCCCCTTCTCACTTTTCTCTCCCCATCTCCCATTTCCCCCATCCCACTCCACCCCCCAGTTCCCAATTTTTGCCCAGCAATCTTGTCTACTTCCAATATCCAGGAGGATAACTATATGTTTTTCTTCGGGTTCACCTTCTGATTTAGCTTCTCTAGGATCATGAATTATAGGCTCAATGCCCTTTATTTATGGCTAGAAACCAATTATGAGTGAGTACATCCCATGTTCATCTTTTTGGGTCTGGGTTACCTCACTCAGGATAGTGTTCTCTTGTTTCTGACATTAGTGTAATCACTTTAATTTTTCTCTCCATTTAACTTGATGTCGACCGTCAGCTTTCTGTATATTGCTTTTATTATGTTCAGATTTGTTCCTTGTATCCCTTATCTCTCCAAACTGATTTTGGATTTTTTCCTGTATGCTTGACTATCATTAATGAATAAAATAAAAACGTGCTTTGAACCTTTAGCAGGGTAGAACTTAGATAGTCAGGGAAGACAGATTTGAATCCTGGGAGAAAGAATGGTTGAGTCAGGGAACCACCATAGAGCCACCACCAGAGTCAGACATGCCGAGACTTTGCTGGTAAGACACTGCCACTTGTTGATACATAGATTAATAGAAATGGATAACTTAATATAAGAGTTGGGTAATAAGAAGCTAGACCTAGCAGGTCAAGCAGTGATTTAATTAAAAAAATGGAAAGAAAAATTATTATCATTTGAATTGTGTATTCTCATAAATATATATAGTATAATTCTGCCAGTGTCCATTTCTTATATTTCCTGATAAATTCCTGAGTACCAGTTTACATAATTGGCTAATATCTTTTCTCAATTATTTTTATAGAGTTCTTATTCATTATTTATGTTTATGCTATCACCTTGATATAGAATTCTTCACATGGTATCCTTTAATTTCATTAGCGTTGAGACACTGTTTCGCCTTCTTTAAGACAACAATTTTTATTACTGCCTTTATTTTTGAGATTATATAACGTACAGAGAAAGCATTGGGAAAACAAACAAACAAACAAACAAAAAATAATAACAAAAAAACAAGACAAAACCAGAAGTCTCTCTTGATATTGGATTATGAATCACTGGATTCTGTCTTGATAATGCACAATTTCATTTTTCCCTCTTAGAATACTTGCTCAAGGGAAGGCTATGCTGTATATACTTACTTCAGTGGAGAATATCAGGTAAGAAACTGAAGCTTCTTGTCAAAAGCTTCAAAGATTTGTCTTGAACATGGTGCTTCACCAATAGTGAATGACCAAAGCCTCCTGCAGCATTCTGGCTGCAATTTCATGGGAGAACCAGTGAGAACCAGGCTTTCTGACCCATGGTGACCATAAAATAATAACAGTGCACTGTCTTAACACTTTTAGTTTTAGAGTAATTTGTAATAGAAAAATAGATATATTTTCTATTTCTATAATGCCATATTTATTACATCTGTCATTGTTTACACTTCTTCTAGAATTCTATTTGTGACATTTGCTTTCTTAAATACATTATACTAAATTTGTTGTCTTTCTCTTATGATTTATTTTTGTATTTTGAATCAGTGTTTTTCTATTTTAGCTCTAGTACTCCTGGAACTAACTTGTAGACAGGCTGGCCTCTAACTCAGAGATTTGCCCACCTCTGCCTCCCGAGCTGGGATTAAAGGCCTTTGCCATGACCACCCAGCTGGTTCTTATGATTTTTAGCCTTCCCACAATTTGTCCTCAGGGCACTTGAGCTACGTTTCTCCTTAATAGTTCATATTATTTAAGTTTCCAAGGAGTGATTCTTCTGGAGTTATTTCCTAATTGTTTAATTGGAAAGTTATGTGTGTTTGAATTCCCATGAGTCATTGCTGACATATATAAAGTTATCTTCTCCAGTGGAAATACTTGTAGGAACTGAATCTTCCCAGGTAAGAGAGAATTCATTCTGCACATGGGAACCTTTCCAGATTTGAGAGGTAGATCAATAATACAAGTTGGACATGGGCATCCTAACAGGTGCCTCCACATTTTAGAAAGCCAGGCCTTTCTCAAAAGATCTTTTTCAATATTTGTACTGAACTCAGATGGTACTGTTATGTCTTCTCCACCCTCCCTCCCTCCCTCCCTTGCTTTTTTCTCAAGGATGCGAGAGATCAAACCCAGGAACCCAGGATGGTTCAGTAAATGATTTATCACTAAGCTACACAACCAACCAATTTAGCGTCTTGTGTAACCAGCATATAATAACACCTCACCTTGAAAAGTAGGCCTCCAAAAATCCAAACTCTCTTTTACTCTATTTAATGTGCAAAATGATATCTTTTATCCCTGCAGAGTAAAAAACATTAACAACAGATGGAGGCAGAAAGAAGTGATCCAATTACCATTTTTACAAATTTTAAAGAAAAAAAATACTCAGCCAACTTTTAGCAAAAATAAAAATAGCTTTGTCTATCAAGTATTCTGTCTTGAAAGTAGAAAGCTGTCATTATAGCAAAATAAGTTCAGTAAAAAAAAAAATTGGTTTCTTGGTAGCATAAAAGAGAAGTATAGAAAATAATGGGCTATTATTGCTGCTAAAAATAACTTAAAGTTAAGAATCAAACCAAAATGTTGTTGGCTTTTCAAAGGCCAACATATCAGGAAAATTCATTTAACCTAGTATGTATCTACACAGTTCAGGGAGATTTTATCTCTATTAGCTTTCCTTTGAGATTTTTTAAAATTAAGTTCTCTTGATAGCTTAGAAATTATGCTAGGGCCGGGTGGTGGTGCACGCCTTTAATCCCAGCAATCGGGATGCAGAGGCAGGCGGATCTCTGTGAGTTCAAGGCCAGCCTGGTCTACAAGAGCTAGTTCCAGGACAGGAACCAAAAAAGCTACAGAGAAACCCTGTCTCGAAAATCCAACAAAAGAAAAAAAGAAGAAAAGAAATTATGCTAGGCATTTACAGCAATTTTTTCATAATTTTCTGCATCTGAAAACTTGAAAAATATTGGTTATTTAACCTGGAGTCTAGGTTTTGTGAAAAGTAAGGTGGAAGCACTAATTTTGTGTCTCACTGAGCTTTTGGTAAATTTTAAAGTGAAAAACCAAACCCACCCGAAGTAATGAAGGATGATAAGCCATAATATTTATTTATTTATTTATTTATTTATTAGGGTTTTTCTGTAGCTTTGGATCTTGTCCTGGAACTCACTCTGTACAACAGGTTAGCCTCGAACTCAGAGATCCTTCTGCCTCTGCCTCTTCAGGGCTGGGAATAAAGGCATGTGCCACTACTGCCCAGCTAATTTTTTCTAATTTTTAATAAAAAGAAATTTTAGCTAGTGAAGTCCCTCTCGTCCCACATCAACCTAGCCAGATCTCCGCCATATCCTTCTGTAGAGTCTAGTCCTGTGTGTCTGCTTGATTGTCCTGTCCACATGAGCTCCCTAATCTACCAGATGTAGCCTGGGTCCTACATCTTGCACCTAGGTCTGGTCTAGACACCCCTGCCTACTTTATAACCGATCTCCAAGCTTCTGCCTATGCCCAGCATGCTTACCTCCCAGTTCACAGGCCTCTATTAACCCGTGCCCAATGTGTGTCCACCCATCCAGATCTGCCTCCACACTCCAAGCTTCAACCAGGCTATGGAGTATAAAAATGACCACATGGATTGATAAACCAGAGGGTGCAACATATGTATACTTTAGTGGTAACCAACAGTTCTCTATGTGGACTTAGAAATGGTTCTACCAGAGGGAAAGCATGCCTTATGCTGATATCCTAGCTAACTACCCAGGACTTGTTGAAATGATGGATCTTGGATAAGAATCTAAAACCACAACTTTACTAAATTAGCCTAATCCCTAACTACATTCTAAATATTTGATATTTGTCCTTAGACACACAGATAAGTGCAGTTCTTTGCCTCATCAAAGAACCTTCTCTTTTCAACAAAAGAGACCACTAAAAAACAAAAGAAAAAAAGAATACAAAATAAAACCCCACAATTAGTCAAAATGCAGCGTTGTGGATATAACTTCAAAAAAATGCTGCACATAAGACTCAGGGAACATATCATAAGACGGGGCAGAAAGATTGCTAGAGCCAACACATCAGGGAGTTGTTGACCAAGATTTTTGTCCGGCCCAGTCCCACAGCTTTTTAGTCCCACAAAAACACACAGAGGTCTACATTAACTAAAAACTGGTTGGCCTCTTAGCTCAGGCGTCTTATTAATGCTTACATCCTATATTAACCCATAATTGTTGTCTGTGTCAGCCATGTTGCTTGGTACCTTTTATCCGCAAGGCATTCTCATTTTGCTTCCTCTGTGTCTGGGTTATGACTGTAGATTAGTTTTTCCTCTTCCCAGAATTCTTCTGTTTTTATTGTCCCACCTCTACTTCCTGCCTATAATTCCTGCCTGGCTACTGGACAATCAGTGTTTTATTAAAACCATACAACTAATAAATCTTTACAAAGTACAGGATCATTGACCCACAGCAGGGAGTTTGCTGTGTCTCCTAGTGTTAAAATATATACCCACCAAGTCTCACCAAAACGACAGACTTCCAAAAAAGAGGAACAATAGACATAGTAAAGAGGACAAGGAAAGGACTAGGACACTTCAACACTACACAAAGAACTACTGGCCACCAAGAATGCCAAAAAGAAATGAACTTCCCCTGGAAAAGCTCACCAACAGGTCTTCCAATTCCAAATGGTCAGCCCCCAAAACATACTGACAAGTACATTGTGCAGACCAAGCAAGTTATATTTAGAAATATAATCCTGTGTGTATGGAAGTATATGTGTGTGTTTGTGTGTGTGTGTATGTGTATACAACAATAGGTTTTTTTAAAAAAAAAATTCATGATTTTGAAAGAGAGAAAAGAGTGGTATATAAGAGAATTTAAAGGAATAAAGGAGTGTGGAAAGAAAGTAATTATATTTTCCTTGAAATAAAATAAATATTTCTTCAAAGTTTAGCATTCAGAATGATAAGTTTAATTATAATTTTTATACATATTAACTTTACACTTTTAAAACTATATTTATCCTGAACTACCCTCCTCCATCACCATCCCTCCCTTTTGTTGGTCCTCTTTCTCCTCTCAAGTTGTTCATTGGTCTGCTTTCATGTCACACATAGATTCTTAGTTGCTTTTGCCCACACTTTAGTTTTCTTTATCCCCACGCATAGGTGCCTTTCTACATTAACTTATGGCCTACGTATATATGTGTATATGCATATGCTTTTATGTATATTTGAACCCAGATTAATTAGAAGAAAACACATTAATTATTCCAAGTCTGTCTTATTTTATTTATTATGTTGATATATTCATTTGCTTTCATTTTTAAAAAAATCGTCATAATTTCATCCTTCTCTTTTCCATGACTATAAAATTTCAGTATGTGTGTGTGTATCTTTTTCTGTGTCCTTAATAACATTTTTTGTCACATATTATCTCAATGATCTGCATTCTGACTGGGATAAGACAGAGTCTTAATGTAGTTTTTACTTGTTTTTTCCCATGGATATGGTTGTTGAATTCTCTTTCAAAGATTTAGTGATGATTTGTATCTCTTCTTTTGACAAGTGTCTGTTCAGTTCTTAGCACACTTACAGATCAAATTTATCCGAATTAAAAGGGAGGATGTTATTGGAGAGCACATTTTTTGTTGCCTCCAAAGAAAATAAATTAAGGCATAAAGAATAGGTGTGAACTCAGGGAAACATTGCTGTGAAGAGGTAAAGAGTATGTTCAGAATTAGAGTAGGGTGGTGTTGAGCCACACATCAAACTCTAAAACACTCTTCTTTAGAAGTTTATGAGAAATAAATCGAAGGCCTAGCACCTCAGAAAGTGTGAGCACATTGTTATACTCATGTGTATATTTATAGCTGCCCTGAATGCAAAAGTTCTTTAAAATCAGTATGATAAAGCAGTTTTTTGCTCAAAGGGCCTTTTTTCTTCTAATCGCTTAAAATCCAGCTCAAGAATCTGCCAAACCCTGAATAATTATGTGAAAGATCTAATCGTCTTCCCCCGTCATTATAAATCACAGGAAACAATGCTTGGTTTCAGCCCTACAGAGTTTGAGCTGCAAAACACACAAAGAACACTTCAAAGGTCACGTACCATCAAATAAAATTCCGACTAGAATAGTGCTCATGCATGTCAACAAAGGAAAATAGAACCAAGATGTTTATAGAGAGATGCCCTACAAATCAAGAACACACAAAGGTGAGTGCCTGCAGAGAGCCTCCCTAGGAAAGTCACCGCACCTGCTGTGAAGGCTTAGGGCTTTCTTCTGCTGCACATGTGCCCGGTCATCACTGGACAGGAACGATAAAGTCTCCAGATCACTTCTGGCTGCAAAATTCAGCTATTTCCCTCTGTGTCAGTCATACTTTTACCAGGGGAGAGGGAGACCAGTTGGTGTCTGGGGGTTATCAGGAGACTTCCAAAGGGGGGAATCCTCCCATTACTAAAACCAGTGACAGAGAATAGATGGCGAAAGGAGAATTACTCATCCATGAAAGGCTGTAGATGACACTAATATACAAATGAAGAGATGCCAGCCAGAGTATCAGAAAAGGTAGGCTGCTTCAGGTCAAAAGTCATGAATAAAAAATAGAAATTACTTATCCAGGCTCAGTAGTTTCAAAACTACACTCACAAAAGTTTAAGTGTAACCTCTGATAAAAAGGTCAAAATTCTTTTTTATTATTACTGTGTACGAATATACATGATATGTGTGGGGTGTGTATATGCCTCAGCATATATATGGAGGTTAGGGTACAATTATGGAGTTATTTCCCTCTCCTTCTTTCTTTACATGGGCTCCGTGGACCAAGCTCAGGCTACTAGGTCTACATAGTGTCTACGCTTACCTACTGAAGCATCTCATCAGCACGTCAGACTAGTTTCTCAGAGGTGGCTCTTGTATTTAGATATTCTGCAACTTATCGTTCCAATACTTCTGGCTCTTCATTCTTTCTCTTGTTTCTGTTAAAATCATATCATCATCATTTTCAAAATGGTTATAAAGTTCTTAAAGTAGTTGTTCTTTGAGTACATAAAAACATATGCAGCTAAAACAAGTCAGATCAGAAAATAACTGTCATCTACTCAAGAAAAAAAAATCCACTCTTCTCTTTCTCAACATATTTTCTATAGGCATAAACTGAGAAGATATTTAGCACATCATAAATGTATCTTTAATATAATTGTTAAAAAATGCTGCTAAGATCGATTCTATGGATCAACATGAAAACACAATAGACTCAAAATAAATGATAGAGGAAAATTTTTTCCTAACTTCTTGAGAAATTATTTATAAGTTCCTAACATCCAACTTTTGACAACTGTCAAGACAAAAATATGGAATGTGGGGATTAAAATGTTAATTCTCCTCAGTGAAGTTAACATTTTGTATCAAATAATTCTTCAAACAGCTCTAAGCCCTCAGATACTCATGTTAATACCAAAGCTTTATGCTTCATACAATGAGGTGGTATGAGGGTAGGAGCATCAGGGTAGCTGTGGACACATGTATGCATGTAAGTGTGTGTATGTTAGCTATGTAGTAGAAAAAGTGGGCTGAAAAGTAGACATGTTATATAAATTACATATTAATTACTTGATATTTTTATTGCTTTTGTTATTTACATGTGGCTTTTGCTTTGGTTTTTATTATATCATAGGAGGTAGATAGTATTTTTTCCACTTTACAAGTAAGGAATTTAAAGCTCAAAAAAGCTTTAAAAAATCCTAAATTACACAGATACCAAATTCTATGTGGGGTAATAGAACAGAGCGGTACTACTGGGTCAGAGTTCTTCCCTTTATCTTTCTGAATATATGGTGTAAACACTACACATTGTGTCTTTCCAGCTATTTAAAGATAAGTTTACTATAGAAAAGATAGGTTTTCTATAGAAATTCACTTGCTCTGGGTGGGGAATCTTATCAGTTTCCTTGTCTTTTATCCTAGAGAAAGACCATGTACTTTAAAGGCTTTGAAGCATGAGTAAATAAATAAGGAAAGCATACACTTAGTGTATATACATACATTGAAATGAGACTGTAGTCTGCGGCATGTTTCTTGTTTCTATTCAGGCATCTGTACTGGCCTGGCCTTGGGGTTCCTGACAGAATATGCCCTCAGGTGTACACATCTACTACATTCTTTTTTAAAAGGTGGGCATTGCCTATCTCCTGTTTCTCTCTCTCTCCTTTCCCCTCTCTCCTCTCTCTGCTTCTCTGCCTATCTCTCTGTCTCTCCATCTCTCTCTGTCTCTCTCCCTCTCTCTTCTCTTCTGTTACTCCTGTCCCCAGATGTTGGTCTCTCCTCTTCCCTCCCCTCTTTTCCCATTTACTTTCCCCCAGTAAAAAACCTCTCCACATGAGCTTTGTCACATGGTGTCTTTCTCTATCACGCTGCATTTGAAAATTATAATATTGGTTCCGTAACCGGGAAAGGCTCTCCTGGCGCATCCTCCTGCCAGCCAGGAATTCAGTCCACATACAAAAATCTCTCTTCTCCAACCAATAAATCTCTGGACCTGTCCATCTAACATCAGCAAGATTGGTGAGTCCCTTTTCTCTGCCCATTTTCCATGAGTAATGCCTCCTTTCTTGTCTGTCTGACACAAGTATACTTCAGGCTCAGACCTTAAACCTACCCCAAGTCCCACCCCTGCGATGGCTCAGCCCTTCCATCTTTGTGCCTTCTCATCTTTAGCACTCATGCCCTTCCTTTGGGCTTTGTGCCCTGGACCCCGTTTTTTGCTGATGAGCAATTAAATGGCTTGAGCCATTATTGCTCTCTCCTTGTTTGATAAAAGCTATCGGATCTCATGTCTACCTTACTCGTGGGAACTGCAAGGTGGCCACTTATCAATACTACATTTCCCAATATTTCACAGGACCCTATTTCCTTAAATTTCAGAGGACACAGAGATTAATTGTTGGATTGGAAACCCCACACGCTTTCTTTCCTGACCCCTCTTCCTCCCTTCCAGGTTGCTTCACGTTATTTTTTCTTCTGTTTTCACTAATCACACCCTGCTTCATCAGTTCCCTCTCTATGTATCCCGAGTAACATGTTTAAAACCTCTAATCAAACCAATCAGCTGTTGTTGTAGGACTGCCAGCCATGGGCTATAGAGCAGGAGGTGCAAGACTTCCAAACATGTCCCAGTGGCGAGAATTAGCAGCACCCCAAAGGTGCTTCTCTCAGTAATCAACCACCTGAGTTTCCTGGTGGATTGGATGGAAGGAGTGTGTCCGGGTGAGGCTCTGGTGATGGGAAAGGATCGGGTGCTTTAAGCCGAAGGCAGTTGACTTACATCCAACTCAAACAGCATTTTGCCATGTCCAGGTGGTGCCTGATGGTTCTGTAGAGCCTGGACAGTGACGTGAAATAGCCAGATACTTCAGGACATGGCCAGCAGTCCAGTTTTCCCAGGTCCGCAAAAATGAACAACACTCCCCTCCCAGGTCAGTAGGAAGTAGTCTTAAGAACATGGTGTCCTTATCCCTGCCTCACACCCCTTTCTGATTCCTTACCTTTTCATAATAAATAAAAAGAGAGGAATATAAGTATTCAGGCATATTAACTAGTCTGCTTTGGACGGCCTGATAGGATATATCCTCAGCTGCAGCCACTAAGAGCACCTTCTGTGCAATGTGCACGTTCCCTGCAATCCCTTTTATTTTTTATTTATATTTATTTATTTATTAAAGATTTCTTCCTCCTCCCCGCCACTGCCTCCCATATCCCTCCCTCTCCCCCAATCAAGTCCCCCTCCCTCATCAGCCAGAAGAGCAATCAGGGTTCCCTGCCCTGTGGGAAGTCCACGGACCAAAAGATGTGCCTTGCCCACATCCTGTTGCTTCCACTTTCTCGTTCTCTCTCTCTTCTCCTCCCCCAACCCCAGGAACTCAGCATTACCTGGAAACTCTCTTTCCATCCAATCCACTAGGAAACTCAGCCAGTTAAGTATTGAGAGCAGCCATTGTAGTACCCCTTGGTTGCTGCTGGTTCTCACCACCAAGACATGTTTAGTAGTCTTGCACCTCCAGCTCTATAGCCCATGGCTGGTAGTCCTACAACAACAGCTGATTGGTCTGATTAGAGGTTTTCAACATGTTATTGGGGATGCAAAGAGAGAGAATTGATGAAGCAGGGTGTGATTAGTACAAAACAGCAAAACACAGAGCAGCCAGGAAGGGAGGGAGAGGGATCAGCAAGGAAAGCATATAGGGTTCCCAATCCAGCAAGAGGCCTCATTCTTCTGAATGAGACTGCCTTGGAGACAAGGCGGTTAATCTTTGTGTCCTCTGAACTTAAGGAAGCAGGGTCCTATGAAATATTGAGACGTGGAGTACTGGTAAGCAGCCACCTTGCAATTCCCACGAGTAAGGTAGGATGAGATTCAATAGCGTTTATCAAGCAAGGATAGAACGATAATGGCTCAAGCTGGCACAAAGCCCAAAAGAAGGGTGTGAGTCTGCAAGATGAGAAGGCACAAAGGCCAAATGGCTGAGCCTGAGAAACACTTAGGCTTAGGTCTTAGATAAGAAAGGAGCAAGCTGCCTTGTGGAGACAGGAGTCTTAAAGTCTGAGCCCAAAGGGTGCTTGAGTCTATGAGACAAGAAAGGCACAAGCTGCCCTTGTAAGGGGGGGGGGGGGGGGGCACTGAGGAGCTAGGCAAGAAGGCTGCTTATGTCTGAGAGAAGAAACAAGGCCTTACTCATGGGAAATGCTCAGATAAAAGGGGCTCCCCAGTCCTGCAGTGTGAGGTGGAGAGATCCAGAGATCTGTTAGTTAGAGAAGTGAAGCTGTTGTATGTGGATTGAGTTCCAGGGTCCTGGTGGGCCTCAGACTGCAGTGGGCAGAAAGAAGCAAAAAGGAGAGCCTTTCCCAGTCAGGGAGCCAATGTTTTAATTTTAAAGAGCAGCACAGGAGAGAAAGATGTCATGTGAGAGAGTTCATGGGAGGGAGAGACACAGAAGAGAGGCAGAGAAGCAGAGAGAGAAAGAGAGAAAGGAAGAAAAGGGAGCTGGGGACGGCCCACCTTTTAAAAAGGAAATGTACTGCTTATCTAACCTTCTGCAGTGTGGGATGCTTTACTGTTTCCTCTTTAAGAGACCCAGCCTAGCAATGTAAGTTCAATCCCCGGGACTCCCATGTTAGAAGTGGAATATCAAGTCATGTAAGTTGTCCTCTGAAATCCACATGTGCACCATGAGTATACACACACACACACACACACACACACACACACACTGAGAGGAATAATAACATGAAATTTAAGTATAGGTCCCATCTTTTGACAGCTGAGCAGACTCTCACATCAAGAAAGATAGTGGTGTAGGAGCTCTCCAGACAATCCTAAATGATACATGTGATTTTTAAAAAACTAGTCAGCAATTGTTCTAGTTAGGTACATGTCGCAGTGGTAAACACTGACAGTAAGAAACTTGCAGAAGAAAGGGGGTTTACTTGGCTTCCAGTTCTAGGTCACAATTTATCAGGAATGAAATTAGGGCAGGAAACCAAACAGAGACATGAAGCAGATTCCATGGAGAAATGTCATCTTCTGGCTTACTCTCTGGCGTGCTGTCCTGCTTGCTTGGACTCCTCCTCAGCTAGTTTGCTTATATGTCCTAGAACCACCTCCAAGGGAATGTTATCTTCCATAGTGGAGTGGGCCCACTTCCATCAATTAATAATCAAGACAATTCCTGAAGTTGTACACAAGCACCCATCTGATCCAGGCAACTCCTAAATAAAGAGGTAAGTACAAAGTATAAAAAACTTCAACAAAAAGATAAAAATGCTTATAAAATGAATACAAAGTTCTGAAATTGACAGCTAAATAAGTTAAATTTAAAAAATATCAGTGGAAAGCTTCACCAATAGAATAGATCAAGTAAAGAGAGTAAGTATATCAGGGTTGAAGACTTGGTATTTAGACCATAATAAGTACAAAATATATGGACAGAACTTACACAATCTATGGGATACTATTAAAAGATCAAATTTATGAATCATGGATATAGAAAAGGGAGAAGACAATAAAAACAAAGAAAATGTGTAGAATAAAATCACAGAAAATAAAAATAGGCATATTTACGGTAGGAGATGGCCATTCAGAAACATAAGGTACTTAGAATGATAAACAACAAGCAAAAAGAAAAGAAAAGAAACTCTTTTCATCATACTAGTATAACAACATTAAGCACACAAAACAAAGAGATAATATAGAAAATAACCAGAGAACCAACAGCTCATATATAAAGACAAAGCCAGAAGAATAATGGGATATTTTTTTTTTCAAGAAAAACTCTAAATGCCAGGAAGCCATGGAAGTACTATGTATTAAAAACTAGGAAGACACTAATTCAACCAAAGCTATATATTCAACAAAGCTCTACTTCAAAATTAAGATAATAAAAGGTTTACATGATAAATACAAACTAAATAGCACATGTTCATTCTCAGCACTTCAGAAGATGGTTGAAGAGAAAGAGGAACGTAACCATGAAGCCAGGGGGAAGAATAAACTATACTAGAGCAGTGAGCAAGCAAATGAGTTCCAAAAAAGCATTAAACACCAATAAAAGAACAAAATGACAGGAGTAGATGTAGACATTAAGTAATAATTTAGAAAGTTAACAATCCCACTTCTTCAAGCAAAAGACATAGGCTAGAGGGATGGATTAAAAAAGCAGATCCATGTATTGACAGAAGAAAAGATGTTTAACTAACCAAGATAAACAGAGCCTCAGTGAGAAAGGGGAGAAAAGATATTGCAAACAAAGAGAACTAGAAAACAAGCAGGTGTGTATCTAACTATATCGAATAAAATAAAAACCAAATGAGAAAGTCAGGGTAGATAAAGAAGGCAACTCCATATTTATTAAGAGTATCACCTAGGAAGGAAATGTTATCATTCTCAGCTCATATCTACTCTACATTGCCACACCCAGTTTCATATACCAAAGACCAGAGGATATAAGGATACCGAGTGTGTTTTGGTGTTAACAAGTGCAATGATAGATCAAATAGTCTCACTAGACATCTACAGATAACTCCTTCCAAACACTGCAAACTATCCATTCATCTCAGTGACCCACCCTTCTCTAAAATGACAACATTTTGTGATACAAATTAGGTTTTTATTCTATTTGAGCATAACAGAAAAAATTACAAATTAAGAGCAAGAGAAACTTCAGAATCCATAAAATTGGGGAAGGCAGAATAATACATAGTAATTAGTAAATACTTAGTAAAGTGATGAGTGGCTCATCAAAGATAAAAGGAAGGATTTTTTTTAAAAAAAATCCTAAAACAGAATGTACTAGAACCATGAGAGATAGAGTAAAAAGCAAGCAATTCTAAGAGAAAGTTTGGTAGCAACAAATGTCTACATTTAAAAATCAGAGAACCCACAAATGACTACGTTAGTGATGCAACTAAAATTTTAGAAAAATAAGAATAAATGGAGGAAGGCCCACATCAATAAAAGAAAAATCAATGCAGGAATAAATGAAATGGAAACAAAAAATAGGGGACAATACAAGGGCCAAAGTGTTGATTCTTTAAAAAGATAAGCAATGCAGACAAACTCTTAAACTAAGCAGAGAGGAGGGACAGACTCAACGTTATAAAATTAGATGAAAATGACGCATTAAAACAGACATAAATGAAATTCATGGGACCATTGTGTTTTGTAGGATTTTAAGATGGGTCACATTTGGTTATGTTGTGAAATATTTGTTTCATGATGCAAAGATGTGCTGCATTCATTTATATTGCATTTGTCTTAATCTATGAAGTTTTGTTACGTGTTACTTTACCTCTTTAAAAAACCTGATTGGTCTAATGAAGAACTGAACAGCCAATAGCAAGGCAGGAGAAAATATAGGCGGGACTGGAAAGCAGAACGAATGAATAGAAGGAAAAAAGGAGGATCAAAGAGGAAGGAACAAGAGAACAAAAAGAGAGGGCAGTCAACCAGCCACACAGCCAGCCACAGAATAAGAGACAATGCAAGATATACAGAAGTAAGAAAAGGAAAAAACCCAGAGGCAAAATTAGATTGGGTAGTTTAAGATAAGGAAAACTGAATACAAATAAGGCAAGCTAAAACTGGATATTTATAATAATAAATAATAATAAGACTCTGTGTGTTTTATTTAGGAGTTTGGTGGTAGGCTTCCCCAAAAAGCCAAAGACTAAAATGAAACAACACTCACAACTGGGGCATAAAATAGAGAAGGGATTTATGCTACTTAACTCATAGGATGAATATAGATACAAAAACACACACAAATGGACTATCTTCCAGTTGAACATGCATACAGAAGATCTCAATTAAATTCTTAAAAACTGAATTTGTTTTAAATCATGAGCTGTAGGAGGAGGCTGCTTGTTAGTCCTGGCTGCCAGAACTGAAATAATCACACAGAAACTGTATTAATTAAATCACTGCTTGTCCCATTAGCTCTAGCTTCTTATTAGCTAACTCTTATATTAATTTAAACCAGTTTTAGTAATCTGTGTATCGCCACATGGCAGTGGCTTACCAGGTAAAATTCCCAGCATCTGTCTCCAGTGGCTCCATGGCGGCGTCTCTGTCTGCCTTCCTTCTCCAAGCATTCTTTTTAGTTTTCCCTGCCTAGCTTGGTTCCCCTACAGCTCTGCTATAGGCCCCAAACAGTTCCTTTATTTACCAAAGAAAGCAACACATAGACAGAAGGACTTCCAACACCAATGAGCATTCACCATTAAAAGTGAACTTCATTCCAGGGGTATAGGGATAGTTCAGAATAAGCAAATTAATAAATAAAGTATAATACATTGGTAGACTCAAAGGCATATATCATATGATCATTTCAATCATCAGTTGTAGAAAAACTTTTGCAGCTAAATATTACACAAAAGATTACTTTTTAAAATATATAAATATTTTTGAAAAAAAACCCTAACTACTAAAAACTCTAAACAACGTGATCAATAATAGGGCAATGAAATTAACACACTGCTCTCCAGACATGAAGTAAGACAGGCCAATAGACATTAAAATGTTCTTTACCATTATTATCAATCAAGGAAATACAAATTGAAACTATGCTGAGATTCCAGGCATCCTGGTCAGAATGACTGTCATAAAGAAAACAAAGAAAAACATGCTAATGAGAAACTAACAGTGGATTGTGAGGTGTGGTCAACCTGAAAATTAATAGGGAGATTCCTCAAAAACTGAACAATAGAATTACTGTACTATCCAGCTATAACCCTCATGAGTATATCCTCAGAAGACTCTAAGTCATATCATTTAGATACTCGCATATGAGTATTTATAGATATCTCTATATGTATATTCATTCCAATACAATTCAAATAGCCTTGCTATGGAACCAGCTAAGGTGTCTATCAAAGATGATAAAATAAAGATAATGGGACATGTATATAAATGTATGCATATGCACCTGTGTGTGTGTGTGTGTGTGTGTGTGTGTGTGTGTGTGTAAGCATTTGCTCGTGCAGCCATGCACATTCATGCCCGCAAAGAAATTTTATTCAGCCACAGAGAAGAATCAAATTATGTCGTTTGCTGGAAAATAGTTGAGTCTGGTGATCATCATATTAAGTAGAAAAAGCCAGACTCAGAAACACATGTTTGCTCTTCTTTGTGGGTATAGATTATAAATGAATGACATGGAAGGATGAATATGGCCGATGTACATAATGTATTTGGAAGAGTTTTATAAAACCCAGGATCATGCACAATTAAGTTGTTAAAAGAAGCTAACAAATGGGAATTTTTGTTCAGTTGTAGACTAAACTATTACTTAAGTCAAGAAAGACCATGAAGAGAATATCTCAAAGAATCTGCGATGACCCCAACAGTCACACAGTTAATCTCATAGGTTGCAGATATAACTGAATCAAAGAAATTAAAACATGTTTTCTGCTGGATTTCTTAATTATTATGACCATTATCCCATTTTTAAAATTGGAATTGTTATTTTGCATTTGTGTTGTTATTTGTACAGTTAATGTTTGGGGAACAAATAGTTTCTTATTATTCACAAGTCATAATGAGAGAAATCAGACTAGAGGCATTGTCCTCAGAGAGTCTCTCCAACACATCAGCTTTATTGGACAAAATCTTGGCTTTGAGTCTGAAATTCACAACGGCGTGAGACTTTGAGGCAGGGTAGGGTGCTGTTAATGACAATTCAGCAGTGTTGTAAACTGTGGGCAGAGGGCAGATAAGATTATGTGAAGTATTTTTCTAAAATGTGTCTTGCTACTCTCCCACCAAGAACAGTAACTGATGATCCTAGTGGACCTATGACTGGACACTGCATAGCAGATATGCTGCTATGGATGTTTAATTTTATGTTTCTTATGGTCATAAGTACCAATGTGATGGTCATTTGAAATACCTCTTTGGACATTCTTTTGGTATGTGCTCTTAAAAGGCATGGGGATTCTGTGGGGAATATCCTAAGCCTCAAAGGCAGAAACTGAGTAGGTTCTCCAGGAAATAGCCCCAGCCATACCCAGCCTTTGAGTCATACTGGCTCACCAGAAATTTGAAACCTACAAATGATTCAGGCCTCAGATATCTGAGTCACCCTCACTTGAGGCCCGAGGCATTATGGATCAGACATAAACCATCCCTGCTCTGCACTGTCCAAATTCCTGACCCATGTGTGGCATGGGTCACAGTTGCTGCAGCTCTATAGCACTAAGTGTGGGGAGCTTTATTATGCAGCATCAGTAGCCAGCAAGGAGAGATGAAAGCGTACCACAGTGATGCAGGAACTGAATAAGGAAATTGTGGAGAAGTGGAGGCAGGGTGCTACAGGTGCTGATGTTGACTGTCTAGGGCATCTCAACAGTTAGATTATTCACCGGACATAAAGCTCCAGGAAAGGGACAGTGAGACCAGCTAGAGCAATGTGCAATATAAGCAGCTCTTGAGGAATAAAGGAGAATAAAATTCATGCACAGGAGCAGGAAAAAGGCAGTATGGCCATCGACACATTCTGTGTTATTGTTAGGCAGATGCTTGAAGAAATCTCAGCAAGCACTTTGTTTTTAATCTTTCCTCATTTGCCAAAATACCAGTGATGTTTTAAGCATGGAGACTGGAGGCAGGAAGGAGGAGGGAGAGTGGAAAGGAATTTTAAACTATCAAAGAAAGGTTCAGCCCACGCCATTCTAATGAAAACAAGACTTTTAAACAAAGTTGCCAGACACTCCAGAACATTGAAAGCATTTTTAATTCCTAACAGTGCACAAGATACTCTTGTGTGGCGACCTATTTTCATCACAAATGACATTTTGCAGATGGCATATTGCTATCAGGTAATTTATATCTTTTATTAAGAACACAGTCTAAGATAGAGGTTCTCAATCTTCATAATGCTGCGACCCTTTAATACAGTTCCTCATATTCTGGTGACCCCCAACCATAAAATTATTTACAATGCTACTTCATAGCTATAATTTGCTAGTGTTATGAATTATAATGCAAGTATCTGATATGCAGGATATCTGATATGTGACCCCTGGGACAGTTGCAACCCATAGAATGAGAACCGCTGGTCTTGGGGTTGAGAGATGATTCACTGGCCAATATATCTGGCTGTACCGGTCAGAGGATCTGCATTCAGATCCTCAGCACCCATGTTATTAAAAAGAAATCTGGATGTGTTATATGTGTCTGTAATTTCAGCACTGGAGGAAGCAAAGGCAGGGCAATCAATCACTGGCGCTTGCCGGCCACCAGTCTAGTTAAGTTCAGTGAGAAACCCGTGTTTCAAGAGAATAGGAACTAGAATAACAGGATGAAATCCACTACTCTGGATTCCATGTGCATATGCAGGCATATGTTACCACTCACAACAGACACATGTGCGTGAAACACACACATATCCACACAGCACATGACAATGTTTCTGCATATAGGAAATATAGTTTAGATGACCTTCAATTCTCTTTTAAGAGAAATAATGCCTTAGAAATTACAAGGAGACAATTGATTCCCTATTCCTATTTTGGCATGGATGAGGATGTTTTAATAAAGGCCATCCAGGTGAAGACAAAGCCTCAGGATAAGAACAATAAGAACAGTATTCAGGTATATGAGTCAGCAAGCAACTATAGGAATAAAGTTTCACCTGTAACTGTGTGCAAGGTTCATTTGACCATAAGCTGTATGTGTCTGCTCTTGAGAGCTGCATAATAAATTATAGAAATTTAACATATTCAACTGCACTTGTTTATTAGCTGATATTCCTCCAGATTAGAATGTTGGTCCTTCTGTGTCTTATGTCACAGACACGCTGGAAGTTCCCAAAGGAGAATCTGCTTCCAAAGCTTATTCCCACAGTTGGCAGACTTACTGTTCCTGACGGAAGTAAAACAAATTGCCTGCTTTCTGGCTGCTTCTTGGCCACGGGTCACTTACAGCAACCAGAGGCCACTCTCAGGTCTTACCCGAGGGACCTACTTCTGACCAGTCATCAACTTTCCTGGTGTGGAATTCTTTGCCGGCTCAGAAAGTCTGAGTTCCTCTTCTGCAACAAGTTGAAGACAGTTTTGCAAGGCTCCTGCAATACAGTTAGGCCCACATAGCTAATAACCTCTTTTTGTTGACCAAAACTGATTATTAATCCTAACATTTGCAGACTCCTTGCTGTCTTGTAACATAATAAACATTACTGGTGGAAGGTCATGGAACCATCTTACAATGCAATATGTCTTGCTCATTTTTATCACTAGGAACACACTATTAACACTTTGTTTTAATCCTCTAATTTACTTTCATTTTTTCCAGGGAGAGGGCAATTTCAGTGTTTAGCCCCTGAAAATAGTCTATTAACTCTGAGTTTTAGAGTCAGAAAAGGATTTTGTATCTGTGTGATGGTAGGACATACCTATGATCCCAGCACTTGAGATTCTGAGGTGGGAGGCTTGTCGAGTTTGATATTAATCTGAACTACCTAGTGAATATCAGGGCAAACTAGTCAATTATCAAGATTCTATCTGAGTGAGGGTGTGTGAGGAGAGAGAGGGAAGGGGGAGGAGACTGATTTGAGTTCCATTTCTAACTACATCAAACTAAACAGAAGAGAGGATGCAATGCAAATTCCTTTTGGTTCTACTAGAACCATATAAGTAGCTAAATCTCAATGTATTTAGTGTTCTTTGTATATGGGGGACTCTCAACAGGAATCCCTTGTCTCTGATGGCCCATCTTCTATACAATGGTACACTGACTATAAGCAAAGTATGAGATTTTATTTCAACCCCATCACCAGGTACTCGTGCATTTTCTTTCATACATGTCTTTTAAAATATGTGTTCACTGTGCATCGACTTTCATATCTGAAACACTACATAAAGGCACAAACATAAACCATGACTAGATGTATACTTAAAATGAATCATCAGTGCACCAACAGTTGCAAAGTTGGGCTATGCCAGTCAATATTAGTATAGTTATGAAAAAAGAAATATATGGAAAATTTGATTTAAATGTAATGCTTGTCTGTTCTGAAATGTCTGCTCATTTAGTTATAGCATTATTTTGGATTTAGCGTCTAGAATTCATCATATTTCTTTCTATTAATTTATAAAGTAAATGGCTTATCTAACTACTTCTAAGAATTCATTTCACTGAACATTTTGAAAACAATTCAAGGATCTCTTCCATAAGTTAATGTCAAGACCATGAAGATTTTAGAACACTAGCTTTCTATTGCAGACATGTCTAAGTTTTACACAAATTGATGGGTCTTAATGCTGCCTCGAGGGTCACATCCGTGTTCAAACATTTCTCCCATCAGATGCATGGAGACAGCGTGATGGAAGGACACTAGCAAAAATCAGATTCTAAGAACAAGTTAATCCAGGTCACAGTTGTGTTTGGTAAACACTGAGAACTGCTTGCCCATCCGAAAGGCTTATCTTATGAGCTCAGAAAACAGCATTCCAAAGCTTATTTATTCCAATTCCTTTTTAAGATCAACCTAGAAAAATCACCTACTTTACAATTAACTGGTGATAAAAACTAAGGAACGGACATGGAAAGTCTCAGAAACTTGAAGATAAACAGATGTTTCTGGGTTTGTGTTTTTATTTTCTCTTTTCTCTAATACAAGGGGAAACATCTTAGAAAAACATGTCTTGCTTGAGTACATTGTATCCATAAAAACAAAAGAGGGAAAAAACCCACATTCCTCTCATAAAATGATTGAAAGGCAGCGAGTATCAAAAATTCCTACAAAGCCAATAGACAGAACCAACTAGAGAGCTGGCCTTGACAGCAGGTCGGTGCAGCTACTCCAGACATTTGGAAACACAGAACTGTTTTCTATCCATAAACTTTAGAAAGAGGGGGGAAAAAACTGAAGGGCTTTTGGAAATGCACGGCAGAGAACTTGAAGATGTCATTCTATAATTAGACAACATCTTCCTAAGATTTTTGGAGGTGACTATGGTTTACAAGACTAATGACTAAAAACCTGTGAAGGTCTTATTCAAAAATTCAAGGGGTCACACTTACTATGATCAATTTAAAACTAGCTGCTGATAGGTAAATCAAGGTTATGTTTATTCCTTTGATGTGCTGGTCAGAGCACTTCCAGATAAAGTACTCAATGCTGCGTTACACTTCTCAGCTGAGAGCCATAAGCCCATCATGACACCACCAACAAATCAAAGGACTTGTCTATTAAAAAGTAACTGTGGATCTATTGTACTCGGTTTAGGGTTGAGGCCTCCTTGGCTTACCCCTGTTCATGTTAGTTTGTCTTCAGTTCATTTTGAAACGGCCATTTCGGCAAGACTTTATTGGTGTAGTTTCTGACAGTTCTAAGAGACACAATCTCACAACAAACTCCGTGACTCTTGACTCGTAGCAATCTTCCAGCTAAGAAATATAGAGACTGAGAAAAACAATCTTTCCCATGGAAGAAAACACCTATTGTCTATCCATTACCAAATAGCCAGCCATGAAAACTTACATTGAAGTAGCATTACACAGACTGAACAGGTTGTATTTATGTATTTTTATATGCATGTACAAATATGCACGTAGCAGCAGTTAATAAAAAAAGACTTTATGAATTTGAAAGAGAACAAGAAGGGGTATATGAGAGGGCTCAGAAGGGACAAAAAGAAGGAGAAATGGTGCAATTTTATCATAATCTCAAAAAATGAAATAATTTTTTAAAGTACATATAATTTGACTAGTTCTGGAAGTGAGTTTCTACTGTGAAGCCTTTAGGAAATGAAGGTCTAGTATGCAGAAGCCAGTTCCTTTCTAAATAAAATTACATCATAAGATTTATAAGGAACATACGCTTTATTTTTCTATAAATGTAGTTCCACTTATTATATTACATTTCTTGTTGCCTTCTAAATAGCTAGTTTGATTCTCGTGTGAGTTCAAATTCATTTTCAAATAGCTTTTGTTCTAGTAAATAAAAGGCAAAGAACTATACATATTCATTTATTTGCATATGTATTAACTGTATAAATGTACATATATTTATCATTTTTATCATTATCTTCTCTCTTTTTTATATTTTCAACTAAGCAGCATTAAAATACAGTAAAGGTATATGATTCTCATTATATTTTCTATCTGTATAAATATATAATGTCTATATATTTATAATGTCTTCATGAATGTCATATCAAAATCTTACCTTAAGTTTCAAAGCATAGGTTTACACTACCTGGATTCTGGGAAATTAGAGAGAATTGTGTTCTGAATTTCTCTCTTCTTTTCCCAGTGCTGTTCTTCCTTGTACTTTCAATGACCTTGATCTTCTTGTGTGATCTCCTTACTGTGTTTTCATTTCAAGCTAGATTATAAGGATAATCCTTATGAAATATTTAGTAGAAAAGTGAACACAAGAGGAGAATCATAAATTCAATTTGATTATATCAAGGGATAACCACTATTAATGTTGAGATACACTATTGCTGCAGATTTTTCAAAAAGATATGACATGCTATGTAATATTTCATGAGCTTTATTTTTCCTAACTAGTATATTATAGATATGCCAATGAATATCCATTCATATCTCAATCCATTATTAGTTTTCTAAAATGGCAGACTACCCATCTTTGTAATTTACATCACACCTGTTGCAGGAGGTTCTCCCGTTCCTCCAGCCTATAGCTGCTGAGATACCAGCCTATTGGGGCGTGGTCTCTCTCTCTTTAAAAACGCGGCCACTTCCCTCTCCTCTCTCTCTTCACTTCCTGCTCCGCCGGCAACTAGACTCCCTTCCTGGTTGCGCAGAGGGCTGACTGTGATCTGTAAGTTTTTTCCCCTTTAAATAAATACCACCCTATTAATCATAATTCCAAACTGGTGTGGCATTGTTTATGACTTACGCCTTCAACACCTGATACTGGGTGTGAAAGGCAGAGGGAAGAACCTATAGTCAGTCATTTCTTCTGGCTAGGCAGCTTGTGTCTATTTATAGCCCTCAGAATAAAGACAATTTCAGTGATATTCACATGACTTTAAATTCTATATTATATTGTTTCCCATAAGAAACTTTCCCAAACAATATATTGAATTGCACATATAGATATTATCATATAAATAAATTAATACCTTTCACAATAAGTTGAATCAGAGAAGCCTATGGATAAAATATATGTTAAAATAAATTGAATCAGAATTAGAACAGGAGATGGTCCCAGAGGGGGAAAAACTTTCTCTAAAATAAATTTTCATAATATTTTTAAAGTGATCCATATGACAGAAGGGGCGTGGGATGTGCACAACATCAAAGACTCGACTTGACTGCGCGGGACCGTTTCCACATGTGTATCACAAGCATGCCATAAATTTCAGTAATGAAGAGGCCCCTGTTGAAGAAGAGCATGGGAATCTTTATACATAAAACTACATCTGTGCATCCATGGTCTCTGATATTCACTTTAAATAGACACTGGTTCTGATTTTTAAATGAATATGTATGAAAAACTAACTGGTCCAATGCAATTGGCATGTTCTTTCCCAGTCTTTTCTAAATTTGCTTTTTTGTTTCCACATTCACCTTGTTACATAGCATGCATTATAAATAATTCAAGAAAAATAATCATGCCCCCAAACCAGGAAGAGCTATAATATTCAACACTGGTTTATAATAATACAACATAGGTACAGAACACGGTGTAAATGTTTTAATAGTTCTCCTAGGACCACGCAAAGCAGCCCACACATGTAATCTCATCACTACTTAATCCAGCAAATCATGAGTCCAGAATGGACCACTCCAGAGTCTCTGTCTCAAAAGAACAAATTTTCTCAGTTACAATGAAAGGTTAAAGGGATCCCCAGTAGAAGAAGAAAGCAATACTTTTGCCCCATATACATTTCATTCAGAATATCTGGTAATGCATATAGCACAAGAAATGCACCCTGAACAATTTATTTGTAGTTCTTTTTTCCGAATAAATATCAAAACTAAAAGTTTTAAAAATGTTTTTAACTGGGATAGAGTTACATCAACACCAACCCACTGCCCTCGCTGAGACACTTCTCACTCCACTTCCTCTCAAGTATTTTTTTCTGTTTCACTTTGATCGTATTTGCTACATACATATATACAGACATGTATTCATAAACACGTGCCTTTATAAACATATATATGTATATGTGTGTGTGTGTAAAAATATATAGATTCAATCTGTTGAATATATTTTTATTTTTGCACATGTATGCTGTTAAGGCTGACCACTCTGCATTGGACAGCCAATAATGGAGCTCATCCCCGAGAGAAGCTAATTCTTCTTCTCCTAGTTGTCAACAAATTCTTGTAGTTATTATTTCCAGGAAATGGTATGCAATCTGACAAGGGAGAGGAGAAAATAAATAGTCTACCCAGCAGCAACGCTTATGAACCACGACAACACGCAGCATGGCAAGGTAAGCATAGAGATGCAATAATTGGCATTCATGTGTCACTGGCAACCAACTGCCTGTCTAATTGGCTTTAGGGCTCACTCAACAGCAGTAAAATCTGACCTAGTACTGGAAATCTGGCATCTAGTAAAGTTGGACCATAGAAAAGAGCCTACTATTAGCATCTTGCTACACATGCATTTCTTACTTCATTCTGAATCTTATCTTTACACACACAGGTGAGTGTAGCTACCATGCCCATCATTGAAGTAGTTTCTTCTTCTTCTTCTTCTTCTTCTTCTTCTTCTTCTTCTTCTTCTTCTTCTTCTTCTTCTTCTTCTTCTTCTTCTTCTTCTTCTTCTTCTTCTTCTTCTTCTTCTTCTTCCTCTTCCTCTTCCTCTTCCTCTTCCTCTTCCTCTTCCTCTTCCTCTTCCTCTTCCTCTTCCTCTTCCTCTTCTTCTTCTTCTTCTTCTTCTTCTTCTTCTCCTCCTCCTCCTCCTCCTCCTCCTTTTCTTCTTCCTGCTAATGGAAATCACCAAAGAAAACAACTGAACACAATGCAGAGATCAATCGATGCTTAGGAGGCCAATGGATACATCTGTACCACAGTTTATGCATTTATGGCTTGAGGAACCTCATGGAACAGGACATGTAAAGATATCAAGATTTAAAAGATTTAGGCTGTTTATATATTCTTCCTTATATAATCTTAAATGAATATCATAAAGGCATGCAGACTTTTCCTGTAGCCAGATTTCTGCTTCTCTTGCGAATTTGTCAGGAAATCGTCTGTCCATTGGTAGTAAGTACGACCCATGTGGCCAGTTTCAAACCCTGTTTTGTGAATAGGACCAAGGTGATATCTTACCAACACGCTCTGGAGACACAGTGGCCTTCTACCTTGCTGTCTTGCTTGTTGTCAGCTGGATTATTCCTTCGACACCACTGTGGCTAAAATGCATAGCTAATCCACTTCAAGAGGAAGGGTCTGCTCGGTTCATAATTTCAGTTTGCCATGGCTTGGAGGACTCAGAGGTAAATTCGGTTCTGTCCACGGTAGAGAGAGATGCAAAACCTTGTTTTCATGGCAGATAGGCAGGTGGGAAACAGAGAGTACAGATGGAAGCGAAGGGTTCATATAACTTCAAGAGTTGAACCGCATAGTAGGGTAGCTTCTGCAATGGGGCACTATCTTGTAAAGGATCCACATAGCTCGATGGCTGGGGAACAAGCTTCAGACAGGAGTTTTGGGAGCGATTACATATTCAAAACATAACGGTGTGTACTCCAAAAGGACAAAAAGTTCTTACTTTTTGTCACCTCAATGAAAATAAGGTCTAAGATGCAAATAATTAAGGTTGGATGAGCAGTTGTAAAGTATGACTGATGTCCTTATAAGCACATGAAGCAAAGGGTTTATAGGAAAAATCCCCAGGAGACGTGAAGGCAGAGACTAGAATCACAGAGCCATAAGCCATGGACCATCAGAGTCATGAGACATGACTTGAAAATCATGGGAAAGATGTTTCCTAGAGCCTTGAGGCTTTACACAATAGCTAGATTTGGGGCTTCTGCTCTCCAGAACTGTGAGGAAACAAACTTTTTGTCCTAAGGTACCTTGGCAGCAGCAATCTGTTAAAACAGGTAGACCTCAGTGTTAATCACTAAAGAGGCCTCATGTTGAGATGCAAAGGGCAAAAGGAACAGAACTCTGTAGTTGCTGATCTGAATGAAAGTGGACTTCAAGTTAATATTTTGTTTAAATAGGCACCTTGACCGCGTGGATGATTTGTTGCTGCAGCGTAGGTCAGACTATCTTGATTAATATCAACATTCACATTTAATTATATTTATTTCTATGTGACTTCCAGCCATATATAAATTTATAGGTGAAAACTTGCATATTTTCCAAATAATATATGTGGATGAGGATACATGGGCACTTAGATATAATTTTTTTTTTTTTTTGGTTTTTCGAGACAGGGTTTCTCTGTGGCTTTGGAGCCTGTCCTGGAACTAGCTCTGTAGACCAGGCTGGTCTCGAACTCACAGAGATCCGCCTGCCTCTGCCTCCCAAGTGCTGGGATTAAAGGCGTGCGCCACCACCGCCAGGCCTTAGATATAAATTTATATATATATGCATTTATATAAAGAGACAGCTTTAACTATAACAGTTAAATATAACAGTATGTTTATTTAGCATACGACATAAGATGAGAAATGGGATAAAATGTTAAAATCATTAAAATAATGTTTTGAAATACTTTTGTGAGTTTATGATTGCAAATGTTAAAAGGAATAAAAATGAGATTTTAATTAATATGTTAACATGTTTTAATCAATCTTTATAGATAATAGATTTGATTTATGTTTAAATGCCATTTTTATAAAAGTAATTTTCCATTTTACATCTTGGAATTAGATGTTAGACAAATCATGTAAGATGTGTCTTATCATGATAAAATGTTCCTTAATAAATTGCAATGTTATCATCATTTGAACCAGTGTTCTGTAGTGTTCTGCAGTGTCAAGTATTTTCTTGATGTGCTATCAACCTTCAGAACTTCTCTCTCACTGTAAAACCAAAACTCTACAAATCCATTAAGTAAGAACACCTCATTTCCTCTTTCCAGACTCTGGAAACTGATGTTCTCTTTATCATCTGTGATTTGACTGCTGCAGATACATCACGTGGGAGGAGTAATAAACTGTCTCTTACGACTGGCATGTGAACTTCGTATAATGTTCCTGAAGTTCACTTATGTTGAAGCATGTACTAGACTTTCCTTCCCTATTTTAAGACTGGTATTTTATCACTCCTTGCTAGGCATTTGAATAGTTTCCACAGGTTGTGAATCGTAAAGTTGCTTCTACAAACACTGACGTAGGCATACCTCAGGTGAGAGCCTGCTTTCAGATTCTTCACAGGTAGGACTTGATGTAGAATTGCTGAGCCAAATAATGACTCTAACTTTTGAAGGGTGACCATACTGTTTTTCACAGTGTTGCATTCCTGGTCATACACAAGGGCACACTTTCCCTCATTCTCATCAACTATTTATTATTTTTATAAGAGCCATTTGTCATAATTTTAGCTTGCATCTCTTTAGATTGGCAATACTAATCCCTTTCATGTATATTTTTAGATGTTTGTGTGTCTCTCTGTAGAAATGTATATTTATATAAAGTGTTCATTTTAAAATTGAGGTTTATTATTGTTGAATAAAGAAGTTCTTAATATTACCTCATATTATATATATATGATTCACACACATAGTCTCATATTATAGATCTAATATACTGAATTACATCATCCTCATATTCACCCATTGAAGTCCTTACTATCAATACATCAGAATGTGATGGTATTTGGAATGGGTGTTTGATTGCCTTTAATAATGATTGTATTCACTGATGCTGAGACTACCAGCATTTTACAATATATATTTTGAATAAATTATATTTTTAACGTTTAATTTTCTAATTCCATAATATTCATTATTTCATTTGATTCAGAATTAGAATTTCATTATCAGATATATCTAGTTTTGATTACAAATTTTGTTAAGTATATTTCAAGTAAGTTTCTTGTTCAAATCCCTGAGCAGAGGAATTTGATGGATTCATCTCATTTAGGGATGACTGTTACTAGGCTTCTCACTATATAATATCTGGCTCTAGGTCTCTGCATTTTTTCCATCTACTGAAAGAGGAAGCTTCTCTACTGACTGAGCAAGGCATTTAGTTTAATGAATAAGGCAGAATGTCATTAAGAGTTATTTTATTGGTACAATTTTAGCTGTTTTTAATTTTTGATTTTTTGAGTCTTTTGATTTTTTTATTCTCTGTAACTGGGATATCTACTCTAAGGTTCTTGGTCACCCAAGTACTGTTGAGTATGAGTAACATATCATGGATGGGTCTTAAGTCAAATCAGATATTGCTTCATTACTACTAAAAGCTTTGTGCCACCATTGCCATACATATCTTTCAGGCAGGGCACCATTGTAGATTAACAGGTTGGTAAATGGGTTGATGTTTTGCTTTTAATAGGTAATCCTGTACCAAAAGCACTAGCACATTGGGTGAAGGCTCTGTGTAGACACTACCTTGACTTCTCCATGTTCAGTGAGTTGTATAAGCATTGTCTTCAGCAATGGAGCCTTGTGTTCACCTTTTGGAGAACAATTTATAGTCTTGGCAATAGAGTGGGTTGTCATGGGTTTTCCATGTGACACTTTTGACCAACAACTCAATTAGATATATATCAATCTTTATACTGGAAGCTTTATTTGGTTATAAGAAGTAACCTGTTGTATGAGGCCACTTTTTTGTTTCCCAGCCACAAAAACTCCAGAAATAATCACACAGAAACTATGTTATTTAAATCACTGCTTGGCCAATCAATTAAGCTTATTGTTAGTTAGGTCTTATATCTTTGGTCAACCCATTTTTATTATTTTATATTTTACTACAAGGTTTGTGGCCTACCATCCAGGTTCCAACTAATGGCTTACATCTTTCCCCTCTGGCAGCTACATTGTGCTCTCTGAATCTGCCTTTTCTTTCTTCCAGAATTCGGTTTCTTTTTCCCCACCTAACTCTATTCTCTCCTGCAAAGGCCCAAAACAGCTTCTTCATTCATTAACCAATAAAAGTAGCACATATACAGAAGGGCCTCCCACACCATTTCCCCTTCTCTATTGCACCATTGGAGGATCCATTTGCAGCTTACAGTATCTGGCAGAATTTCCCATAAAGCATAAAATTTGAGGATCTGCTCTGCCTTGCACTGGTAAAGTACATCAGGTGCTTTCTTCTGTGTCCTGCAGAATGTCTGGCAGACTCTTTCTTGAAGCAGGAACCAATGAAGGTCTTATCTTTAGGCAAATTCAGCAGTCATTTCTCTGTGGGTCCTGCATGTCCAGTTCATACAGCATAACATCAAGCAGTCCAGACAATATCAGTTTCTTGCCCAAATGGTTCACCTTCTCCAAAAGAAACCTCTTTGATGCCCATCATCCTCTTGAAGTACTTGGTGCTGCCAGGACCAGATGTGTCTCATGTCATGAAAAGTCCTAAGTTTGTAAATCATTTTAAATGTCATATTTTGAAAGTCTCTGAAAGATTTGAAGAATACCTATCTAACTGAAATATATCTCTATATATCTAGGAAATCTAATTAACATGACTACAAGCTTGATTATTATAGATGATTATCTATCTACTAATGTATATGTCTTAATTATACATTACATTTTTAATGAGCTGTACAAACACAATACGAGCAAAAATATACATATAACAAAATTGACCTTAAATTTGTATCAAGAAAGATCTAAACCAATGCAAATTATTCATCTCTATATCATTAACCATTGGGATTTTATGCCCCTCATTATTTGGCAACTTCATTTAGATCACTTTAATATATGTATATATTTTAGGAAGCTTTTACTATATTAGATTCCCATACTACTCCTCAAATGGCCCTTAATTTTGGCTCTCTCTCCCCCCCCCCCATTTTCCACTGCATCTTCTTCCCAACTTGTTTATATTTCTGGATAAATTTCCATAACTAATAAAAATAGAGTTTTCAAGAGATCTAACTTCAGAAAGTCTGTAAATTTGAAAAGAAAAAAGTGTGTGTTAGTGAATGAAAAAGTATCAATTTCAGGATGAATAAAGCAGTTGTTGTAGGGAAACATGCCTAAAAGTCAGCACTCAAGAGGATCAGACAAGAGGTAGCTGTGAATTAGAGTCAATCTGAATTACAGGCTAGCTGGGGCTATGTAATAATCAGTTCATATTAATAGAAAATATATATGAATAATAGAATATAGATAGATACACAAATGGCTACAAAAGAAGCACTATGGTATTAGACTTTGAAAATAATAAATCTCAAATCAAACTTCAGACATTTTGTTAGCTAAGTGAATTTTTAAAAGAAAATAGAAAAAAATAAAGTAAGTGACATAAGTTGATTTTACTTTGATGTAACTTCATTTTCTTTTCAGATCATGGCTCAAAATCCAGCTCAATTTAGAAAATGCAGTTGACACAAATCTTCAAGTTCTCATTTTCTTCTAAGCTTTGACTAGAATATAGAATATGTTTATTGTATTTTAAGAACTTTGGTTAGGACATAGATTTTCTCGCCTCTGGAGTAAATGTGCTGTGATCTAATTGCAGGCCTGCATGTTGAAATACACATTTTCTTCAAAAGAAGGTATCACACTGTTTCCCAGAGTAACTGGGAAATTTTGCTAAATGGTTATACTATCATCTTAATATTTATGTTTATAAAAATATAGCTGGACTGTTTTCAACCTTAGCCAGAGAAGCTTTTTTTTTTAAAGTAGATCATAGTCAATGTAAGAGAGTCATAACTGGTCAAAACACTGAAAATAAGATACACAGCTCCAAACAGACACAAACCTCCTCACCAATGCTCAGGGAACACAAAGGAAGAAGAGGCGGAAGGAATGTAAGAGCTGGATAATGAGTACTTGTGCTATATATTCTGCCCTGTTCACAGGGCAGTTGCTCTTAAGAACTCAGAAGCTGTAGATACCTACATAAAACCTGAATAAGATCAAGTCAATTAAAATCTGAGCATTAATGGGAAAGGTGATCACAGGCTTGATAGATGTTATGAGAGTGGGAATCATTTTGAGGATTGGCCACTGGTACATTTCCTATACTTCAGTGTGTGCCCACATCAATCACATATGAACATGACTAACTGTACTTAGTAGACTACTTAAAAGAAATGAGAATGGTAGGGACAAGAGGAAGGAAGAGGGGATGAAGAGGAAGTGGAGGAGGAAAAAAAAGGAGAAATGAAGTTGGAAGAAGAGAAATAATAGACAAATATAGAAGAAGTTAGAGGGGAGAAATTAGAAGCGGGTATGATCATGTGTCATTGTATATGTGTATGAAACTCTTGAAATAAATATTATATATAAACACTTTTTTCATTTTTTTCATATATAACGTTGAGATTTGGGGATTTATTTAGATGCTCTCTTTTCACCAGTATCTTCCAACACTTGTTTAGCAAGGTAAATTGGAGCATCATCTCGTCATTGACAGATGACGATAGAAAATTATGCTCTTTAGTTTGTGTTGGTTTATACCAAAATGGAGAGGAGCCATTTTGACAGGGTGAGGTTCTGTTTCTCTATCTTCCTTTGATGTAACTCTAATTGTGAAGGGCACTAATTGCTTCTTTCTGCTCTTTATTTCCCTTCCACAGATACCATAGAATATCATCTCATTGCCTCTGGGCTGTGGTAAAGATCCTCTGATATTCCCAATGCAGCAAAGCAGAATGCTGCCCCATTAATTTCAGAAAGGTTAGAAGCCCTGTAACTTCTCAAGTCTCTCACCTGCCTTCATCACTTCCCAACATGCTCTCTACCCAGATTCCTGCCCCAATGTTTCCACCCATGCATGGGACCTATCCTGAAGAATACTTTGTTTTCCCAATGAGATTCCTTGGGAAAATAAAATAAATTTTCATTTGCAAGTGGCTATCAATTGAAAATAGCTTCTGAATTATGGATGGGAGCATGGACCCACTTCTTTTAGCTCTAGAACTCTAATTGGTGTAGACCCATGCAGGCCCGAACCTCAGTCTCTGTAAGTTCATATGTGTACTGATCATATTGAGGGCCTTGGATCTTGGTGATCTCCTTCCCCTTTGGCTCATAAACGCCCCTCCTCTTCAGCAAGTTGCCTTGAGACCCAAACGAAGGTAGTTGATAGAAACATCGCATTTAGGACTGAGACTTCCAAGGCCTCTCACTGTCTGCATATTATCTGACTGTGTAAGTCTCTGTATTTATTCCTCTCTGATGCAAGAGCAAGCTGTTCTGATGATATCTGAGAAAGGCACTGACCTATGGATTAAAAGGTTATTAGGAGTCGTTTTCTATCACTGTTCTTTTAGTGGAACAGTAGTATTTGATTTTACCCTATGCCCCTGGTTTGAGGGGATCTAATTTCAATAAAAGAAAAATTGAAGACAAAGTATTTCTATGAGGAAAGGTATGTGTTTTAATACATAAGGCAACAACTATGTTAATGCATTTCTGATTTCCTAAAATTTAGTTGCAGGACAGAGTACTGTTGATAAATGCTCTAAAATGATGATTCTTTCTCATCATTTTTATCAGAAGGAAGACATGCCTGTGATAAGAAAAAGTCTAGGCATTATCAGCAAACTAAAGGAATGTTCCCATGGTTTGTTCAATGAATGTTTATTGTTGTTGTGTGACAACAAGGTGAAAGCCATCCAGCACATGGCCTCAGGGAATGATAGGAAGCAATGCACTGAGACTCACAAGGAATTCCAAGGCTTAAATCCTGGGACTGCTCCTAGGAATGACATGCATTCCAGATGGGAATATAATTTTAATGTATGCAATGTTCTTCCAGCTAGGAGATTATTGCATCATAAAGAGAATAGATGTTCCTCGTTAACATTATTTGATCCATAGTATTAAAAAAAAGTTAACTGTGAGAAAAGCAGCCCATCAGACAGACTCTGGTGTTTAATATAAGAAAGAGAAAAGGCATCATCTGTCTAAAGTTCATATTCTGTGTTACATTTACTTGGGGCCAAGATTCTGAATGAAAAATATGTGAACAGTCAATCATGTGGTTATTTCTAATTATCTGTTTTGACTTTATGTAAGCAATGCCTTGAGTTTAACATCAATTTTGGTATGCAATGCTCCATCCATCAAAATGCAGTGACACATTAACGAGGAAAAAAAATGGAAATGGGAATGGTAACAGTCAAAGTGCTCAAATATTTTCTAAAAATACGACTTGGGATCCAGTTTTGGTTGAAGATTGCATATGCTTTGGAATACACAGAATGATGAAGTTGTTCTCATGCTTTTTGACCATATGTTTGCAGTCACAAATCTCATGATGAGAAAAATTCCCGTCGTGACTTTTCAGATTAACTGATCTGCGTCTCTTTTTGCAGGCATTTGAAATTTCAGGATTACTAAATGGTATATTTAAGGAAGATGTAGGATATTTAAGTTTCGATACAAATAGGTATCAGTGCTTAAAAAAATAACACATGTGTCCTACAAAGCAAAACCAGTCTTAAGATACTCCAGTTATAGGCTGAATTGTTTGGAAACTGTCCCATCTAAGGACAGTTTTTTACTAACAGGAATAACCACAAACAGCAGAAGCCACCACATGGAAATCCATGATCTGTGATCCTGCTGAGAGGAAAGAGCAAAGTATCTGCTCTTGCAGTGGTGTGGATGTCTGTAGACTCACAGCTGAGAAAGAGAGCCATGGAAAGACTTTTTGTGACAACCCCTTCCAAAACAAAATAAAGAAGAAAAATGGAAAATAAAAAACATCCTAGACAGAAAGCCATAGACAAGAACTTGTACAAATTGTGATAAGGATGTTGAAGTGTGGCTTTCCATGCTTGATGGCTTCTGGCAGGGTATTGGTTGGAAAGGACTCATTTTTCTTAAAGGGGCAGGCTACTAAGAGTTTGACCATGCTTCAGTGAGTATATAGGCAACACAAACTGGAATTCTTCTTCCTCCTCCTTCTTATTCTTCTTCCTTATTTTTTAAGGGAGGGTGTTACAAGAGTGGGATGGCAGACTTAGGATGACTGGGAAGTGAGTGTGGTCAGGGTGCATGACATGCAATTCTTAAATAATCAATTAAAATAATATGTTGGAAAAAATAGACATAAATAACAAGTTTCTTCTGAAAATTACGATGAAATCTTTTTCTCAAATGTTTTCATTGCCTAGGGACTGCCTAATCTCAAGCTTTATCTTCTGCATGAGAACTTTATTGATAGATGCTGAGTTCCTGGGTTTCTGGACTCTTTATTCCCAAGCCTTGTATATATGAGACTAACAGGAAATCGTGGGAGATATTTAACTATGCTATTATTTGGGTCTTCAGTTTCCAGCATATTCTTTTATCTGTCTCTGTGCTCTCATGACTTCTTTTATGGAAATACCATGCCCAAAGTAAGATTATCCACCCAATAACTTTTTCAACTTCTTTGAAGTATAAAAGTGATGACACATTCTGAAGAAACTGTTCTTGAGACATGATGTATTCTTTGGCAAGATTTCAGCCAAAGTTATGAACTCTGGGGTTGGATAAGACAATAGAGTGCTCCAGAATTGAAACTGAGATGTTAAACATCAAATACCTGCTGATTGCTCCCTACAGAGTAACCATGGGTTTTGTTGCTTCCTCAGTAATGCCTAGAGAAGAGCTCAATGGCATCTTGTGAGTAATTAAACATCGTTCTGTAATTTCTGAGGGGCTGGAAACTTTGGTCCTAGATGAGGGATGAGGAAAAATTATGAACATCATTCTTACCGATGTAAATATTTATATATTTCTTTATGTAAAATAGTGTTTATGTTAAGTATTATAAATTAATGATATGTATAAATATATATTTAAATTCTTCCTATAAGATTTTTTAAACAACCTTCATCTAGCCATTACATACACACACACACACACACACACACACAGAGACAGACAGACAGACAGACAGACAGATAGAGGCAGAGAAAGAAAGAGAAAGAGAGAGCACTAATTATATTGGGAAGTGCCCATAAATAACATCTGTTGGAAAGTATTTTAAGAATCAAAAGTTGCTTGGGGCAAATAAGATGCCTCCTTGAGTAATAACACCTATTGCAGGGCCTGACAACCTGAGATTGAACACTAGAACCTACGCAGTAGGAGCAGAGAACTGATCGTCCCCATAGTTCCCTGACTTTTACAAGCACACCATGAAATGCCACTCTCAACGTTTTCCCCACGACTAATAGAACATCAAAGAAGAGGGAAGAGATGATTACAAGGGCCAGGAAAATCATGAAGGATTGTGGGAAAGCAGTGTCTTCTGTATATGATAGAACTTTTGTACACGTGAACTGACAAGTGCTATGGTTGCCAACACAAAGCCTGCACAAGAAAAATGCAGCCAAATTTCCAGCATGGACAGGAGATAATTCAACCATGTATCTTGTTGCATAGTTCTATATTAATGTTGTTATCAATATAGCCAAAATTATTAAATTCTTACCATGATCTAAGTATTCCTACAAGTGTTTTAAAATACTAATTCACATTTTCTTCACAGTTATCCTATTTCTGTTTATTTATGTTTCAAGCCAAGGAGTTGCTATGTCACCCTGTAGGCTGGCCTCAAACTTGTGGTGATCCTCCTGTTTTAGCTTGCTCGGTGATGGGATTAAAGATGTGTGCCATCACACCCAACTTTATAAACACTGTGTGAAGTGAGCATGAAATGATAGTCACTATGTTTTAGATGAAAATAAGAAATAAGGGAAGGTTAAATCATTTACCATAGGTCACACAGCTGGCTGACATTAAAGAAAGCAAGCCTGACCCAGCCAGTCTCATTCCCATGCTTGCATTCAGAATAAATTATGCACTTAATTTAAAGACAGTAATCTCACATCAAAATCAATTAATGGACTGAGGGTGTTCCATTGCTAAATTGAGATAGCAATCTATAGAACTTAACGTACTTGGACTGGACTTTATTTGCACAGTAATTGAAGTTTGACAATAATGGGTGGAAGTTTGGGGGTATTTGTTTTTTTATATCAATCTTAGCATATATTCTAAATATTCTAGAATAATCTCAACAAATGTGTGTTAAAGGAATAAACTAAAATGACACTTGATTTTCTAAGAAGAAATAGATTACAAATGATAAATTGTAATACTCAAATCAACTAATGCATTGAAAAAAACAATGGAAAAAAACAGAAGATGCTCATGTGTGTATGTGCACACACGTGTGTGTGTGTGTGTGTGTGTGTGTGTGTGTGAAAGAGACAGAATTTTTCCCATCCCTTTGTTTTCCTTTTCCTATGCCTAAATAAAAACTTAAAGAGTACAATGATTTAAAGCACTTATAAAAATATGTGTTTTTATAAATTCTAGTTAATAGTATTTCGAATAACACTGACATTTTAGATAGATCCACTGAGTACTAGATGTAATCTATATTTAATCTTTGGGGTTTTGCTTTGATCAATCTTAATTATGAATAAACCCCTGAAGCATGAGTGTTAGGAAGGTTTGGGAAGTTTCCAGGACCCATAATTTGGCTTTCACTTACAAAATGAGCAACACATTATATATTGAAAAAAAGTATTAATCTTAAAAGCTATCAAGTCATAGTTTTTTTTCAGTATGAAGGCAATTGAGTTATGATCATTCCACATTCTGAGGAATTTTCTATTGCATAATCTCTCAACCAATTTGAGTGGGCAGCAGTATAGCCTTTTATTACCTTTGCTTATTTCTTTTTCATATGCACTCAGGTCTAATTGCAATGCACAGCACTGATGGTGGAGTGAATAGCATCTTGCAGAAACATCCATTATCTTTACAAGATATTTCTGATTGATAGTTCTTGTCTTGTCAGGCAGAGCTGTCTCCACTTTGAGTTGAAAAATCACATTGTCTTCAATCTCTCCAGTTGCAACCAAATTATTTCATCCTTCTGCAGAGGTACTATTCAAGCCAAATATTCTCAATGAACATCTCAACAGAAACAAGTTTTTCCTATCATTTTCAATGCTAATTCTGATATATGACTTCTTTTGGTCCTGTAAATTCCGTTATAGGCAATTCAAGCCTTCATAGTGTTAGTATGAATGGCCTTACTTGGGTTTTCAATGTGACTAGTGTACTGTACATAGAGAGCAACATAGTGGCCACCAACAGTTTGGAGAGAGTCTAGAGTATCCCCTTGGGAGCTATCAGAATTATCAGACCCTCCTTCAGGAAATGAGAGGAAATGCCAACTCAATGGACACTGATTTGTTCCATGTTTGAAGGTTGCTGAAATAACAAATCACCTTGAACAAGCAAAACCATCTGACGCAAAGAAACTGGGACTGTTCTCACATCAGATTGGCAAATGTCATGCCTGCAAATCTCATGGAGAAATTTGCTAACAGCACTCAGAGTAGGGAGAAGGTAACGGAGAAATATAAAATAAATCACGTACCAGGGAAACTTTCCTTGACCCAGTTCCTTGCAGGAAATCTGCTCTAAGTAGACCTTGGCACCAGTTAGGTCAACAGATATTGTGTCAGAGCAACCTTGTTGTCCAAGTAACAATGTCTTCAGACAGTCCAATCCCCAGGATCAAAGAACTGAAATAAAATATGCTGCAGGAAAGTATCTTTTCCCGGGATCTGAAGATATGGGCATCTTTATCTTCATTTTTAGACCTACAAGAGACCCAAGAATTCAAACTCTTAGTTGTTATCTTTTTTTCTGGAGTGCTACAATCTAGAGCTATTCTGTGTGCTGGCCATGGGACAGGGTACAAAGCTTTGTGTTACCCCAAGTGAGGTCAAAGGAAACAACTTATCTACTTCTAGTCACATTTTGGGTGTCTTCTGTGAACTGTGACTCTTTTTAGTTTCTAAATCGATGATTCCTGTGGGGGACCAGAGAGCATCAGCATGCAGGTTCCTGGCTTCTTCAGAGATAGAGATCACCCTGCAATGAGGACACTAACTCAGGGACCTCAGAGGTAAGTGCAGGGTCTGAGCTTTGCCTTCAGTGTGCTCAGGATCCCCCCTAGAAGCTCAAGATTTTGTTCCAGTCGTCTCCAAGGTCACTACGGGTGTGAGATTTGATTTCTGAGGTGTCTGTGGTCATTGCAACCTCTGGAGTCTGTGGTCCCAGGTTTTATTTAGGGCCCATGGCTCTAATCACAGCCCATGGCTCTAATCACAGCCCCATATAGTAGATAGACTACAAAAGGTCTGAAGTTTGGTAATCTGCCTCAGGCAGATCTAAAGAATCTAAGAGTGATCAGTGTTTTCACTTTACCTGATTGTTTAGTTGCTCAGTGAGCATATCATTGACCCTGTAGACACATAGATAAAACAGGATCACCTCATGACTGAATGACAGTGAACAAGAGACTTTACCAGTCTTCATAGCTGAATTTCAGGCAGATATTCCCCTGTAAATATTCACAAAAAACAAAATATTCTAAAATCAACTTAGAGTATTTCTCTAAACATGTGAATCTTCTATGACTATGTGTTCCAAATACTATAACATTATATTCAGCGGTTTATGCACAGAGATAGAAGTATGACTTGCCATTACTTTGATCCCATTGGTTTGCTCTAGAGACAGATGGGGTGTAGACTGGTCTGAACTCCAGAATTATCCCTAGCTGTAATCAATCTTTCACACTTCCTCAAATGCATCACAGAAGTATTATCTCATTCTATGTGTATACCATTAATTAAATATAATATTTTTATGAGCACCAAAATGACCTACCCCCAACTTCTTTGGGCTACCTAATAATCTCCTGCCTGTTAGACACTTGCTTGTATTAAACACAGAACTTTGCATGATTCTATGTAGTCAGCCATGGTTTATGGGATACTGACAATTGTCAACAGATTTTCAGTACCATTTGGGAAAAAGGGGGACCTATTTGTCTTAGAAATGTTTTTCTAATTGATTGCAAAGAAGTAGAATGGTGTTTTGTTTAATGTGGTCCTAATTCTTTAAGTCCTACACCATGTTTCTTTGACTTTCCCTGGGAGATCAATGTATGTGATTCTCCCTCTTCTTCTGCCTCCCTCCCTCCCCTCCCCACACACAGAGCCTATATGTGAGCTAGAGACATACCCATATATTATACTTATCATTGCTTATAATATAAGCATACTTGCTTATACTTACTTATACCATATATTCAGCCCTGGGTTGGAAATAAAAAACACACTTTAAGGAAGGAGTTACCAAATGGAAGAATTTTACAAAATTTGTGAGAATATAATATTCATTACAAAAACCTGTGGAACCCTCAAGTTGTCTGTGGTGGAAGAAAGTCCTCTGGAGCTACAAATTCTGTTTTTTTGGAGCACTTAACAAAAGTATTAGGGCTGGGACAATGAGATGGCTCAAGGTTCCTGCCTCCAAACCCAAAGAGCTTTGATCGCTGGGTACCCTATGGTAGAGAGCAGAGAACCGACTCCTCTGACTTCCACAAATGTGTTACAACATGCCCTCTCCAGCCCTGTGTGAACCTGTCCTCCAACATATTTTAATGTAATAAGCAGATTTTAAATGTGATACATGAGGATATGGATGGATGGATGGGATTGCTTATTGTACAAACATGAGGGCCTAAACTCAAATTTCCAGAGCCCACAAAAAAATGTTGCATGTGGCCACTGGCATCTCTAACCCCAAGACTATGAATGGGTGGAAACAGGAGGATCATTTCAGCTTTTCTCTTGTAAGTTGCTTTTGATCATAGTATTTGTCATGGCAACTGAAATGAAGCTAAAACAGAAAAATTCTTAATCTCAAATATAACCTTCAGTTCTTCCCAAATGATACCAGAAACACGTGATACAATTCTGAGGAACACCAGCTGAAGCAAACATAGGCTGCTTAGAAATACAGATTAGTATTTCCTGGAGGTATCGAAGCATTAATTGGGTCTCCTATTGGAGCAGGAGCTTACAGGCGTGGATGGCAGTTCTTCACCCTAAGAAAGCTCCACTCAGACTAAGAGAAGATCACCAAAATATGTAAACATTAGCTGGGCTTTTCCAGTCACCCCTTCCCTTTCATTCCATCCCCAGCACACAGATGTTGGAAAGCCTCAGGATCACATGGACTTCGTGCCTTGCTAACATGATTGCCATCACATGAACTGAACAAGGATGGGGCCAACAGTCATGCCAAAATAGTTGGGGAGGAAATCCCATGTGGCCTCAGTCCTACATGGAGAACTATAAGCAATTAAAGAATGATGATAGTGGGAGAATCTTCCCTATGGAAGAACACACCAGCTGAGTATCCACTAGCACATGCTCAGTCCTGAAAGCATACGTACAAATAAAATTATGCAAACAGAGCAGGTTACATTTAGGAGCACATGTATGTGCATGTGCACACATACACACGTGCACACACACACACACAAAATAACAATGAAGAATGAGGCCATGAACTTAAAAGAGAACAAACAGAAACAGGGTTACATGGAAAGGTTTAGAGGGAGGAAAGAGAAGGAACAAACTGTAATTATACTACAATATTTTAAAAAAAAATAAGGAAAATAAACTATTGCATGCCAAAACTCTAATGCTTTGCATATTTCAGAAAAATTAGTTGTGAATTAGACAACCCCACTCCTTTCTACCTTTAAAATATCTTAGTTGTCTGCAATTATCTCTACAACACAGCAATAATGTCCTTTAAGACTATGGTAAGAACTCTGTTGAGTGACATTTGAAACTGAAGAAATGATAAAAGATAGTTTTATTCACTAAACAAGCTTACCACGTGGTCATAGTTTTTAATGTGCAGATATGTAGCATGCACACTTAAAGAGCATCTACTGACATGCCTCTAGTCTCTGGAGAGAGGGAGGCGCTTCACAGTTGCTTATGCTTTCTATGTGAATTACTTGAGGCTCCTTAGGGGAGAAAGAGTAAAAGAAAGCAAGACACATGTGATATCCGGAAGCAATTAAACAGGAATGTGTGAACCGATAGGAGAGTGAAAATGGTAAGGGAGACAGTGAGAAGAACACACAAAGGAAAGGGAAAATAGGAAGTAATAAGAGAACACGAGCAGTCCTGTCCTTGGGATATGACAAGCTCTTTACTATGTGCAAAACACCAGGAATGAAGGCTGACCAGATTAAAAAAAAATCACCTGTCAGTTGAAGTTATCTTGCCTTGTCTTAAATTCTAATGACAGAATTGGAGGAGATAAAAAATGTGCTTTAAACACAAGTCTTACGGTGTAGCTCAGCCTGATCTTCTTTGATTCAATAGGCAGGCTAGCTTTCAGATGAGAATCTGCAAACTCAGTTTTGCAAGTGCTGAGATTAGAGCTGTGCACCACCACATAGGGCTCAGACCTACTATTGCATATGCAATAAGCATCACGAAATGGGAGCAAATGCAGAAACTGATCAGGAGGTCACTTCCTGCAGAGAAGGGAGAAGAACGGGTAGTCTGAGGGAAACATGTGTGTACACACAAACACACACACACATATACATAAGTGTGTTAGTCAGATTTTATCACTTTCATGAACATGAGAGACAATTCAGTTACAAATAGAAAGATTAATATGGGGTATCCAATTATGGTAAACAAAATTCCAATTTGGAAATATATACAATTTTAGGAATTGCCTTGGAACAGTCCAATAAATCTTATCATTCACTAAAATCTATTCTATTGTTCGCTATCCTTCTAGAATTTTCCTTGTGTGAATGAAGAAGGAATTATATTCTCAACATGACTGAAGATGAGGAATCTGGGTTTGTTTATAGACATCACTGAGGCCTCTTGAGCAGGAATATCTTAGCCTTTGGCTTGGTCTCCCTACAGTAGGACATCCTGGGGCTGAGCCAGCTGTAGCAGACACTGTGAGATTAGTAAAATGAGACCTTTGATAATATCTCCTTTAGTCAAGTCCTGTGCATTGAGAAGAGCATGTACACTATTCTTGCTCATCTTGCTCCATTGTTAGCACTGTGTGCAGTTTCCTCTAAGTGACGCCTATCGTAGAGGTTGCTTTAATGCTAACCCTGAATATTTAAGCATCACTACTAAAACGTTTAAAGGAAGACATTCATTTGGTTGTTTGAATAGTTCCTGAGAATAATTGCTTATTTACAAGCATGTCTTTCAGAGAATTACATATAAGTGTGATTGACCTCTGTCTGGCAATGCCTATGCTATATAATATCTGACATATTAAAAGAAATGATACAAATGAGTAGCCGTAATGTGTGCTTCTCCATAGACATTTTTGACTGACTAGATTCCAATTTGTCCAGAACCATTGTTTAGACAAGCCTTGGTGCACAGAAGAGATACAAGAAAGAATATTTTTTAAAGAAGAAACAATACATTTTAAGAGTAGGTAATCAGGGTACTCTCTCAGTTTTCAGCTTTTGTGAGAAGAACAAAGACAAAGGAAGTTATGACAATGGAAAGTCATATTGATTCCTTCAGTTTGACTTTTCACTTAAGAACTTTGGCTGAGTTGATAGTTGACTGGCACATTATTCAGGCTATATCCCCAAAGAAAATTTGATCCTCTGTATGATGATGTTGAAAGTTTTAAACATTCTATAACCAATCCAAAAATAATGATCCCACATCCAAGGACAAGTTGTAAGGTTTGACAGTAACATAATGAAAATGCACATTAGAATGTTGACTGGCATGTCTGGACTACACTCTGTTAGCTGCAAGAGAAAAGGTTAAGTTTACATTACACAATTCACTGTTGTGCTTATCTGAGATGTAGCCTTAAAATCTTCAATTCTAACCAAGTGTCGACTGGCCAGATATAAGACTTTTCCACCAAGATTTGCACATAATTTTTAGTCCTGTCATCTTCTTTTCCAGTGACTGTATAAAGGATATATGTACAATGTGCCTATAATTCAACATTATATATGAAGAGTTTGCTCGATTTACCTCTGGCGTATTCTACAAATCTTCCTCTTTCTTAAGAAAGTGATGGAGTTGTACCTGACAAGAACAGCATGCTGCTATATTTGGCATTTTCCCAAGTGTGCTAGGAAGACCCTAAATTTCACTTTGTTAACTTAGAGTAAAATATTTCAACTCTGCTATGAGATAGGACAAATCAGCCAACTGACTTGGAAGAGGACTATGCATATATATATATTTATGCACACATATAAATAGAGCATATGTTCTGTGATATCTTACACACTAAGATTTTTCAACTTAAATATGCAAGGTTCAAGTTCACAACTGACTGTAATTCTTAAAGTTACGATATATTAACGTACAGAAATACAAAAAAAGTATAAACTTAAAATTGTCCTGTTTCCAACTCCATAGTTGTAGATAGAAACGTCATTGATTTACGTTCTACGATAACGTGTTATCAAACCACTCCACAACCTTTCCAGGTTGTTAAATGAGATAAGTTACAGGAGTTAAAGTTAAAATTCATTTTACAAGTTGCAGAAGTTAAAATCCCTTATTATCTAATCAATCCTCCAAAGTGTTCTATTTAATTCTACATGCAAGACTTACTCTCTTAAACAAGAGACTGTTTATCTTCAAAGGCCTTTCTACTTGTCCATGGCAATAGGTATTTGTTCTCTAAAAGGAACTGAGAGGTTTTTCAAAATGAGTGATTTTCTCCCTGCATCTACCTCAGTATTCACCACATTGAACAGGCAGAATGCTCTTGGGTCAGGAAAACCAAAAGTAACAAAGGAAGACGTAATTAAAGATCTATGAGCCACTTAACACTGGGTAGATTAATAGCATTCAACAGATGATGACAAAGAAGAATACAATTTAAACAATAAGATAGGTAGCTTAGAGGAGTTTTGAGAAAAGTTAGCACTGGGTGGATTTAAATAAGGGAACAATCAATAACTAGGTTTAGCATCTCAATTTCAATTTTATTTTAAAACTTAGTTTTCAAGTGCTCTATAAATTTTGGTTTGTATTGATCAATTGAACTACTACTTTTGGTTACTGAGTGTGCTTCATTCATCCTTTTCACATAACCTAAACACACCAGTATTCTGCATTGGGAAGTCAGCAAAAGATAAACAGGCTTCTAAGATCTTTTGTAAGAGTGGTTCTCAGTCTTCCTAATGGTGTGACCCTTTAATACAGTTCCTCATGCCGTGGTGACCACAACCATGAAATTATTTTTGTTGTTACTTCATAACTGCAATTGTGCTACTGTTATAAATTGTAATGCAAGTATCTGATATGCAGGATATTTGATATGTAATCCCTGTGACAGGGCCATTTAACCACAGGTTGATTGCCACTGCTCTATAACATTACTGATTTATAGAAATTGGTAAATGTTGTTCTATATGTAAAATCAAGCAGGTTATTCTGATAATATATAAATGCAAACCAATTGTTTGTATGCATTGTATAACTGGGTATTAAAATTTTTCACTTTCTAGCTATTGTTTCTAGCCCAAGAAACTAGTTATGAAATATTATGTCCCCATTTATTTTAAAACCAGTTAGTCTCAAAAATAGGTCTTTCCACCATATACTTCAATATAGAAACTGGAGTACAAAAAAAAGACAAAAATCCTTAATGATCTTCAAATAGTTCTGCAAAGCCAGTGAAGGAAGGCCACCATCTGCTGTTGGAGCCTAAGTTCAAGTGGTAACCCGCGTGCTACTGAATCCACGTTGACACCTACCCTCTGCTGTCACCATCAGCAGCCTTTGGAATACAAAACTGGAGAAGAAGTTAGAGGGCTGGATGTTGCTCTGAGAATGAGGAGCTCAGTATGATGACACAGTGTGGCAGAATGATGTCATTCCTCAGGCCCTAAATCCCGAGAGAGGGAGGGAGGGAGGCAGTAAGGTTATACAGTGTGAAATCAGAGAAAGCACAGGGAATAAGGAAACATGTACAGCATCGTATTTGGAACCAATTTCATTGAGGAATGAGTTCCTCACTATCCCTGCTCTTTAAATGCATGTTTTCTCATGCTATATTTTTTACTACAATTCCCTTCCTCCTTTCATGTAGCTTTGATTAGTATCAGACTATCTGAAGAGCAACACCAGGACTTGGACAAATCCTGACCCACCAGGCCTCTCTTGAATTCTTCAGAACAGTAACACAGGCACATGTTGACCTATACTTACGTACCTTTCAGTGGGCTCCTGCAATCTACTATTCCCTTCCAGAAATCCTCAGTGAGACTGCTCATAATGCTGCACATACCAAGTAATAAAACACAGAGGAAAATAAAAATTAAATAAGCATTCCAAAGACTCATAACCATGAATTTCCAAGACAGACCCCAGACTTCATTTTTCTTTTTCTTTTACCATTGTGGGCTTCCCAGGCACAATGTGTTGGTGTGCTAGATCCCACATGAATTGTTCTTTCGTTCATGGGTGCTAAACTAGCAGCTCTCAGACCCCTTCCAATTACAAAAGGACTATGTGACTAACAAATTGTTGGCAAAAACTTCAATTGGTTCAAATAATTACAGTGAGGAAGGCGATCATATAAAAATACATTTCAAAGCTTCTTTTTAAAAACAAGCACCAAAATTATGGCTCTGTTAGAAGCCTACAAATCCAGTACTGAGCTCCATCTAACATCAATTGTAAATATCATGTAGTTGTTCAAAACTATACTATTTAGAAAATGTAGCTACCCAGAAGGGAAAATTATACTAATTCTATATCCATTCTTAGGAGAAAGTGTTTGTTGCTGACTGAGAGGAAGAAAACATCAGGAAGCTACTCTGAAATGGCTTAGGATGTAGTTAATCTTTCCTTGACAGGTACAACCTGGAGTGCTAGACATTGCTAAGCAGCACTTGCTGAAGGATGGTCTACAGAGCCTTCATGTAATAGTCTTCATTACTTCTTTTGCCCTGCCAAGAAAATCCACCTGAGAGTCTCAAAGGTCTTTTCTATCTAAGATCTATGATCCAAGATCTATGCTTTTTTACTGAGACAAAATGGCCATTGGGCATTCCTGCACTCAATGGAAACTTAAAGCTATAATTCCCTGGTTCTGTAAATGTCCAAATAGTAGAACAATCTGACAATTAAGAAGTCTGTCTCTGTGTCAAAGGGAGGTTCGTTTCCCATAAGTAAACTCTTCATGGGCACGGGATACCATTTATAATTCTGTACTTAAGCACGATGCTGCAGTGGGATCTACTGAATTGAAAATAATATGTTTCATTTAATCTGATAATCGCCATGAGTCATTTATAAACTCGTGACTCTGATCCCACTCTCATTCTTTTTCCATGGTGTATTCATCTTCTGTTTTTCATGTGCTAAGCCTCTGTCTTTACTCAAGATTACGTCCCCTTTTATGTCCCTGCCACAGCACTCTATCTGCCAACGTTCTTTGAGTCTTTAGTCCTCCTTTTGTATTTTGTTGTCAGCATAAAGATGTGTTAAAATGACTGTATCTGATGTAAATGAGCTTGGGTCATTTGCTTTTAGCTGGATAACTATGGATACATATGCTTTAAAACACTTGAGCTTTCTGAAGTATATGAAATGGGTATAGCAGTCTGTCTTTATAAAAATAGTGTGTTAATAAAATGCCATTGGAGCTAACAGCTTATAAAGAAGATGCTGATGACTCTGATTCAAATTCATATGAAAAATTAAAATTATACAATAAAAATTCTAAGGTTGTCATATGACAAAAATGTTCTAGTTGCTCTACTTCAATAATCTGTACGTAGTAAGAGAAAAACACAAACCAAGAGCAAAAGTTAAAACTTAACTATTTCTAGGCTTGTGTAAAATTTTTCTGTTTTTCAACCTATAAAATACTTTTAAAAGTAATACTGAAATTTAGTTTTACTGCAGATAGTTAAAATAAAAAAAATAACACAGTTCTCAGGTCAAATGGACTAAAACAGTTTATTCTGAGCCAACTGTGAGAGACTGTGCCCTGGGGAAAATGTTTCAGATTGCCCCAAGTAACATTGAAGCAATGTTCCACTGTGGAATTAGCTACATGCGATTCTGTTAGTTACTGAATAACAACATCATCAACAACATAAAAGCATAAATCAAGGAATTTACCAGTCCTATGGCTAGCAACTTCAGGTAAGAAGATTATAACAAAATTTTAAAACTCTATAAATTTCCAACGCTATCCAATGACATTCTTAACTTTTGCATTGGTGGAGGCTAACAGTCTTCTAAAAACACAGTTTAAAGATTTTTCACCTTATAGTAAAAAAAAAAAAGGTTATTAGATCAGATGGAGGGGTGGGCAACAGATGGTTGCTGAAGAACTGCAATGGTTTAAGATAAATTGACTCTGGGTCTGTAGCAGAGTTTCTAACGCGATACAATCGCAGAATGCAAATCAATTTCAATCGCAGAATGCAAATCAAAAAAAAAAGCCTTATATACTGGTTAACATAGATGTGACTTTTCTTTTTACAGGGACTCCAGTTTACAAGAATCTAAGAAAACTAGCTAAATTGTTGCTAGATTAATGTGTTTAATTCAATAGATTGTCTCACCAAATTAGCAGCAAAATCATCAATAAAAAAAAATCTACCCTTGAGAAAGTCCCTGAAAAAAGATACGAAGTTATTATTATGCTCTCATGATGCTCCGAATGAGTAATTAAACCAAGCAAGAAAGAAATTACAAACAACCCTTTGAGAGATCAGAGCTGATGGAAGGAGAAATCAAGAATGAAGGCTGCGGTAACTTTCCTGAGGCCATGAAACTTGTAACCTATCAAAGCAAGCAGTTGACAAGGGCTCAGAATCCAAGTTCGTTTGTTTCTATACTCATAATATTTTTCAAGTCTATCCCATGGCTCAGTAATTTCCCACTGGATTTTAAAGGTCTTATTTATCAATACTACCAATCTAAAATCCAAATCATATGAGCTGAAGTATAATTATTCTTAATTCACAATGCACTTAAAATATTTTCGTAAATGTCAATCATCCAGAGCCAAGGTTCTAATGTCAAAGCCTAATCTTGGTGCTCGGGGAGTGTTTGGAAAGATGTAGAGATAGTTGCAAATGAGATGACTGGTACCAGCTGCATTATTCTCATGGAGGAGGGCTGCGACAGGTCTGCAAGGCGTGGTACTGTGCTTGCACAAAGAATTATTATGTAGAACAAAATATCACTCGTGATGGAAGAAAATCGTAAGCCAAAGTTGCATGCTTCATAGAAAGGCAAATAATTTGAACTAATCTTCTCATTAAGAACAAATTACATAAATAGGTTTTATATATTTATATGTATATATAATATACACATACACACACAAACACATGTAAGTAAATGTGTGTGTGTGTGTGTGTGTTAAAATATTTTAAGGCACTGAAGAGAAAGGAAATAATTACATGTCTGAAATTGGCAAAGAAAAGGGCAACATGCCAGACATATGAGACCATTACTGAAGACATTTTTCCCCTGAAGCCTTGACTCAGCAAAAGAACAGCCACTGTGTTCGGTTCGAATTATCTTGGCCTTTTGGGAAGAATGGGGAAAGCTGCAGAGATCACTCAAAATTGAGACACAGCTACAGTCTCTCCTCGGGGGAGGTGGTGGGTGTCGCTGGCCATCAGTCCATGAGCTAGGAGGGAGCAGAAGCAGGGAACAGGGTTCAGAGAGCTTGTGGGTATAATGGAAACATCTTTTCAGGAGGCTGTTGTAGGATATTAACTATGCAAAGACGTGTTACATTTGTTAATTTTCCAGAATATTATTTTAACTGAATTTGTTTAATTATGAAAAGATGTACTGTATATTTTTCACCTTGTCTGCTTAAGGCACCTGATTGATCTAACCAAGAGATGAATGGCCAATAGTTACACGGTAGAAAGGACAGGCAGAATTGGCAGACAGAGAGAATAGGTAGGATTTATTATAAGTAAATAAATATTACAAATAAATAAATCTAGGCTCAAGGAAGAAGGAAGACTGAGAGAAGTGGGGGGGGGGGGGAGAATGAGGAACTAAGCCAGTCAGAGGTCAGACAGTCAGACGCAGAGAAGCAGTGAAGGTGAGATATCAGAAGTAAAAAGGTAATAAGCCCTGAGACAACAGGTAGATGAAGAGAAACAGATTATTTTATGTTCAAAGATGTAGCCAGAAAAGACCTTAGCTAAGGCAAAGCATTCAAAAGTAATAATTCTCTGTGTCAGGATTTGGGAGCCGGTTGGTGGCCTAAAAGAAAAAGCCTGGTACAGGAGGCATCTTCAGTGAGACTATTCCAGAGTGAGAAGAGATATGAAGGATGAAGACAGTGGCTGGGGCGTCAAATTTGCATTAAACAGCAGGCTCCTACCATAACAGCCAAAGCACAAAGCCTTATTACCATGAGTGGCAGCAGAAGGGCATGTCTGCAGGGAACTGTGACTCCTAAGTCAGGCATTCAGGCTTAGGGTCAGTCTCCAAATAAGGTCAGGCAGATAGTAGAAGCCTGTGCTACAGCAAGGGAGTCCTCCCATCTCTTTCACTGAGCTTAGAGAGAGCTGTCTCGACATGGTGGACTACAACTCTTAACCAGCAGGATCCTCCAGTATCGATCCTCCTTTCATTTAATGGGCATGAGCTCTATACCCATAGATCTTTGAATTAGGCGTCAATTAGCTATGATTCAGACATTCAGCCCAAGTAGCCTGTCAACTGGGGAAATGAGGACCCACCTCAAGCTTTAATTTTATCAATATGGTCTCAAACTAGTAGTACCTCTATTACCAGAAGCTATCAAAAATATCCTCTTCAAAATTAAACAAATACAACAGGTTTTTAGGGATCATTGGAAATAATTTTCAAAGGCAATGGCTACCACACCACAAACCATAAGCCAACTTTTGAGTAAATAAACCTTCATAACAAGTTGTTCTGTAAATAACAAAGAAAAGTATATCCACCGAAGCACACCATGTTAGCAGCGTAAATAGATACACTATAAATAATGCTCACTCTGGTGATCAGCATCTGCAATAGTTTCTGAGTCAGATGACATCATGCGTCCAGAATGTAAGAAGAAAGTCTCCTCTTCATCTCTCAGGGAAATCTTCCTTCCATATCCCTTCATAGTGCAACAGTGCTGTAGAAACATTCAGAAATTTTGTCTGAGACATGATTCTATATCTTTTATTTATTTATTTATTTTTTTATTGAAAAAAAAATTTCCGCCTCCTCCCAGCCTCCCATTTCCCTCCCCCTCCTCCCACTCCTCTCCCTCTGCCCCCACTCCTCTCCCCCTCCCTCTCAGTCTGAAGAGCAGTCAGGGTTCCCTGCCCTGTGGAAAGTCCAAAGTCCTCCCCTCTCCATCCTGGTCTAGGAAGGTGAACATCCAAACTGGCTAGGCTCCCACAAAGCCAAAACATGAAGTAGGATCAAAACCCAGTGCCATTTTCCTTGGCTTCTCATCAGCCCTCATTGTCCGCCATATTCAGAGAGTCCGGTTTTATCCCATGCATTTTCAGTCACAGTCCAGCTGGCATTGGTGAGCTCCCAATAGATCAGCCCCACTGTCTCCCTGGGTGGGTGCACCCCTTGTGGTCCTGACTTCTTTGCAACCTACCCCTGGACCCAGCAATGCCACTCTTGGGAATATATCCAAGAGATGCCCGATCATATGACAAGGGCATTTGTTCAACTATGTTCATAGCAGCATTATTTGTAATAGCCAGAACCTGGAAACAACCTAGATGTCCTTCCATGGAAGAATGGATGAAGAAAGTGTGGAATATATACACATTAGAGTACTACTCAGCGGTAAAAAAACAACGACTTCTCGAATTTTGCATGCAATTGGATGGAAATAGAAAACACTATCCTGAGTGAGGTAACCCAGATCCAAAAAGATGAACATGGGATGTACTCACTCATAATTGGTTTCTAGCCATAAATAAAGGTCAGTGAGTCTATAATTTGATATCCTAAAGAAGCTAAATAAGAAGGTGAACCCAAAGAAAAACATATACCTATCCTCCTGGTTATGGGAAGTAGACAAGATTGCCGGGCAAAAAATTGGGATCTTGGGGGTGGGGTGGGAGAGGGGTAAGGGGAGAAGGGGAGAGAAAAGTGAGAAGGGGAGGATTGGGGGAACTTGGGGAAACGGGATGATTGGGATAAAGGAAGGTTGGATAGGGGAGCAGGGAAGCACATATCTTAATTAAGGGAGCCATCTTAGGGTTGGCAAGAGACATGGACCTAGAGGGGCTCCCAGGTGCCCAGGGCGATATCCCCAGTTAGCTCCTGGGGCAGCTGAGGATAGGGAACCTGAAATGACCCTATCCTATAGCCATACTGATTAATATCTTGCATATCACCATAGAACCTTCATCTGGCGATGGATGGAGATAGAGACAGAGACCTACACTGGAGCACCTGACCGAGCTCCCAAGGTCCCAATGAAGAGCAGAAGGAGGGAGAACATGAGCAATGATTCTATATTCTAAAAATCACCATGGTGACCTGAAAGAATTATTCTTTTATATTAATCAAAAAGATACTGTTAATTATGTTACATCGCAAGATGGATCTATTATGCATGAGGAATCCTTGCTCTTAGTTTACAAATCTCTAATCCCAGGAGGGTCAGTCTCAACCCTACACCAAATCAGTCTGCAGACCCTCAGATTATCTGCTGCATTGATTCACCAAACAAAACTGAAAATGTGTGAATTACAAATGATGAGAGTATTCTTTTCAATATTTATGTTTCTTCTCCATATCCTCAAACTACTTGTAATTCTTTCATAGCAGAAATTACTCCCAACTTAGAACAGCTTTTCTGTGATTCTTGGCATAGTGAACAATATACAATTGGGGTGGGAATAGCAGATTAGTGTGGCACCTGCAAGTTTTACTGTCAGTTTGACCTATCTGGGAAGGGAAAACCTCAACAGAATAAATGTCAAGACCGACTTGGCCTGTGGCCATGTCTGTGAAAAACTGTCTTCATTACTGGCTAATGATAGAAGGCCCAGCCCACCACAGATTCCTATGTAGGTGGACCTGGTTTGTGTAAGAAACCTAACTAAATGAACCAGTGAGAAAAATATTAATCTTGAAAGCAGCACCCCTCCATGGCCTCTGCTTCAATTAATACCTCCAGATATGTTTATTGATCTTCTGGTCTGACTTCCTTCAATAATAGGTTGTGACCTGGAGTCATATGATGAAATAAATCCTTTCCTCTCAAGAGTCTTTGAGCATAGGACTTATCATACAAACAGAGAGCAATAAAGGACATTGAGCCTATAATTCGTGATCCTAGAGAAGCTAAATAGGAAGGAGAACCCAAAGAAAAACATATAGGCATCCTCCTGAATATTAACCTTCATCAGGCGATGAAAAAAGGCAGAGACAGAGACCCACATTGGAGCACCGGACTGAAATCTCAAGGTCCAAATCAGGAGCAGAAGGAGAGAGAGCACGAGCAAGGAACTCAGGACCGCAAGGGGTGCACCCACACACTGAGACAATGGGGATGTTCTATCGGGAACTCACCAAGGCCAGCTGGCCTGGGTCTGAAAAAGCCTGGGATGAAACCGGACTCGCTGAACATAGCGGACAATGAGGACTACTGAAAACCCAAGAACAATGGCAATGGGTTTTTGATCCTACTGCACGTACTGGCTTAGGGGGAGCCTAGGCAGTTTGGATGCTCACCTTACTAGACCTGGATGGAGGTGGGTGGTCCTTGGACTTCCCACAGGGCAGGGAACCTTGATTGCTCTTTGGGCTGAGGAGGGAGGGTGACTTGATTGGGGGAGGGGGAGGGAAAAGGGAGGCGGTGGCAGGGAAGAGACAGAAATCTTTAATAAATAAATAAATAAATTTAAAAAAAAACAGAGCGCAAATGAGGAAAGAAAGTAGTACTGGAGAAGCGGGCTGTTACTGTAACTGCTTGACCACGTTGGGTTTTGAGAGGATTGTAGTAGCATTTGGAATTTAGAGCTGGAAAATGTGTTGAGTGACTGAAACCTAATGGGCTGTTTTGTGGGAACTCAGAAGATAAGAACACTAAGAGAAATAATGATGGAGGCCTGGTATTGGGATATACACAAGGAAACAAAGATTTTATCCATGCAAATCATGTTATATTTTGGCTTAAGAATCCATTTTCTGGCTAACAGGGACTGACGAATCAGCTATGACTGATCAACATCCCTAAAGTGAAAGCTTGTCTTTACTAGGACAATGGAATATGGAGGCTAAAGGATCAGGTGTGATTAATTAGAGAGCAGCATATACTTGAGAAAAATCTTCTGGGAAGTATTTTTTTAGGAACAGGTCATAGAAGCTGTGGTCCACTGAAAACAATGATCCACATTATGCTGGCTGCAGAAATTGTGAGAAATGATGAATAATACTTTAAGAGTCCCTCGCATGGTATTGGTTTGAAAGCATAACTGAGTTTGACACTGTGGGGCAGGAACTGCCTGGTTCTTCTCTTCTTGAAAAAGAAATATATATATATATATGATCCCACAGTTGTTATACATTGTACATTAAACGAGATCTTGGAGGTTTAAGTAATAAAAATTTTAAAGACTCGGAGACTTCTAAAGTTTTTATATTATTATATTAAAATCTTGGGAAAGTTGGGAAATTTGGGAAAACAATGAACAGGTATGGTCTAACACCGATATATTTGCATGTCAAGTTGACAAAGAGTTCATGCTAGTTTGATTTCAAAGTCAATTTGACACTCCTGGGAAGAGAAAACTCCAATTAAGAAATTGCCAGCATCAGATTGGCTTGTGGCCCTATCTATGGAGAATAGTCTTGATTATTGATTAAGATGGTAGAGTCCAGACCACCATGGGTAGAACCATTCCTAGGAAGATGGACCTACATTGTATAAGAAACTCAAATGAGGAAGCCAGAAAGAATAAGCCTGCAAATGCATTCGTCCATAGTTTGAGTTCCCTCTTGGCTTCTTTCCATGATGGATTATAAAATGAAAATGTAACACTGTGAAATTCTCTCTCTCCCAAATTGCTTTTGATCATGGTGTTTGCAACAGAAAGAAAATTAAGGCAAGTATATAAATCACAGATATAATGTGCTCAATAGTAATAATCCGATCTATCAGGTATGTATTTGTTGGGCGTTGCCTTGTGATTAAATTCAAAAGCACAATTCTAAGATCTTATCTATTTGTATCTGCTAGGATTAAGCAAAGGAGACATCTTGCTCCTCTACAGACAATTTTGGACCTTTGTTATTTGGTGAACATTATCCAAGAAAACTATTTAGATCACAGTGTTCCCTAAAAATAAATCTTAACCAGACCTGGCTAAGATTATGGAAAAGTATATTCTATAAACAGAACTAAAAATGGTCTCTGATTTGTATGACAAGATTTGTCTAGGGACATATAGTTGCTTTGTGTAGTGTGGAAAGAGTCAATTAGCACTTTGTTCAAGAAAAGAAATGTCCAGAATGTGTTAGCAGGAGTTTCCACCTAGAATGTTCACTTATTGACAAATCTTTTCTTTTCTTAAATACAAATTAGCTCATAGGAAATTTATGTTTCTGATCTGATAAACTTTCTCCAATTTAATTTTGACTTATACAATTTGAAGTGACGAGCCTGGCGGTGGTGGCACATACCTTTAATCCCAGCACTCAGGAAGCAGAGGCAGGCGTATCTCTGTGAGTTCGAGGCCAGCCTGGTCTACAAGAGCTAGTTCCGGGACAGGCTCCAAAGCTACAGAGAAACCCTGTCTCGAAAAACAAAAACAAAAACTCAAAAAATTGAAGTGATATAGCTGTTATAACCATCCCAACTCACAGAAAAACATTGAGCATATATGTTGCCTCTTATAGCATGTAGTTACTGTCTAGGAAGACAGATATTGTTAAATATGTGAGCTATGAAACTTCTCATTATTTGGAAACAAGAGCTCGTTGCTTGAAATATGAGCTACAAGCAGGTACTGACACATATTTTGCTCTAGGGTAGAAGTGTTTCTTGCTCCAACTCCAAACAGTCTAAAAGAAGTTTCCTGTTTCAAAGCTAGCTGTCAGGAAGTAAATGGCCAACTTACCTCTTCTCTAGTGTCCTCTATCCCAGGATAAATAACTGGAACAATGTATACTTGTTTAGATAGTATACAACAGAAGCCTGGAAAAGGTTATTTTTGATGTTCATTTGACTTTACGTAAAACATTGCTGAATTTGATTCCCATGGATGCTTTACAAAGAGATTAGAGGATGAATGGCTTAAAGTAGTTAGAAACTTACTGTCCCACAGTCATGGAGCACAGAAGTCTGAAATCAAGTTATTAAATGGCCTCTTCCAGCATCCAGCACCTCCAAGTGTCCTTTGGTCTGTGGGAACAAGACTTCACCCACACATTTGTCTTCTCATGCAGTATTACCCATATGTCTCTATCCTTATTTCCTCTTATTTTAAGATGCCAGCCATACAAATAAGGTCTGACCTTATTCTGCTATGACCTCATCTAATCAATATGAAGACAGCCCATTCTACAGAAGGTCATAATCAGGATGCTGTAGACTACGAATTTAGCCTATATTTTGGGAGGATATGTCTCAAACTACTGGAATTCCCATTAGTAACAAGGCAGAAGAAAGTTGAGTTGACTTACCTTTGTTCTTTTAATATTTTCATAGGTTTTTTTAAATCACTCTTTTCCTTTCTTTATAGAACTAACTCATAGCTGGCTGCAAGTTGAGAGGGAGTTCCCATCTCACAAGACATTGTTGCAAACAGGAAAACACTTAAGCCCATTTTCAGCTGCGGTGGAAAAAGTTTCTTTAGAGTTACCTCAAAGAAACTCTGGATAAATAAACCTCAGAAGTAAGAGTGGTTGTAATCTTGACAGAACAGAAACAGCTGGCCTCAAACACTGAGTCCTAACATGCAAGTAAAAGCTGTCCCCATCTCCATCCTCTTTCCTCTCAAGTGAAAACACACATTTGCAGAGCTTCCCTCTTTTCTGTCCTTAGTTTCTGTACCAGAGTCTAGCGTTTCCTCTGTCCTTAAAAGTTCAATAGTAATCACATTGCCTGGCAGTAATAGCATAATAACGATCCAAAGAGGGGAGAGTGACAGTGAAGCTGATGACAGATGTTCTGCCCCATGAATAGACAGGTAAATAACGCAAAAATCAGAAAGGAAATGTCATTCATTGTGAAACATTGTTTAACTCTCTTAGTAAGGAAGTTTGCTTTAGGTTTATGCTGTTTGAACAGTGGGGTGGCCAGCTGCTCTTCATCTTTCAGGCACTATCAGGAATTAATTATTATTACCCTGCTATTTATGACCATTCTTGTAGTAGCGTGAGGGGTGTGGTATCGAAAGGGTGATTCATTCAATAAACATGTACACTGAAGAGGCACAGAAAAGTAGTTTTTGAAGATTTTCCAAAACCAATGGGGAAAAAGCCAGTGGTCTACACAACATGTAATTTCTTTTCATGTTCTTACCAATAACACCACTTTAGGATTTTTTCCAGATCATTATTCTATTTCTAACACATTTACATACCACGTTTGAACAAGAATTCTCCTGGCTTTGCTTGGCTGGGGAATTATCCTGACTTCTCTAAACCCCTCTACATGTCTACCTCAGCGTGTTGTATATTGTGTGATTGTGCTATTCAAGTTCAAAGAGGAGATCTATGACTTTTTTTTCTCCATAGAACAACTAGAGAGAAAAAAATAGACAGATGTCCTCAATGTGCTTTAGCTTATCATTCATGAGAAATGTTACATGCACTTTTAAGTTAAGGAGTAGAGAATGAGTTACTTGCCAGGCCACATTTAATGGCAGTTCATACCTAGAGAATTATCCAAGCTGTCACTGACCTTAGCACTATTTCAAATGTAACATTCTTAAAGGATAAAATGTTCCTGACAAATGTCCCAGAGGAATTAGATGTGGACCTGATATTCCCAACGTTCCACATATTTCTTCACCTATATCTTTCTCTCCACCAAGAAATAGGGAGTCTTTTAAAATAAATTTCATTTCCAGCTCTAATTCCAAGTTTTGGATTATTGCTCATTCTTAATAGAATCATCATGAAAGCAATGTTCAAAGATTTGGATATATTTACTTTTCATGAAGTCAAATGATAGCAAAAGTTCATAAATCAGGAACAGAGAAAACCACGAAATTCTGACCTGAATCCAGAGATCAAATCCTGAGAATAAGTTTTGGTTATGATTTCTTTATGTTTACTTGACTTGTGTTTTCACTTTTGACAATTTCATACATGTACATACATAATTTTGGAAATTTCTCCCCTTATTACACACCCTCATTGTATATAATTCTAATTCTTCTCAATAAAGCTTCTATTTTGATGTTTCTCTCTCTCTCTCTCTCTCTCTCTCTCTCTCTCTCTCTCTCTCTCTCTCTCTTTTTAACTCAGTGACTTTAAATACAATTTCTTTCATGAGCATTAAAATGTTATTTACTGGAGCACAGGCAAGTAACCAGCAAGTACACCATTGAAAAAAAGTGACACAGCCTCCCACGGTGGCCATTAACTTCCCACAGTCTTTGAGGGGGCAGTGGAATCTGTTGAGCCCCTCTGTCATGAATGATGGAATGGTGACTGATCTTGTATAGGGAACTAGAGATGTGATGAGTTTATGCTTATAATTACCATACCATGTCAGAAACACGGTGTTAGCAACATATCTCCCCAACCTCTGGCTCTTATGTTCTCCTATAGCCATTTTGGTGACTCCCCTGAGCCTCAGAAGAGTCTGTATAGTTATCTTTTTTATGGCCAGGCTCTTCACTGTCACTTCTTCTATACTTTTTAACTATTTATGAGTCAGTAGTTGACTGATGGCCACACACAGTGAATCTTCCACAGAGAAATGGCTTGATAATAATAATAATCTGTTTAATGGCTAGTTTTTTATGTGTGTGGGTGTTTTGCGTGCATGTGTGTCTCTGTACCACATGCATGCCTGGTGCCTTAATAGGCCGGAGCATGGCAGTTCCCCTGGGTTTGAAGTTAGAAGCAGTAGAGAGCAGCTAGGTGGGTCATAGGAGTCAAACCCAGGCTATCTAGAACAGCAGCTAGAACTTTCTGCTAAATCGTCTCCAGCACTGATTATTTGGTTTTTTTAAGTCAGTGATTCCATGGAGTGGATCTTTTTCACAAACATATTCCATTTAATGATTGAAAGAAAAAATTATTCCTTTCATGAATAAGTGTTTAAAGAAAAACATTTTTTAAAATACATTTAAATGTATAGTTTATCACTATTTTTAAGATTGTGCCCTAAATTGAGTGACATGAAGTGCAATGTTTTCTTTTCTATGAGTCTGACTGAAGGCGTAAGTCACAAACAATGCCACACCAATTTGGGATTATGATTAATAGGGTGATATTTATTTAAAGGGGAAAAAAGTTACAGATCACTGTCCCAGGCAACAGCCCTCTACGCAACGCAACCAGTCTAGTCGCCGGCGGAGCAGGAAGTGAAGAGAGAGAGGAGAGGGAAGTGGATGCTTTTTTAAAGGGAGAGAGACCACGCCCCAATGGGCTGGTATCTCAGCGGCTATTGGCTGGAGGAGTGGGAGGACCTCCCGCAACATCTGACCATTTATTTGTCATCTTATAAAGACTTATTTTTGACTGATCTCAGAATTAGATGTAGAAGTAGATTCTGGGATAGCCTATGTCTCTTAACAATCTATTTCCATAGTCTTGTCTTGTCTTTTCTTTCCTCCTTCCTTCATTCCTTTCTTCCTTTCTTTTTTATTTTCTTTCTTTCTACATTCTCTTAACCAAAATGTTGAAAAATTCTGCAGACTCCTCCATATTTCTTAGTTTTTTCTTCTTCAGGATAATATGTCAGCTTTTTGTTGCAAGACACATGAGATCACAGGACACTGAAACTTGGTTATTATGGTCTTGGGTTTTTTTTTTCTTTCTTAGCTAACTGATTTTCTGAAAACATAGTGGTAGATATCATTTTAATGGACATTTTTTACATTAAATTCAGAAAATCAAGTGATGCATGTTTTTGATTAGATGGTTCAAGATCTTTGTTGAACTGGCTGTTTTCATTTACTATTTTTCCATGTGGTTAGATAGTTCAGTGGTTAAGAGTCCTTGCTGCTCTTGCAGATGACACATCTCCAGTTCCCACCATCCACATGTTGGTTCACAACCATCCTTACTTCCAGTTCTATAGGGCCCAATGCCCTCTTCAAACCCCTCTGGGCACAAGGCTCATATGTGCACACATACATAAATGCTTACAAAATACTTCCATGTATAAAAAACAAAGATTTTAAAAGCATTTTCTAGATTTCATGGCTAGTCACCAAGCAGACTAGTAACAGTCTTTTTGCTACATTGAGAAATGCTGAGCTATTCAGAATGGGAAACTTCAAAGGGCTCTTTTTTGATTAAAGAAAACCACTAGAAGAGATTTTAAGAGAAAAGGCAAAAACAATGACTTGAAGGGATGCTATTTCAACTATGTGCATTGTTGAGAATACCACAGAATCTAAACACACCAGAGGAATTCACCTCATTATTTCCATCACAGAAGGATAAAGATGAGGAGCACTCATAAAAATGAACTTGGGAAGGGGGGATTCTTCGAATGAAGACAGATTCTTCAGATTAATGATGCCCCAAATGTCCAACAAAATTAATATCTTCCAAGACTCTATTCTACAGTGTTGGTTGAAATTCCTAAAGAAGCAGCATGGTACTGAGAGATGTAAATATGAAAATAGCACCATCTTGGGAATTTTTAATGTATAAAAAAAGAGCAAAAACCCTAAAAGATATCTATGGTATGGAAAACGGATTATTTTTGAAGAAGACCAAAAGCAAGAACCTCATCTCCTTTGATTTCAAATTCCTTAACAAAAAGCCAGAGTACTTGATAATACTAGATAAATGTTTTCTAAAGTCTGGGAAGAAATAGTTTTTAACTGAAAATTCTATTATTAGCTAAAATATAGACCAAAATCTATGCTTTGCATTTGAGAACATGAAAAGTATCTGTTTTTTCTTTCATTTTGCTTTTTCTACTCAGCCGAAATGATTTTCTGTACTCACCCTTTAAAGACAGCAGGGACATTCCATTGGTGGGTTTTTTGAATTAGTATTATTACCAGTCATGTACTAACCATAGATAATCCAAATAAAAAAGACAGTAAAATTATGTAATGAAACCAATGTGTCTGTAAAGATGTTAAAATTTTATATACAAAACCTTATAATGACAAAAAAATCGCTCAATAAATTCCTCATAGTTTCCTGAGATGTGTAGGCCATCCTTGTAACTGTTTCTACATCAAAACCTTTATTTGTTTCACCGGCCAGCCATGGCAAACTCCCAAAAACATGGAGTGTTAAGGCAAAAGAGTAATATCCTTTCATAGTTCTGAAGATGAGAATCTAGAAACAAGCTGAGAGCAGAGATAGACTTATTGAGAAGGGGCTGATGCTTTGATATTGGTCACTTTTCTGTTATGTCATAAATATCATGACCAAAATCAACTGACATGAAAAAATTTGAGTTTGTTGTGGCTTACAGTTCCAGAGACAGTTCCATATTGATTAGGAAGGCATAGCATGGTAGCAAGAACAGGAAAGATGGCTTTAGGCAGAGTCTGCCTGTCACAACCAGTTGGACCCAAATAATCACTCAGAAGCTTAATAATACTTATGAATGCTTGGTCATTAGTTCAGGCTTGTTACCAGTTAACTCTTACACTTAAATTAACCCATGTTTCTATTTATGCTTTGTCACATGACTTATGGCTTGTTTCGTTAATTTTACACATCCTACTTGCTTGGCAGCTGGATGACATCTCCTCTGACTCCACCCTCCTTCTTCCCATCATTCTCAGTTTGGCTTTCCCATCTAACTTCCTGCCTGACTACCAGCCTGCAGCATTTTATTAACCAATGAAAGTAATACAAATTCACAGAATACGGAAGGATTATCCCACAGCAGGTGGCTGATCATATTTTTTTGTATACATACAAACAGTAGAGAGAAAGATCAGGAAGTGAGAAAAGACTATAAACCCTCAAAGTGGGTCCAAGTGATGTATGTACTTCCTCTAGCAATTCCATCATGTAAAAGTTTCATATTCTCCCCCAAATAGTACCATGCACTGGGACAGAAATATTCAAATACAGGAAGTTACAGAGGACACTTCTTACTTAAATCACCACAGCTTTCGTGTCTCTTCTAACATCTGATGATTAAAGATGTTACTGCTTAGGCCCATCTCCATGTTGCCTCTTACAACCTCTGTCTTCCGAAGACATATCACTAGATTTAAGGTATTTGACTCTCATAGGATGATCTCAACTTGAGAGCCTTAGCTCAATAACATTTACATATACCCTCCTCACCATCAAAAAAGATTGTTCATGTCTTCAGAGGTTATGATGGAAGACACTAATCTTTTTGTGGGGAGTGTGGGTTTCAAGACAGGGTTTCTCTGTGTAACAGTTCTGGTTGTCCTGGAACTCACTTTTTAGTTCAGGCTGGCCTCTATCTCATAGAGATCTGCCTGCTTCTGTCACCCAAGCACTGAATTAAAGACATATCCTCCACTGTCCAGTGAAGATTCTGATCTTACAGTTCTTTTTCCCATCATATCACCTGTCACTTACCATTCCAAATTACCTCAAGTATTTTACATAGACCTGTAAAAATGTCATCCTTAGAAGATCACAAGGTATTTTATTTTAATTGGAAAACAGATTCTATAACATTTTCTGATAGGAAGCATTCCCATAAATTGGCTTGTTTATTGCACCATTCTTGTGTTTCACTGAAAGACTTTACACTTCCATTCAGATGTTTCCAGTCAAAAATTTTTTGCTGCCTTGTGGAGAAGTCAAGGCTTTCTCATGGGTAAGACAATGGCTAGCTGCAGAACACCTCTGTGGAAAGAAAGTTGAATATGAGTTAGCAAAACTTCCTCATTCGTTCTCTTTAGTCTGTTTAAAGCTGTGAGATCCTTACTTTCAATGATTATGGGATCCCCAAAGATTTCTTCACTTGTAAGACTGTACAAATTTGGATCTAGATTTCTCAAGCTCATTTCCCCACACCCACGGCAGCATTTTTGTCATTTCTCCTTAATGAGCATACCATTAAACTGATTACTAATGGCTAGTCATTTGCACATGATTTGTCCATCTTTAAATCATCATCAAAGAAATTTCTTTCTGCATTAGGCAACAATTAACATAGACTCCCACAATAGGTCAAGGTTCACAGAATAAGAATCTTCAACATACCCAACCCTAAATGGGTTATTCATACCATATCCCTTCCTCCCAAGGCCCAGGGATCATTGTGAAAGAAAGGACAGAAAGATTGTAAGCCCTAGGGGTGGTGAATAACTAGAAGAAAAAAGTGATTGTGCATTATGAACTCACAGAAACTGTGACAGCATGCTCAAGAGCTGATCAAGCTCAAACCAGAAAACATTCAAATAGAGAGAGAGGAAGAGGGCACAAAGCCCCACCACTAGCTGAGGAGCTACTGACAATTGATTGCTGTGGGGAGAGTCTGTTTTCTTTAAGAATGTGGCCCCTGATAGGTCAACATTGCTCCAATGGATGACCACATATGTAAGATATATGAGCAGCACAATGCAGATTGAACTTAATGGGTAGAGTGCCTGTGTGTGTGTGTGTGTGTGTGTGTGTGTGTGTGTGTGTGTGTGTGTTGTAGTAGGAGTGGTGGGCTGCGTCCCCGGTACCCGGCCGCCCACATGGCTAGCTTTACCCGAAATAATTACACGGAAACTGTATTCTTTTAAACACTGCCTGACCCATTAGTTTCAGTTTCTTATTGGCTAGCTCTTACATATCGATCTAACCCATTTCTATTAATCTGTGTAGTCCACAAGCTGGCTTACCAGGAATGATCTTAACCTGCATCTGTCTGGAGTGGGAGAATCATGGCGACTCCTTTACACAGCTTCTTTCTCCCAGCATTCTGTTCTGTTTACTCTGCCTACCTAAGGGTTGGCCTATCAAATGGGTCTAGGCAGTTTCTTTATTAATAAGAAATCACTCCCACATCATTTCCCCTTTTTCTGTTTAAACAAAAAAGAAAGGCTTTAACTTTAACATAGTAAAATTACATATAACAAAACAGTTATCAAGTAAGAATTACAGTTACAATATTTATATCTACTTTATCTTTTATCGTAACAATGGAAAACTATAACTACCTATCCATTCTTCAACTCCATCAAAAACTCCAGAAGGATATAATATTACCTAAGTAAACAAGAACTAACAAACTTCAAACTCTAGAAATGACAAAGACATCTTGCTGCCTGGACAGTCACCCAAAGTTCTTTTGTACCGTTGGGGCCCACAGTATCCAGAGACATTTTCATGGAGTAGGACATTTCAAAGTCAGTTCAGTCACTATCTGCTGTGTCCTGCAGAATGTCTCGCAGACTCCTTCATGAATCAGGAACCCAAAAGATCATCTCACCTTCAGGCAAGTTCAGTAGTCCTCTCTCTGCGGGTTCTGTGTCCAGTTTATGCAATAGTCCAGGCAGGAGCAATTTCTTGCCCAAATGGCTATCAAACTCCATAAAGATCCTCTTCGATGCCTATCTTCTTCTTGAAGTAGATTGGTGCTGCCAGGAGCAGACATGTCATTGTCATGAAAAACCCTAAGTTATTAAAACATTTAAAATGTCATATTCTGCAGTCTTTGAAAGATATGAAGAATGTCTATCTAACTGAAATGTATCTCTATATATCTAGAAAATCTAACATGACTACAAGCTTGACTATTACTGATGATTATCCATTAACCTATATTTCTTAATTATACATTACATTTTTAATGAACTACACAATCACAATATCTTAATCAATAGCAGAAATATGCATATACATATAACAAAATTGACCTTAAATCTCTATCAATAAAGCAAAATCTATACTAATGCAAATTATTTATATCTATATCATATCCCCCTTTAAATGTTAAAGAACGTTTATAAACCATATTTGGGAACATGGGCGCAGTTTTTTCTCTCCAAACTGCTTTCTGCTGAATGGGGGCATCGTTAATTAGGTCTTTCATGGTATAACCTGTGTGCTAGTTTCATCTCAGTTTGTAGTTGAGCGAAGCAATTTCTTGAAGATGTTCACAGCAACCCTTCAGGAGGGCGTGGTCCATCATACCATATCAGAATAGAAGAAATGAACAGGGTCTCATCCTCTGTGAAAACAAAATAAGAAACTCCTTTCCAAAGCATCATGTCCTTGGATCCAAATTTCAAAGTCAAGGCATTTTCAAAATATCTATGTTGGATTAGTTCAGCAGCATTTATAAACAAATATCTTTTAGCAGCTGTTGCTCCTTCCTCGGCATTCAAACAATTCAAAGAGAGCATAATAGCATACAGTATCAATATTCTCTGTGTATTTTCCATCTCTGTGCAGCTTTATTTTAACCTCTATTGTTTCTTTTTACTTTGATTTTTTGCTTTTTGAGACAGGTTCTCTGTATCTTTGACCTGGAATAACTCTGTAGACCAGGCTGTCCTTCAACTCTCAGAGATCCACCTGTCTCTGCCTCCCTCTCTGTCTCAGGCATTGGGGTTAAAGGTGTACACTACTACACCTTGAACTCACAGAGAGATCTGTTTGTCTCTGCCTTCTAGGCACTGGGATTAAAGGCTTGTGCTACCACACCTTGAAGTCACAGAGGTCAATCTCCCTCTGCCTCCCAAATGTTGGGATTAAAGGTGTGAACTACCACACCCAACAACTCTCTTCCTTTTTTTTTTACTTTAAGAACTTCAACTTTTAGCCTACATATATTTTTAACACACAGTAAGCCATTTAGAAATTTTCATTGTCTTTGAATCTCTCTTTACTATATATCTCTCTTTTTCTGAACACATGAGTCTTCAATTTACCAAGCAATATCAGTAGGACTAAAGCCGTGGCTTTGGCAGCTGGATCCAGCCCATTCCTTAGCTTTACAGCCTCATGGCTGAGGTACTGGCTGTAGCCATGTTTACTGCCACAACTCTATGGCATTTCAAGGTCCCTGCCAGCAAGCGAGCTTCAGCAGCCTGTGCTTGCAAACCGCACGAACCGCCTGCATAAAGGAGTCAGAGTTTGCCCTTGCAGGACAGCCCAGAAAGCTGGCATTTTTAAGCGGTGCAGCTTTTTTCCTGCTACGGCTGAGTTCAGCTTTTCGTCAACACCGTTTAAGTGTTTCGTGGCAGGACCTCTTAAAAGACCTGCAAGCTTTGCAGCTAAAGCTGAGTCAGGAAGCCTCTCTTAGATGAGAGCACTTGCTTGCCTCTGGCAAGCAGAGTAGACCCAAGAAATTGTTGCCCCACGTTGGGCGCTACATTGTTGTAGTAGGAGCGGCGGGCTGCGTCCCCGGTACCCGGCCGCCAGCATGGCTAGCTTTACCCGAAATAATTACATGGAAACTGTATTCTTTTAAACACTGCCTGACCCATTAGTTTCAGTTTCTTATTGGCTAGCTCTTACATATCGATCTAACCCATTTCTATTAATCTGTGTAGTCCACGAGCTGGCTTACCAGGAATGATCTTAACCTGCATCTGTCTGGAGTGGGAGAATCATGGCGACTCCTTTACTCAGCTTCTTTCTCCCAGCATTCTGTTCTGTTTACTCTGCCTACCTAAGGGTTGGCCTATCAAATGGGTCTAGGCAGTTTCTTTATTAATAAGAAATCACTCCCACATCATGTGTGTGTGTGTGTGTGTGTGAGAGAGAGAGAGAGAGAGAGAGAGAGAGAGAGAGAGAGAGAGAGAGAGAGAGAAGAGAGAGAGAGAGGGAAAGTTGTGATGATGGACAATAAGGGATGGATCTGGAAGGTGTAAGGGTAAGGGCACAGGCATAAATATGACCAAAATACACTGTACAAAATTGTCAAAGAATTAATAAAAAATTTTAAAAAATATTGGATCTTATTTTATCATTTCATTGAGGAATGTATTTACTATCACTTATATAATTATAATTTTATTATAATTTGACGTTTGACTAAGGTCATTACATCTTACTCTATTGCATCTTATAATTTCAGCAATATTTTCTGTTAACAAGACCACACCCTCTCTTCTTTTCATTTAGATTAATGAACAGTGTACATCAGTTCCTTCCAGCTTAACTGATAATGTCCTCCATACTCACAACATCATTCTCTGCCATTTCTGCTCGATGGACAGAGTGTTAAACTGATTGCTAATGATTAGTCATTACTTACTGGAAGGTGATAAGAGTTTATTTACAGGAACAAAAGTGATTCATGACAGCTACATTGCTAAAGCCCACACCAGTATGGTGATAGTTCACAAAACTTGGAAATATGGAGTATACTGTATAACCTGAAGGGCAGCTCAACTGTTTGCATATTGTGCTTTCCATGTAGCTCAGTTGATATGAGCCTCTTTAGACTACTTGGCTGGCCTTTTCTTCCTTCTTGTGCTTTGGATAATGAGGGTCTTAAACAGCTCAGTGGGTTCCTGAGTGTCTCTAGAAGTCCTTATTGTTTTTATAGTCTTGTTAAGGGAGGGGACCAACGAATCTAGACAATTTCAGGAACTACCTGAAACCTTTGAGTTTTGCTTCCTGAAGTTAAAAAGCTTCCCTGCAGAGTGGAATGTTACCCCATCCCTTAGAACAGTGATTCTCAAATTTCTTAATGCTGTGAACCTTTATATTGCAACCCCAACCATAACGTTATTATTGATTTATTTATTTTTATTCATTTTAAATAACAAAAACAAATGACAAATTTCATGATGTCACTGTTGAAAGACTACAGAATGGGAAAAAGATCTTCACCAAGCCCATATCTGACAAAAGGTTGACCTCCAAAACATATTAAAAAACTCAAAAATCTAGACATCAAATCAAAATATAAAATAATCCAACCAAAAAATAGGGTACTGATCAAAACAGAGATTTTTCAACTGAAGAATCTCAAATGGCCAAAAGACATTTAAGGAACTGCTCAACTTTTTTAGTCATCAAGAAAATGCAAATCAAATCAACTCTGAGATACCATCATATACCTGCAAGAATGGCTAAGATCAAAGACACTAATGACAGCACATGCTAGAGAGGATGTGGAGTAAGGGAAACACTGTTTCACTGCTGGTGGGAATAAAAATTATACAGCCACTGTGGAAATCAACATATAAACATGGTGTCTTTTCAGAATACTCAGTGATACCACTCTTAGGTATATACCCAAAGGATGTTCAACCATACCACAAGGATACTTGTTCTGTTGTGTTCAAAGCAGTGTCATCACAGCCAGAGCCTGTAAACAACCTAGATGCCCCTCAGCTGAAGAAAGGATAAAGAAAATGAAGAACATGAATACAATGGAAAATACACTGTAAAATACAATGACATATAAAAATTTGCAGACAAATGGGTAGACCTAAAAAACATTACTTTCGTATCTAATTCGTAACTGTAATTTGCCACTGTTATGAATAGCAATATAGACATCTGTATTTTCCAATGGTTTTAGGCAAGGCCAGTGAAAGGGTCATTTGATCCCCAAAAGGGTCACAACCCACAGGTTGAGAACTCCAGTTATTTCACCTAACCTTTCTATGGTTTAAAGAGTTTCCCTCCCAGAGAGAAGGTTTTAATCTTAGATGTATCTGATATATACCATGTACTAATACTTAGTGAGATCCTCTGGTAGAATTCATTATTGTGTTTGTTGTCTATAAGAAAGAAAAACAGCATCACCTAAGAGAAAGAGGACCAAGAATATAGCCTCAGCTGGATGAGGCCATTTCATGGTTCTTTCTTCTCCTCCATGTTATTTTATTCCTAATGTGTTATTAATGACAGGCTAGATAGCAGCCTGGTCTACATGGACATTCATTATGGCTGGATATTGCAACCCAGCTGTACTAGAGCTGATACGAAGTATGCAAGCAGGCAGACCAGCCCCTCACTATTATCAGAGCATTTCGTCCTTCTGAACCATACTAAGATAGCCTACAACATTGTCTCTTAGAGAAGAATGGTAGCCGGTCCAGAGGAAACCACAGGTTTCCTGAGAAGCATAACATTACTAGCATTGAGATGAAATGGAAAAAGTTAGGTCTTGAATTTCAAAGCCAAGGCTCTCTGCCCTGAGGAAAACTTCCAAACTCTGCTCCTAAACTCACAAGGGAATAAAATAGGATTATGCATTTAGGCCTCCTCCTAGACTGAAGACATGAAAGAAAGACAAAAAGCTAAATCACTCCTTCTGGGAAGAGAATTTATAGTCCAAGCAGATGGGAAATCCAAATTAGATTGATAAATACTCTCAAATGAAGTTAGAGAAAGTAAGACACCTTTGTAAAAGATGTAAGATATTTCAATAGAAAATATTTACTACTAAAAGCTATTAAAATAAATCAACTTTTTGGACTGAAATACTAGACTACATACAATTAGTGGGCTAGAAATTCAAGAAAGCTCTCCGTCAAACAGAACAGGGCAAAACATGCAGAAACCAAACAGAAATGAGTAATATGTGAATACAAGTGTTATCACCTGTATAGAAGTAGTTCAAGAGGAAAAGATAAGATGGTTAATTTGAATATTTAGATATCTCAGGACAGCATTATCAAGAATTTGACCTAAAAGCAAAATGCCAAACTCAGAAACAAACAGTTCATTGATTTTCTTTTTCATTGAGAATACTAAGGGGATTTTGATAATGTGTAGAGCATTTCCTGGGCACTGAGAATCATTTTAACATTCTGTTTCTCAAGAACTGCATGAGAGAAGGCAGTAAGGCAGTATTTTCTAAGTCTTGGGAAAAAAAACTTTGCCTATGAAATTAAATGTTTACTACAATGTCAGGCAGTGATATCTTCAAGCACAAATGGCTATAACATTTTAGCACATACACAAAAATGATCTTCAATGACTGAATCAATAATATATTTTAGAAATTCATAAAGAGAAAAAAAGAAACATGAAGGTTATTAACAAAATGTATTGTTCTCTACTGTTTCCCCCTGTATGGTAATATAAAGCTAAAATGCAGCAGGAGAAGGTGGTACAGAGGATAAAGAACACTAAATTATTTATTTTGTTTGAGAAAAAGGTAAAGGTGTTCTAAGACTGCAAGTACACATGAGGCTTAGCAAGGTGCTCACCACATGAGGAAATATCCAAAATCCTGATTTCAAAGCAAGATGTGCAAGACTGACCTAGCCCAGATATGATAGATACAAGGAAAAATATCAACTAATTATTTCACAATAATAAATAATAATAAAACACAAAAAAATAGCAGAAGAGAATTTGAATTAAGCAAGATTCCACAATAGCATAAAATCTTTGGAGCTACAGTGATAATTTAGTTGAGAGTGTTTGCTATACAAGCATGAAAAATTGAGTGCATATTCCTCACCTACATAAAAAGCTTGGCATAGTGTCATACCATAAATCGAAACATGAAAGAAGTGGCTTTGGAGAATCAGGATAAGCAAAGAAATTTTTCTGTTGTTGTGGATATTATATTGTTTTTGTTGTGGGTTTTTTTTTTTTTGTTTGTTAGTTTAGTTTTTTGGGTTTTTTTTTTTTTGCTTTTGCTTTATTCACTTCATTGCTAAGTTTGATTTGTTTCCTTGTGTTAGGGGGAGTATGGCAGGGGTGAGGGGAGGAGAGGAGGGATTGGGAGGCGAATGTGATTGCGATGCATGATGTGAAACTCCCAGAGAGTCAATAAAGAAGCTATTTTTTAAAAAAAGGAAAAAAAGTTTAATAATGGATTCGTTATATTTATAAGAATATAATTTTATTCATTGTCACCTCTTACTACTAACCAATATCCCTCCTGCCAACCGCAAAACTCTGCATTTTGATTTCTTGTCATGTTTATATTGAAACCTAGATCATGCATGAGGAGAACATCAGTGACATATGTTCTTCATTCTGACTTCTCTCTTAGCCTGCCAATCTCTAGTTCTATCAACATTCATGCAATATTACAACTTCATCCTTTATGGATGAATAGATTTCAATTTGGATCTATCCATCTGTCTCTCTTCCTGTCATCTATCTATCTATCCATCTATCTATCTATCCATCCATCCATCATCTATCTATCTATCTATCTATCTATCTATCTATCTATCTATCTATCACCTTTCTTTATCCATTCATCTTTTAGTGAGCAACTAGACCTCTTATTCCATATCTTGGTCATGGTGAGTAATGTAGCAATAAACATAAATGATCACATGTCATTTATACACTGTTTTGATTTCTTTGTGTGTATACCCCATATTAATATAGTTAATTATGTGATATTTCTATTCGTTGTTTCTTGAAGAGCGACTATACTGACTTCCATAGATCTTACACAAGTTTACATTTCCACCAGCAATAAATAAAGGTTTCTCTTTCAGTACACCACTGGCCCAGCATTTTTTTGTTTTCAATTTTGACATCAATGAGATGAAATCTCAGTGCAGTTTTATTATCATTTTTCTGATGACTAAGAATGTTGAAAACACTGTTTCTTATATTTATTGGTTGTTCATATTTCTTCTTTTGGAAACTATTGATTTATTAACCAGATGAGGTTGGGTTTTGGTGTTTACCTTTTGAACTTTTTAAAGTAAATTATAACTGTAAACCTCTGTTGACTGTAAAGTTAAAGATTCCTTCATTCTGTAGGCTGTCTCTTCATTCTGCTGATTGTCTCCTTTGCTGTAAAGGTTTTCAAACTCCTGTGATTCCATCTGTCAATGAGATTAACTCCTGTGTTTTAGTGGCTTTTGGAGAAAGTCTATTATAATATCATGATGTGTTTTCCTGTAGCAGTTGTAGCATTTCACAACTTACAAAAAAATCTTTGATTAATTTAAATTTGATTTTTTACAAGGTAATAATATGGGCCTGTTTTTTCTTTTATCTATTGATGCCTAGTTTTTCTAGCACTATTTTAGGAAACCATCTTTTCTCCAATCTATGTTTTTTGTCACCTTGGTGTTAAATCTGGGTACTCTTTGTCTCCCGTTGGTCTGCGTACCCACTTTTGATTCACACCATGCTGCCTGCCTTGCTCTGATTCTGCAGTAGATTGGATAGATGATAAGATACATTTGGTATTGCTATTCCTGCTTATGATGGCCTTTTGCAATCCAAAGTCTTTTGTGATTCTATGTGCAGTTTAGGATTGTGTTTTCTACTTCTGTGAACAATGTCATTGAAATTTGATTGACATTGTGTGAAATTTGTAGATTTCTTTCAGTAAGAGAGCCTTTTTAAAATATTACCTCTGAATCTGAGAAGATGGTAAGGCTTGTCATCTTCTAGTGTCTTGTTAATTATTTTTTCTCTTTAGCATTCTAAGGCCTTCTTCAGAGATGCCATTTATTCCCATAGAGAAATTTATTGCTAGACTTTTAAAGCCATTATGTATCATATCTCTTTAGATTTCTTTTTTGGAATATTCATTATTTGTATCTAGGAAAGTCTGTAACTCTGAATGCTGATTTTGAATAATGTTACTTTGCTAAAAGTATTTGTCAGACTTGAAAGATATTTCCTGGAGACTTTGGGTCATGTCAGTGTACGATCATCATATGCAAGTAGATTAACTTCTTCCTCTCCTATTGACACAAAAGGCATGTTTTAAATAGCTTTAATTCTACTATGGATATGTGTCTGTGTGTGGATACGTGCATAAGAGAGGGTGCCTGTGGAGCTATGGAATCCTCCTAGAGTGGGAGGTACAGGCTCTTGCGAACTTCCAGAAATAAGTTCTCTGAATCTTATTTGTGTCCTCCACATGATTACAATGCAGGCTAAACTACTGAGCCATCTCTCCACTCCTAAAGAACAAATTTTAAAGAGAATAATATATATTTTAAAAATGAGATAACTACAAGCAATACCATCTTCTAAAAATAGAGATTCTTAATATTAAAACCACACGTTCTAGTTATACTATTAGTTACCAAAGTAATTAGAGGAAAATCCCATGTAGATGAACAATAACTATAAACCAAACAGGTATAGCTGTTTTCTATTTACCATAGGTAAATAATTTTTTTTTATTTTGCAAAATAAAAATTTGTAATTAATTAGTTTTAAATATTCTAAAACTGACTAGAATATACAAATAATCAATACTGCAGAATATCTGAATCACAGAATAAATTTGTGGTGACATAGAGAGCTTCACATTTAACAAAGATATGATAAACATTCAATTGCACCATAATAAGAAAACATCAAATTTATATGAAGTCACAATAGTAGCATTAATAAGTTAAAAGAATCCTCTTCATGCAAATTATGACACAAAATATAATGCTAAAAAATTAAAATTGACAACAAATAAAACAGGCTACTGCTTGCCCTGAGGTTACAAGGCAATTGCAGTGTAAATTCAGCAACTCTTTAGCTGAATGACAATGTGATCACAGCATATTACAGTTTATGTGAAACACTGAAAATAATAGTAGAGGAAAATTGAACTTAAAATGTGTGTGTGTGTGTGTGCCTATTTCAGAAAGAAAAAAGATTGAAAGCAAGTTTGCTATTATTTAACTCACATAAGAAAATAAGCTACAGGGAGAAAACAATACCAATGGGAAAAGACAATAAAAAAATTAAGAGAAAAGCAATGGAAAATAATACAGATGGGATGATAGAACTAATGATTATAAAGTCCTCTGACAATGAAATACTATACACAATTAAGACAGATTAAAAAATAATTAGAAAACCTTTAAGCACCAAGCTAAAACAAGAATACAATTAAAAATCCAATATTAAGGCAATATAAACAATAAAATAATTACGCATCAATAAAAAGTGGATTAATTAAGATGGTATTTTAAACTTTCAATGATATAAACTAATCAAATCATCTGCTAAGAAAAATTTGGGCTGTAAATTTGACTCAGTTGGTAGAGAGCTAGAATCACACAAAGCTCTGCGTTTATATTCCAAGCACTGCATGAATCAGGTATTACACAGTGCTGGAAGGGCAGTGACAAGAGAATCAGTAGTTCAAGGTCACCCTCAACTCAGTAGCAAATCTGAGGCTATCCCATCACTCAGCACAGGATCCAACCTCCCACTGTTTCTTGTGTTTGCTGTTGTCTCAGAGTTTGTAAGGTATCTTATAATCTCCCTAAATCATTTGTAAATCTTCAGGTCACTTCTTCAAGTTATAAGATTTATAACAGTAAGTACTATATCCAGAGAGAGAGAGACAGACAGACAGACAAACAGAGACAGTCTCTGTCTCTCACACACACAATGAGTAAGAGAGAGAAAGACAGAGAGACAGAGAATCACAGAAAGTTCTGCGTTTATATTCCAAGCACTGCATGAATCAGGTATTACACAGTGCTGGAAGGGCAGTGACAAAAGAATCAGTCGTTCAAGGTCATCCTCAACTCCACAGCAAATCTGAGGCTGTGGAAAATCAAAAGGTTGAGTCTTCGTACTATCGTGAAAAAAGGGCTTCTACTATACTACCAGAAACACGGAAGATAAAAAGTACTTTTCACTCGCTCTCACAACCTGGATTAGAAGAGGAGTTTCTTTGAATCAAGAAAGTACAGATGAGATGTATGACTGACAGAAAATAAAACATGTCCAACTACCCCTTTGTTTTGACTGCACTTTATTTGCACAGATAATTTATAATACATTCATATTTCACAAGATCCTTCGCTGTCTGTGATAACACTATGACTTGGACTAGGATCTAAATCACATACACATCAACTTTCAGAGAAATAAGCTACTGCACCTGACTAAGATCTGTGCAACTCAATTACTGCTCAGATTTTATTGAATTTGTTTTAATAATATCCCAGCTATAGAATAAATTAAACTCCATGTACAATAATGAGTGAATACAACAGTGAAAATGAGAAATATATCATCAATATAGTGTGTGTGTGTGTCTGTGTGTGTCTGTGTGTGTGTGTCTGTGTGTGTCTGTCTGTGTGTGTCTGTGTGTGTGTGTCTCTGTGTGTGTGTCTCTGTGTGTGTGTATGTGTGTGTGTCTGTGTGTGTGTTTCTGTGTGTGTCTCTGTGTGTGTGTGTCTGTGTGTGTGTCTGTGTGTGTGTGTCTCTCTGTGTGTGTCTCTGTGTGTGTATGTGTGTGTGTCTGTGTGTGTGTGTCGTGTCTGTGTGTGTGTGTCTCTGTGTGTGTGTGTCTGTGTGTGTGTGTCTGTGTGTGTGTCTGTGTGTGTGTGTCTGTGTGTGTGTCTGTGTGTGTGTCTGTGTGTGTGTCTGTGTGTGTGTCTGTGTGTGTGTGTGTGTTACAAGCAGGGGAAGTAGGACTAGAACTTTCATTTGAACAGTGATCACGAACCCACTTTGTAATAGTTCTTCCCTGCTTTCAGTTTCAAGTTCCTTTGCCCATATCAAAGCTTCACATCAGGGCTTCTTAGACTGCTAAGCTACCTAAAAAGATTCCTCTAGTAGATTGAAGTTCTTGTAGGGCTTTTTCTACTCACTTACCTATGGCTTCTATTAGTTTTTCTTATAAAATTTGGTAACATGATGACAAATGTTTGAAGATGACCTAGGTTCTTTTCCAAAATATATTGCAGCATTCTTACTGTCCTTGGTTGCCGGGATTAACCATCTACTAATCTTACAATTGAATTACTGGGTAATAAGAACTGAGTTTCAGAGCAGCTTTCACAACTGCGCGGATATGCTTGAAAGGCGTCTGTTTCTCTGGATTTCTACTAAGCCTGCCAGTCATTCTTCCACCCAGAATACCTCACTCAAGCCTATAGTCCATCCAGAATGCAAAATCCTCATGAAATGACCAAATGTTTGAAGAAGAAAACATGGAACATTTTTTTTTCTTTTCTTATTTATTTATTTATTGAAAATTTCCACCTCCTCCCCTCCTCCCACTTCCCTCCCCTCCCCCCACTTCCCCTCCCCCTCCCTCTACAGTCCAAGGAGCAGTCAGGGTTCCCTACCCTTTGGGAAGTCCAAGGACCTCCCTGCTCCCCCCAGGTCCAGGAAGGTGAGCATCCAAACAGACTAGGCTCCCACAAAGCCCATTCATGCAGTAGAATCAAAACCCAGCGCCATTGTCCTTGGCTTCTCTGTCATCCTCCACCATCAACCACATTCAGAGAGTTCAGATTGATCATATGCTCCATCAGTTCCAGTCCAACTGGCCTTGGTGATCTCCCATTAGATCAGTCCCACCGTCTCAGTTGGTGGACGCACCCCTCACAGTCCTGACTTCCGGACACAGACAAGATTGACAATTTCTTGAAGATTGTAGGAGATACCCTCTTTTATTAAGCTTGATTAGCAGAGCATGGGGTTTGACTTCATTTTTCCTGCCGTTTTGTGAGACACATATTTCTTACCAACATGACCAGAGATTCTAGTATTTCTTGACTCATATAGCCTCTAAGGGTTTAAACCTAAACAAAGTTCAGAGCTATAAAGCAGAGACAGCCCTGAGTTAATAGGGTGAAATTCTATTGCAGACATTACTATGGGGAGAACAAACTGTTCTCTGCAGTAAAATAGAAGAAATTTTATCAGTTTTTTTTTGGGGGGGGGCAAAAATAATTTATATTTTCACTGTTTTGGATGTGTGCTGTACACTGTAAATATGTATTACTCTCATTTGCTAATGAAGAGCTCACTGGCCTAAAGCTCGGCAAGAAAGAGTAGGCGGGAGAGCCAGACTAGAATTCTGGAAAGAAAGATGGAGTCAGAAGAGTTTCCAGGAGACAAATATGGAGCAAGACATGCTGGAAGACCGGTAAAGCCATGAGCCAAGTGGCAGCACATAGATTAATAGAAATGGGTTAATTTAAGTTGTAAGAGCTAGTTATCCATAAGCCTGAACTATTGACCAAGAATTTATAATTAAGTATCCAGGTTGGTTATCTGGGAACTAGCCCATGGAAAGGAAAAGTCTGCCTACAGATGTTTTGAGCTGTCACTTTGCTTTCAAATTTAAGTCATTTAATTTCTCAGTTTTAAGAAGTTATTTGACCTTTTTCTTGTATTCGTGTCAGTGGTTAAAAAGTCAGTTACCATAGAGATAAGAGTTGTTGCTGGAGTGCTTGTATAGCATGCACGAGGCTCTTTGTTTAACCCCCAGGACAGCAAAAAAGAACAGTTAACATGAAAATATATTCTAAAAGTCCTCTGGCTTTCTCCTTTCCAGAACATTCTTCAAGACCTATATATCTTTTATGCACTCCTAAGGAGGCATATTTAGAGAATAAATCCAAGATTTCCATATTATAAATTTACTTTAACATTCATATCTCTGAAAGGATTTGGATTATTTCTTTACATTAATAAGGTAATTCTCATATCTCAACTTTGTTTATAGTGCATCAACATTCAACATATGCTTCGGTCAGCCAGTTGAGTAAACAACAGAAACAAGTTCCAGTTGCTCAACACAAACAGAATCCAGAATCTCAGACACAAGCACATATATTGATAAATTGGCCCCAACTCTCCTTTCCTGGCTAGATAGTTATTCCTAAATATTTAAGAATCCAAGTCAACACAAATATTCTAGATTTTTGTTTATATAAATGAATAAATTCTTGCAGTTGTTACAGCCACAAAACTTTACTTTCTATTTCATCTTTGGATCTGGCTTTTGTAATAATCATGAAAGGACACTGGCTCTTGACGGGTAGTACATTAAAAGAGGAATAACATCAAGAAGATAGAGTGGAGATCCAGGGTAGTAGACATAACATATTACATTATATACATATATAAAATTCTCACAGGATAAATAAAATTTTCAAAAGAAGAGGAATGAGAAGTATTTTAAATAGTGATGGCAATAGAGGTAAAATTAATAAATAGAGATATTCAGATTACTCGAAATCTTATCCTAGTTCCCAAGGCTGACCTTTGGTTCTTGCAGTTCCATCCCTCACCCTGCACCAAATGTTCTGGCATCCCTTCTAATCAATATGAAATGACTATGCGTGTGTGTAACTTAGAGTATAACTTTGGTAGTCAATATAATCAAAATACATTTTGTTTTTGGCTTTATCAACATATGTTTAGCATTTCTAAGGTTCACTATTTTCTCTTTATACTTCCTTTAGAGGCTAATCTCTTTATAGAGGAAAATTCAGAGATTGTTTGAACTATTACTTTTGTTATGTTGCCCTGTGACAATGAAAGACATCTCTTTAACCCAAGTGTTAACATTCATTATGATTCCCATTTACTTCCAAAATAGTCCCAATAGTTTTCCCGGAAAACTCTTGAACTAAGTACCTCATTCTGAGTGACAATGTAATTTGGCAATTTGAGCTTGATGTGCTGTATGCAACATTGTCTTACATAACTAACAATATTTTTATTGTGATTTGACTTCAACTGAGCCCTCTATATTCTGAACTTCCCACATCCCAACTACCTCTTTCTGTCATTCTAAAGTGTGGTTTTTTATGATCCCTATTTTTGGAAATATGTTTTTAATTTTACAGAGTTCTTGTTACAAAAAATAAAGCAATCCTTGCCATTTTAAAAAAAATGTTTATTACTGACCCAATATTACATATGTATTAAAAAATAAAAAACTCAACCTTACAATGCAACATGAATTGAGAGGATACAGTGCAAATAGAGCCAATATTGAACCACATGAAGGATTTAGCTAGAATGTACATCAGATGGCATAAATCTCATTTTGTTGTGGTCTACCAGATGACTCAATCATTTTGTTTTAGTCACCAAGAGAAAACAAAATATTTATATTATTTCTTCTTCTTCCCCTTCTTCTACTTCCTCTTTTTCTCCTTCTTCCTAGTTTTCTTCTTCTATAAAATATTGAAGAAGCTTGTTTCCCAGTTAAAGTCACATAAGCCTTTAAATGCAAAACTGTGAATTGAATGACATTCACTACAGCATTATCTCTACATCCAGTAATTTATGATATAAAAGTATCTCTAAAATAAAATTTATTTTCAAGTGCATTTTCACCCATTCCTTCACTTCTTCCTTTCCTTCTAGGACATTTGTTTATATCATCTAATTTCCCTGAGATTCATTTTGATAGCTAAATCTGAAACAGTAAAGTAAATGAACCTAGAGTGGCTCCCAGGAGCCCAAGGTGATGTCCCCAGTTAGTTCCTTGGGCAGCTGAGGATAGGGAACCTGAAATGACCCTATCCTAGAGCAATACTGACGAATATCTTGCATATCACCATAGAACCTTCATCTGGTGATGGATGGAGATAGAGACAGAGACCCACACTGGAGCACTGGACTGAGCTCCCAAGGTCCCAATGAGGAGCAGAAGGAGGGAGAACATGAGCAAAGAATTCGGGACCACGAGGGGTGCACCCACCCACTGAGACAGTGGGGCTGATCTATTGGGAGCTCACCAAGGCCAGCTGGTCTATGACTGAAAAAGCATGGAATAAAACTGGACTCTCTGAACATGGCGAACAATGAGGGCTGATGAGAAGCCAAGGACAATGGCACTGGATTTTGATCCTACTTCATGTTCTGGCTTTGTGGGAGCCTAGCCAGTTTGGATGTTCACCTTCCTAGACATGGATGGAGGGGGGAGGACCTTGGACTTTCCACAGGGCAGGGAACCCTGACTGCTCTTTGGACTGGAGAGGGAGGGAGAGAGGAGTTGGGGGAGGGGGAGAATGGTGGGAGGAGGGGGAGGGAAATGGGAGGCTGGGATAAGGGGGAAACTTTTTTTTCCTTTTCTCAATAAAAAAAAGAAAGTAATTTAATTTATTAAAGAAAAAAGTAAAGGGCTGATAGAAAGCAAAAGTAGAAAGGAAATAATAGGTATCTTGTTTTGATTAGAGATGGTTAGAAAGAAGTAAGAGGGGTATAAAAGAGACTATAGGAGACAGACAAACTATTTGAACAGAGAAATACTAAAAAGGTGTGCACTGTGATTTTTAAAAAAAGTCTTTATGATATAACTTACCTTCTCTAGAAAGGTAATAAATCACATTTAAATCATTCTTTCTATTTAGCTACATTTTTATAAGATTATGATAGGTATAGTTGTTGTAAAAATGACATGAGGTGGACCTTGGTGTGTCAAGGGGCCATGCAGTGCGTGAGAGCCCGTGGTGGGTGAAGGACAGACACACCATTCAGGCAGAGCTTATGGGAGGTTTACTGGGATAAAGGTGGCAAGAGAGAAAGAGAAATGCAAAGAGAAAGAGGAAGAGGAAGAAGAGGCAAGGACCAGCCTGCCTCTTCAGAAGAACAATGGAAAGAGAGATAACAGGAGTGAACAGAGCTTGTATCCTAAAGGGACTTTTTGCATATGTATTATGCATATGTATTAGCCATAGGACCCTGGGCTGACTGGCAAGGGTATTGCATGGTTGCATTCTGTCAGGTGACAAAGGCTAGCACAGTGCCTGAATCCTAACAATAGCTTGTAGTAAAGAAGCTGCTTGTTCATTCCCAGCTGTCCAGCCCCAAAATAACCACATAGAAACTATGTTAATTCAAACAATGCTTGTCCCATTAGCTCTAGCTTCTTATTGGCTACCTCTTACATCTTAATTTAACCCGTCACTATTAATCTGTGTATCACCACGAGGTTGTGGCCTACCAGCAAGAATTCAACATGTCTGACTTCAGCAGTACCATGGCGCCTTCTTCCACCCAACATTCAGTTCTGTCTTCTCTGCCTATCTAAGTTCTGCCCTGTATAAGTCCAAAGAAGTTTATTTATTAACCAATAAAGCAACACATAGACAGAAGGACCTCCCATACCAAAAGTTATATTCAATCTAAATAATTCTCTCCATTTAATTACCACAGCTATTTACTCTGGTGTTAATTTCTCCATTTGAAACTTTATTCTTTCAACAGAAACCATGTCTTCTCACAGACAGCCGCACTCAATCTCCTAGTTGATATGCTATCCCCAAAGAATGAGATTACTATGGAATATCCCAGATATCACTGTATTTCTACCACTAAATCGTTTTTTAATTTCTCCAATGATAGAAACAGGTGAAAGCTTTATTAAAATAGTTATCTTGTCACCAATAAGCACTCTGAATATTCAGTCTAGTGTGTGTCTGCAGTAGAATATTACTCTTGAGTCTCACCTCTCCTCATACACAATATTTTAAATACCATTTTACTCTGGTGATTTTGACACTTTCCTGGCCTTTCTGACATCTTAAGTAGGAATACCATGTGTTTGGGTGGGGCTTCACTCCAGCCCTTGGCATCAATTTTGGAATGTTTGAATGGAAAGTTCCATGTCATGCTTCCTTTCCTAGAAGTTTCCACAGTCCAGACTCCATATCCAAGAAAGACTGCCAAACTGTGACCCCCTCCCCCAGAGAGGGTCAAGACCACCCCATAGGCTATTTAAACTGCCCCCAAGAGAGTGAAAATGTGGTCTTTCGGGTTCTCCTCCCCCTCCATGTTTTCCTTTCTTTTCTTATTCTTGTCCCTGTCCTCCTTTATAGCTTCCATATTTGATGTCGTATGTATCTTTTTGTCACCCCCCATACACACTTCAACACCCCTTTTTCCGGACATTCGTGGCCTCCTATCTATAGTTTCATAGCCTATGCCTTCTATCACATCCCATATTACATATATACAAATATTAAAGTTTAGAATCTGTTTATTAGGAAGAACATGGAATTTTTATCTCTCTGGGTAAGGACCAACTTCAATACAATACTTTCTATATTCATATGCTTTCATGCAAATTTCATCTCTTCTTCATATTGTTTTATTTTAAAAAGATTCATAAGGATGTGGAAGGATACATTTTTTGAAATGGGAAAAAAGTTTGAAATCTTCCAATCATCATAAGTTTTCAGTTTACCAGTTATAAGAAATCAATAAAAACTATTTTCATGGATCCTTTTGAATCCAGAAATTTCTCTGTGCTTCGAGTAAGACAGTACTGCAAACCTCCAAACACACCCATTATTCAAACTTCATAAATTCACAGTTAACAGAAAAATTTAAAAACTTAAAAACTTTCTTGCACTAGCTTAATCATAATTGTTATGTTATTTTATGATATGATATGTTAGTTAGTTAGTTAAAAGCATTGGGCCTCTTTACTAGACATCACTTAGAGTGACTTTAATAATGATTTCTTTATATATCTTTCCCCTTCTCAATAGAAGATGAATTCATGAAATATCATACTGTCTTTTATTTAGTTGTGGGTATAACATCAATATTAATATATAGTATATAGAACATGATCAAAAAAATATCTTCAGTGTATACCAGGAGTGTTCACTTGAAAATTTGGTAATATGAGTTTTCACTTTCTGTTCCCATATCGTCTAGAAGGTCTTACTGTTCCCACTCTGTCCCTAAATCTTAAAGAACATCCCTCACACAGCACCAAAAGCCCTCTCCTGCTGCAAAGTCAATGCTTCCCATGGTACTCACTGGAGTCACTGATCTGCAGTTCCTCTGAGGACTAACCAGTGACCTCTCTCTGTGCTTTCATATGATGCTCCCCTGCTTTCTGGACTAGCTGCTTTTGATGCTCCTTTTACTCTTCCCCGCAACACCATCTCATCTTCTCATCTGCCTGATTTTAGACTTTCTTCAGATTCTAGGCTTAGCTCACCTCTTCCTTTCTTCTGCTCAAGTGTTCGATTCTAAGAGATTCCAGTAACTCTTAAAGATATCCAACATCTTCAACTTACCTCTGGCTCAGCATCTCATCTTAGACATAAATAACTTTATCTTACATTTTTATGCTTCATTGAATCTTAATGCTTAATATATCCCAAACTCAATGCCTTATTCTTTCCTTTATGCTGCTTTTTATTGCCCTCCTTTCTCAGATGTTCCACACCAATTAATAGCATTTCTCTACCTCCAAAAATATCTAACCTACAAATTGAGATCATTCTTATTTTCTTCTCCTTTCTCCAACTACTATTTTTATTCTTACTTAATTTCTTGTAGAATATAGTAAATACCACTAAATAAGGTCCCTCAGTTATATCCTGATAACTGAACTTTTATTCAAACCCAAATCTTCTCTCCTGCTGTATACCCTATTTTTCTTGGTTATGTTTGCGTTATACATTATCAGAATCATAATTCTGAGAACAAGGTCTTTGCTCCCCTAGAATATATGGTCCAAGACTTCTGAAATTAAATGGAAATAGCTCCACTATATTTTACAATGTAAATTTTATTACTCCTCTTTCTTGGCTTTTGTTTTTATTCCTCTTCTTCCTTCTCTCTCCTCTTCTTTTTCCTACTTTTCTTCATCTTCTCATTTCTTCTGTAGGCCAGAATGAACTTCATCTTACCAACTGTCTCAGAATAGCCTTGAACTCAAGATCTTCTTGTCTTATCCTCTCAGGTTCTGAGACTACAAGCATGCAGTTTTTATTTTATAGCTTATTCTACAGTTTGGATATGAGATGTGCCTGAGACACGTTTGTATTAAATAAGTGGTTCCTACTTGTTGGACTTTAAGAAACTGTTTGGATTTTGAGGGCTTTACAGTAATGAATAGATTAATGCCATGATAGGTTCATAACATGATGGCATTGTCAGAAGACATTGAAAACAAACAAGTGAAAATTTGTTGGGTGTATGCATGCTTCCCAACCTCTCCCAAGCCATCTCTGCTTCCTGCTGTCATAAAGGTAAAACTGTTACTCTGTCTTGCCCTCCTTCATGACGGCATTCTGCCGTATCACAAGCAATAACAAGAAAGCATGCCAATGAAGACTGACTGGGACCTCCAAAAGACTGAGCCAAAATAAATATTTTCTCCTTAAAAATAATTTTCTTTGTGTGTTTGTCAACTGTGTAAAAGACTGATTACTGCATTTATCAACTTTCTGGTATTACTTCTCAACCTTCCCTTCTTAAACTTCAACCTCCTCTATCCTTTCTGGCCCGTATCATCCATCTTTATAACTTGTTTAAAACATGTCCCCCATTTGATCAGTTTGTCTTTTCTTTCCCTCTCCTAACCAGTGTACACAATCTGAAATTATCCTATAACTGCGCCCTCAAATTTTGTTATTTACTTCCTTTCACCAAGTAGCTAACTTGTATCTGAATCTCAACACAGTATTACATTCATAATTGTGTGGTTATCCTTGAAATCTTGTGGAGGCATGAGAAAGTAAAGGAAATATTCTCAAGGTTTCAGCAAGTTAAATTTTCATAACTCTGTTTTATAGAAGTCACAAATAACAGTACATAACTCTTAGGGGAGGTAAACAGATAGTTTCTACACTAGTACTGAATTCTAGGCCCAGAAATACCTAATGTGGGCTTAAGAGCACTTAACGATTGCTACTATGTCTTATTTGCCTCCACCAGGGATACTATTTGAGAAAATATATATCTTACATATAAAATTTTGATGTGTATATTGGTACTGACTGTATTAAAAGAAATATAAGGGAAATACATATATAATATTTATGTCTGAAAAAAATCAAATTCATAGACATATGTTTATAAGTTGTCAGAAAAGGTTTTGAAAGTTCTCAAACTTGATGTAAAATTTATTATAAAGAAAACCACATCTTTTTGTGGGTTTCGTCATCATTGTCTTGACTCTGTTGCTCATATTATCACTATTCCCTCTCTACCACTGGACCACAGAAACAGTTAACCTGAGTTGGTGGGAGCTCACTGACTCTGTACCTAACTACTGTGTGATGTGGGAGTCCCCTCTGTGTACTGTGATGACGATTAATGAATAAAAAAAAAACTGCCATGGCCTGTTGATAGGGCAGAACTTAGATAGGTGGGGAAAACTAAATGGAATGATGGGAGGAAGAAGGCAGAGTGAAAAAGACGCCAGAGTCAAACATGAACCGAATCTTTGCTGTGACGATATACAGATTAATAGAATGGGTTAAATTAATATGAGTTAGCCAATAAGAAGCTAGAGCTAATAGGCCAAGCAGTGATTTAATTAATACAGTTTCTGTGTTATTATTTAGGGGCTAAGCTATCCAGACTACCTGAACAAACAAGTGACCGTTCCCCTAAGAAACTGACAAAGAAGCGGGCCTCCTCCAACAGCTGGGGAACTTGCACAAAAACAAAGTAGGCTTGACAGTTATGTGACTTGGGCAATTTGTGGGGCCACTAGCAGTGGAACCAGTATTTATCCTTAGAGCATGAACTTCGTTTTTGGTGTCATTCCCTAGATAGAGGGGGGAGGGTGTGTAACAGACTTTGTTGATATCCATGGGAGACCTCACCCTTTCTGAGAAGGAGATGGGCGTAGGAGGGAAGGTGTGGGGGAGTAGGAGTAGGGGAGGGGGATGGAACTGGGATTGCTATGTAAAACAAAAGAGATTGTTTATAAAATAAATACAAAATAAACAATAAAATCATTCTAAATATATAAAAAAGAAAACTACATCTTAGATGATGAGATTATAAAGAGATAGTATATATAATCAATCTGTATGTTTCATGAAGACTAAATAAAGCCAACTTGGAAAAATAGTTTATTAGTTTTATGCTAATATAAATAACTGGTCTTAGATTAATTAAGAGAACAAGTTCTAAATAAGAGTCAGAGGGGATGCAGGATACCAGGAGAACAAGGCTCTCTGAGGCAGCTCATACACCAGGCACATATGAGCTCACAGATACTAAAGCAGCCAGCACAGCACAGGGCCCTTATGGGACTGCACCTCTGTGTTATGTATATAATAATTTTTATATGAATCCTGAGTATGACAACGAGTGGGCCTCAGACTTTTGTACCTGCTCTTGTGACTCTTTTCCTCCTATTGAGTTGCCACGCCCAACTTCAACATGATAGCTTTTGCTTCATCTTATTATGCTTTATTTTGTTTTGTTTGGTTGTTATTTCTTAAAATCCTTTTCTAAGGAGAGACAGAAAGTGAGTGGTTTCAGAAGGGAAGGGAGGTGGGGAGGAACTGAGAGGAGTGTTGAGATGTGAAACTATAATCAGGATATATTATATAAGAAAATAACCCATTTCAAATAAAAGGAAAAATTAAAAGTTTGCTGTGGGAGCTCCTTCAGACAATAGCCTTTAAGAGACCATGCCCACAGCAAAAGTTAATTCCTGAGAAAAGAGAATAAACAAATTTTCTCAAAAGTCGGTTCTATAATTGAAAATTTGCAATCACCAAGTTTTAACATTTCCCCCAAATGCTTCCATCTAAAATTAAAGCAGTGCTGTTATGAGAGTTTGTAGCCAAACAGAGACTATTCTTTTACCTTTAGAGTCAAGCAAGGCATAACAAAAGTACAGAGAACTAAAATAAAAGATTCAAGGCTGGATGGAGTATTCTTCACGCCTACAGTCATTTTCCTGACACTTAATATGGAAGCACAAAGCAATTTGCAAGTAAGACAGGATCAAATTATAAAGTTAACTACATCTCAACCTGGTCAATGTGTGCTAGACATTGTTAATGGTGTCTATATTCAGAGTTTTAAAAAAAATTGTTCCTCCATTGCCTTCATTTATTAAAAAGAGCAAGGAAATACGAATTTAATAAAACTTTCCTGAATATGCCATTCTCATTAAATCTATAGTCAATTTTATCAATGATGGTAGTGTTCCTCCTGGTAAGGGAACTATTCCACTACCCATGTATTTCTATCTTTGAGGTAGAATCAGTCAATATCTTTTTCTATAGATTTGTGGGATTTCAGTCAGTTTTTATTTATCTCATTTTTGCTAGAATTGGCTTATAACCTACACTGTATACATTCAAGGACCATAAAGGCACTTTGTAAATCAGATGCAAGTTTCTAAATGGTGAAGTAACCGATTTCTCTATCCTTTGAACGCGATTATAAAAGATTTACAGTCCATTTGTTTCAGAAATCTAAAGTAATTCCAAAGCACCACAGCTCAATATTATTGTTGAATATTGTCAATGCACCCTGTGATTGTAAAGTACAAAGTTGAACCTAACATCACCGACAGAAAAGCCACACAGGGAGCAAATTCATAGACTTCTCTTTTTGTCATAGTCTTTATAAGAAAAGAAAAGTACAAACCCCAAACAAACACATAGGTTTTTTAAGGAAACATTTCGTTAGACAAGCCACTGAAAAATAGTTCATGGACCAAATTAAATATATGCCCATCCTTTTCTGGAGAGATTATCAGTACTTGTTTCTGGTGTCTTGGAACTTTATCTTCCAACTGTTGTCCCAGGGACACAGGATCTTGGCACAATCTCCTCTGTACCCTACAGTGTTCACAATCTTCTACCTGCAACTGCAGAATAAGATGAAGAATGGGAGCTTTCGGGTCACAGGGCAGTTACTGTCACCAAACTTCCTCCCTTCCCCACAAGTATTCACGCTGCTCCCTCAGTCTGTCACTAAAATGACCAAAACAGCATGATTGACTCTGAGAATTGCCAATGATTATTAACATAAAGAATTCACTGGTCCTTAGTAACCTAATGGGATATGAATTTAGCCCATACGAAAGAGAAATGTGTGAGTTTTAGGTTCTTGTGACTTTAGCCATTACCTGAATTATTTCTGAAATCCTTTAGGCAGCATCATAAACTGAAAAGTGTCACCTAAGCAGTGACCTACCCATAAACAGTTAGATCAGTGGGATATGTGAGCAGACCCAAATGTTTGCATGAATTTATTTTTTAGATGGAATTAGTATTGCTTAACAGTGGGGGAAAGATGGTATTTGAAAAGTTGTATTGCAGGAATTTGTGTTTTCTGGGAAAAAATTAAATTATACTCCTAGCTTGATTCCTATGCCAAAACAAATTTCCACACAAACCACAAATGTAAATATGTAAAAAAAATAAAAGCTATAAAACTACAAGACAAAATATAAGAGGAGAATTTTGCATGAAAAAATCATTTTGCAAGTAATCTAAAGCTTCTATGATTTAAGACTACATATTGATATATGTAATACTTAACTATGAGGCTATTCCTGACCCGAATAAAATCACAGATAATAAGGAAAGATAAAAGCAGACTAAAGAGTAATAATTCTTTTCAGGACATCAGGTTCATTTATCCAATCTGTAAAAATCGGACAGATCTATATGTAAAAAATCTTATTTTTAAGTGGTCAAATATAAGGATATGAAAATGATTTTTAAAATCTGGAATATTTTCAATTTCAATGTTTAAAACTTACATTTGGACTTAAAGATTGAAGTATTATCTTTTATATTTTTGTAAGTTTTCATTAAATGGGACATTTGTTTTAATATTGCCCCTAAGTAAGGCTAACGGAACATCATAGAGGATGGTTTCAGAAAGATTGTAAGAGACAGAAGATGAGGAAGAGGGTGATGAAAGGCTGTCCTCCAGGGGTACATGGCTATCGGGCACAAACTCAGAGAATCTGTGGTTACTTGGGTAAGACCATAATAAGAAATAATACTAGTACCTACCTACAAATACATATAAGTTGATATATAAATATACATATATAGCTTAAATAAATTTTTTTCAGCTGAACTGACAATTCTTGACCCATGAGCTTTGGACAATCTAACAGACATTTACACCAAATAGGAGAAACCCTCTTTTGAATTATGGGTCAAGGTTGTCCAAGGCACCCCAAAAACTTTATTAGTTATTGTTATTGCTTCTAGTTGCTTCCCAGAGGTAGAAGGTAAGTCCCTATCACTGATGACATAATTCACTTTGGGTATAGGGAGAAAAAACATGACCTGAAAGCCTCCTACTTGATTACTAACTTTCATGGTACCAGAAAGAGTAATGCAAGCTTCCAAGGGAGGGAAGCAAATAAACTCCAAACCACCTATAAAGACAATGAATAATGACAATCAGCATGACATGAAAGTCATAATGTTGCAGTAGTGTCTTGCATACCTTGGCAGCTTTCTAAATTTATGTAAATATGGAAAATAAAGTGGTGGCAGAATCATAGCCAACTACTTAGGATTAGTGACATCATGGATCTTGGAGGAGAACTTACACAACTACTTTACTTACCCAGCATAAGCCATAAGGGCATTCTAAAAATTTGTCCTTATACCCACAGGCAAGTGTAGTCCCCATCCACTCCAGCAAGAAAACTTTTTTTTTAAAGAGATAGGGACCATTACAGAAAACCACAACCAAACAAAATGCAAAGTTCTGGAACCCAGTCCCAAAGGAAATATCTACAACACCATTCTGCACCCATGACTAAGCAATCATTCCAGAAGAGGGGTGGAAAGAATGTAAGCTCCAGAGAACCAGGAAATTAGCTGAAAAAGTGTGTCTCCTAGAAATATTAGAAAATCCAGCAACAAATTTCCACTGAAACAGCTGCCTAAACATGACCTGAGCAAGGATAACACCAATAGACATGCTAACAAGGCAGGTTGAGAGTTCACAGTGTTTCAACTCTAGACAAAGAACTAAAGGAAAGTTAAGAAATTTGCAAGTAGAAGAAATACTCTTCTCCAAGTAAGAGCACACTTACTGGCTATCCAATATCAAAAGGTCATTCCTGAAATCATTTACATAATAATAAGTAACATCATATGGACTTTTTATGTTTTGTATGTATGTATATATATAATAGAATAATATAGAATATATATTCTATATATAATTAGAGATAATGACAGAGGCCATGAATATGAAAGAGAGCAAGAAGAGGATTCATGGGATGGTTTGGAGGAAGGAAATCATGTAATTACATTATAATTTTAGAAGGAAATTATATAATTACATTATAATTTCAGGAAGTAATATTGAAAATTTCCATCATAAATGGAGAAAGGCTTCCAAGGCTCTACTTGAAAGGAAGTTTGACTGAAATGATGGAGAGTCACTTTCCACAATGCCCAAACAACAGTGGATGAACTCATATCTAGTTAACTATGGGCAGCATTAATTGGGCTTTGTGAGTTTCTAAAAACATAAAGGGGTAAATAAAGTTATGAGAGAGAATATTGTGAGACACCCAAAAAGAACTGAAGAGGGATAGATGTAATCAAAATATATTTTATACATATATGAGACATTCAAAGAATAAATTTAAAATATTGTTTAAAATATTTTACTGATTCGTTCTTGCTTGAAAACCTCTGAACTAGTAACTGCTTGAAATGCATTAATCTCTGAAGTTATCAATGATCACCTAGTTTTTCTCCACAGTGCAAACTTCTTTATCATGGCACCTACTATGCCATACTCCTTGGAAACTGAGGTGTTGGAGAATATATTTATATTTAAATTGTACAAAATCAAGTCCAGGCATTCTGAGTTGGGCTTCAGTTAGATTTTTAAGAAGGTCTCTCATTATCGACCTTATCCTCTCAATCCCTCCTTTCAGCTTTATTGTCTTATATAATTTCTACTTATTTTTTCCTCATATTTGTCCTGTTCCTTTCCCAATTTTACGAAGTGGCTCAACTCTGTAACCCACAGAAGGTGCAAATCTTCCTTTCTTTTTCTGCCTAACCTTCAAGACTCACATGCAAGCTTCCTAATGTTACCATGCTCATTTATGCCCTCTTTTGCTGTCAGAGAAGGTAAGTCTGTTATGCAGAAAGAAAAAAGAAATTGTTTCTACACTAAACCTAAGCGCCTTCCATTTTCCCCAGGTGACTTGCAGTGTGTTTCCCCTTCTGCCACTTACACGTTCCTTAGTTCCCACTGTCTCTCGAAATCCTGATGTTTTGACCAAGGAAACCTTTGCCAACCTCTCCTCTGGAGCCATTTGGCAATAATTTTGATCATGGCAATTGCAGAACTACTTGACCCTGGGAGCTGATCTTTTAAGCAAAAGTCATAGATCCTGACATACAGCTAAGTTGTATCAGATTTCAACCCACATGTACACAGAGCTAAGTAGTACCTGGCTTAGAATGTTAAAGAGAGAAATATTGTAGCCTGTGTAAGGAAAATGTTCCCTTCTTCCTATTTCCTCCCTCTCTTCCTCCATTACTTTGTCTATTCTTTTCTCTCTCTCTCTCTCTCTCTCTCTCTCTCTCTCTCTCTCTCTCTCTCTCTCTCTCTCACACACACACACACACACACACACACACACACACAAGGAGAGAAAAACAGAGAAAGACTCACAGACACACAGACAGAGATAGAGCTAAAATACTTTGTCCCCTTTTTGATTCAGTCTCACTACATATCCCAGCCTAGCCTCAAATGTGTGGCTATCGTCTACCTGCTGATCACTGGACTGTACCACTACACTTACAATAGCTGCATTTAAACATTACTGTATTTTATGCCTCTCCCTTTTCCAGCTACTTCTCACCATTTTCCTTTCTTCACTGAAACAAACGTTTTTGGAGAAATAAAAAGCCAAAATCTGTTGTTCTCTTCTGCTCTTATATCTCAAACACTTAAGGAAATCTAACTTCCAAGTCACATTATGGCACTGAAATAAAAGTCACAGATGAATCAATGCTGGCAAATACTGAGAGAAATCTCAGCCATATTTAAATTCCTTCTCCTTGACATTAACTATTTATTCTGTACAACATCTCTCTTTCTATGTATTTCACATTTGACTTTCCTAGACTTCAGAGTAAGAACTATTCATTCTCCTTATTTAGAGCTTTTCATTATTTCTTTTTTTAAAATTTGTTTGTAACTGTGTGGCACAGATGTCATTATCTAGATAAAAGCAGTTCAAACCCATGATGCTCCTTCCTGCTTCAGTGTTTAAAGGGCTTACTTAGATGTTGGCTTTAGAGGTAATGATGAACTTTGTAATCTGTCTCTTATAGCATAACTTTCTCTTCTAAGAGTACATTCTCTTTTAGGACTATTGTGTGTACCACCTAGACACTGTTGATACATGAATATTACTTTAAACAAAATAGATTTGTAAGTCTCAAGAGAAATACAGTCACTAAACTGTCAGAACTATTGGTGTATACCCTGAAAGCACTTCAGATTTTATGTATGGAAAATAAACTTGGAGTTACCTGGGTGGAGTGGAACACACTCTAGAGAGAGAGGCACGCAGATGTTTGTGAGTTCTAGGCCAAGCTGGTCTACATAGTAGGTTCAAGACCAGTTAGAACTATATGATAAGACTGAATCAAAAAAACAAATGAAGAAGGTAAAGAAGAAGGAAGAAGAAGAAGAAGAAGAAGAAGAAGAAGAAGAAGAAGAAGAAGAAGAAGAAGAAGAAGAAGAAGAAGAAGAGGGGGAGGGGGAGGAGGAGGAAGAGGAAGAAGAAGAAGAAGAAGAAGAAGAAGATTGTATACTTGGAAGCAATATCATCATAATGGCACCAATGGCACCCTTATATATGTTAAATATCATTACTCATCCATTTTCTCAAGCCAGAATTCACATCAATGGGGACTCCCCATGGTTCTCTTCAAATATTAAATCTACGTCATTAACAAAATAGGCAACTACATCCAAATATGTCAGTGTTAATGCCATAGCCTAAGCTCATATCCATTAGCTCACACTTGGAAAACTGTAGTAACTGCCTCTCTACCCTACCACTAGCCTCTCTCTATGGCTCAAAAGGTCACGTCAGAAGAGATTGACTTATTATAGTTTTCCTCTTTCTATAAACACTTCACATTTCTTCATTGTCTAGGTTAGACTTAAAGTTGTTTTACAAAGTACAGAAAGTTTAAATCATGTGACAGTTTGCAAACTTTAAGCCTTATAGATTTCTTCTTTGCTTCCTCTACCTCATAATTCATTAATGTAGAATTGCCTAGACTATCTTCCCAAGCACGTTGTTGCATATGTCCTTGGCTTTGATATACTTAACAGTGATGCTGAAATCAACTGGTATATTCTGTCTATGAAACTTATAATTTCTTTTCAAGGTTCAGAGAGATGTCTCTCTGGAAAACATTTATTGGCATTTTTTTAAAGAATTGGCTGTTCTCTTTCTCATTTCTTTTTGGCTTTGTATTTTCTTTAAATGTTTCAGTCATCACACGGTACAGTTTTAAAATGCATGGATGCTTCTACTTTGTCATGACTTATTTAGTAAGGCTCTGCTCTAAGTGATCAATGATGCAGCCCCGGAATTTGGAAAAAGACTTGGGAATTGCTACTCAGTGAATGTTTGCAAGAAAACGGAAGAAGAGCTAAATAACTCATCCATGATGCCTTTACTAACCAGCTACATAACACTCTGTGAAGCTTATAACTTAGCATGCAAAACATTTATATAATATCTGTGTGGAGTGAGTAACATACAAAACTAATTTAGCTGGTGGAACATCATATTAGTCATTTTCTGTTGCTAATAACACGACACTATTGACTTGGTAAGTTTTTATGAAAAGAAGTTTATTTTGGCTCATTCTTTAGAGGTCTAAGTTCCAAGGCCCACATCTGGTGATTGCTTTCTCCTGGCAGAGTCCTTGGGAGGTACAGGATATTACTTAGCAAGAGATAAAGAACTTACATGTGTTTCTTTTCTAATAATTCTTCCTCTTTGTATAAAGCCACCAAGATTCAATCAAGGGAGCTCAACTCTACTACATTTATCTAATCCTAATTGCCTCCAAAAGGCCCATTTTTAAGCTAGAAATCTGTTTCCTCTGTCACTACTTACAATAAGAATTCACTTAGTAGAGCACAAAGAAGACACATTCACATCCTATATTAACTGTGGCAAATATGGTTTCAGGTGTATATGAAGCTAACAATAAATCTGTATCATTTGATGTTATATAATTATATCATAAGAGTAGTAAAAATTTTTCATCAATCTCAACCATTAAGTGTCCAATGGTAGTGTTTCATTAAAGAGTTATTTTCCTCGGTTATTTTTAGAAGTGAGATGTCTCAGTAGGTAAAGTTGCTTGCTAGGAAGTCTGACAACATAATACTGATTTCCAGAAACACGTAGAGAAGACTCCTGGAAGTTGTCTTCTAATGACCACATATGCCCATGCCATGCACCTGCCCACACACAGACATATGTGTTGATTAGAGACAGACACACATATAAATAATTTCTAAAAATTAAAAATAAAACACTCAAAAACCATTATTTGCATTCTCCCAGTAATGTGTTATAATTGCTCAAATAACGGGTTCCTATGGCAAATGACAGTTGTACAGAATGTGTGCGTGTGTGTGTGTGTGTGCATGCTTCCTATACACTAGAGATGTAGAATACCCCATATAAAATCTCTAAAGATGTGTTATGGCAAGGACATCTGTCTGCGTTTTCTAAATCTACTGTTCCAAACATCCATTTAAACATGGAACCTTCATTCATGTTTTTTCTATAGAAACACATATAACTAGCAATTTGAGAACCAAGCTTTGAGAAACATTACTCAGAAGAACAACTAACTTTCACTCCATTTCCAAGTTCATCACCTTGCTCTATTGACTCGGGTATGGAAGGAGGCTGGAAATATTGGCCAAGGATTTGTGCATTCATTTAGAAAACCCAAGTAAATCCTGCTTCAAGACAGTGTCGTCTTAGTTTGTTTCAAATTGACTACTATTTTGAAAACAATGGTAACTACTTTCTGATAGTATATTATAGACCTAATAGCATATTATATACAGTATATAGTATTTTTATTATTCTATGAATCTGGGTGCAAAGAGATATAATTATAAAGGATTTTTCCAAAGAATAAAAGACTTTAAAAGCTAAAAAAAATTGTTTCTGTAGAATTACTCAGCAAAACAAAAGGCTTTTCTATCCCATTAAAAACATATGCTACGACTCCAAAGACACAAAGATGGATTTACTGAGCACTTAACTTGGTTGCCTAATTTTGCCTAAGAAGAGCTAAAGACCAAAGAAGACAAGAGAGAAATCAGATATTACCAAACAACGAGGCTGGAAACTTAAGGCTTGTGAATTCTAGTTTTCTGCTGCTCCCCCACTTAGTTTCTGGATAATGAAGTTGAGTCCAGGAACAGTCCTCAGGACTGGAATCAAATGGAGTGCATATGGTTATCAGCTGATACACATTCAGTCCCATGTTTCTTACAAGATGCTGCTGTATTCTTCACAGCTGACAGTCACATCAGCCTTCTAAGATGAACTGTGCTACTCTTGCTTCCTTCATCACTAAGATTTACAGGCTAGACCTACGTAAAACGTTCCCTGTCCCTACAAGGAGATGCTGCATTAACTTGTAGGACTACTTAGTTGCGTTTTCTGGATGTAAATCCGGGAATTGTTTACATAGATCAAAACCAAGGTAAATACACTTAGTGAGAAATACGTGCTGAGAAAAATTGTCACTGACCAGAGTCTATGCTCAGTTCTCTGCTGTTGCTGTTGCTAATGATAATGATGGTGATTTTATTGCTGCATAAAGTAGATGTAATTCTAACTTATTAATCAGTATTGGAACAAGGATGGTGTCAAAGGACATGCTAACCTGTATGGTGAAAACCTCAAATAGCCTCAATCCTAGGCAAAGAACTACAGGCAACTAAGAAATGCTAAAACCAGAAGAAATAGTCTTCCCCAGGGAAGAGCGTAACACTTGATTATTAAGTTTCAAATAATCAGCCCTGAAGACATGTACATACCAATAACATTTTACAGAGCAAGCAGGTTTTATACATTCATTTATTTATGTAGCAACAATTAAAGAAATGGGGGCATGAAGTTAAAAGTGAATGGAGGTGTAGATGGGAGAGTTTGCTGGGAGAAAGCAAAAGGGTGGGTGATGTAATTATAACATGATATCAAAGAACTAAAACTGTCATTAAAAAGTGCTCATTTTCAGGAATGTTAAGTGTTCAGTTTGAATAGTTCTGACAAACAGTCTTGTGTATGGGGAATGTTCCTGAAAGCACTCTTCCAGAGACAAAAGAAAACAAGGTTGAACGTAAAGTGGACCCGTTCTCCAAACAACTCCTTTCAGCTGGAACTGAAACCCTGCAAGTGACCAGGGCTTCATGGCAGATTAGAAAGCGTTCTCCTGTGAACATCACTCCCAGATCAGGGAAAACCGGGTCACTACTGTGTAAACACTTTGCGCTGCTTTGTAAACACACGAAAATATCAAGTGAGTTCCGTGTAAACAGACCCAAGGCAAAAAGAAACCAGCAGCATCACTCTCAGAAGGGACTCTGGGGATAAGCGGAGACACATCATTAACAGGGTTAGTCTCGCATCAGACTGTGCTCACTTAAGCTGCTACTCTTGTCTAAAGATTGACTCGTTTGCTGAGAAGCTAATGATGCTGTAACCAGAAACTCTAGATGGCCTTTCACAGGCTCTAGGAACTAATCTGTGGTTTCTACCTCTGCTCGCATCATTTCAGAAATAGGAATGCCGTAATTCAAAAGAGGAGCTGAACATAACAGACATGAAGATAACAAATGTCAAAGAGTTCAAGAGACTTTTGGAATAATGGTCATGGTGACAGAAATCAAAGTCTGAGCATGAGTTAACACCTTATATTGAGATCAAGCAACATGATTTACAATGTATCTGGTATGTTTGTCTAAGTATACAGTTCTCCCCCACTCTGTCCCATTCTCCCTACATTCTTTCCAGAATTGGTCCTCCTTTTGGCCTTCATACTAGAAGGAAAAGAAAAGAGACATTGAGTAGAGAAGGTTCACTCCTTCAAATCTCTATAACATTCAAGGAAACAGGTGAGCTAGACTTTCTTTTGTTTTGGCTGTGAGGGGCTTGCTCACATATGCTACTATTATTGGATATTTACTATTTCCTCTTACAGCTTGTTCCTCTACTGTGCACATAACCGTGAGATTGCCCCAGCTCTTACACAGTGCATTTTATATTCTCCAAATAGATTATAATTCAAGGTATGTGTAGCTATTTTATTTAGACTCCCTTATTTAATGGAAAGTAGTAGAAAGAAGAAGGTTAAATAATATAATATTTTATAGCATTCAGATGTACCTACCAAATATGATCAAAGTGAGGAAAGTTTTACATGATTGTAGATCCAGGGATATGTGTCCTGTCTCAAGGTCTCCTGGCTCCATGCTCAGCTACAGCACTGGTGACAGAGAGCTGTTTTCATTTTTTATAGACATGACTCAACAGCTTCTTTTTTGTTATTGTTGTTTTGTTTTGTTTTATTTTTTTTTCCTTTTCTTTAAAAAAGAAAATAAACTCTCCAGTTCCCACTCCTTCTCCTCCTCCAATTTTCCCCCACCCCCTGCCATTCACTCCTCAGAGAGGCTAAGGCACACTGCTTTGGGGAAGGTTCAAGGCCCTCCCTACTATATCTAGGCTGAGCAAGGTATCCATCCAAAGAAAAATGGGTTCCCAAAAAGCCAGTATAAGCAGGAGAAATAAATCCTGGTACTGCTGCCAGTGGCACCGCAGTCTTCCCCAGTCATTCAACTGTCACCCACATTCAGAGGATCTAGTTTGATCCTATGCTGGTTCCTAAGCTAAAATTATATAATGGAAAAAAAGCATCTTCAAAAAATTGATGGCATAACTGGATGTCAGCATGTAGAAGACTCAACAATTCTTAAACCTAGCACTTGATGCTACTTTTCCATCTTATTTTATAGCATCTTTTCTACCCAGGTGACATAGCAAATGTACATGACAATTTGCATTCCTAAAAACTTAACTCAAAAAGTAGTGAAACACTAATTCCTACGAGCCACTACTTGCCAATGTAGATGTTCTCAAGTCTTTGAAAACTGATAGAAAGTAAAAAAATAAAAATTGTCAAAAGTTGTGGACAAATCAAACATTTGTCGCGTGGTCATGCAGACGGTCAGTTTGATAACACCTCTTATGTTGGCATTATCTCCTTCCTGGTTTCATTTCAACCAACCCTTCTGCTTTGTAGGAATATATCACCCACACGCATGCACCCACACACATACACACATATTTGCATGCATGCATGGACACTGTGTTCTTCTTTGGAAGACTATAAAACAACTTGAAAAAGGCTTCAATGCTTGAGTTATTTATGTTTTATCAATTTAAAAAATATTTCCTTCAGTGATTGTTTTAGGAGTTAGTGAAGAGAGCATATAAAGATAATCACTATCTTTTTTTACATGTTCACATGTAATGACAATTTTTAGATGAAGATGTATTTAAATATTGAAAGGAGTGAAGAGAAAGGTAACAAGAAACGAAGAGTATGAGAATCCAGAAACAGTTTTATAAAAACTGCTTTATGTAACCATAAATAATTGCTTTATGACTTATAATTTAACTATAATTGTAATCAATTCTTTTCATTTAGCTATTCATTTTTTCCAGTACCTGTCATTCCTAGCCAATGGTGGTAAATAGCAAATGAAAGGGATGAGATTTAATTAATCTGTGATTAGATACATATTGAGGCAAATGGCAGGAAGGAGATGATGCTTAAGGCAAGCACTAATGAAAAACCATGACTTTACTCTGTGTTTTTGAATGCATAAGGGCAAAACACAGTACACATCATTAAAATCCAATACTTTTAATGAAACCATTGGATATCTCCTTTACTGTCTTAGAAGACATTGCTTGCATTGACATTATTGTCTTCCAAATGTCATTCTAGATATCTCTCCCTTCTGCTTTCTAGGATCATGGCACATACATAAGAAAGAACACACAGACACACACATACATTCACACTGACAGCATTTAAATTTAAAATGCTACTAGGATTTTCCTTGCTCATTTTTTTTCCTGGTGAAATATATTTTAATTTCTTGAAGTGCAGATAAAACTGATGATACTCGTTTCTGTGAAAGACACAACGATTGGCTTGGCACCCACAAGGAGATTAACCAACATCCATAAATTTCAGTGATTTATAGGAATAATATATTCATGTATTACTCAAAAACCTTAAAAGGAAGTTTAGAAAAGTTCTAATGTCTTTGTTTATATTAAAAGGCCAAAGAACTACATAAGAGCATGTCATTTCTCTGCTTATGCACACCATAGTTCAGTTGCTGTGCTGTACACTTCCTTTGTGCCCAACATCTATATTATGTTCTTGATATTAACTAGACTCTGATTTTTGATGTCATGCATTAATCACCCAATCACCATTGCCTCTGTTCCTCCGTATGTACTACTTGTCTGCGGCTTCAATATCTGCTCCTCTGTACCCACATTCCAACTTCCGGATTGCTCATCTATAGACACCTTTCTCACCCTCCCTTTCCCTTTGTTTGCTGTTCATTTATCTTGTTTGAAATGGTCACAGGTAATAAAGCAGGGGAAACTGAGGAGTTTCCAATCGCTAGTTCCTACCAGAGCATTTATTGCTAGCATTTGCTATTGCTGGAGGGACTGGCTTACAGACATGAGCAAATTCCTTGTCTTTTTAGGTCACTCTTTCCTTTTAGTTCTTGGCATCTTTTTTCCTCATGTTCTCTTCTAGCCTTCGTAAATCTTCTATATTCAATTCCTTTCTCGTTGAATTATTTAGCATGGTTTTATTTTCCTAAGTGCACACTGACTGAAACATTAGTTTTCACTATAACAATGTCCAAGGTCACTCTTGGTACAGAGGTAGTCACTCAAAATATTTATGTTTTCCCATTATAAAGCCTTCCCTTAGTTAAGGTGATAGGCACTCTCAATTCAGTATGTCGTATTCATAATTCATGAAGTTTATTTGAACATAGAAGACTTTTATCTGGGACTTACAGTTGAAAACTCACAACTGACATGGTCACCATGTCCATATTAAAGAAAAACATCAAGATATCTGGTAGATGTTTACATTCATAATCACGATATTTTACATCCGGAATTCAAAGCATCTAAGCATTTGAAAGCATATAGATGACTGACTGCAAGCTTTCAGGTAGCTTGACATTTTGTAGTCACAGCTGTGGAAGCCATTCAGACGATGGCAATCATTTTTAACACCCATGCTTTTAGCACATGAAAGCAAAGTGCCTAAAATGCAGCATCATATTCTTATCATATAGATCTCCATGGCACTCATCCCACTCTCAAGCTTTTAAGGAGGACATTGATGAGTCCTCTGTGGCTTCAGAGACAAGAGGTCAGCGGTGAGTGCTGTCAGAATCACATGGTACCCAGCGTAGACAAATAAAGGATGATCTGGACACACGCATTAATATGCCACAGTTAATATTTCTGCACGGTCTATTTTCTCAGCAGTATTTTGCTTTCTAGGGACCAAAATATGCATTTTGCTTCACAAGTGTGACATGATTGATGCTTTACTAAGAGAGTCTTTTCATAACAGAACAGATGTCTACTGACAAGAAAGTTATTGGTACAAGCAAACTATATTATTGTAATAATGCTAAGGTTCAGGCGTAAGCAAAAGATTCTAAGAGAGTAGAGGGGGAATGGTGGAAAAAACAAGACAGACTCTAAGCATAAAAATATGACAGATAATGTTTTGAATCTACATCTTTAACTTACTTATTGACTCACTCTGTGATGTATGAAGACAGCACAGAGGACTCAGAAGGTTAATATGAGAATCCCAGGAGCCAATCTGAAAAATTATCTCTTCAACATGTTAGTTGAAGATTTGAAAATGTTAGTTTTGAACATAATTCTTTGTTGATTCTTTGGAAATTTCACAACATGCACCCCAGTCCCACTTACCTCCCAGTCCCTCCATATCTGCCCTCACTCCTGCAGTATACCCCCAAATTAATTAAAAGCAGCCAAAAAAACCCACCTTGCTCCTCCATTTCCCCAACACTCCTTTATTCATCTTAGTGGCATCATGAAGTGCGGTGTGTCATGCACTCTACCCCTTTTTTTGTCCATCCAGCCCCACCCGCAAAATGTTTATTGCAATGAGTCATTGGTCTGGCTCAAGGCCTCTGGTTTCTGGTACACCATCATCACTGCCCTGGACCCACATCAAAACTTCTTGAATACCCTGTTGTTGCCCCGAGTCATGGGATTATGTATTTATTGTTCTGCAGGACCACTGCCATCACACATGCCAGAAGGTCAAAAATGAGGCAGCTGTTAGAGTGGGTCAACCCAAGGCCCAGGATGTGGGGTCTGGGTGATAGCTGATCTGGCCAGCCTGGCTGTTAGAATACCAAAATGTCATTATGAAAAATAAATGTGGTATTTCCATTATTCTGTCACGGTAAGTTCCCAGGAAGAAAAAATTTATGATACAATAAATTACTTCAAATTTTGTTCTGTTGTCAGACTTCTGTTTTCATTACGATTTATTTGTATACTATATCAGCTAGGTATAAATAAGAAGGAGTATATTTCACAGATTCCATTTCTATGTCTTATATAGGAGACACAATCATGTAATAGATACCCTGGTCCTCCAGCTCTTACATTCTTTCCATCCTACTCGTCCATGATGTTCCCCAAGTTGTAGGTATAGAATTGTGTTACAGATATATGAAATGGTTTCAGGCATGCCAGCATCAACTGTATTTTGACTAGTTGGAGATTTCTGTAATGGTCTCTATTATATGCAAAAAGAAGCTTCCTTGATGATTGGTAGGAACTGCACATGGTTACCTAAACAAACCCAGTATATGGACACCAGCTAACGTGCCAATGAGGATAGGGGAATTCTATGAGGCTGGACCCTTAGATGAAGATATACAAGTAATTACTGGCTTGTGAGGGAAGGCGATTCAGTCTTCTATAGAGAAAGACTAAGTGAAAAGTTATCAAATCCAAGTGATCAATTGTAAAAGCACATATGAGCAACAATCTGTGATAAACTCAACATGTTTTGCACGTGTGCATATATGCATATACAATAATAATTTGAAAAGGGTCATTAATTTGAAAGGTAAGTAGAGAAAACACCAGGAGGGTTGGAGGAGAAATGGAGAAGTATAAATGATGTGAATACAGTTTTCATGAATGACATTCTCAAAAATAAATTACAAAAGAAGGCTGGTATTAAAACTGTCTTACTGGAGAAACATGGAAAAAAAGGATACAGTCCCGTGTCTTCATAAAATGGGAAAGGAATGCACTTAAAACCAAAGAAAATAAAACAAATAAATAGCAATATAACCCCCATTTCAGGATAAAAGCTAAAGATCCAAGTGGAATTAATTTCATAAATTTGATAAAAATTTCATAAAATTTTCTATTTTTAACTTAATAAATGCAATTTTAAGATCATTAATATACAGCAATAGTTCTCAGCATGCCACTATATCTGTGTATAGTTCTATTAAAAAAGAAAATGCTATCTTCAATCATGCATATTCCTTGGGTTATAAACTACTCTTTGAAAAATTATAATAAGCAATATGGTTTGAATATCTGTCTCTTCTACTCATATGCTCACAGGAAGCCATCCCCCCCGCGGATTCTTTTATTACAGATTTGTTTTGACAGGCTGCTCATCCATTCATATTCCATATTACTCATGCTGTATTATAAAGAGACTTAAGATTGTTTTTTCACCATCTTCTGCTGTTGATTATTTCCACATTTTGTTGCACATTAAGGCTTCAGAACAACCAACTGACAATCCTGGAGGTGTCTCTGCTGGTCAGGAAGCATTTGGTAGTATTGGTTTTAGTGACACTTAGGTTGTCTTGTCTTATCACAAAATATTAACTGATAATTGTTCTTGCCAAATAAAAGGGGACCTACATCAGGAGAGTTTGATTATATATTATCAATCAAAACTCTGCAGCCAAATAATATAGCTAATAAACTTTTAACAGTGTGGGTAATAGATATTCAAAGACTCAAGAATCTACAAAGACTTTTGCAGTCCATATCTGGTTCCATATGGATTGTGAGAAGATATTAACAGACTTCTGATGGCATACTTTGGTCTAATGTCTCTTGAGAGATCTAACAATTTTAAGAAAGAAGCTTTACTATTGTCTTGATTATAAACTGCTAATGTATTGCAGGTTCTGAAAGTTCCTGAAGGAATTTTGATAATTAATATATGGTACTATGTTGAATTATATCCTATACCCCTGAGGATTGTAAACTAGCTATACAATAAAATGTAGACAAGAATCAGATAATAATGTTTGTTGTATATGTCCTCCAGTATATGTCTAATCACATATGTGTGTTGTTATAAATTGTGTATGTAAAAAAATAAAAAAGCAAAGAAATTATTCATTTAAAGCTTGGAAGCACAGACAAAGTGTGCTAAATTAATGTGATTCCCTATTCAACAGTACTTTTGTAATTTAACTTGTATCAAGTGATTGCTTAAGTGATTATGATAACCTTCACCAAAGAGTGCCAAAAATTCAGGAGGGGAGGTAAATGTTCAAGAGGATTCCTTTAAACCATCGCCACCAAGAGAGACAGTAAAACATATGGGAGAAAAGACATCTTAATACGGTTGGATTTATTCATTGCATCTTGTACTTTGAGTCAGGAAAAGAACACTTCCCATGAGAAAATGCAGAATATAATCTTCTTCCTTACTTTTAGGAAAGCAGACAGTCCAGGGCGACCTGAGAATACATATCACAGAGGCAGAGACCTTGGAACATAGCCATTCCCATGATAGCATCCCCAATTTGGCATCCAGAGCTCTCAAGAGCACTTTAAATATGAATAAAATGTTAGTAATAAAGGTTTAATATTTCAGGCAATCTTTGAGCAAATGCATCAAGAGAGTCCATGAATCTAAAAGTAGTTGTAAGGACACTGGATACTAGCGGGCTATTACATCAGTGTGGATCACAGCTTCCAGTGGAGCATTCAAGAAGAGGCCAATAGACCTGGACAGGGTCATTCTCAGCATCTTGACCCTAAAGTATTGCCACAAACTCCCAGGAAAAAAGGAAAGGAAATTGAAACTTAGCAAGAGAATACTAAGTTCTCTTTCAAGATATAGTGATAGCTGTTCTCAGTATATTTTTTTCAGTATCTTTTATAATCTTTTTTTACTTTCAACCCTCTCTAGTAAGTGAATGACTATGAAAGAATGAGCCAATCTGTACAGATCACAGACATATAGTCCTTTGCAGCTTCTTTTCTGTAAATTATATCACTTCATTCTTCTAAAACATGGGGTTGGTTAAAATTCTAACATTCTATGGTTATAAAACAAAGCTTAAATAATACACATGACTGTTATTGCTTTCTAAAGATAAGTAATAAACATTTCCTTTGAACCTTATAAACAAATTTTGGTGAGCATAAATTATTTTTAATCTGGGTATATTATATAATGAGTTCTCAGTACTGTCACTTCAATGTTTTAAAATAGTTTATGACCATATGGATCATATATTGACAAAAATCTAAGAAATTTTAATGTGTTTGTTTATCATGCCAATATTAGAATTTAAATTGAGACTCTAAGGCCCTTAGAAATATTTGAAACTCAGTTTTAGTTATACAAGCCAGTGATTTTTGTGCTAGCAATAAAATAATTGATAGAATGTCTTAAAATGTGATAATATAACTGGAACATAGGCTAAACACATGGAAAGCTGTCATTAATATTATTGTGTATAATCATTTTCTCAGGCAATAGATATAATAACCAAGAGGTTTATTTCAAATGCTTCCACAAATTTGACTATCTCCCCCTAACCTGAGGATAAAATAAGATCAAATCATAATTCCATAAACAGCCCCACTTTAAAGCTGGATACCAATCACATTATCAGAAAAAAAATACTTCTTTCAGAACCAATTTATTTTTACAAGCACAGAATACGACATTGCTCCTGTGTCCCACTTGGAGAAAATAATGCGGGAGAGAAGCAGACATGAGAGGCAAAAGGCCTGGGTTGGAGTTTAGTGACCACGCTTCTTCACAAAGCAACAGCAAGTGATAGCAGAAATCAACCATCTACACCTGAATGCTTGCTTCTATTCTTGCCCATGGTGTCTTCATTGACTCAGAAACACACAGTATTATGGTACAACCGTTAGAAGAATACATGGAAAATGTGTTTTTACACCTTTATTATTATGCATGTCTCTTCTCTTGATGGCATCCTCAGTCATTGCCCTGCATGGTGAGTAGCCTGTCAGGATACTAACGGGAAATGCCTAGGAGCATCCTTTATGATCTGCCATTCTGGCAGACACACTGTCCATCCTAATGAAAGCTCAAGCAAGTTATCTCTGAGTAAGAGAGAAACACTGTGACAGTGAACTACGTAATCTGCTATTTGTCTATCCTCTTGTGCACAATATTCACACCAGGCCTTACTTTCTCTTCTCTAGCTTTTCTCTCCACTACAGTGATTTCAATGCATGGCTGCTGTTTGGATAACAGCACCATCTAGTGTGTTCTAGTCTTATGTTAAGTACGGGACTCCTTAGCTGTTTCCAAGTCTATTAGGCAGCATTACAAAGTTACAAGAAGGGAAATAAAAAAGGAGTAAGAAAGACAGGAAAACTCACATTCATTTTTGTCTTTAAAATGTGAAGGTTTTAGAATTTTGAATTAAAAAAATACACAAAAGACAAACAATAATTTTATTTCTAAATACATTCTAACATGCAAATCAATTAGCATAACTCCCATACATTGAACATCAAATATTACCACTTAATTACAAGGTAAGGGGTTTAAATGGAACATTTCCTTCCTTAATTGGATTATTAAGGGAGCATATTTTAGGCATATAATGAATAAAATATCAGAAAGTATTCAGATTATGTAACAGAAAACCAGGCCTACAAGGGAATCTTAGTCACATATGTTCATAGAATTGTCCTGGTGTCTAAGCGATCATGGAGAAAAGGGAATTGTGGGAAAAGGATGCTTGAGTCCCACAAGAGGGGAGGGGTCGACGAGGAAGAAGAAACAAGACAATGGAAACTGAGGGGGGAAAAAAGAATTCTACAGTTGTCTTATCTCCATCTTTCAGAATTTTATATTACAGTAACAAATCTGAAATCTCCCAGGAAGCAATTCTCTTATTTATAATTGTTAAAACTGTAGCATAAGATGCAAAAAGGATATGCCTAAACAAATGATATTGACAGAGACACTGCCCAAAGCTCTCATATAAATTTACTGGAAGTACCAGGACAGCATTTAAAGAAAGAACATGATTGAATCTTCGGGGCCATCACAATTAAGACACTCTGCTATTTAACGTTTGTCTGTTGACATCTTGTAAAGGAGCAGATACTGGCTCATGTGAGAGCAAGCCTAGGATATCCTGATTGGAATGTGCCATGTGGGAATCAGGGATAAATGTGGATGGAGCAGGTACTGGACCTATTTCTGATTGTTTCTAAGTCTTGGCTTTCGGATCATTCCTCTGGACCAGAACTCTCCACTGTGGCAGATTAACCTGTTACTGTGTGACCAATGCTGTACTTGATTACAACGTCTCTCTTCATAGCAACATGTTTTCCTATAGGCTGAGTCAACTGGGAAAAAGTCTACTTTCATAATCAAATATGCTTAAGATACCTAAATATGCATTAAAGAAAAACCTGCTATTAAGCTATAAAACACACTTTACCGTAAAGGGCCTAGCCTCTCAAAATTCTGTGACGATATCAATTAATCAATTAGATTTCACACCTTGGAATCAAAATCTGCTTGGTCTTCAATTAGTACATCATGTAAATTTGAGAAAGATCAGTGAAGCAATTTTATAAAAGAAACACACTTTTTCTTGGTTTTTTATTCCTTGCCCAATAGAAGACATTTCTCTACATAATTTTCAAAACCCCTAAGATTGATGGCTCAAGAAGTCACATATATTCATAGAATTATCCTGCATGGTCTGTTGGGACAGACGAGATATTATCAATCATGTATGATGATAGTATACTAAAGGAGGAAAACTTACTAAAGAAAGATTTAGCAAATGTGTTCTTTATAGATTTTGGCAAAATTTGTAGATACGGGATAAAAGTTCAAAACCTGAAAATTGGTCATTCAAAATTCTGGAAGTATATTGTATTTACAAATATAAAAAATAAAATAAACAAAACCCTCAATCTTATTTTAACAAAATATACATATGAGATGTGTTTTTTCATTTTTCTCTTTCCATATACTTCTGTCTCAGGATTTTATTGCTTTGAAGAGACACCATAACCACAGCCACCCTCATAAAGGAACACATTTGCCTGAGGCTGTCCTATAGTTCAGAAATTTAATCCATTATCATCATGGCACTAAGAACGGCAGCATGCAGACGGACACGGTGCTGGAAAAGAAGCTGAAAGTTCTGCATTTAAACCATCAGGCAGCAGAAAGTGATCTGGCTTGAGCATTTGAGATCTCAAAGCTCTTCTCTTAGTGATGCACTTCCTCTATCAGAGACCCAATTATGCCAACAGGGCCCCTACTTCCTGAGAGTGTCATGCCCTATTAGCCTACGGGGACCATTTTCATTCAAAACACCACACCTTACATTCTAGAAACCTCTAGTGCTTTTAATCTTTCTCCTTTGCCTGGCCTTCTCGTTATACTGCAGTTATTATAAGCAATTCAATCTATCTCAGTAGCTTATTTCATTCCTGTGGGACAGTTTCTGATTCTGCCTTTTGTTGGAAAACTTTCCTCTTTGTACTTAATTTTACAGAGAACTTCAATACACTTCTCAAGCTAAAGGTCAACCAACAATTCTGTTCAGAACCTCATCCCTATCTTTTTAAAGAAGTTGGCCACTTCCATATACAACATTTCCACTGTATTCTATATATATCATAGTCCATGTAGCATTGAATAATGCCTAGTCATGCAGGTAAACACTGGTAAACACTGTAGAAAAGACAGATTCTTTCTACCCTATAGTCCATCCAAAACACATGACATTAATATGTGCTTAGAATGTAAGTGAGTAACCTGTGCTAAATACCTGCTCATTTGGTCAAATGAAATGTACAAAACTGTTAAACAAAAAGGGTTTCAAGACATTGATATTGAGAGAAATGAGAAAGCCATGATTGTCATTAACTTTTATTTGTTTTTTGGTTTATTTGTTTCCTTTTTTTTGGTTTTTCAAAATAGGGTATTATTTGAAAATAGCTTATTGATATTCAATCTGCACCCTGAAAAGATACATATTTACGTAATAAAGATGTGTATGAGAGACAGAGACAAAGAGGCAACAGTTATGAATCTCTTAAGAAATATATCACTTTTCCTCCATGGTCTTTTGAAAAGCTTGTTTTTCCATTATGCGTAAATACAAAGAAATATAGATTGCTGATATTTGAAAATAAGAAAATTTATCAAACACTGTTAATAATTTCTCAAGAAGCAACAGAACTCTTCTATATTCTTGAGTAATTCTTGGAACAAGAAAAGACTGATGTGAAACAGGCTCTTGTACAAGTGACTATAGGTAATTAAAGACTTCTGGAAGGAGAGTTAGTCTCTCCCAGGGATGAACCTCCTTCCTGGCTGTTAAATACAGAGTAGTCAGTCCTGAAGCCATATATACACAAACTACAAAGTAGACTCAGTAGGTTGTATTTATGTATATCTGTACATACACATGCATGAATACTGTGTGTGTAACAATAACAATCAAGGAATTTGAAAGTGGACATGAAGAGTGTCAAGGGAAGGTATCTGGGAGGTACCGGAGGAAGAAAGGGGAAAGGGGAAGTAACAAAATTTAATTTAATTTTAAATTAAAATTATACTAAAAATAAAGCTAAGTAAAAAAAGAATTATTCTTAAATGCTGCAGGTCATGTCTCACGGCAAAAGAAATCCACAAATGAGAGCCAAATAAAGAGACTTCCACAGCTTCCATGTTAGGAATTCTAAGTTAATAAATAAAAAATTTAAAATATAATTTAAACAAAAGATAAATTTAGCAAGTACTTGAATTAAATAAAGCACTTTATGAAGAAAACTAGTTCATTAAAAGTATGCAGAGCTAAACAAGACATTTGTAACAATCTTTATAAGGGCCAAGGAAAATTCCAGAAGAGGAAAGGGGGAACATTATGAGTCAGAAGGTAACATTTGAGGCTATAATATACATGGGCCCATTCTCTAGACTTGATTCAACTATTGCAGTTACTCTTCTTCGGGACTGAGCCATCTTTACAAGAGCCCACATAACCCTGACTCTACAATTAATAAGTTAAGGAAGGTGGAAGAACTCATGGGCCCTAGCCTTTATCTCTGTATTGTTTAGACGCTGAAAGACTTTGGGAGAAACTTCACCATCCTTAGTTTTACTCCCTCAGCTGCTCCTGCCAGGCTCCAAAAGACAGCTGGCAACCCATGGTCACACAGACAGCCTTAGTTCATCATGTGAGTCACCAAACAAAACGAAGAGTCATGAACACGAAAAAGATCTGTGGAGAGGAGAGGTGTTGACAGCAATGATAAAGAGGGAAGGGATAAGAGTGGCCAGCTGCATTGCACACATGTAGAAAATTATCTTAGAACAGGATTTATAATAATAAAGAGTACGCATCCTATACATGCAGTTAGGGTATTTTAAAAATAATTTTTAGTGATTTCTTATTATCAATGAACGTAAAAATATATACCTATCAAATTAAGCTGCAGAGGAATAGTGTCAACAGCCTTATAACCAAAACTGGATGTGATTCCGCAATTTAAAACAGGGGTCAATTGTGTACTGGGGCATGCAATTTGCTCTAGGAATGCTTCAAGGCAAGAGAGAAGAGATAAACTTTGAGACATAGCTTTAGCATAAGATCCACTTAAAATTATCAGGCATCCGTCACACTCTAAAAAGAATGTATATCCCTTAAAGGAGTTCAACTTCCCATTTATCTGACAGTAATTTTAGGCTTAGATTCAAAAATCTGTCTCCAGCTTCTGATTCTAGATTATTTAGCAACTCCGTAGCTTTTGGTTTCTAGGAACGCTATATAATGAAGCTGTTCCAGCTCAGTATGAGAAACATTTCCCACACAAACCTAAACTTTCACTGTTTATATTCCTTCACATTTTTAGAAGCAACTATCTTTGAGCAAGAATTATTATGTCCAGTTATAAAGACACTTACATATGATAAAAATGCATCCTTTTACAACCATCAGTTACAATATTCAGCATAGATCTTCAGCAGAAAAATTTCTTATCTGTATCTCACATGGAAAAATTTAAACCACTTTACAATAACAATAATAACAGAAGGATAACCCAAAGCCAATAAGCCTGAAGTGTTCAAATACAAAACTATTTAAGATGTTGGTCAAGAGACTGAAAAGATGGGCCAGTGGTTAAACTCGCTGACTCCTCATCCAGAGAACCCCAGTTTGATTCCCAACACCCACAAAGTGGCTTAAAACCATCTGCAATTCTGGTTCCCAGAAATTACTGCCCTCTTCTGGTGTCTGTGGCCACTGCATGCACATGGGGCACAGTCATAATGCAGGCAAAAATACCGCAAAACATAAAATAATAAAATAAATAAATAACAAAGGTGTTGGTTGATAGTTCAGAAAAACAAATGCATTTTTATTCATAAGCTGTCTTGCAGTCCTGACCTACTTGTCTCCTCTCCCAACCAAGAACTGTGTCAAATGGAAATGGCAAGCCAAGGAAATGCATGCATGCAAGATTCAACCTCCACTTCTGACTATAGATGTGAAGTGACAGCTGCTTCAAGCTCTTGCTGCTGGGACTCACTACCATGATGGACTCAACCTTAAACATTGGTTAGAATAATAAGTTCCTTCTTTAACTTGCTTTTCTCTTGGAATTTGATCACATCAACAGAAAAGAAATATAACAAATCCTTACTTGCTCCCTCAGCCCAAGCTATTTATTATATTTCTGTTGAGCACTAGAGAGTTCTTTTAAATTTTGATATGAACATATTCATAGATTATTATTTGATTTTTTTCTATTTGATATCTTTTCATTTATCTTTTTTATTTAATACATATCCATTTGTCTTTTTTGTTGCCTGCATTTTTCTCTCACATCTAAATATTCACTGTCAAAGCTAAAAGCAGAATTATGTGCCTGTATTTCTTTCATGTGGTTCTATAGCTTCACATTTGTTGATTAAAGCATGTTAAGTTACATATGTCATAAGATAAAGGCTCAAGTTCTTTCTTTGGCATATGGTTATTGTGTTTTCCTAAGCTCATTTTCAAAAGAAACTGTCCTTGCCCCATTGTATTTGCTTGAGACCATTAGCAAGATTCAACTGACTACATATGCATGGGCTTATGTTTTGTTTTTCTATTGTTACCATTAATCTATACATTTTGTTTCATGATAGTATTCTACTGTTTTATTACTATAGGGCAAATTAGATTTCCACTTCAAGAAGCATAAGACCTCTAGCTTTGTTCTTTGTCAAGATTATCTTAATTTATAGAATTCTTTGTCATTCCGTGTAGATTTCAATCTCAGTGTTTCGGTTTCCATAAAAATACCATTGGGACTGTACCAGAATTATAATGAGTTTATAGGCTGCTTTGGGTGGAATGGTCATTTTCTTTCTTCCTTCCTTTTTTTTTTTTTTTTTTTGATTTTCAAGACAGGGTTTCTCCATAACTTTTGGTTCCTGTCCTGGAACTAGCTCTTGTAGACCAGATTGGCCATGAACTCACAGAGATCTGCCTGCCTCTGCCTCCTGAGTGCTGGGATTGAAGGCATGCGCCACCACCGCCCAGCTGGAATTATCATTTTATAACATGAGAAGTTTTCCAATCATCAGTGGTTTTAATTTTGTCACCTAAAAGTTTTCTTGTTAGAAGTTTGGTCCCAGTTGTGATGGTGTAAGAAGGCAGTGTGACCTTCAAGAGAAGGGACTTTCTAGACTAGATGATGGTTAGGCAATTTTGAAGCCTTGAGCTAAGAAGCTGTGAGATTATTCTCCTTGGTCATGTGAATTCTTCTGAAATGGTTATTATGAAAGGCAACACAAACACATACACACCACCCTCACCACCAATCTGGTGTGTATGTGTGTGTGTGTTCTGGTTTCTTGTCTTTCCATGAGTTTTAATAAAGCTACTGTAGTCCAGACATCATGAGCTCCTCAAAATTGCCAAAATTCTGCCAGTACCAAGTATTTGAACCAGTAGAACTGTGAGCTAAATAAACAGTTTTCATTCATAAAGAAAATATAAGTAAAAGTAAATACTTCATTGCACGAAGGAAGAGAAGAGGAATGCACAATATGTGACTGTGCGATCATTTCATGCTTATGCTGTCTTTTGCATAATGTCCTTCAGCAATCATGTTCAGTTTTCAAAGTTCGAGTTTTTCAAATCCTTAGCTTAATTTATTGACGTATATTTTACTCCTTTCAGGTTTTTAAAAATAAGATATCCTTTCAATAACATTTTGGTTAGCCTATATAAACACATCTGCCTTTTGTAATTTGGTTTTGCATTGGACAATTGTTTTTAAATTCACTTATTAATGTTAGTAAATTTTGTGGACTCATCAGGTTTTTTTTGAAATTTCAAAAGGAATACATTTGACATTGTAAACCACACATAAATTTTCACTTTTTTGTTGATTCCACCCTCCCAATAAAATTTTTCTGCCATTTGGATCTCTAGAGATGTCTCAAAAAAAAATTTTGAGTTATTCTTTTTATCTGAGTGATTCAAACAACTTTACTCAAATTTTTTAAATAGCCCCATACCAGCATTTTTCTACTAATTTAAATCTGTTATGGTAAAATATACCATACTCAAATGCATATGGTAATAAGATGATTATGAAGTCAAAACCAGGATTAAAATAAAGATCGTCATGAGCCTTTGGAAGAATGTCATCATGCCCCTTAACTGTCTACATACTGCATGCTCTCCACCTACATATCCAATGTTCAGGGCTCTGTATAGCAGTCCCCTGCTTTTATTATACACAGTTGATCATCTGTAGATTCACCTCTTAAAAACTGTTGGGTCTTGAGCAACAAGGTAATGCTTCATTTATTTGTCCACATGTTTCTAGCCACGCTCGCTTAGCATTTTTAAAAAAATGTTCCAGGTAAGAAAATTATTACACATATATAATAAAGACAGATTCAAACAGAAATAACACTCTGGACAGATCAGTGTATTTAGCAGATGTACAAAGGGTTGAGAGAGAAGAAAAATATGTAGAAAAAATAAAACAAGGTCTTTAAAGAGACAGTGTACAGACAGTCATAAATTAAAAAAGTAAAAAATAAGCCATGTAAAGATGGAAAATACACAGAGTCTGAATTATGCATACTATCGTGTTTTCTTTGAATTTTTTGACTATGAATGAGCTAAGTACAGAGAGACATTTCATTGTACTGGCTGATAATCTAAACCAATTATATATTTATATAAAGTATAATTTATATAAAGCATAAACCAATACATATACTTTAAAGGTATCTTGACAAGGCAGAACAGATCTTCAAATTTCCTGCTTCATGGAAAAGACTGTTGGAGAGTATGGGCCTGTATGCTGAAGACTGAATGCTCCAAAGTTATAGAAGAATTTTGCATGACTGTCCAAGTAAGGAATTGTCTTTGTCAATTATAGAGTTTTGGAAGTTGCTTCCAATGCACTCCCTGTTTACTTAGGTAATATTATATCCTTCTGCTGTCTTTTATGGAATTGAAGAATAGATAGTTATAGTTTTTCTTAGTTATTATAAAATATAAAGTAGATATAAATATTGTAACTGTAATTCTTGCTTGACACCTGTTTTGTTGTGTGTAATTTTACTATGTTAAAGTTAAAACATTCCTTTTTATTTAGACAGAAATTTGGAGGTGATGTGGGATTCCCCTCTGTATGCTGTGAATACCATTGGTTAATAAAGAAGCTGTCTTGGCCTGTGATAAGGCAGAATAGAGATAGGCTGGAAAATTAAACTGAATGCTGGGGGGGGAGAGGCAGAATCAGTGAGAAGCCATGTAGCTGCTGCTGGAGACAGACATGCTGGAACCTTGTTGGTACGCAATGAACCTTATGGTAAAATATAAAATAATGGAAATGGGTTAATTTAAGATATAAGACCTTGCTAACAATAAGCTTAAGCTATTGGCCAAGCAGTGTTTTAAATAATATAGTTTTGTGTAATTATTTCATGTTTGGGTAGCCGGGTAAAAACAAGCAGTCTCTGCCAACTGTTAATTATAATTTTAACTGAGGATTTCATACAGCCTTTTATATGTTTAATAAACTTCCCTTATTCTTGACATATTGCTTTCAAATTCCAAGGTTAGCTTATTTTCTTATGTACTGTCTGTATAGAACTTGAGATGAGCCTGTAATTGTTATACTTCCTTTTATGAATATAATCTTTATCACTTTTAGATGCTGAACAATCTTTGTATCCAAGAGATAATTCTCAAGAAATGCATGGTGTACCATTGGATATGGTTTACTATTGTTTTGTTGAGAACTTTTGAATCAACATTCAACAGGATTATTGGCCAATAGTTTCTTTCCCCACCATAACTGTTGAGAACTTAATTTAAAGTTGTCAAGTATTTCATATACATTAGCTTTTTTGGCATCCTTTTTTGGAGACTTCTACTTGTTTGTTTGCTTGTGTAATATATTCTATTTCTGAGCATTATGTACAACTTTGTGTTGATTACAAAGACTCAAACCTATGCACTTTGTATAAAGAAGTGGATCTATGCCCAGAGGTGCTATAAATTTTTTTACTAGATTTAATACAACTTTTTCCTGGATTTTTTCTCAAACAGAACAATATTGTCATGGAGGAAAGATAAGCTCTGATTTTTCTCCTCAGCTGTATTTTTGCTAATCATGAAAGGTATCATGTTTCTATTGTTCAGAATTATTTCATTTACAGTAGTATTCAAGCTGACAACAGATTATACTAAACTTAATAACTAAGAAAAACACCTAAAAATAGTGACACAGAAGACATATCAGTCAAGCTATATAAAGTGACTCTATCCAAAGCTCTTTTTTTTTCATTCTAAGGGGAAAAGTCCCTCATTGAAGAAGGTAAATTACAGTTTAGCAACTTAAAGAAAATATGAGGCCAAGACCTAATAAAGACCCATCACCATGGTATGGATCATACTCTGTTCTATGAGCCAAAAATAGTTTCTAGGAAAGCAGTGTTGAATTCTTAATCCCATAACTGTGTTTCCCCTTACTAAGAACATACTCATTTCATCTGATGATAAAATATATTTTCTTCAAGATATGGGCTTCTGTTTGCACCTGTAGGTAACCAAACAAATGGATATTCTTTTCATTTCTTACTCAAGGAAAGATTTTATAGCAAAAAAACTATTTAGTGTAACATCAATTATAATAATTCAGGCCTTAAAATGTTCCAACAGTAAGGCTTGGTTAATAAATGATGATGCATTCACATGATGATCTACTTAGAAAATGTGTTTTCTGTACAATGTTATTAGGGTATAATTGAGGTAAACAAATGATAACTAAAACACAAGCTAACTGGGCAGAGAAAAGCACATGCTTTAAAACAAAGTTTTTTAAATTAGATATGTAAATTCATTCCATATATGTTTCCTAGTTATCTGGTTGTGATTGCAGAGCTCAAGGAATAAATATTGTCAACTCTTAAGTCATCTACCATGCAGGTTCAGAAATGAACAGATTAACCACTATTGTAGGGTACATGTGTGTATATATATATATATATATACACACATATACATGTTCATATAGATATATACATTTTGCAATATGTATATGTGTGTGTACATGCATCCGTATATGTGTGTTCCTGTGCTAGTGTGTGTGTATGAAATCACAGAAAAATTTGCTAGTTAAGTAGAAAGAAAAGGAAATTGAGCTTATAGCTGAAATACAAAAGTCTTAGAGGTTTTCTGGTTTAAAATTCACCTTTTTTTAAATTCACAGCCTTACCAAAGTTTCCCCTTTTACCTCTCCTCCCCAGACACTCCCACCATCTCCCTTCTGCTCCACCCTATCCAGTACTCCTCCATTTCTCTTCATATAAAGGGCCAGACCTCCCATGAATATTAACCAAACATGGTAAATCAAGTTGAAGTAAGACTAGGTACCGCCCTTCATTTTGAGGTTAGACAAAGAATCCATTATGAGGGAAAGGGTCTAAAGAATAAGAAAAACAGTCAAGAGATAGTCCCTGTTCCCATTGTTAGGAGGCCAACAAGAAAATCAATCTATACAACTCTAACACATATGCAGAGGGCTTAGGTCAGTTCCATGTAGGCTCTCTGGTGGCTGGTTCAGTCTCTGTGGGGCCTCTATGAGCCTATATTAATTCTGTGGGTTTTCTTGGGGTGTCCTTGATCACTTTTGTTCCTAAAATTCTTCCTTCAACTCTCCAACAGGATTCCATGAGTTTGCCTAATGTTTGACTGTGGGTCTATATGTCTGTTTCCTTCAGTTGCTGGATAAAGTCTCAGTGATGAAAATTGGGCTAGGTGCTAATCTATGAGTAGAGCAGAATATTATTAGGATCATTTGGTTTACATTTTTGCAAGTCTTGCTTGGTTCTATTCTAGGTCTTTGGGTTATCCAGCTTCTGGGTTTTGGTCCTCCAGCCAGTGGCAGGAGTGGGCTCCCACTCATGTGAGTCTCAAGCTTGACCAGTCCTGTGTTGGCCACTCCCACAATTTCTGTACAATATTTATTCCAGCACATCTTGTAGGCAGGGAAAATTGTAGATCAAAGAATTTGTGGCTAGGTTGGTGTCACAGTTCCTCCACTGAAAGTCTTTCCTGGTTGGAGAACATGGTCAGTTCAGGCTCTGTGTCTCCCATTGCTAGGAGTCTTAGCTAGAGTCACCCTCATAGATTCCTGGGAGTTTCCACTACACTAAATTTCTATCCCATCCCTGAACTGGCCCCTAATTCCAGTTGTCTCTCTCAGTACTCTTTATTCATTCTTTGGTTAAGGGACTTTTGGGTTGTTTCAGGTATGTAGCTATTATGAATAAAACTACTGTTAATATAGTTGATCAAATGTTCTTGTGGCATGATATGGCACGTCCTTTGCTCAGGAGTTAAGGTATAGCTGGGTCTTGAGGTAGATTTTCAATTATTTTTTTAATAAATCTAAGGTAAATGCATAAGTTTACACTCACACCAGCAAAGAAGGGGTATTCTCCTTGCTCTGCGTACTTGCCAACATGAGTTGTCATTTGTGTTTTTGATTCTGACAAGTGTAAAATGGAATCATTAAGATTGACATTTTCCTATTGGCTAAGGATGTTAAACATTTCTTTAAATGATTCTGGGTCATTTGAGATTCCTCTGTTGATAATTCTGTTAGGTCTGTACCTCATTTTTAATTGGATTATTTGTTTTGTTGATGGCTAGTTTCTTGAGTTCTTTATCCAATTATTCTGCTGTCAGATGTGGTGGTGGTAAAGATCTTTTCCCATTATGTAGGTTGCCATTTTTGTCATTGACAGTATCCTTTGCCTTACAGAAACTTTTCAGCTTTATAAGGTCCCATTTATTAATTATAAATCTTAGTACCTGTGCTATTGGTGTACTGTTAAGTAAGTTGTCTGTATTGTTGATTTTCTCAAAGAATCAACTCTTCATTTCATTGATTCATTGTATTGTTTGCTTTGTTTCCATGTTATTGTTTTCAGTTCTCAATTTAATTATCTCTGTCTTCTCTTGGGTGTGTTTGCTTCTTTTTGTTCTAGAGCTTTCAGGTGTGCTGTTAAGTTGATAGTATGAAATCTCTCCAAATTCTTCATTAAGACAGTTAGTGCTATGAACTTCCTCTTGGCACCATTTTCATTGTGTCCCATAAATTTGGGTATGTTTGTTCATTCATTTTCATTGAATTCCAGGAAGTTTTTAATTTCTTTCTTTATTTCTATCTTGAATAAGTCTGAAGTAGTCCTTCAGTAAGGAGTATAAGTGGAGTGTTTTGTCCCAACAGGCCTAGTCCCAAATAACTAACTCAGAGTCTGAATATGAATTATAAATATTTGAACAATAGCTTGGGCTTGTTATTAGTTAACACTTATATTTTAAGTTAACCCATATTTTTATTTAGGCTTTGCCACATGGCTTGGAGCCTTTTCTCCATGTGGCGGGTCCATGTTTATCTCATTGTATCTGCCAACAACGCTGTCACTCTGCTGGTCTTTATACTGTCATTCTAAGTTTGGTTTCCCACACAACTTCCTGCCTGGCTACTGGCCAATCAATGTTTTATTAAACATTAAACATTATTAAAATGTTTTACTAAATTCAAGTGGCAAATCTTTACATTGCACAAGAAAATTATTCCATAGTAAGGGAGTTGTTAAGTTTCCATGAGACTTTCTATTGTTTCTGTTGTTGTTGATGTCCAGCTTTAATACATAGTGGTCTGATAAAATACAGGGGGTTGTTCAAATTTTCTTGTATCTATTGAGATTTGCTTTGTGACTGAGTATGAGGTCAGTTTTGAAGAAGGTTCCATTAAGTGCTAAGAAGACGTTACAGTCTTCCTTGTTTAGGTGAATTGCTTTGTAGATATCTATTAGGTCCATTGGATTCTGAATGTCTGTTAGTTCCATTATTTCTCTGTTTAGTTTCTGTCTGAATGAGTTGTTCATAGGTAAGAGTGAGATGTTGAAGCCCCCCACTATTAATGTGTGGGATTTAATAAGTGATTTAAGCTTTATTAATATTTCTTTTACAAATGCAGGTGCCCATGCATTTGAGGTATAGATGTTAACAACTGCGATGTCATCTTGGTGAAATTTTCTTTTGATGAATATGAGATGCCCTTCTCCATCTCTTTTGATTAGTTTTGGTTGAAAGTCTATTTTGTTGGATATTAGAATGACTACACAAGCTTGCTTCTTGGGTCCATTTGCTTGGAAAATCTTTTCTAACCCTTTACCTTGAGGTAATGTCTATTTTGGATGTTGTGGTGTGTTTCATGTATGAAGCAGAAGGATGGATCCTGTCTTTGAGTCCATACTGTGTGCTCTGTGTGCTTGTGTCTTTCCTTTAAGAAATTGAGTCCATTGGCATTGAAAGATATTAATGACTAATGATAGTCAATTCATGCTATGGTGGTGATGTTGATGCTGGTTCTCTCTCTCTCTCTCTCTCTCCTTCTATCTCTCTCATTCTCCCTGTGTGTGTTTGTTTGTGTGTTTGTGTGTGTGTGTGCGCGCAAGCGTGCGTTCCCCCCCCCCCTTCTTTTGGTTTTGCTGGTATAAAATTAATTATTTCCTGTGCTTCTTGGGTGTAGTTAACCTCCTTGGGTTTGAGTTTGCCTTCTAGTATCTTGTGTAAGACTGAATTTGTAAACAGATATAATTTTTATATTTCACTTTATTATGGAATATCATATTTTGTCCATCTATGATGATTGACAGATTTACTGGGTAGAGTAGTCTAGGCTCATATCTGTGGTCTTTTAGAGTCTTCAAGACATCTGTCTGAGGACTTTTGGCTCTTATAGTTTCCATTGAGACATGGGGTGTAATTCTAATAGATCTGCCTATATTTGGCTTTTTCCTTTGCAGCTTTTAATATTATCTCTTTTTAGTATGTTTAATGTAGTGAGGGGACTTTGTTTTCTGGCTCAATCTATTTGGTGTTCTATTTCTTCTTCTTTGTGTCAAGAAAATTTTCTTCTACAATTTTGTTGATAATATTCTCTGGGCCTTTGAACTGGGAATCTTCTTTCTTCCCCTTCTATTCTTATTACTCTTAGGTTTGGTCTTCTCATAATGTCCCTGATTTTCTGGATGTTTGGTATTAGAAACTTTTTTAACTTTAACATTTTCTTTGACCTATGTGTTTTTTTTTTACCAGCTTCTTCTATTATATTTTTTATACCCAACTCACTTCCCCTCTGTTTCTGTTCATAAAAGGGCTGGTCTTCCGTGGTTTTACTTTGGTTTCAGTTTCTTCTCTGATCTTATGGCTTGTGTGGCCTGTGGTTTTGGTAACCAGCAAGTCTTTAGGTCCAGTAGTGTGTCTCCGCTGGGGTTTTGGTATCCTGTGTGACCTTGGAGATTCAGGTACAAGCTTGGTACCTGGGACTCCTAGTACCAATTTGTTCTCTGGAAAATCAGAGGTGTACTAGAGTTGTGGTCCTGGGGTCCCTTGTACCAGTGTGACCTCTGGTAGAGAATGGGTCTTCTGACAGAGTATTGGACTAGGATATGGAGCTGAGGGGGGCGGGAACTATTGGGAATAGCTGTGCAGGCTCTAAGAAGTGTTAGTGAGCAGTAAATGTTGTCTTACCTGTGATTCCAACTACTGTAGTGGTCTTTAGGAGAGCAGCCATGTTTTCTGCCAGAGTCATGAGCCAGGACATGGAGCCTACTACAGGGTGTCTAGAATTCACTTCTTTGGAGAAAAGCAAAGGCCACTGCAAAAAGTTTGTAAGAGGCAGAGGATCAGAGGGTTTCCTGGAAGATTGTGTATCCTATCAGAAGCTATATATATGTAAAACTTAATCAACACAACCTCCAAAACATAGCCAAACAAGGATGACACAAATAAACATTCCAAACTCCGTGGTAGAATACTCCCGAAGGCCTCAATACCAGGAATTACAGTCAGCTGTGTATAGCTGGGAGCTGGGAAGGTGGTACTCCCAAGGAAGAGCACACCAACTGCTTGTCCAATGCCAAATAATCAGCCCTGAACACATACACACGAGTAACTTTATGTGGATTCAACAAGTTATATGGTATATGGGAGGGTTTGTAGGAAAGAAATGGAATGGATCAAATTTGTAATTAAATTAGAATCTCAAAAAAAAAAACAGATAAGCCCTGGGCTTATGAAAGCACAGTGGGGAACAGTGAAGAGTGATGAGAATAGAGACAGAGACCCACATTGGAGCACTGGAATAAGCTCCCAAGGTCCAAATGAGGAGCAGGAGGGAGAACATGTGCAAGGAAGTCAGGACCACAAGGGGTGCACCCACCCACTGTGACAGTGGGGCTGATCTCTTGGGAGCTCACCAAGGCCAGCTGGCCTGGGACAGAAAAAGCATGGGATAAAACAGGACTCTCTGAACACGGCAGACAATGAGGGCTGATGAGAAGCCAAGGACAATGGCACTGGGTTTTGATCCTACTGCATGAACTGGCTTTGTGGGAGGCTAGCCAGTTTGGATGCTCACCTTCTTGGACCTGGATGGAGGGAGGAAGACCTTGGACTTCCCACAGGGCAGGGAACCCTGACTGCTCTTCAGACTGGAGAGGGAGGGGGAAAGGAGTGGGGGAGGGGGAAAGGAGTGGGGGAGGTGGAGAAGAGTGGGGGAAGGGGGAGAAAAGTGAGGGGAAGGGGAGAGGAGTGGGAGGCGGGGAGGAGGCAGAAATTTTTTCAATAAAAAAAAGAATAATAAAAAAAAAAGATTAGGGTATCCAGAGCCTAAGTATGTGAGAAGGAAAGAAAGGCCCAAGTGGATTATTGAGAGCCCAGTGCGCTGCCCTAGGGTGTGAGCATTATTGTGGAACTAAAGCCCAGTGTGCTGCCCTAGGGTGTGAGCATTATTGTGGAACTAAAGCCCAGTGTGCTGCCCTAGGGTGTGAGCATTATTGTGGAACTAAAGCCCAGTGTGCTGCACTAGGATGTGAGCATTATTGTGTAACTAAAGCCCAGTGCGCTGCCCTAGGGTGTGAGCATTCTTGTGGAGAGTAAACCCAGTGTGCTGCCCTAGGGTGTGAGCATTATTGTGGAACTAAAGCCCAGTGTGCTGCCCTAGGGTGTGAGCATTATTGTGGAGAGTAAACCCAGTGTGCTGCCCTAGGGTGTGAGCATTATTGTGGAACTAAAGCCCAGTGCGCTGCCCTAGGGTGTGAGCATTATTGTGGAACTAAAGCCCAGTGTGCTGCACTAGGGTGTGAGCATTATTGTGGAACTAAAGCCCAGTGTGCTGCACTAGGGTGTGAGCATTATTGTGGAACTAAAGCCCAGTGTGCTGCACTAGGGTGTGAGCATTATTGTAGAGACTCTGGGGAGCCACTGCAGCTTTAAGGCAATAGAGCATGACATCAATTGGTCTGGCCTTTAGTGAGATAAATCTTGTAGCAATATCGACAGAATTAAGGGTTGAGAAATCATAAATAAGAAAACCAGTCTGAGGCCTTAATCCACAACAGAGCAAAAAGGGAAATAAACAAAGTCAGTGTGGCCTTACATTTAAGAGAAAAGCCCGCAGTCAAAAAACAATTCAGAGTTTGTTTAAAATGTGGTCACCGTAGCTCTGTGTGTGTGTGTGTGTGTGTGTGTGTGTGTGTGTGTGTAGCTTTATTTCTGTGATCAGCACTGAGGTGAAAGGACTAGACTTATTTATCTCACTCAGTCTTCATTATAGTACCAAGAGATACATTCAATTTACCATGTCTATTACACAAGGTAGAAAAAAAAATGAAGAGGAGTTAAGAGAAGTTAAATAGCTTAGTGAGGATCACATTGCGAGTAATTACACATTTGAAAAAGGAACCCAGGTCTTTTCCCAGAGCATGACAAATCCCTCAGATAAATAGCCAGCTGTTTGTCTGAATGACCACAGGAAATGAGAGAAAAGCATAAACTAAAGATGGCCAGGTTGTTTTGCCGCCTTAGTGACTCTAAGAGCCCAAGTCTGTGTTGGTTAAAGCCGCATGGGGAAGGAAAGCAAGTTATAGCAAGGGGAGGGGGGAGAGAAAAAGACAAGAATAAAGAAAAATTTTCACGTTGGACATGATTGTTTGGAATACTAAAAGATGTCAATATGTTCAGTAAGAAGCTGGGGGCTTAATTTATGCTAACCATACAATCCCGAGTTGCCAGGGAAACGAGGGTAACAAAGCACATGGCTAACGTGTGTGGTTCTAAGCCAACAGAGCTGGAAACAATTTCCTAAGAAATGACTTTTCTCCCCGACTGCAAAGGATGATGTCCCTAAGAAAGAGAAAAGAAAAGCCACTTAGAAAAGCCTAGGACGTGCAGGGTTGAAGAAGATAAAGACTAAAGAAAAGTTTGAATAAGAAATATTAAGAAAGACGTAAAACTATTTCAACAAGCATAGTTTCAAATATCAAAGAGAGACCATGTTGGAAGAGAATGAGAAATGTTTGTTGTATTTGGCTTTCAAAAGACCATTGTTGACATTTAAGGGAAAAAATGGTCCAGTTTAAGAAAGAGGTTTGAAACCCTATCATTGTGATGTACAGCACAAAGGGCTTGTGAGAAAATAGATTCTCTGACGAAATGGTTTCTGTCCCCTGTTTATCTCTCCCTGAGTCCCATAAGAAAATGTCAGAGGGTCAGAGCATCATCTATCCTTACACAGAAACACTTTACACACTTCTGGGTAGGGGAGATTTTTATTCTCTCTAAGTGTCTGTTACTAGTCCCTGAGAAAATCTCTATTCAATAGTGAAGAAAATGCTTTCTCCTCACTTGTGTTGTGTGTGCATGCGTGTGTGTGTGCATACACATGTGTCTGTCTGTGTGTGTGTGAGTGAGTTTGTGTTTGTGTGTAGGATGTTCAGTTACTAACCTACTCCAAAATGGTTTTTGTTCGTTCTATAACCTAAGCACAACCTGTCAGCCTAAAAGATAAAATGGGCATACTCCAACTGTACTCAGAAATGGGCATACTCCAACTGTACTCAGCGGCGTCATTTTCTTTTTGTTTCTTTGAGAACCAGCTTCTGGTTAGAAATAATACAGCTACACTGTTTTGTTCAGGCATATTTATCAGTCTCTTTAAAAGAACTTGTTAAAGAGTTTCACACATTGATATGATAAATTAGTCAGTTGCACTTCCCATCCACAGCTATTTCCAGCTAGATGGCTTCTCAGCAAGCACCTCTACCCCGTTCCTGTTTTCTGTTTGTATGTGGGCTCATGAGTTTCATTAGAGTTACTTACCTGCAAATGAATGGGAAGTTATTTCATCGATCATGGGCATTTTGCATGACTGCATCCAAAACCCTTAAAAGAGAAACTTAATTGAGGAATGACTTTGTTTTACTCATAATATTGAAGGGTGTACTTCATAGCCTCTTCAGCCCATTTAACCAGGACAACTGACATATGTATGTGTTAAATGAGTTTCTTCTAGAAGCAAACAGGAAGCAGAAAGGACACAAGAAAAGAATAGGGCAAGGTAAACCCTTAAAAAATGGACACTGTGAAAGAATGGTCTTCCAACCAGGTCCCATCTTCCAGTTTCTAACACTTCTCAATAGTCTCTTTTATCTTAAATCCATCAGTGCAAGAAAGTGTTGATTGGATTGATTGGACTACAGCCCTCAGCATTTAATTGCCTCTGTAAATACTCTCAAAGTCACCCACACAGGCGTGCTTCACAGTTTGGGGTAAAGTTTTGAAGAAAATAACATTCAACGTCAGCATTGAGAAATGAAGTGCAAAGAGGAAAGCCAGAGAGAAAAATATTCTACCCACGAAGAGACTTGTTGATTTTTGTTTGTTTGTTTTTGAGTTACTGATTTGCATCCACTTGGCACTCAACCATTGTGGCAGAAGACTGTACCTTGACGAGGTAGATCTGCTAGTATTTTAATCAGCATCTGTGATGCAGGTTGTGGTGTATTTCTCTGTAGAGCAGCATACTTCAATGGAGGAGTAAGTGCAGAAGGGCCTGGACAAAGATGCTTGAAACAGAAAAACCTTCTAATTAGCAGTTAGTGGTTTCCTGCATTGCTCCTTTACGTAGAAATATCCTTGCATAGGGCAAGTAAAGAGGAGAGTCACAAAAGATTCTAGCAGCTACACAGGTCTTAGAATTCCATGGCATATATAATAGAGATGAGAGTTAAGTTTTAGAAAGTATGAGAATTTCTCTATGAGTTTGCAGACTTTGAGTTTAATACATGCTACAGAATACGGCTCACTCACGCTCTGTCTTTAATTTGTTAGCACTAGGTATTAGGAGGTAAAAACAGACCAAGAGTAATATGACTCAAACTATTGTTTGTATTCAGGACCAAGCAAAAGAGTGTAACCTTATGAGGTTTGTCTAAGGGGTGAATGAAAATGACACAGAGAAAAACTGGATAGGCTTCAAAGTGATGTGGTGGTTGTAGAGTTAATGGAAAAAGCTTCCTTCTTGGTATTGTCTTCTCTAAGAGAAGAATTCAACTGAGAGACACAAACACTTTAAGAAGAGGTTTACTTAACAAAGTGCAGCAGAGCATATGGCCCGGATGAGACTTGAGCAGCTGTCAAGGAGTAGGCATGGCAGCAGAGATGACTTGGTTGGTGGCTTTTCATGGAGTGTTTCAATATTTATGAAGTATGCGGCATGTTTGTGGGGATTACGTACCCATTTGGCCCTCCCAAGTATGCTAGACAAAGTCTTCTTTTTTGCAACGTTTCTTCCAATGATCATTTTGAATAGACCATAAAATTGGGGGTGGGAATCAGAGACGGTTAGGAGAAAAGCAAGGCAAGTGATGTAACGATGCCAAGATTGCTTCAAAGTGCAGACTCTGCATGTGTGGCACAAGTGTAAGTATCCCGGTGTTTTAGTTTCTCAAAAAGTAAGACGAGTCTAGCTAGAGCTTCAAATGTATTTAAGGGTATTTTGAGTTTTGGGTATTGAGATATAGCTGCAGTTTCCCTAGTTCCTTCATGTTTAACTCCCTGCCTTGCCAGGAAACATAGCTGCCAAGGTACAGCTGCATATTCCCTCCGTTACCTCTTATCTAACTCCTCTTTGCTTACTCAGTCCCAGAAATGGGATTTTGTTGGCTCCCTGTTCTGGGGGCGGGGGGGGGGACCTGAGAAGAGTAAAGTTGGTGTCTTTAGGGACACTTAGAAAAGATCTGAGCTTCACCATAACTGAAGGGGGAATGAGTTTCAAAGATCCACCCTGAGATCTGCTCAGGAATACATTGCAAATGCTTTCCTAGTTTAAATGAAGATGAGGGCAGGGTAAACCAGCTCTCAAAAGCAGACTTCTTAGGCCAAAGCAATTCCATAGGAAACATAATGTTTTCAAGTGTTGTATCACCAGCTTAAAGAATTTATTGATTGATTTGTGTGGCAGATACATAGCCAGATCTTCTTGGGTGCACATCACTCAAGCATCAATAATTTATAATAACTCAAAGACAAAAATGACAACTAAAAAGATGTGCTTCTTCTTCTAGAGATGGTAGGTGAATTGAAGTAAACCTTATGCTGAAGATTTCTTAAACTGAAATTAACAAATTACAAATTAAGCCTATTTTGTACAGAGTAAGCAGCAGTATCCTAGTGAGAATAAGGCATCCAAGAAATGTTTACACTTTGCTTTTTATACAGGACAGCCCTCAAGACAGTCCTCAGTGATTCCTGCCACTACCCACCAATGCAGATATTGCTGGAGTTGCTGACTCATAACAAATGGAGTAAGGCAAAAGAAAGTGGTACTCAGACAGTAGGACTTAAATTACACTGTGATTTGAACCTCTCTGCTTTCTCTCCTATCACTTCACTGGAGGAATACAATTGTCATGTCATAAGGGCACTTACATGGCATATGGTTAGGCTCATGGGTGAAAAATTGAAGCCTTTGGCCAGCAACAAAATATAGGAGGCTGCCTACTACATAAATAAGTTTTCAAATGAGACTTGTAACTTTTGGTAGACTACAGCCCTGAACAGCAGCTGAACTACAACCCCTGCATTGGAATCAAATAGAAAGGGCTCCCAGATTCCTAGTAAAGAAAGAGTACGATGATATGTTTGATTCTTTGAACTGCAAAGGTTGCCACAGGACCAGAGTAACTACCATTCTTCCTTTCACATACAAATACCAAGGCATTACTGTAGTTTTAGCTAACATTAAACAAGGGGTTCAGGAATGTTTAACTGGGAAATCTGTTCCAACATCTGAGGATAATAAGATTTTTTAAAATAGTACTTGTGAAATAGTATCATAACAGATAATAAACACCTACTGCTGAAATAATAAAAATAAAGGGTTCTGAAGATTCAGTGCCTATAATCATGTGTGTAGAAATAATCCTCTATCAGGATGGAAAAGAATTGAAAAATGAAAATTTTCTGAATTTCTAATTTGCAATTCATGTCAAGAAAGTTGAAATTTTACACATCAGTTCTCTTAAAGCATAATGGGTATAGTTTCTAAACACTCCTTGTGAATTTGGAAGCAAAAACAGGGCTTCTATTGATGTTGAGTGCTACTTATAATTATAGGATTCATAAACTTTTATTATATTTAACAATAACAACATTAATCTCATTTTGGAACTCCTGACATTTTACTTTAGAAAGCAAGGATGGACTTATTGAAGATGAGAGTACTAATACAATAATATACTTTCGATCTGAAATATAGTAGCCCTGCAGACGATTTAATTAGTGAACTATAACACTCATGTCTGAACCTTATTTGTGGCAAAATTTGTCTTTTTCATAGGTTGAGCCAAGAGATTAGAAAAAAGGAATAATAGTCCCTCTTTGAAAGAGCAATAAAAAAATCACCTTGTAAGTTGGCAGCTAGCCTGTTTTAGGATCTGGATCTCTAATCAAGGAGATGTAAGATTGGGCTTACATGCTATTTGCAGTAAGAAAAGAGAGACTATTAGAAGGGCTGGTGAAAATGCCTTCCTATACACACATTATTCCTGACAAACAGATTCTCCTGTTCTTTATTCTCCAGAGAATCAGTGATGTATCTGGTGATCAAATTTCAAATGAAAACACTGTTGTATCAGTTACTTTTATGCTGTCCTGACAACATAGTTGTCAGAAACAACTTTGGACAAGAAAAGTTCATTTAAGTTCTCGGTTTTACAAGGTCTCCATCTATCATAATGGGGAGGAAAGGGTTGTGGCAGTGGGAGGTGGAGATGCAAGACCAGGAGGCAGTGAAGTTCAGGCACCAAGGGTTGGACTCTAACCTCTAAGGGCCCATTCTAGTAACCCCTTGCTCACACTGCACTCAATCTCTTAAAGCAGCGGTTCTCAATGATACTCACACTACCATTTCATAGGGATCACATATCAGATATTTACAGTAAGACTCGCAATGCTACAGTTATGAAGTAACACTAAAATAATTTTATGGCGGGGGGGGGGCAACACAACATGAAGAATATTAAGGAGCCACAGCATTAGAAAGGTCAGGAACCACGGTCTTAAATGATGTGCAGTCTCCTGAACTAGTAACAGCAGCTGGGGAACAAGCCCTTAAAACATAGTAACACTCTTTGTAGAGACTGATTCTAGTTCCTAGGGTAGGGTATTTTCTCTCAGCATTCATATCCCATCACACTTGATGGGGACATCTAATACTGGGGCCCCTTTACTAAGTTAATTTGGCTTTTACAATGCACTTTGACCAAATTAAAATTCCAATCCTTTTTTAATTTTCTACATACATTACTCTGTAGTTTACCTCTGAATTTATTTAGACTCTAGAAAAGAACAAACACATTACAGCCCCTCAGGGAAATTCATGCTTCTATCAAAATTCAAATCACTGAAAGGACTCACTTTGAAATGTTCAAAGGTAATGATGCAAAATATCCTTTTAATTGTGCGCTTTTATCATGATCAACTTGATAAGTGATTCGAGCATTAAGAGAATGCTCCTTAAAGCAGTGTTTTTCGTTGTTTTTGTAACACGAATAACATTGGGAAAGCAGTAATTAATGACTGTATCTACCCTGTGCTCAAAAGCTAGGCATATACGGCTTCTAATCCCAGCTTTCGAAAATTGTTTTATCTTGCTGAAGCCTGTTTGTTCAGTTTCTCCAACTTTATCTGCATAATGAGAAAGAGTAGCTACTCTGGAGGGCTAATGAATAGATAAATAGGATCATGTAAGCAAAGTCCAGTCCAGTCTCTAATATTTGTAAGCACCCAACTATTGGAAGCTGATATTATTGGAACATAAAGTTTATTTTGCTATATTGTATTATTATTAAGTTGTTCATTAGTCACAAAACCTTATACCAGCTTTTACCCAGTGGGTTTGAACACTATAAATTTCTTGAAGTTAAATTTACTTAAGATATTTTCATGAACAATTTCTTTTCTATCTAGCATATGATTAGTGAGTATATTACTTTTGGCAACCATCAGGGCATGTTCTTTCCTTCTACTTTAAATTCATAATGTGCCATTTCAAGCTAATTCAAACATTTAATCAAACTTCACCACTTAATTTGCATAAATTTTGGAGCTAGGAGGCAAATGGGGTCAAGGAATAGCAGACCCTATGGATGTTGCCATAAAAAGTCTGTTGATCCATTTAATATTAGGTTTACATGTAGTATGCCCATGGCATAATTTAATGAATTCTCATTTGTTGCCTTAGAAAAATCTTGCTATTTTAAAAATCCTAGTTCCTAAATATTTGGGGAGGAAAGTTTCTTGCTTAAATTATCTTACTAACTGACCTGTCAACCATTAAGAAACCTGCTTTGAAAATGAAATGTTTATAAATTTTGGACTTCAAAAATAGCCCTCTCTTTTTCTCAACTTATGCCTTTTATACAGGTATATAATGATCAACATTCTGTATCTTGTGTCCAAGGGGATTCTTTTTTTTTTTGCATTTTATTTATTTATTTATTAAAGATTTCTGTCTCTTCCCCGCCACTGCCTCCCATACCCCTCCCCTCCCCCAATCAACTCCCCCTCTCTCATCAGCCTGAAGAGCAGACCAGGTTCCCTGACCTGTGGAAAGTCCAAGGACCTCCCACCTCCTTCCAGGTCTAGTAAGGTGAACATCCAAACAGGCTAGGCTCCCACAAAGCCAGTATGTGCAGTAGGATCAAAACCCAGTGCCATTGTTCTTGACTTCTCAGCAGTCCTCATTGTCCGCTATGTTCAGCGAGTCCGGTTTTATCCCATGCTTTTTCAGACCTAGGATCAGGAACAGAAGAAGAGAGAGCATGAGCAAGGAACTCAGGACAGCGAGGGGTGCACCCACACACTGAGACAATGGGGATGTTTTTTAGGGAACTCACCAAGGGGATTCTTGTATGCTCACGTTTTCTAAGAGGCTCATAGGTATTCAAAAGAAACTTTGCTGGGCTCACATGTATTTTCCAGTATTGCAGACTGCGATTTTCAGACTGATTCACCTCAGCACCTATTTTTCTCCTTCCCACACTTCTCCATTTCTTTCTGTTATGGTCCACAAATCTTTAAGCAGCGCAAATAACTCCCAAGACTCATTCATGTTACACAACTCTCCAAGTTTCCTAATGTAAACAATATTTTGTAGAGAAACTATATATGAAATTACCTAGTGATAGAAGGTTGTACATTCAGTATAGCCATTTCAAAATGACAAACGATAACATCTAAGCATTGACACCTTAATTGGTCATCTCTTTGCATTTATTTTTAAATTTTGAAGATCATTATTATGTAGAATATAAGAATAAATGCCTTATTAATTATAAACATTATTAATAAAACTGAAATAGAACCATTGAGGATAACTTCAAGGATAAGAGAGGAGTAGAGCAGAGATGATATGAAAATGGCAAACTGTTTTAGCTAACCTGGGTTTTTTGTTTTTCCAATATGAAGTTGAATATTGTTCTTTTGATGTCTGTGAATAATTGTGTTGGAATTTTTATGGGGATTGCATTGAATCTACAGATTGTTTTTGGTAAGATTGCATTTTTACTATGAGAATTTTACAGATCCATGACCATGGGAGATCTTTCTATTGTCTGATATCTCCTCCAATTTCTTTCTTCAAAGACTTCAACTTCATGTCATACAGGTCTTTCACTTGTTGATCAGAGTTACCCCCAAGATAGTTTATATTAAGGGTATTGTTTCTCTGATTTCTTTCTCAGTCCATTTATCATTTGTCTATAGATGGGCTACATGTATTTTCCTGGTAAGGGGAAATAGATGAGATATTCTTGGTAAATTGTGGGAGGGTAGTGATGGGGAAGATATGGTGGGGAATTGGAACATGGGCGATCCAGTTGCTCAAGTTGGAATGGAGGGGGAGAGTAATGAAAATGATATCTTAATGGGGGAAATTTGGGGCTTAGGGAGAACCCTAGTGCCAGGGAAACTCCCAGGAATTACAAGGATGATCTCAGTTAACCGGCAATATTGGAGAAGGTACATGAACTAGCCTTCTCCAGTAAGTAGATTGGTGACTACCATAATTGCCATCACAGAACCTTCACCCAGTAACTGATGGAAGCAGAATCAGAAATCCTTGGCTAAGCACTGGGCAGAGCTCCAGGAGTCCAGTTCAAGAGAGGGAAGAGGAAATGTATGAGCACGGGGCAGGGAGGTGTCAAGATCATGATGGATGAATACAGAGAGACAGCTGACCTGAGCTAGTGGGAGCTCATGGACTCTAGAACAACAGCTAAGAAGCCTGCATTTAATCAACTTAGGTTCTCCACATGTAGGGCAAGAGTTGTATAGTTTTCTCTGTTTGTGGGGACCCTACTAGTGGGATAAGGATCTATTCTTGGCATATGAGCTGACTTTTTGGAACCCATTTCCCATGCTGAGATGCATTGTTCAGTCTTGATACAGGAGGAGGAGCTTGGCATTGCCTCACTTGATATGTTATGCTTTGTTGATGCCCATGGGAGACCTGTCCCTTTCTGAACAGAGAAGGAGAGTGTGGGATGGGGGGAATATGAGAAATGGGGGAGGGAATGGGAAAAGAGGGGGCATGAAGAGAGGGAAAATAAGGGAATAGAGGAAGGAATAACTGAAACAAGACTTTTGAAAGTCATATTAGAAAATACTATCTTAAATGCCACTGTATGTGTGTGTGTATTTAGAAAGAGAGAGATGTGTATGTGCATGTGTGTGTATGGTGAGGGGGAGAGACAGAGATAGAAAGACAGGGAGAGAGACAGAAAGATAAGAAATAATAGAGTTTTAATTGAGTTATCTTGCAAAAGGGAAAAAATATTCCAGCTACACACTACACATTCACAATTTTTTATTTGTTTTTCCCCGTATCAGGAACAGATTATCTTTTCTTAAATTTCTTGCCAATAGTACCATAAACCTATATGCATTACATGCTACTTTAATAATTCTACTATAATTTGATGGTTATTACCCTATTAATGAAGATACCCTACACTTGAGCTAAAAGACATGGACAAATAAAAGATACTGATTTGAAAGCTCTACCCTACTGGCTAGCTTTCATGGTGTAGAAGATATTGTACAAATCACAGAGGAGAAAGGTAATCACCTGTACTGTCATACTGTGAACTCTGTGAGCAATAATGATGACCGCCTCAGCAGGATATGCCCACCAGTACAAAGGTGACATAAACGTTATTGGAATAAGCAAACACAGTCTGATTGGATTCAAGACTTCTATTATATGAAGTTCATCCCAGGTAATTCCTTTGTACCATAATCCTGTGGTGAGACTGCTTAAAGGATCTAGTGAACATTCTATTACTCTTATTCTGCTAAAGGGACATGGAATTAAACTCTCCCCTAAACAAGTACCTTTATACACATAGATTAGTGCAACCCTCAACCCTCATCAGTGAAGCTTCTTTTTGCAGTAGATGACAGCAAATAATGAGAACCAAAACTGATAAATGTGTGGAAAAGAAAAGACTGTGGAATATTCAGTGGGGCATCTATATCTCTTTGTTCTTCTGATGTTTAGGGAAGTGGGGAGATTTTAAGAGTCGGAGGTAATGGAACACTACTTTGGAAAATATTTTCAGGGAATGATAGCACCATTTTACATGTGAACTCACAATTGCTATGACTCCATGCACAAAATTTGTACAAGATCAGGCAAATTAAAATCTCAACAGGGATACATGAAGAACTCACAAAGTCCTTCTACTAGCTGAAGAATGATTGGAAATTGATGTTTTCTGCTAGGGGATAGAAAGTTTCAGACTGCTTCAGAAACAGCACCTTTGATGGGCAGCCTAGTCTCAAATGGATGCCCCTATGTATATAAAAGAAGCAATAAGTGAACTCAGTAGATATGAGAAATTGCGAGAGAAAAACAATTGCTGTGGAACAATGCTCTTGTACTCTGTAAAGATCTGCCACTTGCATTGGTTTAATAATTTATTGGCCAGTAACTAGGCAGAAAGTATAAATGGAAGAACCAAAACAGGAGAATTCTGGGAAGAGGGAAGGCTCAGTCTACAGTTGTCACCCAGACCAAGAGGAAGCAAGATGAAAATGCCTCACTGATAAAAGGGCCAAGCCACATGGCTAACACAGACAATGGGCTAATGTAAAATGTAAAATGTAAGAATTAGTTAATAAGAAGCCTGAGCTAATAGGCCAACCAGTTTATAATTAATGTAGGCTTTTGTGTGTTTCTTTGCGACGAAATGGCTGTAGGATCAGGCAGGACAAAAACCTCTGTCAACAAGTAATGAGGAAAAACTAAGATTTAAGGGGAGTAAATTTTGATCAAATATGTTCTATATGCTGGCACAAATTTCCCAGACAATAAATAAAAAGATGAAAATAATAAATAGGCATTCTTCCTTTAAAGAAAGAAAATCAAGTGACGATATCCTCAGTGACCATTAAGATAAATACATAGAAGGAAGCACATTTGAATATTATAATCTCTCCCATTCTTCAACTCTTTGATTCATTCTAATGTAGAACTGGTTTTTATATTTCCTTGATAAACTAAGCAAAATCCTTTCAAACACTAATCACACTTCATTGCTAAAAATAAAAATATTCATTGATAAGAAATATTTTAAGAGAACAAGAATATATTGAGTATTTTAAGGAAGGTTTCTCTTCCTCCTCCTCTTCCTTCTCCCTGCTCCTCTTTCTTCTTCCTTTTCTTTATATAAATAGAGCTGAGAATGCCTACATGTTGTTTTGCCTTACCAATAATAGCTAAAATAAAATATCTGGTCTGTCCTAGCACACTCCTCACTCTGCACATGCGTGTATACATGCTCACACAAATTGTTCTGCTTCTCCTTTTCAAGCAGAGTGAATATATCAATATAATTGCCACATACACAATGGCACCTGATTACTTTTATTTGCTGTAAAAATAAATTCTGATTCTAACTGCCAGATTGTTCTGGTCAGAATCAGGAAAACTAAAAGAGAAGGAAACCCACAGTATTTCCATTTTTATTTCAAAATGACTTCTTTGTCTGTTGCATATGTCAATAGCAAATGCCTTTCTGTTATTGTATGTTTAATTTGATGTGTCAAGTATTCATAGTCTAATAATGGTACAGTTTCTCCCTTTTTCACAGATAAATGGTAAAGATTGTTGCAGAAGTGAAACACAAGAATAACAGCTTTTATTTCAGACATGATAAATTACTTTCCATTCAAATAACAAGCAACGCATGCTGCTGACCATTTTCTTTCCATTCACTGTTCGTTTGCCTTCTGGGTGTGTTTCTTTAGAGTAGTTTGAAAATATTTAACAGATATGTGCAGAGTTGCTGCTAAGAACTTGATTGCATTAATTTGTTTTTGAGCCATTTCATCACTCCAAGTTCATTTTTGTATTATGTTTTTACAGTGGGAGAAAGTTTGATGGTTATTCTGACACTGTTTCCCTAACATGGTACATCAAATCTTTTTAAAGACTTGTAATGACAATATTTGGAGAACAGATATTTTCCTTTAGATTAGCAAAAATGTAGTTTAGTAAATAATGTAGCTTTAAAAGAGAAACTTGAATAGAATGTCAAAGTGTGTCAGAACAAACTAGAGTCAATTCAGTTTTCTCAGATATAAATACATCTTGAAGGGCTAAGTTTGCTAAATATATATGACTAAAACATATACTTATTGTTGATATAGAAAAAATACTATAAAATGTGAGGATAGATGTGGCGAGAGAAAGCAGCATAAGAAAATAACTTGCTTATTTTTAAAGAAGTATTTTTAAAAGAATGCACTCATGATCATACATCCATTGAAATTCCAAAAGTAAAAAGAAAATCTTCTGATTTCTTTTTCACATATTTTGCTTATGTTCTCAGGATGTAATATGTTTCCTTTATGGTAAAAATTTAAAACCCCTTTTAAATAAAGCTGATGACTCAATACCTGGTCTGTCATCTGATAACAATTTTTAATGGTACATAAACCTACAATTCATAATATTATTCTCCAATTAGAAGAATGAAAGTCATTTGTGACAATATGTGTAGAATTAGGGGTCATTATGATAAGTGAAATAAGCCAGACACAGAAAGACAATTATTACAAAATCTCATGCATATATGTAATGCTTTAAAAAATGATATGAAAATTTGATGGTGATGAGCAGGGCCCGTTTAAGAATAAAGAGAAGACTTGGAGAAACTTCAATAAATAAGTGGCATTTAACTGTGAATAAGAAGTTCTAGTGAGCTATTTTATAGTACCTCTACATATTTAAAAAACTAAAAGAAAAGTATTTTTTGAATCCTTTTTTTTAGAGAAGTGATATATTTGAAGAGTCATAAATCCATCCTGATACCTCATTAATACATAAAATTTTGGGTCTGCATATGAATTAAAAGTAACTTTCATTAGGGCCTACAGAGATGGCTTTTGTTAAGAGCATAGGCTGCTTTTTCAGAAGACAAGGGTTCAATTCCCTTCCTACCAAGTGACTGACAATCATAAAATACAACACGCATAATATAATAAACCCCAAAATAACTTTAGTTAATAGAATGAATAGAAACTCATGGGTAGCAACCAGGAAGGGATGCTAATCTTTCAAGTTCTGCTTTTTGTTTTTACCAACTTGATCATCTAGACACCAAGAACAGCAGACAGTCTATAGAATACAGCTGACAATGAGGAAGAGTCTTGAGTGTGATCTTAGTGTTTTACTTACTGTGAGAATGCAAGCAGTTAGCCAATTCTCAGTTTATTTCCACTCATTGGGTTATTGGAAAATTAAACAAGAAAATGTGTAGTGTCATTGGCACAGTAGCTGACATACAGCAATTGTTAAAGATACATCTTGTCTCAACATCATTGAAGGAAACGAGTACCACTTGCACAGTACGCCTTTCTGATAAACACTCCTAAAAAACAAACCTACCTGGGTTGTCTAATTTAGCCATGCCTGGTAACTTTTCTCCTGGTTTAACTTACACTTAATATATATCTGTTCAGAAAGCTCAAACATGTACACTGAATTCTTCCTGCTGTTTCATTTACTATTATATTCCATAGCTACAGTGGCAGGTCTTTAATCTAAAATTTCCATGCTTCAAGCAATTTAATATGTTAGTTGAGACAAGTTTTCAAAAACTAATGTTGCAACACAAACAAGCCTCAGATCAAGATTTTATTTCACACAGTAACAGGGTATTTTTTTCATCATACTATTTTCAGCCAAAAGTAAATTCAGAAGCATATTGATTTATTGCCATGCTCTTATAACAGATTCCCTAATATGAGCTCAATCTGTGCTCAGCTTTCGAAGCTAATCAAAGCCTCTACCATTTTTCCACCAGTGTTTTAAACTTTCCTTTCTTTCTTTCTTCTTTGAAGGATCTTGGATCCTGTGTGATCTGTTTTCTTCATTTAATCTAAGTCTTCTTTCTCCATGTAGATTTGTCATCTCCTTTAACTTCAGCATTTCTTCAAATGGGAAAACTTTAGCTTCAGAAAAAAAAAAGGTTTTCTGGGTCCATTTCCTCATAATTGTTCAGTGATGAACACTCTTGTCACTGCTCCCTGAATATTCGTTCACTTCCCTGTTCTCTTGCTTCTAAACATGATGTGGGATTCCCCTTTGCATGCTGTGAATACCATTGGTTAATAAAGAAAGTGTCTTGGGCCTGCAAAGGGAATAGAGGTAGGGGGGAGAACTAAACTAAATGCTGGGAGAAAGGAGGAGGAGTTAGGGAGAAGCCATGTAGCCCCACCGAACAAAGACGCCAGAACTTTACCCAGTAAGCTACTGTCATGTGGCAATACAAAGATTAATGGAGATGGGTTAAATTGATATGTAAGAGTTAGCAAATAAGAAGCTAGAGCTAATGCACCAAGCAGTGATTTAATTAAACAGTTTCTGTGTGATTATTTCAGTTCTGAGCTGCTGGGCAGCCGGGAAACAAACAAGCAGCTCCCTTCAACATAAACACATGAAATTACTTCATATAGAATCGAGCTATGATTTTAAGCCTTTAGCACGGTAGACATTGATCCTTTCTTCTATAATTTTCTCCATTTTTTTCTCAATCTCCCAGTGGAAACTAATTGCTTTCAGTTTATATTTCTGGGAACTTCACTTGGATTTCCAATTATGTTCTCAGGATTAGAGAACATAAGGTCTAGTATTACTGTTGACTGGATTCAAGTTTGCCTCCTTATTTGAATAGAATGTCCTTATCCATAGAATCATAGCCTCTCATGTCAGAAATATCTTGTAATTCTGAGAAAACAGGCAAAACTTTCAGGAAAGCTTGGTATTGCTCAGGGCTACCCAACTCTAGACTTCTAGTTGTGTTAGGAAACAAAACCCTTAAAGGTTTTTTTTGCTATTCTTTTTGAGTTGTATTCCTCCCTCAACAGAAGGCATTGCTATTCTGTCTTACAACAAATGTAAAAGTGACTCTGAGAAGCCAGTGTGCACCAGGGAAAAAAATGTGTGATGTGGCACAGTGGTGAAGTGTATTAATAACTGCAAAATTTGACTTTCATACAAGCTCCTATTTAGTTTTCCAGATGATGTGGCAATGACAGAACTATGTACACTGCCTGACACATTTGGTATACAATGGTCCTTCTAACTGCTCAATTTTTAACTTGTTTCTTGATAATTATTTTTGAGTTATGTGGTTAAACAAGGAGTGATGGCAATGAGTTTGCTTCTCTTTGTTCTTGACCAGTACTAAAATAAAGACAATGTAGAATTGCAGTCAACTAAAGTCATGTTGCTTATTCTGGAACCTACCCATAAGTGAATATTTTGAAACAAAAGGTGGACATAACTCCCGCAGATAAGGCATATTGTACAAAACACTGTGCCCTAATTGTCTACAGCCCAAATGCTGATTTTCCCCTCTTAAAACTTCTGCCCCAATTCCAATCTTCTGGAAAACAATTAAACTGTCAAGCATAGGCTTTCTCATTCAGAATTTGGACCATATCCTGCCATTGACATTTATTTTAATCTTCTATTGATTTCTGTGGGAATTCTGCATGGAGAGTGAAGGCAGGATACAACCCTGGAGGAATTTCTGCAGAGAAGGCTCCCACTTTCATCTCTTTGTGTTTCATTTTTATTGAGTTGAGGTCATGACGTCGCATATCTAAAAATAGCTTCACAGACTCAACCTCTGATAAAGACTTCTATTTTTGCATGCAGGCTGTAAGGTCACTGAGAGTATCAACGTCTCATAGAGAACAACTATGTGGTAAATTATGTTTACTATTACTGTTTTGGTCAATTTTCTAAAGAAAACAATGGAAGAAAAAATACTTGTATACTTTTGAAAATGTCACTTTAACTCTACTATCAAATGCCTACCTATCACAAGTTTTTTTTTTAATAAGATGTCTATCTGGACCATCATTAAAATATGAGGTCTAATTTAAGGCAGTCATTTAAAGTTATACTGTTTCCACCTATGTAATTATGATCTTAAACCTTATTTTTTTTTTTGAAGATGTCAAGTTGTTCAAAAAGCAGCTAGATGCCATTAACCTCCTTAAGCTTTGATATCTCGGGATATCAAATAGATCCATCTATTCTCTGTGTCTTTGAATCTTCATGCTCTCACTGCAGATGTTCGTTTATTTGTATTGATTTGAGATAAGGTCTCACCACATAGCCTTGGCTGACCTGGAGCTCATTAGACCAAGCTGGACTCAAACTCAGATCTCTTGAATTCTGGGATGAAAGGAGTGTACTGCCATGCCTGATGGCTTTTGGATCTGTGTTTTCCTTATTCCTCTCACAAATCTATCTGGATTGAAGAGTTAAGTTGATGATCATAAATAAAAATTAAATAACAAAGTAGGCAAAGTAGAAACTCACATACATACAAACATGTTTTTCTTCTGGAGAACACATTCTCTTGTCTGTTATAAAAGCTACAGATTAACTGTATATTTAGCTGCATGGATTAGTTGAAAACTTTGTGTGGCAGAGGTAAAACTCAGAGTCTTACTGATTGCTCTTGCACCAATATCTCCACTGATGACTGAAAAGGCTCTGGTCATCTCCTCTACCTATGTCAGAATTTCCTTTTCAAGCAGACAGTGATCTGAAGCTGGCCGTTGAAGTGGCAGAGACCACAACACACATGCATTATGCTCCAGCTTGCCTCCAGCAGTGATCTTGCTTCCGTTTCATTCACAATAATGATTTTCAATCATATCTCAGACCAGCATCTGCTTTCTAGAGATCTAAGACCGGCTTTCAGAAGGTAATTATCCCGAGGTTATAAAAGCCTTTTTCCCCCTACTCCGCTTGTTCTAGTTTCTTATATCAAGATGTATTGCAGATTTCATATGCACTGTGAGCAACATGAGCCTGTGTTCTATTTTTAGACTATGTCTAGCTGTTGTTGTTCTTTTGGTAGGGAAAAGCTAAGAAATACAAATGCAATGCTGATAATGGGCTTTTGACCTATTTGGTAATTACATCAAAGTCCAAACCTCAAAATCCAAGTAAAAAACTAAAACATAGCACATGTCAGAAAGACTGATGTAGATTACTGATACCCTTAAACAACTACAAATGGAATGAATGTTGAGGTCTAGTGGAAATTCTTTTTATTTGTCAATCTGGCCCCTGAAGCAAATGAATGGAACTTAGAAGATGGTAAACCTTAGTGCTGATAGAGAAACGTGGGTCTGCAGAGCCTGCTGGAAAACCAACATAGCCTAAGCAGTGAGCTCCAGGCTCAAAATATAAGCTGGAGAGAGCAACATAGAATATTTGCTCTCAGCCTCTGTCTTCCACACTTAAAGCTATGTGCATCACTGACAGACACATTTGCACATACATGCCTACACCAAACACACACACCCACACATGCGCGCGCGCGCCGTTTTTTTTAACGTTAAATTACTTAACTAAGACTGCCCATTTACAGGCTTCAGATTTATGTCCTAAAGCTCACACACGTGGAGTGTCTTACATAAGCCTAGATTGTCTCCTGCCATTTCTATCCACTGTCGAGTCATATGAGAACTGCGATTTGCAATTTTACAACACATATGTTTTGGATTTTATTCAAAGTCCTGGATCATAATTCTTTTCCTAAGCAAGATTATAGAAACTAGAATATCATTTTACTCAATGTTAGTCATAGGAATGCCAATCCACTCATGTCTGAGAGTAAAGAAAGGCCTTGCCTATTTTAAAGAATCCTGTCCATACCTAGGAGACAGTAGCTTTGCACAGAGAGGCCAAGGAGGACCTGAGGAGAATTGTCATTTTGCTGTTGAATTTCTCTATGAAATATATTCTGCAATGATTTCTTTTTTTAACTTCTTTTTTTTATTAATTTATTTATTTATTAAAGATTTCTGTCTCTTCCCCGCCACCGCCTCCCATTTCCCTCCCCCTCCATTCCTAGGGGCAAATTTCCAAGAGCCTCTAAGGACTGAGTACATGGCAGTACCTGGAGGATGGAGCACAGGTTTGGCTTATTAGTCTTGTTTATCACCCATGGTACATCATCCTATAAAACTTTCATTTGCATTCTGACATAATATCATAAATAATAACTGGTAAGTGTCTGCCCTTGCGTTGCATGAGTCACTTGAGAAGATTCACCAAATATGTGGTGGGAATAGTGGTAACCTCAGTTGGTATTGAGTAATATTGGTAAGAACAATCCAAAGCTTGTTACTGGCATTTAGACAGGGGAAGCTGGGTTCTTCCAAACTGAGTCTACTTCTTTACTATCTAATGCTATTCCTGGATGGATAATGCCAAAATCAAGTTGTGTTATAGACCCAAAATCTGTGTTGTGGTTAGTTAGTAGTAGGAATTGTTACTGATTTTTGCATTAGTTTTCATAAATAGCCATTGCTGAAACAAGGAGGCAAGTCCGTGGAAGTCTTTGCAAATGCCTCCAGTATAGAATTTAGAGTAATAAATATATCTAGAAAGTATAGTTTATGCATATGTAAATTTTGAAACCAACTGTATTCAGTAACTGGGGAAACACTCACATATTTGTAGTAGCCTTTTAGTCAAACAAAATGCCTGGCCTACACTGGGTCCACTCTTGGCAGATCCAAAGACATTTGTCTTCTATACCTAAGTAATATATTGATACAGTGTATTGAACAATACTATTATCAGACAAATAAGAGTCCAGATTCCAAGAATGTACTCCGTAGTCTTCTGAAATCACGTTATTGGAAAATTTCCAGAGATGAAATAAATATCAAGTATACGATCCTTTCTGACCTTTAGAACTCATAAATAGCCCAGGTGTATCTTAAAAGGTCCTTGATCTGACCCTGAGTTACTCTGGACTTTGGGGTTTGAAATCTTTAATTTATATGATAAGAAGAATGTTTGTTCTTCTTATAACATGGTCAAAGGCTGAACTCAAAAGTTTTTGTAGAAAAGCAAGATAAATTCCTGGTCTCCAAGTGACTCTCTTGGTGTTTCAGGAGCTCAAGGTAATAACCAAAGCAGAGTCAACTTTCTTGGGGTCTACTATCTTGGAAGTCTGCCAGCTTGAATTGCTATAAACATGTGGCTATAATACTTTTGTAAAAATCTGGAGTAGGGGGCCAGAAATATGGGGACGAATGTCAGAACACTTGCTATTAAATCTGATGACCCAAGTTCAATATCCAGGGCCCTAGTCATGGAAGAACAGAACCAGCTCATACAAGTTGTACTCTAGTCTTCTGATCTTTAAATACACACATACACACACACACACACACACACTACCAAAAATAAATATTAAAAATATAAATGAATCAAATATAAAAATATAAATTTATCAGGAATAATTTCAGGTGTGATAAAGCTCTCCTTTTGTCATAAGGACTTTATTAATACTTTTTGTAAGGTTATTCTTAAAAGTAATCATAAAGCCTCTGGGAACTCCTCCTAAAAAGATACTCAGATCATTATTAAGCAGCTATTGCAATCTTTTGTATGTCTCTATTCTCCTTCCTTGCAAAAGGCTCTGGGAATTTAATGAGACGTTACAAGATTATTTTGTCTCAAGCAGTTCCATCACCTGACCTGTCCTTTCTCAGATATCCAAATCAAGTCAGGCAGTAATGGGCTCGCCATCTGTTTCCACCACAGGAATCCCCAGTTATCTAACTAGCACCAATAGATCTTGCAGACCTCTTTATTATCACATGGTGCCTGATGCCAATCATTGCAATCACATACATCTTTCTTCTGATGATTGAGTGTGATCAATTGGTTTCTGTCACCCCAGGAACTTCCTTTGCCCATTGAAATTAGGGAGTATGTTCACTTGCAACATCTTCCTGCAGCTTCGACCGCAATCAGTCAGGAGAGGTCACTGCTCTCAGCAGTATAGTTACCACGGCAGTGATGGATAGATGCTGTTTCTTCATAACTTTCTGCAGATCAAAGTGCAGTGGGGAGAAGCCAGGCACCCGTGTTAAATTTACTCTGTTTTACCGACTGATGTTTTGGGGGTTTCTTTACGGTTATTACTCCAAAAAGGTTTGCCTTCTCAGTGTGATTTAGCAAGAGTTGGTTGATGCCAAACAATTATAATTACTTCCAACTGTCGAGATCATGTCAGATCTAGAATTCTGGTACTCATATGGATAAATTTAACCCAGTCTAAATCCATGCTTTTCCCTCTTTGCCAAATAAATTTCCTCCAAGTCTTGCTAAATTTCCCAAATTGTTTTGCTGGTATGAATTTGAAAACAGTTTTAATTCCTTTGGTGGGTAAGTCACAGCCTTCTAGTCTTTATTATAATTTCTTCTCCCTGTCTTCACTCCCAGGCAACAATTGGATGTATTTCACTTGAGATCTCTATTCAGCTTAGTGCAGTAGGGTTAACTGCTTCCTATTGAAATGAAACCCCCTCAGCCAGAGGGAATCCGAGTTTTTAAGCAAGACATAAGAGCCTCTTAAAAAGTGGAAATGGATTCTTTCAACTAATAGAGAAAGTTCACTGGGGTTAGGATACCTGAACTGCTTTTATCTCTAGATACTTCCCCTTTTAAGTCTAGTTAGAAGTTCCCTTACTATTAGCTATTAACCTAATATTCCACCAACCTTTTTTTGCTGAATCCATACAATTTGTACAGATTGGCAATATTATATGTGAATATAAATGTATACTAGTATGTGTGTGTGTGTGCAAGAAACAAAAACCCGCAAAACTCTAATTCAAACAATTTCTGACATATGTAGAATTGTGAGCCTCAGAGCCACTTAATCACACAAAGCAGTCAAGTCACAACTCACATGATCAGAATATTTCTATTTTCTTTCGTTTATTCCCACATGATATCTATATTCTAAGGCCATTTCACCTCAAGGTTCTCGGAAAGGCATGAATTGTAACAAACACAGGTAAAGTAGGAGAAATAGTTGCTCCCTATAGCCTCTTTCTACCATGTGGATGTTTCAGATAACATGCCTTAACAGTAATGGATTCTGCCTAAACTGTCTTTTGCATTTGAACCATTATTCTCCTCTGCAAATTTCTGCTTTTACTCTGGGTCCTTTACTTGGTTTTAGAAGGGTTTAGAAAAGTTCTTTGAAGGCAAGCATGTGGTTTTATAGTCCTTTATTGTTGTCTTTCTAGTTTTCCTTGGTACTCAAAATCTATGGGTAGAGCAAGTAAGAAAAACTGCTACTTGGAGAGGTAAGTTACTGTGGCAGAGAAAATCGGAAATAACCTGGAAGGTTTATATTAGTGAATAACTTCCCATCATACAATGTAAAATGCTTTTGGTATATCATTATCCAAGTTATCTATCCCTTGGTACAATTTTGGTAGGCTTATTTTCTTTTGTATCTTATGGTCCAAGAATCTTCTTATTGGCCAAACCTTAGATGTGAATGAAAAAGGAGGAAATAGGTTTATTTCTTAATCTAAATGCTCCAAGTCTGATTACTTTATGGAAATGAGTTACCCTTTCTGGCATGTTTTTAGCAAATGAGAAGTTGATTGTATACAGGAGAACTGTTAAGAAGGAAGCTCTAAAAATATGCATATCCTGATTCTGGCTTTGGCCAGCCATATATCCTCCTCATAACGCCCGGTGTGCACACCACTGGCAGAGTAGGAAGTCCTGTTCTTTCTTACTAGCTAAACTTTGTGCCAAAGTTAAACTCCAGTGACTTAGGTTGAATCATGTGGATCTACTTTACTTTTCCCACATTTGCCAAGATCTACATAATTCTGAACAAAAGGACCTTTAAGGGCTACTCTTTTTTTTTTTTATCCAAATCTTAAACCAAAGTCTCTGAAGTGATGTAACAGTGATGTGCAAAGCCAGACTTGTCCAGACCAGAATCAGAAGGGATGCTTCCTTCGCAAGTAAGCCACTATAGCCTTTGTAAATGTGACTTCATTTATGGCCCCAGAATCCAAACAATTCTAAGCCTTGTCTTCCCAAGGAGAAAAAAAAAGAGAGAGAAGTTGGGAAAAGAAATGAGTTTCTCTCTCCAAATTCAGCGCATAGCTCAGCTAACAAGACAGGTTAGCTCTATCCTCAGTACAGGAAGCCCGAGACTTACAATAATCAGATGATTTGGTTTTGATACCATCTCATGTCCACAACATTCTGTACCCCCAAATAACAAAGGAATTGGGGATTCTGGAATTACAGTTGTCACTATATTGCTATCTTCTTTTATACTTAGACACATGTAAACAGGAGACATAGATTTCCATGGAAGTGCAATTAAAACATATTGTTACATATTTGAAAGTACAATATCAAAGCTTGAGACGAAAGTTAAATGCAAGCAGTTCTTTTTTCCTGCCTTGATAAAAAAAAATCAAAAACGAAACACTCCTCAAGTCTCCTTAAAATTACCATCATTGTTAAGTGGTTGGGGAATTTTGGAAGACAATGCCTTGCTTTAGAATTTCTGTGTGAAACAGCTGCTTTGATTCAAATCAAAGAACAAGCTGTTGATTTGGGATCTCAAAGGGAAATGGCAAGGCACACGGGGACGTGGCATGGAGGTAAAGCATCTAATATGGGATGTCTTTTCAGCAGTTGGAGATGCAAAGATGTGCTTGCACCCCTTGGGTCTTCACAGTGGGAAACATAATCAACCATTGTCTGGGGTCTATCTCCACAGTAAACAGTTTCTCATATTGAGGAATACCAGAGAAAAATCTCTGACCCAAGACTGCAGGAGTCCATATTTAGAAGGCTTAGTCAGGTGTAGGTTGAGAGCCCCAGGAGCACCGAGAACCCATGCCACAATCCTGTAAATGTCTGGTAAAGTTATTCTGAATTAACTGATACTCTTGACTAAGAACATCACCTTAAAACCTAACCAGTCCTTGTTGATGACTGTTATACAATATCTGGTGTCTTTCTAAAACTGTAGATGCTATATGTTAATCTATATCCTAGAAATAGTACTATTTCTTGGTATATTATTCTTACACATTTCTTACGGTCTGCCCTCATCCTTTGTGGAAACATTTCAAAGGGAGGTAATGAGGGCTGTACGTGTGTTACACCTACATTGTTGGGCTGTCAGCTTGGCAATCTGCCACATTTCACTCCCATTTCCTGGGAAGGGAGCATTACATAATATTTATTGAAAGTTGATTGGGTCTCAGGCATTGTTTTAAGTGTACAAATGTTTTAAATCACAAATTTCTAATAATAATACTGTCAAATCAACATTATTATTACTATGGTTTGATTACAGAGGAGGAAATATGGGCCATCAGCACACACTCACAAGCCGCCATCCCGTGTGTGTGTGTGTGTGTGTGTGTGTGTGTGTGTGTGTGTGTAGCCTTTCTTTATGCATGAGCCTCAGAGTCTTCGATATTTAACTGTGACTTAGAAAAGCCAGCCTTTCAGGATTGTATTTGTGTAGACTGATTCCTCTTTGGTCATTTGGTCCTTTCCATTACATTTTATTTATATCAGAAAAGGTTGTCAACATTCTGTATTTACTGACTTTGATTTTGGTTTTAAATATGTTCCACATTGGGTCTTTCTATTCTGTAACAATGATAAAAAAAAAGTCAATAGAAGATTACACTCCTTCTCCAACTGATTTTAGAACACAAGCTGCTGATATCTTAGGACATTGCACTTAGATAAGTGTAGAGGGAACGGGGGGGGGGGGGCTGCGTCCCCGGGACCCGGCCGCCCACATGGCTAGCTTATGCCCCAAAATAATTACACGGAAACTGTATTCTTTTAAACACTGCTTAGCCCATTAGTTTTAGCATCTTATTGGCTAGCTCTTACATATCGATCTAATCCATTTTTAATAATCTGTGTAATCCACGAGGTGGCTTATCAGGGAAGATCTTAACTTGCATCTGTCTGGAGTGAGAGAATCATGACGACTCCTGACTCAGCTTTTTTTCCCCAGCATTCTGTTCTGCCTACTCCACCCACCTAAGGGATCTCCTATCAAAATGGGCCAAGGCAGTTTCTTTATTAGCCAATGACCTTTCTCTATCAGATAAAAGAGGTAAAGCATTTGCCAAATTGCTCTGTTTCTTATGGATGAATCCTCAGAAACATAACTGGTTTGGAAGATTCATGGGAAATGATTATTACAAATCCTTGCTCCAAAGCAGATATTTAGTGCAAAAAATAATAACCTAATATAAAATGTCTCTAAACTATTATAAAATTCAAAAAATCATCAATAACAAACATAGAATTACTCTTTAGGATTCAAATGTTCTTTATAGTTTTTCAATCACAGTTTTTAAACTTTATCTAAATTACCTGTACTATATTGAAAATCAAAGTTGGAAGTTTACAAAATCAAGCATAATTCAAAATACATAAAATCATATCCATTAATCTATTTATATAATTTAATAATAAAAGGTTTAAACATTTTGGGAGATGTCAAATATTTTCAAATTTCAAAATATTCTTGGCAAACATATTTTTAAACAGTTTGAAATCACAAATATTTTCAGTATCATGTTAATTCTGAATTTTTTATTATTCTCATTTTAGACTAAGGAAACATCAAAAATAGTGATATTCTTGACTATTTGTAACAAAGCAAAAAAGTTGTAAAAGTTTCTACAGCTATAGAAGAGCAGTTTAGGGAATTTTATCTTTGTCTTTCTCTTCTAACTAGTGACTAAAATCAAAGTTCTGTGCATTAAAGAGAAGGTAATTTTCAAATGATGATTGGAAAATAAAGGAAAAGTTGTTAAATATGGCAAACTCTACAAATTTATAATACATAGTCTGATTTTTTTAGCAACTCCACTTAGAGATCTTCTCATAAATGTACAAGAGTGTTTGTATGACAACAACCAAGTCTTCAGCTGAAAATGGTTAGCAGATCAGTGTATAGCCTGTGTTCATTTTGACAACTGTCTTTACTATAGTTCAGCTTTTCAAAACTGCCAGCAATTCTTCAGCTACTCACCAAATATAAGCTGTAAATTATCATTTGTTGTAACATGAGGGCCTGCACATTGGGGTTTCTGTCCTGCACCATTCCCACAGCCAGTAAATCTCAAAGAAAATCACACAGAGGTCTACATAAGTTATAAACTGATTTGCCCATTAGCTCAGGCTTTGTATTAGCTCTTATAATGTACATTAACCTATTATTCTTATCTATGTTAGCCATATGGCTCAGTACCTTTTTCGGTAAGGCAGGTGACATCCTGCTTCTTCAATGTCTGTGGAGGACTGCAGAGAAAGCTTCCTTCTTTCCAGAATTTTGCCTGTTCTCATTGCCCCACCTCTACTTCCTGTCTGGTTGTCTTGCCTATACTTCCTGCCTGACTACTGGTCAATTAGCGTTTATTTAAAACATAAGTGACAGAATACAGAATTGTCCCTCACCAATTTGCAGTGTATGCAACGCTGCCATTCTCTTTTCTTTATGCGTGTGCACTTGCATACAAGGTCTCATTGAGCACAGGCTATCTTCAGAACTTGCTATATAGCCCAGACTGACTTGAACTCCTAATCTTCCTGCCTCTACCTCCCCAATGCTGAGACTACACACATGGTCAAGCACACCATCCTTTGTTCTATTTCTAGTCAATATTTTCCATTTCAACTTTATCACTCCTCAGAATATTTTCTTACATTTAGGATAATAAAGACACTTAAAATACATTACTAATAATAATGATTTTTAGGAGGCAGACACAATTTGGAAGACTTAGAATAACCACGCACAACTCCCCAAATTCCAAGACAGTCATCCAGGCACAGTAGGGAGTGTTTATCAGTTTCTAGACCCAGGCAGAATCCTCCACCTCTAAGTGTTTGACAGCCACAAGTGAGAGCATGGGCAAATGGATAGAGGAAGTTAAATCTGATATCTGAATAGATTTTATAGCCCTTGCAAGCAACCACTTGAGAAGAAAGGCAACCAGAAAGAAAAATCACATCCTCATTCACTTTGATTATCCTGTAATTATTGAAGCCTATGCTTTACATACTGTTTATTTTATTTTTATGCCCAGAGCACAAGAAGAGTTTTTATAATATTATATTCTGTTCATAGAAAACACTGAAACACCAGTAATTCACTTACAAACTAGTAACACATACAGAAAAAGCTAACTTTTTTCGTCTTAGATGATTCTTCAAATAAAACTAAATTGACGCATCTATCTATCTCTCTGCATTGCCTAGCCCTTCAGCATTCCAGGCTTTGCACACTGATTTTAGTTAAGTTTTCTCAGGGTGAGGAATAACCTACATATTTCCTTTTATCTTTATTGTTTTGTAAAATAGTACATAGTTCTGGAGCCAAAAATAAAAGAAAATTATATTTAGAGTACTTTTTCTGCTAGCTCAACCTCTGCTCTGTGTGCACTCCTTCCCCATATAGTGAGAACTCCATCTGCTTTTTGATTAGCCTTCCGTTATTTCTTTCTGACTGTATGAGCAAGTATATACATTAAATACAGAGAGATGTGTCTATCTGCACATATACAACACGATTATTTCACGAACACTTGTGAGGCTTGCATACATCCCGTGATTATACATGGCACTATATAAAGAGACACATTTCATTTTTTTATAACTGTATGGCTGCATCATAATTGACCTTATACATTTCCTAGTAGGGACATTTGAGTTGTTTCTGGCATTTGCTATTACAATTATTGCTGCAAGGAATAACCTGTAAAGATAGTAAGCACATTTTGTTAGTTTTCTGCTCGTTCTACCCTTATTTTAAAGGGTAAACCACAATTAGCATATAATATATGCAGTTTGCAATTTATCTGTGATAATGATCTTTTCCTGCCTAGAGGGGACATTTCATGATTCCGTTCAGGTATGTCATGAGGAGCCTCACAGGGCCTATTCTGAGTGAGAAAGTGCAGAAGCACAATGAGTACAGAAAGGTAACCAAGACTCTGTGTGATACTCCTCACAGGATAATAAATCCTATGAAATATGGATCATTGGTGGCAGGCTGAAGACACAAGAGAGCTAATAAGCATTAAATAACAATTATTACGGCACAGATGCTGGAAGGCTGTTTGCCTCCTAACAGCCACTGAGTAGCAGACTGAGGTTCTTGGGATGAAATGAAAACTCTCTTGACAGACTGTACTTGGGGAAGGTTGTAGGATGGCGTCTGAGAGATCCAGTTTATCATATTTCACTTTTACTCACTCTGTTCTGACATGGATTGTCAAGGAAAGCAGCATGAAATATATGGCCCTGTGTTTAATGTGTTCTGAAAACAAAACTTTGGTTTCAATCGGCCACTGAATTAAAGTGACTGAAATTAAATAATATGAAACTTCATCTAACAATTAGTTTTTTATAAGGTTAGGAAGCAGTTTGACTTGCTGTTTCCTTTTGTTGCCTTGTTTAGATTTAAAGTCATTTGTCCTTCCTGAGGACTAGCTTTTGTGATGCCAATAAGTATCATGTAGGATTCCAAGAGAGGGATGTGATCAATAGTCCTGTCCAACAATGATGCCTATGAATGAACAGGCACCAGCATGATGTCATATACCCAATGGTGCAGCAGAAGCACACATATTTTGGCGGTTTGCAACAATCCTCTAACAGGACTTAAGACCCAGAGTAGAAGGGAAAGCATGCTTAGGACTGGAAATGCAGCCCCCAGACTACTGAAGTCATGGGTCTTGGAGGAGAACCTGTAACTACCTCTTTATTAAACCAGCATAATTCCTGGATACACTCTAAATATTTGTTCTCATACAGAAGAGTATCGCTCTCACCTTGTGTTAAAAAAAAAATCTCCTTCCAACAGAGAGAGATCACTACAGAAAAGCACAGCCAGTGAAAATGGAGAGACTTGCTCATTCTCAACTGACTCCTGCAGCTGAACTCTTGCACCTGAGGCTCAGGGACCATAGTAAAAGAGAGGGTAAAAAAAATGTAGACATCAGAGGAAAGGCAAGACTGCTGTGAGATTCCATATTCCAGAACATGTCAGAGAAGCTACGCCTTCTCACCAACATGACTGTTTAAACAAGACCTCAAAAAGGTCAATACCAATTGATTTATTAACATGGAAGAGGAGTATATCTCATGGGACCTCAACCTTAGACAAACAACAACAACAAAAAAAAAAAAACAATTAAAAACTACAGGCAGCTAAGAAATGCCGAAAGCTAGAGGGAAAGTCTTCCTCAGAGTACCTCAGCTAATTACTACTGAGTGGTCAGCCCTGAAATTATATACATCTAAGTAACATTATACAAACTGAGCAGGCTGTATTTTTGCATTGTGTGTGTGTGTGTGTGTGTGTGTGTGTGTGTGTGTGTGTAAAACAAAGAAATAATTGAGTCCATGAGTTTGAGACAGAGAAATGAGCAAGCAAGATACACTGAAAAAGTTAGAGGGAAGAAACGGAAAGGGTAAATAATGTAATATTTAATTTCAAAAACTGAAAAACAAAATGCCACATGCTTGTCAGCCAAGAGAAAATACTCTCCAAAACAGCAACAATACCCTGAAAGGTGGGAAAGGCAAGATGACTAAATTCAATTTATAAATTGTTTATAACCAAACTAGTCTGCTAATACACTCTATTACAAATTAATACAATGGGCTCCAATAAACTAGTTCATGTACCCAGGATAAATCCTGGCCCCACGCCCCCCCCCAACAGATCAAGCCACATAACTGTCACTCACATTCAGAGGGCTTAGTTCGGTTCCGTGCGGGATCCCCAGCCGTCATTCCAGAGTCTGTGGGCTCCCACTAGCTCAAATCAGATGTCGCTGTGGTTTTCCCAATCATGATCTTAATGCCTCTTGCTCATATAATCCCTCCTCCCTCTCTTCAGCTAAGCTCCAGGAGCTCAGCCCAGTGCTTGGTTGTGGATCACTGCATCTGCTTCCATCAGCTACTGGATACAGAGGGGAGGGACGTGGTCTGGCCTCAACTTGGTATACCAGACTTTGTTGATTCCCCCATGGAGGCCTTACCTCCTTTGAGAAGTGGATGGGGGTGGGATGCTGGAGGTGGTTGGGCGGGAGTAAGGGTGGAAGGGGAAACTGAGGCTAGTGGTAAATTTTTTTAAATGTCAAAAATTCATTAATTCCAATTAATAATTGATTTATTTATTAATACTTAATTATTAATCAATGCATAGAATGAGTGTGGATTCTGAAACATTAGTGACTCATGTCACAATGTTGTAGTTGTGACTCCCTCCAGTCACATTCTGAGTGAACTTTCACCTGGATTAACATCCTAATTTAAGACAATGTATACCTCATTGTGCTTGCTTGTTCTATGACAACTTGATACAAGCTACAGTCATGTAGTCTGAAAGTTAATTGATAAATTGCCTCTCTAAGATAGAAAAGTTTTTAGGGTACATTCTTAATTAATGATTGATGTGGGAGGGCCCAGCCTACTGTTGGTGGGGCCTTCTTTGGGCTGGTGGTCCTAATTCTATAAGAAAGCAGGATGAACAAGTTATAAATCCCAGAAATTGGAGGCAGTGATAGGTGGGTCTCTAAGAGTTTGAGGCTGGCTTGGTCTACGTAGCAATTTCCAAGCCAGTCAGAGCTACATAGTGAGATAGTGAAACTGTCTCAAAGATAGATAGATAGATAGATAGATAGATAGATAGATAGATAGATAGATAGATAGACAGACAGACACAAACAGACAGGTAGGTAGGTGATGGATGGATGGATGGATGGGTGGATGGATGGATGGATGGATGGATGGATGGACTGATGGATAGATTATAGATAGATAGATAGATAGATAGATAGATAGATAGATAGATAGATAGATAGATAGATAGACAAGCTTGTCTACTGTGAAGGGAAAAGATGAACAAGCTAGGAAATTGAAAGTGTTTATTCTTGCTTGCAGAATCATGATAAAGTAGGCACTGAAAATTTTAAGACTGATTTTCTTAAGAGATAAGAAGTATAATTTTGTTAATTCCTATATAAAAGGCACTGGGCATCCCGGAGATTGCCCTTGACTGCACCTATAAAAGGAGATATGGTAAAATTATTAATTGTGGTGATTTATTCTCAAGTTAATGTAAAATATGTCTTTTTCTACTAAAATGGTTTCTTCATAAAACCAACAAACTCTCAAAGATTTACAAGCAACTCTTCTGATCACATGTCTTGGTCATTCAGTAGATATTCCTCTCGACATTTGAGAGGCAAAATGGAAATGATTTTTAGAAGAAGTATGATAAGATGGGATCTATTTAGAACTGAAAATTGACTTTAAAAGTTTGTGTGAGGGAATCTATTGGCACTAGAATGGTAGGACAAGACAGGAAAATGGGAGGGACCCAGTGCCACCCAGGAAAGGTGCTTTCTGCCACACCTCATTTTGATTTTTCTTTCTTCTTTCCTAACAGCACAATGCCCAGGCATGAGTAGCTACACTGTTCTATGTTAATTTTCTTACTCTCCCTAGCGTGGTCATAAACGTTAAACTAAAGTCCTCTTAGCTATGGTTTATGTTGCCACAACAAAATGACATGAACAAAACAACAAGTTGGGGAGGAAAGAGTTTATTTGGCTTATACTTCTGCATTGACATCCATCACTGAAGGAAGTTAGGCAGGAACTTTAGGCAGGGCAGGGTACTGGAGACAGGATCTAATGAGAGGCCATGGAGAGGTGCTACTTAATAGCTTGCTTCCCATGCATTGCTCAGTCTGCTTTCTTAAAGAACCCAGGACCACCACCCCAGAACTGGCACCACTCGTAATGGTCTGGGCCCTCCCCTCATTGATCACTAAATGAGAAAATTCCTTACAGCTAGATCTCATCAAGACATTTCCTCAACAGAGTCTCCTTTCTCTGATGACTCTAGCTTGTGTCAAGTTGACACACAAATCCAGCCAGTACAAGTCCAATACGTTCTGTGATATTATGTTTATATCTGTTCCTGTATAGAAACTTACAGGTAATGGCTACTATGCCAGCTGTCCATGACCTTGAAGCAGAAAGGGTGTTAATAAAATTTACAAAAAAATATTTGGAATTAAACTGTATGGTAGGTAACTCTCTGAGACCAGGTAACTGCAAAGTGTACACACACTCACAAGCCACTGTTAAAATTTACCCCACAGTGAAATTTTTTTGATTTCTCTATCAGTAACCTTTGTTTTTAATGGTAGAAAAATTTTACTTGTTACAGTTTATGTCTTTATTATCTGTAGGCCTATCCATCTATCGCTCAATCTCTCTCTCTTTCTCTCTTTCTCCCTCTCTCCTTCTCTCTCTCTCTTTCTCCACACACACATGTGTGTATATATGATATATATAGAGAGAGAGAGGGAGATCTTATCTATGACTTATCAATCTACCTATTGATTTCTCTATCTCTCAAAATATAAAATAGCTAGAAATGTATCAATGTACTCTTGATCTTCAACCTTCAATAGATACTAGGGTATTTAAAATGGAATGGGATGTAGTAAATAATTATTTTATACTATACTCCTTTCATAAAAATAGAAAATAAAGGGGTTAAAATGAAGCAAAAGCAACTCATAGTGTTTTAATTAGGAAATAAGAATATAATGATGACAAAAAGGTATTTGCTAAAACTAATTCAAGTATTGTGTTTAGCTCTTTTTTGCTTGTTTGAAGTGTTTATTAGGGATGCCATTTGAGAGTTGTTTTAATTTGTGTCTCTAATCATGTATGCCATCTTATCAAGCTAAAAGGCAAGCATAAGATACAAGCAATTCCCAGAAATATTCTCAAATCATGGAGAACTGAATCCATCAGCACTGTTGAAAACAAAAGACAGTCCTAGACTTTTAACCAAAGAAACATTTTTGGAAAAGTAAACTCCATGTGACTTCAGCAAAGAATACTAAAAATGAATTGTCTGCTTTGTGAAGTGATTTGGTTTAATTCAGAAGTGGATTCTAATCTGCATGTGGTTCTGGATACGGGTTCAGGGATCAGTTTCATTTTTCTCCATGAACTGTTTATGTATGTAATACTTCCTGGATGTTTGCTATCATCAGGTAATAGGACTTACTCCATACTTTTCTTCTCTGAGACCAATTAGAGACTTTTGGTTTAAGATTTTATGTATCTCAGGAGCTCCACTTGCATTCTACCTTGTTTTCTGAAAATGTAGCCTTGGTCCTTTAGGCTCTGAATACTTGGGTAAGCCAGGAAAGCATCTCGACATTTTGCCAGTGCATAGCTAACCTCTCTGTGTGTATGATTGTTTAAGGCATCAGATACTCAACGAAATGTGCTCTTAATGAAAACCCAAGCCAAGAGTTACCATGAATTTTTTGTTATGACCTGGAAATGGTAATCGGATCCTTCTGTGCTGGTTTCCTTGGTAGCTGGGAAAGTAAACCTCGACTACCTCACTCTGTTTCTGACACGGATAATGGCAAATCTTTGTACAAAAAGTAGAGTAAAAAAACTCATCTCCGCTTGACATGGTTTTAAAAAATCCAGGTTAACCTCCATCAGTATGAGAACACGGAGTTAAGACAACCCTATTTTCCAGTGCAACAGTGTACCTTTTCAATTAATTTAAGCATCAGCTCACCTCAATTCAATGCTGCCGAGAGCCAAGACTTCTGACCATAGTAATCCAATTTGTCCACTTCTTTTATCATTTCAATGACACTTTGTTTTTGGCATTTGTCCTCAAGAAACTTTAGGGACATTGTTAAACCTGTGTCATGTCAGATCTCTGTGATTGTCATTAAGGTGGTGCAGTAGACAGATGTGACTCAGCAGCTGATAAATGCAATGTTTAAAGTCAGCCATTGAGAAAAGAGTTCCAGTGTCATAACCTTGACAACAAATGAGTGTTTAACCATTTATCCTAGAGGACTTTACCTTGATACGTATTGGCTAAATTCATCTCCAGGAAAGAATGATGAATATCACAATGCTCAAAGTTTAAATATACTGAGTCAGATACCAATTATAGTTCAAGCAGGACAGACTGCAACCCCTGATAAGTTGACCAGCACCCAGTAGAAGAACATACATCCAAGAATATTTGTCCAGCCTAAATTGGTCTTGAATATTTTTTTTAAAGAAAAAGTAGGGTACATAGGGAAGGGGAGGTAGAACTGGGAAGAGTTCATGAGGGAGGTAAATATGACCAAAACAATTATGCAAAACTATATATACAAGAACCAATAAGATGCTTACTTGGATTTTCATAGTGTTCATTTCTCATAAAATTTAAACAAGCAAACAAAAAATTTACATATGCAATAGGTTAAAATCAGACTAAAGCTCTAATTATATTTTATAATGTTTACAACTATGTTTATGAAGAATATTGGCTTTATTTCTTCTAAAATATTTGGTAGAATTCATCAATGAGTCATTTTATCCTGGCATTTCAGTATGGAATTTTTTGTTTCAGATTTAATATCTTTAATAAATGTGACTAATTTCTGATTCGTTCATTTATTTTTATTATTTTATCATTTTATCCCTCAAATAATTTTACTTTATCTTCGAATTTGTTACAATTTATTGCTACAATATGTTTTGTGGTATTTCTCCTTAACAATTTGGTATTATCTACCACTTCATAAACCCAAACTCGAAATTTAAGACAAATATTCAAAACTTCACAAGGTTCTTGGGGTCAAATATTTGAGTGAAATGGACAGCAGATACTTCTCTTAGTCACTTTGTGACCTACTTCTGGTTATACATTTTGTCTCTGTCAGTATAGAGGACCTAAGGATACAAGTTCTTGGAGTGGGGACGCAGGAGTGTTCCAGAGGCGGACTGTAACCACATCCATGGTGCTGTCCACTTGTTCATTAATGACATTTGTAATAGGAGCCCCATGTTTCACCTCTGGTTTAGTCTAGGGAAAAGTAGTCTTAGCTACTAATATTGATATAGAACTATGTTTTAATTTGTTAATATTGTCTGGGGTTCTCATTCTCTTGTTCACTGATTTCTGTTTGGTATTATTTCTTTCTATTGCTTTTATGTTCATTTTGTGTTTCAATAATGTCTGAACATACAACTCTACATGACTGATGTTATAGCATTATCATTTTCTGATATATATATATATATATATATATATCTCTGAAGCTACAAATTCTCATTTAATTGCTAATTTATAAGTGTGTCCAAAATTTTATCATGCTATGTCTTTGTGTTTATTATCTTCAATACTGTTGCTGTTTTCCCTGGTTCTTGTCCACTTAAGTCACTGGTAATGTCGAAGTATGTTACCTAGTTTCCAAATAGTTGAAGATTTTATAGAGACCTTTCTATCTAACATATAACATCATTTAACTATGTGCTTTCTAGTTTCATAGTTGTTTATGTTTATAAAGATGAACTAATGTCTGGAATAAAATTTCTGAAATTTATTATTGAATTTGTTTAACTGAATAAACCCAATCTATATAGTCTCGTTTAATGCACCCTGAGATATCAAGGAAATACTTCATGGCATTTTAAAATCGGTTCAAATGAGAATGAAAAGTTCCATTTGTACTTAGCTGTCTTTATCAGTCTACATTAAAGTCTTCATTTACTCAGCAACAAGGCCCTTGTTGTATAGTGATTGGATGTCCTTCAAACAATTTTGGTTGAGACACACTTTAATAAGATCTACTATATATGTTAGCTTGTGAAGTTGCATGTTTTCTCTGCACTCGTGTTCCCCATACATAACATGCAATATTCAAAGTAAATACTCCAAAAATATTTGGAAAATGTCTGTTGATGTAACAAAGACACCTTTAAAGGTAAAAACAATCGAAGTTATTAGCTTCATGTAGTCTCCAATCTGTGAATTTGTGAACCCTATTATCTATATCACAGTAGTGCTTTCAGGAGAATTTTTATTACCTAAAATATTGACTCTTTGTGAATTCTTTTAACACTTTATCTTATTTTTCTTTTAATTATGAGACTCTCTGCTCTTCTTTTATTCCTGACAGCATATCATAACTGTTTCACATCTTTTCCAACACAGTTTACCCCTTCCTCCCACTTTCTATCTCTATAAAAATGTAGTTTTTATATTTATTTACTTTTGAAGGGAGACAAATATAGAGTTTCTGACTACAGCTCTGAGGACAAATTGATGGAACTGATTTTCTCTTTCCATGGTGTTGGTCTCAGAGATGGAACTCAGGTTGCCATTTCCCTAGCCCTATGCACTCATTCTGTAAATGTAAAATTTTCCTTTTTTGATTCCTGAACTCCTTAGTGGTACCCACTACACTTTTCCAACTCTTCAGTGCTTTTGAATAATTTGACTTCTGACACATCAAATTTCTAAATTCAAGTACAGAGGACAATGATGTCTAATGCCTAGACCAAGTGATCTACTTTTCAAAGAACTGCAATAATAAATACTGAAAAATATTTTTTTCAGGAGTAGAAAATTTGATGTTGTACATGTATATTCCCAGCATCTAGAGACGCTGAAGGGAGGAGAAGACTTAAACTCAACTATTAGGTGAATAGTGTAAGGAACATAGAAGGACATGGCTTCTGAGACAATAAACAGAAAAGAGAGAGAGAGAAAGAAGAAAAGGAAGGAAGAAACAGTGATGATAACTAGGAAGCAAACTGATATATTCCTTGCATTCTACATATTGATCTTATGGTACATATTTTCCTTTATCCACTATATATTATCAAAATAATGGTACAGAGCAAACAACTATAAATCCTCAGTGAGGTATAACATTAAGCAGTTATTGTTCACATTCGTTAGAGTTTCTTCCTGGCCCGCTGAAGTACCCATAGTGACTTGCCTCTGCTTTATCTTCAGGTCTACTCCCTTGGCCATTTCTCAAAGAAGTAGCAAAGACCTGAGAATCAAAACACTAGTTACAAGCGGACTTTAATTTCTATTTGCCCGTGGCATGTCTACTAAGACTCCACTGATCATAGTAAATCGCATGACTGAATCAGGATGAGATTCTCTATTCCATTTGGGAATACACTGGAAGTCATATGAAGCCAGATAACAGAGAAGATGAAGAAATGAAATCATGATTGCTGTCATCTGCAGTAGTCGCAAGATTCATGCTCCAAGTGGGGATGAGACAAACTTTGAATGCTCTTTTTTCTTTTAATTGTATAAAGTTCTGCCAGCCAAAGGAAACAAAGCGTGAAATTTAATTTGATGATGGAAGAACCTAAACTAATTTTTTAATCATATTGTTATGACTGTTGAGATACTTATAGCTCTTGTCAATGGAGTGCACAAACCACAAACTAAGAGGATAGGCTCTGTCTTCAGAATTCCTGATTTCTACCGCAGTCTCAGCTTATTCTCTTGTGTGGCACTGAAAATTTAATTTAATCTTGGAAGTGCCATTGGTTTGTTTACAAACTGGATGATATAGCAGCTTCTTGTATAGACTGAAATGTGTGTATGAATATTACTTCTGTGTGTGCGGCATCATTGCAAGCTAGGGTTTGGTAAGCTTTTAAGTAAAAGACTATATTGTAAATATTTTAGGCATTGCCAACTAAGATGCACTGCTATAATATTTAAAATGTAATGTATAAAACCACCAAGTAATTAAATGGACAGTCCTGTGTACCAATATAATGTTTTTTTTAAATGTCAGTGGGCTAGATTTAGTTCATGGATGATAATTTGCCAACCAGTGTTATAGATTTTGCTTTTTATTATATCTAATTCCACCTAAAATTCTGGAGAAACCATATTCTTATTTTCTTTAGATTTATATTTCTTGCTTAAGTCTGTCATAAATTTGTGGCTCAATAATTGATGTTGAAAAATACTTATGTTTCAAACCTTTACAAATATCAAAGCATTAGTAAAATGCCTGCCTGTGTTTTGAGGTCGTGTTTGCATAGTCTTGCTTTTTGGCCCATAGAGTCAGAAGAGACAGAAGGAAATGCCAACGCTGACTGAGGAAGGAGCATATATCCTTTAGTATAGACTGTCCTACTAAGTCATTATATGTTTTTTTCCCACCCTAGGATCCCTTAGATTTCCTTTGCACCTTGCAGAAGTACGATAACTTATTCATAGTATCAAGAGACCATTTCTAAAACTCTTCATTATCTCGCCCCATTCTCTAGACAGGACATTTTAGGTTTCCTTGTGTGATCTTTTTACTTTGAACCTAATGGAAGGGTGTGTTCAGTTTACGATACCCTAAGTGTTTGAGCTCGGACAATTTGTGTGACTCACTGGGCTCCTGATGAGGAAAGCAATGTATAATGTTTGATGAAGAGGATATCCTGCCCTGCCCTATCCCCATCCCTGCCTTCACACACCCATCACGCAATTCTGCCACTTCAAGAAACACAGCCTGATGGCATTTAAGCTCCCGAGGTTCATCCTCTGCACTGGCACATTTCAGGTGGCAAAGGAGAAAGCCCTCATCACTCTCATGCTTCGCTTTCCTTACAGATTAAGATAGTGAAAATGCCATAACATATCATGTTAATTCAAGCTGGGAGAAAATGAGAGTCAATATCAAACATCAAATTCATTTTATTATTATTCTGGCCAAAAAACATTAATTTTTAATTCCTTATAATTACTCTGTGTGTGTTTCTTTTTGAAAGTATAGACAACTAAATTAGGGGAAAACAGTCTTAGTCTAACAGTGCCAGTGTGTGTGTGTGTGTGTGTATCATACACGTGCACAGGCATGTGTATCTGTCTCTCTGCTTGTGCATGAGGGGTGGGAAGGATCTAATATAAACACATTTAAAAAGCACTGTATCTTAATTGAGGTCAAGTTAGCACCACTTAACTGATATGAGCCGTGTGGTAAAAATAACTGCTTGCCTTGTTTAAAGGCAGAGCTTCCGGTGTTGGCTGCAGATTCAGATTCCACCTCTTGAAGCAATAATAGTGACCTGATAGCTGAGACATTAGGGATGGGTGTTGATGAAAAGATTTCCTTGTATTATTTTCATTAGGCTTCCTGTTTGCCTCATCAATGCTTGATGAGCTTAGGTGCCAGAAGGGTAGCGCTTACGTTGATGGAGCGTCTTGCAGATTTATTTCCTCTCAAACCTGATGATGTTTCTCCTCCGTGATACAACAGACTGCAATTAGGAGCAAAAAGGTTGGGATGTGCGTAATCACAGATGCCTCCAGAGACGTGGGAATGAAGTGAGCTGAGATAAGCTCCTGTCCATCTGTGGCCATTGTCTTCCAAGTTCACAGATGATGCCACCCACGACTGTAATGATATTCCTATTATCAGTGTTCCTCGGTTATGTTTGTTCTCTGATAAAAGAACAGGGCATTCATTTTCTGCTCTACATTGGCAGCTTCTGTCTTCACTATTTTAGTGGTGTTGTTCAAGGTACGTTTTCCCGATTGGTCTCATACTAACATCTGAGCAGTGCCATTTGTTTTATACTTGGTCTTCTCAACTTTTGCATTTTTGACATTTTGAGTTGAATAATTCTGTGCTGGAAGGAGAGTATATTGTTTTTTTATTTTTATTTATTTATTTATTAAAGATTTCTGCCTCTTCCCTGCCACAGACTCTCATTTCCCTCCCCCTCCCCAATCAAGTCCCCCTCCCTCATCAGCCCGAAGAGCAATCAGGGTTCCCTGCCCCGTGGGAAGTCCAAGGACCACCCAACACTTTTAAGGTCTAGTTAGGGGAGCATCCAAACTGCCTAGGCTCCCAGAGATGCCCTATCATAGAACAAAAGTATATGCTCAACTATGTTCATAGCATCATTGTTTGTAATAACCAGAACCTGGAAACAACCTAGATGCCCTTCAATGGAAGAATGGATGAAGAAAGTATGGAATATATACATATTAGAGTACTACTCAGCAGAGTATATTGTGAATGTTCTGCAGCATCCCTAACCGCTGCCAGTGAGAGATCAGCAACAATCCCCACCTCTGATTTGCAACATCACTCATCACTGTCTTTAGACATTTCCAGAACTTCTCTGACAGGAGTGGGAGTAGAACATCATCCTTGCTTGAGAACTTATTGATATCTATCAATTTGATTTTACTGTCAACCATGTGCATAACCTTATCAACTCTGTCAAATTTTATATCCGTTGTGCCTGTAAGGAAAGAAGCCTTTCATTCAATATACAATTTTATAGAATATACAATGGAGGCTACCCTCAAACTCACTATGTAGATGAGGAGGATGGGATGGATTTACAATGCTTCTTTGCTTTCCTGTCTAGAATGTTAGGATTGCTGGTCCACCAACACACCAGGTTTTATGCAGTGCTGATGACCAAATGTAGTGTCTCACAAACCCTAGGCTCACCTTAGCTATATCTACATCTCTCCAAAGTTACGAATTCAACAAACAACATAGTTACGAACAAAACAGCATAGCACTCTGATGATCATACCTAGACTTCAGGATGCTTCTCATCTGTCACTGCTCACATTGTTACATCATGGATGGCACTCAGAACACAGATGTACCACATCTTCTGCTCTATGCTATACAGGAAACTCCCTCCACTAGATGTTTGAATAATTTAGTTGTCCTTGCATTCTCATGCTCAATAGTATTTTGAAGGTTTATCCATAGGAAAAAAAACTGATGTAGATTCACAAACTACAGATAGAGAATATTCCAGAAAATACACAGAACTTTGTTGGTTTTGCTTTACAATGCAAGTTGTTTGTGTTTCAATGAATAGAAAAATGTTTCCAAAGTTGTCTGTCTGTATTTTCTCCCTTTTTTGACCCATTCTCTCTTGAACATAACAAGTAAAGAATTTATTTGAGTATTAATTTATTCTTCACATTCTCCTACTACAACTTTCATTTGAGATGAATTAATTTACTAAATGAATAAATGAACTAAGGAGTTAGCTTGACATGTGTAAACAGACGTGTTTTTGCCTGGTAAGAAAAAACAGGGGTGAGGTAGTAACAATTGTTACAAGAAAGTCGATGATCAGTACATAGAGTTTTCAGTAAAATGTTAGCAATGCAAGTCCAGAAACACAAATACAGATTTATGGGGCTTGCTCACAAAGTGAGGTTCCCTTCTAGTTAAAGAGAAATGTAGCTTATGATTTCAGGCCAGTAATCTCTGATATCTGCATTAATGAGGTCACAGTTTGACACACTGCTAACCTCTCATCTTGAGATGTTATTATTACAATCTCTGTTATTTAAAAAAATCATTAAAATTTGGCAAGAAGCTAGAAACAATGCTGCTGGATTGTACCTCTTTTTAGGTTCTGCTAAGCATCTTTGGTTTCTGTGTTCAGCTGTTTATCGGTATCCAGGTAGTTATTTAATTACCGAGTTGGTTTAATGAAGCAACTTATTACTGTCAAGGTGGCCATAATCAAAGGCATAATACAAATAAAGTATGAAAAAGATTAAAATTAATTCATCAGCCAATATGAATGCTTATTACAAAGGAGACATTTAGTTGTTTGGGATCTGGTTTTGAAATTAGCCTGATTGACTTTCCGGCGTGGAGTCAATAATCTATTATCTGGTCTTGAAATAAAATAAATCTACGGAGAAAAAGTCATTCAACTGTTTGTTTTGCAGGCACAATGAGAGGAGGGTGTATTTATTCACCCTTTAAAACACCTGGAAAAACAAATTACTGAGGCAAGCCAGAATGTGCTATATTGTTATTGCATTCATTAAGCTTAATTCAGTACTAAATTTCTGTGTTGCCAGAGATTTTTAAAGACCAAGGTTTGGAGTTGTCTGATCGTGTTATTTAGCAGGGAAGTCGTTTCCTTTACATTAGAACCAAGGCAATATAGAAGAAGGCTTAGAGACTGCTTACTTATAAGTTTAAGAAGAAAAGGGTATTCTTTCACTTTTTTCTTGGCTTATTTGTTTGTTTTCAAAAGGAGAAAATGAGAAATAAAGACTGAAAATTTTTTGAATGGTACAGTTTCTTAAGGGTTTTAGAACCACAATACATACACATATATATATGTATATGTATATATGATGGTAAAGCCAAGTTACCTACAAAATAATCTATATTTATTATTATTATTAGCAGCAGCATTGATATTATCATTATTGTCATTATTAATTTTTATTGATTTTATTGAGCTATAGATTTTTTCTGCTCCCCTTCTTTCCTCTCCCCTCCCCTTCAACCCTCTCCCAAGGTCCCCATGCTCTCAATTTACACAGGAGAGCTTGTCTTCTTCTACTTCTCATGTAGATTAGATCCATATATGTCTCTCTTAGGGTCCTCATTGTTGTCTAGGTTCTCTCGGATTGTGAATTGTAGACTGAGTTTCTTTGATTTATGTCTAAAAGCCACTTATGATTGAGTACATATGATATTTATCTTTCTCGGTCTGGGTTACCTCACTCAATATGATTTTTTCTAAATCCATCCATTTGCAAAATTTCAAGATGTCATTACTTTTTTTCTGCTCCATTGTGTAAATGTACCATGTTTTCATTCTCCATTCTTCAGTCAAGGGGCATTAGGTTGTTTCCAGGTTCTGTCTGTGACAAACAATGCTGCTATGAACATAGTTAAGCAAATATCCTTGTGGCATGATTGAGCATCCCTTGGGTATATACCCAAAAGTGGTATTGCTGGGTCTTGCAGAAGGTTGTTTCCTAATTTTATAAGAAATCGCCATATTGGCATCCAAAGGGGCTATACCTATTTACACTCCCACCAGCAATGCAGGAGTGTTCCCTTTACCCCACCTCCTCTCCAGCATAAGTTATCATCTGTGTTTTTGATCTTGGCCATTCTTACAGGTGTAAGATGGAATCTCAGAGTTGTTTTGATTTATATTTTTCTGATGGTTAAGGTGTTGAACATTTCCTTAAGTGTCTTTCAGCCATTTTAGATCCCTCTGTTGAGAGTTCTCTATTTAGGTTTGTACTTCATTTTTTATTGGATTATTTGTTCTTTTTGATGACCAACTTCTTGAGTTCTTTTTATATTTTGGAGATGAGTCCTTTGTCTGATGTGTGGTTGGTGAAGATCTTTTCCCATTCTGTAAGCTGCCGTTTTGTCTTGTTGACAGTGTCCTTTGCTTTACAGAAGCTTTTCAGTTTCAGGAGATCCCATTTATTGTTTCTCTCAGTGTCTGTGCTACTGGGTTTATGTTTAGAAAGTGTTCAAGTGTTCTTCCCATTTTCTCTTCTATGAGGTTCAATGTGTTTGGCTTTATGCTGAGGTGAGGTCTTTGATCCATTTAGACTTGAATTTTGTGCATGGATCTATTTTCATTCTTCTATATGTTGATATCCAGTTATGCCAACACCATTTGTTAAATATGTTTTCTTTTTCCATTTGATTTTTTTTTGCTTCTTTATCAAAAATCAGGTATTCAAAGGTGTGTGGTTTAATATCTGGGTCTTTGATTCAGTTCCATTGGTCTTCTTGTCTGTTTTTATGCCAATAGCTGTTTTCATTACTGTAGCTCTGTAGTAGAGTGTGAAGTCAGGGATTATGATGCCTCCAGAAGTTCTTTTATTGTACAGGAATATTTTGGCTATCCTGGGTTTTTTGCTTTTCCATATGAAGTTGAGTACCGTTCTTTTGAGGTCTGTGAAGAATTTTGCTAGAATTTAGACTCATGCTCATTATTGTCGTCATTATTATTGTCTTGCATACATTTGTCTCAACCTAACAATAGAACAGTCTGAAAAAGGTTCTCCAAAGAATTATTGTAAATATTTGAATAGAGCAGACCATTGCAAGGGAACTATACTTGACATAGTAAAACATTAATTTATCCAAAAATTTGTTGTATTATTAAAGACAAAATGAGTAAGATTACAGTATGTATTTTGAAACAATAATCCTTGGCTACAGTAATTAATAAGAAGAGCATCAGCCCCAGGGTGAATAAATGTTCCTCAATGGATAACCTCAATTCCAGTTGCTAGGCAGATGTCCTTGTAGAATATACTTAAGCATTTTCTGTGTTTGTAATATGCATCATGTCTCTGATAGTCTTTTATGATAATCACTATCAAGAAGTCATAAAAGAAAAAAAAGCTCTATTTATAACTTTGTTTCTTTTTTTCTCTCTTTATTCCCCTCTTCTTGTTTCTTTTTTCTTATTTTCCTTCTTGTTCTTAGGTTTGACACAACTGATTCCATTTTGACTCTGGCCATTTCTACATTTCTTTCACATGTACTAATTGTTATCCAAAAAGTAACTCTTGGATATAAATCCTATGGTTATATTGATATACGGTGAGAAAAACAAGGCCTAGAGAAAGTATGAAAAGTGGGCCAGAAAAATATCTCAGCTGCTAAAGGTGTATTCCTCTGACTCTAGTTATCTAAACTCAATCCCCAGAACCAATATAGTGGAATAAAATAACTTTTTCCTGCAACTCTGACATCCACATACATGCCATGTTAAGCAGGTACACACTCATGTATTTGTGTAAGCATACACTTATGCACACACAAGAAAATTAATAAATATAATTTGGATATTTTCTCCTTTTTATTAAAAAATTTCCACATAACCAGGCAATAGTGGCACACATCTTTAGTCCCAGCACTTGGGAGGCAGAGGCAGGTGGATCTCTATGAGTTTGAAGGCAGTCTGTTCTACAGAGCAAGTTTCAGGACAGGCACCAAAGCTACACAGAGAAACCCTGACTCAAAAAACCAAAACCAACAACAACAACAAAAAAAAAAACAATCTATACAATATGTTTCTATTATGTTTCCCCTCCACCACGAAATTCTCCTAGATCCTGCCCACCTGATTTCTCACTCAATTTTATGTTTTTCCTTTTACTTTCTCTCTCAAAACACGCGAAAAAAAACACCCAGAAAAACAAAAATCAAAACAAATGAAAAAATAATAAGACAAAAAAACACCCAAAGAAATAACAATTCCACACAAAACAACGGCAAAACCTGGTATGTGAGGACAAACGCCTGTGCATAGGGCCTGCCCTGGCACTGATATGCTCAGGAACATTCCTTAGAAAAGCTGATTTTTCCTTTTGCCAGCAGTTATCAAATACAGATAGTATTTTGGTTAGGGGTGAGATCTTTTGTCCATTTTCCCTTCTCAATGCTGGCAATCTGACTCTAGAGTATGATATCAATATGCACATTGTCTCTAGATATGCATCAGACTGTATCTGTTAAAATTTTAATTTCTCCTCAGTTTCATAATGAATCATCAATATTGGAGTTATTGAAAATAAAAAAGACACCAGAATTTTATTTTTGCAATTAAATCAAATGAGAAGGTTCTGTTGAAAATTTGAGAATCATATTTCTTAATTTTTGTAAGTGGCCTACAAAGTCTATAGCCTTTAGTTAAGATGGGACCCTTCATGCACATCATAAATTATCCCATAGAAAGTCTTGTAGAATGGGAGCTATAGGAATGTATTTTAGATATTCAGAGAATAGTCCCATCCCCTGATTAGGTAGACCTCCATCTGTGAGATATTGAGATGGAGATACAAATAAAATATAACAGGTCCCAACAAAATAAATGAAGTAAAATCTCTCCTGTCACAACACTTGAAGAAGGTACTTCAACCATAAAGCTCTAAAACATTGAAAGAAATCATGTAGGTTATGAAGGATTGATGTCTTTTTGGTCCCTGTTGGTTAATAACAGCCATTCATTTCTCTTCTGTTTTTGAGTTTGTACAATCAGATAGTAATACAATAGAGAAGTCTTCTTTTTGATTCACATTTGTTACTTAATTCTTTAATTTCAAAGTTTAGATTTAAAATTAAATGGATTGGGGAAGGGAATAGAGGGGAAATGGGAAAAGGGATTGGGAGGAGAGAAGGGAGGGGAAACCGCAGCCAGAATATAAAGTAAACAAGCAAACAAATAAACAAATAGAATTTTAATTAGATTCCTCCCAAGATTTTGAGGAACTGGATTTTTAGTGTAAATTTCTTGTGATTGGTGAAATGAAATGGGGATAGATCAAGTTGATTTTGGCAACGACGTGGATCAAATAAGATACAGTTGATGCATCTGTGTCCAGCTGGAGATATTTATGGTATTTTTGGTTTATATTCATAGGTCATAGGCTCAACTGCATGGATATTGTCTAGATGTGTTGGCCCACAAAGGGATAGATTGAGATAGTACAGGCAGTAGTGAGACCCTGTCATTACTACTGGGAAATCAGTCAGAATTACTAGTATGGGTCAAGGCATTTATGTGAACAACAATGCACTTGAAACGCCAAAACGGGGGCACTATAAGGTCACAGGATTGAACGTTCCTGACAGAACCCAGAGCATGTTAAATCACAAAAGGCATGTGGTTCACATTTTGAAGAATAAGACGGTCTGCATATTTCAGCATTTTCTCCTTAGATATTTTCCCTATTAAATGGAACATTGGACACAGCAGGACAACGTGTGCAGGCACAGCACAAACAGAATGCCGTTACTTTGAATTAGCTCTGACAAAGCACACAGTTCTCTTTAGGTGCCCTTCCTGGTTGCTCGAAATATCAGGTCTGGAAACAGAGTATCATGAAGGCACCTATCACTTTATCTAATTCAGTTCACTTAAAAAAAAAATCAGTGACTTTCGTATTCAAGTAACAAACAAAGCATCAAGAGGAGAGCTGTATTGATGAGTTAAGAATCACGGAAATTAGATCCAGAAGTCAATGGAAATAAAGGTACAAGGGAAACGAGTGCAGAGGGAACGGTGTGCAATAATTTTCAACTGAGAAATCACAGTGAGAAGTGAGAAAGCTTTTAAAGAGTAAGTGAACTTAAGTGGCTTCATTTATTTATTTACACCATAGTCAATTTAATTAATGAACATTTGGAATTTTGATGCTGCATAAATTATTTTATAGGTGCTGCACTAAAGGATCAATCAATTATGTGGTTAAGGCAGACATAACAATAAACAACACATTAATATGAATTGATATGTTCATTAAGGAAAAATAAATTGGCCGCATGAAATGTAACAGAAAAATAACACAAATGTAAACTACAGTCTCAAAGAATCAAACATTTATGCTTCCAATAGATACCATTTTATATCTAAAATATGAGTAGATGGGGGAGGGGGAGGGAGGAGGGCTCAGATGCTCATTTCTAGTAAATGTCAAGGAAAATCAAGCTCCGTTTTACACAGCTGGTTGTGAAGCATGGAGGAGAATACATATGTGAGAAATTTCCAGATCAATACCCAGACCATGAACTGGTCCTATCATGTTCTTTAATAGTCTTTGTTTTAGACATTGAATTCAAATAACCAGTATATCATTGTGGTTCATAAGAATAGTCCAGGACAATGTAAAATAGAGAGACTGAAAACCCAGGTGCCTTGTACAGTCAGGAAAGGCAATTTGCGGCATAGCTGAGACTATAATCCGGGCAGTTTTTCTGCTTTTCTGCTGTGCTGAATTACGGAGTCCTTCTGGCACATTTGAAAATCGTTCTAAGGGCCTCAATTTTAAAACCTTGTCACATAACCCAGCTTAAACAGACTGGCAACCTGCAATCATTACACAATCAGAATAATTTAAGGCTTACTCTTTTAGATACCATATATAAGGTGCCAAATATTTTTGTTTTAAATATTAGAACATATGATCTGATGTTAACAGAAAGTTCATTCAGTGTGATACATAATATATCACACTTTACTCAGTTCGGCGAAGGAGGGCAGTGAAAAAATTTATTTGTGGTTGGAACTTAGAATTTGTGAGTCATTTACCACAGTCTATTCCTGTCACACGATGAAAGAAACTGTAGAATAACAAGCGACAAATAGCGGTGTCTACAGAATCATCTCTTTTCAACCAAGTATAAGAACCGCTCTGTCAGCATTAATAATATTTAAAAATCCAAACTGCATTGTGTTGCCTTATTTTCTGGTCCTGTAGTAACTGGTGAAAATTACTGGCTATATTATGGTTTGATTTATCTGTATTCACTGCCATAAACAGATTTCCTTCAGAAAAAAATTAATTAAGCATGGCAGAGATATCTTAAGTATTACAAACTGATTTATGATAAGTGCTCTATGAACTGTTGAGGGAAATATTGGCTGGTATACAAAGGAAGTAAAAAATTAAAAGGCAGCTTCATATTTCCTACTTCATCAGCCAATCAAAATATTTTGGTCATTAAAAATACTTCAAAATTATAAACTCAGAGGTGAAAAAGATTAAAACAAAATTACATAGAAAGTGAATGAATGATAAATATTTTGCTTTTGAACTTTTAATTTTACATACGTATGTTAATGACCAAAACTTAATTTTGATAATGGTTCTGATATAGTTAATCCCAAATTATATGTGTCATTTCGATCAAATGATCTTAGTCAGCCAAGTGTCCAAATGATTGGTAGCTACTGAGATGAGGGGCTTTCTTGTATAACTTAGAAATGGCCCATTATCAGATGCTTTGTTTGCAAGTATTTCCTCCCGTTCCATGGGCTGACTAAATTTTTTGCTGTACACACTGTTTTAAGGTTGATAAAATCGACCTTGATTATTTTCCTTTGGGTGGCTGTGTTTATTGTTATAACAAAATTCATTCTCAAGAGCAACTTACTTGAGTACTTTTGCTTTCAGGTCTTTTTGAATTTTAATTCATTGTAAGTTGACTTTTATGGGTGATAAAGAACCTGAGTTGATATTTTGCCAGAAAAGAAGTGTATCAGTATACAGAAATAAATGAGCAACAAATTTTTGAAAAGATATCCAAAATCACTAACCATCAGGGAAATTAAACCTAAAACTACTGTGAGATATGATCTTACACTTATTAATATGTTTATTATAACAAGGATATTTTAAAATGTGAGTGCTGGCAAGGATGTGGTGAAATTAAAGCCCCTCTACACTGTTGGTTGAAATGTAAAATGAAGTAGCAATGTAGAGGTTTTTCTAAACATTAAAAATAGAAGTAAGGGTTTGGCTCAGTGACAGAGTGCTTATCGGGCATGCATGAAGCCACGGTTTAAGCCCCCGTACAGCAAAAAGATCAAGTAAATGATCTACTACAAATTGTAGAAATACCATTCTGTGTATTCAAAAATATTAAAATTATTGTAAAGGAATTTTGCATTACACTATTTATTTAATCACTTTTCACGATAGCGAAATATGAGAACAGATTAGCTATGAAATGGATAAACATATGAGTACATTTAGATCCCGGGATATTATTCAACCCCATGAAAGAAGGAAATCCCCCAATTTTCAGCAACGTGAATTAAACTGAAGGTAATGCATGATCTGGAGTCCGTCAGTGATAGAAAAAGAAACACTGTTTGATCACATGAAGTCTCAATAACTGGCAGACTAAGAGGAGCAGAGACTACAGTAGTGGTTTCCAAGGTAGAGAAAATGAAATGCTGTCATTCAGTGGTCACAGTTGTTCGGTTTTGCTATATGAATAAAGTGTCCAACCCAGTGCCTACAGGTTACAGAGCAGGATTGCAAATTTGGAAGTCTGTTAAGCAAGTTGGCACCTATCATATGCTCCTATCATATAGATGCGCACAAAAGGGAAACTATGGAGTGTCGTTAAGTCCATCATTTCAGTTGTGGTGACCGTGTCTCAAGTTTTGCATGTGCTCCAATTCTGTTGAATTTGAACTCTGTACCTGGCATACACAAAGCTCTCCGTATTTGAATTCTTTCTTTTTTAATTATTTATCTATTTTACATCTTGAGAGAAGTTTTCTCGCCCTCCCCTTTTCCTATTCACTCCTGACCTGCCCCATCCACTTCTCCTCCATTTCTCTCCAGAAAATAGCTGCAAGCCTTTTACAGCTATCAAACATGTCATATTAAGTTGCAATAAGACTAAGTACCTCTCCTCATATTAAGGCTGGAAAAGGTCTTAAGAGCAGGCAAAAGATAGCTGCTGCTCACACTGATAGGAAGCCCACTAGAAGACAAGCTACACAACTGTAACATGTGCAGAAGGCCTAGGTCAGTACCACCGAAGCTCCCTGATTGTTGGTTCAGTCTCTGTGAGCCCCTATGAGCCCAGGTTAGTTGATTCTGTGAGTTTTCTTGTGTTGTCCTTGACCCGTCCTGTTCCTATAAGCCTTCCTCGCTTCAGAAGGATTCCTCAAGCTCAGCCCAATGTTTGGCGGCCAGTCTGTGCATCTTTTCCCATCAGTTGCTGGATGAAACCTCTCTGATGACACTTGTGCTAGACACCAATCTATGAGTATAGCATAATGTCATTAGGCATCATTAGATTGACATTTTTTTTCTCAATTGTGTATGATTATGTCCAAGGTCTCTGGGACATCCAACCTCTGGGTCCTGGCATTCCTGAAAGTGTCAGGGGTGGGTTCACTCTCATGGTAAGGGTCTGAGGCTGGAACAGCATTGGTTTGCCAGGCCCATGATCTCTGGGCCTTACCCTATTACATCCCATAGGCAGGACAGATTGTATGGTGAAGGTTATATGTCTGTGTTAGTGTCCAAGTCTTTCCCCTGGAAGTTTGGCCTCTGTCACATTCTTAGAAATTGTATATTTGTTGATCAGTAATGAAATATTGATGCATAACCTTGTCCACAAAGGATGATACCTCTTGTTCTAAAATTAAAACAATGGAATTCAGCAGAAAGCTATCAGTAATGGCTATTAGTGTCGATATCCCCATATTTTATATATGTTAAATTGAGGGAGTAATGAATAATGATAAATGTTTAAATGCTCATGGCATTGAAGGGGAAATAGTTCATGGGATGCAACTGAGAATTAAATGAGATAATATATTTAAATTTCATGGAAATATCTGCTACATAAAAAATGGTCACAATAATTTTCACTATTTTTTAATTTTTATATATTTTATGGCAGGTAAATTTGACTGAATGACTAGAAAGAAGTTAGATGTGAGGTAGATCTTGAGAAAGAGAAGGAACATTTGCTGTTGGTTTTACCAAAAGGATTTTGTCTATCTCACTGGACTTGAAAAAAATCATAAACATATATCCTACAGAGTAAACATATCCAGCTTGATATTAGTCTGCAAAGTCCAAACAAAAATTGAAAAAGAAAAGGAGGAAAGCTTTCCTCCTCAAAGGAGGAAAGCTGAAGTAATGCATAAGCAGAATAGCCAAAATTTTGTTCAGCAAAAGAAGCAGTCCTATCTTATACAGTACTTTCTATTTTTTTACAGCATTTACCCAAATATATCATTTAATATCCCCTTGAAAGATCTCTGTGAGATCTGTGAGCCTGTCCCCACTCGAATATACCACATAAGAGGTGTGGTTGACATTTGGATTCCCCTGAGACTTTCATACTCCCCCAAATGCAACCAGCTTAAAGATAAGAAATAATGACCTGTATTTGGTGAACTTCACTATTGCTAATTCAGTCCAAAAGTTCTGTGTTTATTTGTGACTATGTCAATAATTCATAGCTTCTTATGACCTATTTTTAAAAAGTACAACTTAGTATAAACTCTAAGGTATTATGACTTTGGCATAAAACTCATTCACTTCGCATCTGGCGGAGCCCCTTGAACCTATTAATCCAGAGAGCATTACAGGGACACAGTGCACTTAGAAAACATCCAGCACCTGCATATGCTTCTTCCTCTCAGGTCTGGAGAAAGACAAATGTTTCCAAATGCTTTGAGTTTTGTGAAGGAAAGAGAGAGCCATGTCAGTAAATTCAGAGAACAGTGAAAGCAATTAGTCACAAATTGTAACTCTGCAATGGGGCATAGGAGACTGGCAAGAGCTTATATAAACATTCCATGAGCATCTTGCTGACAACCTGTCAAGCTTAGCTAGTCACATTGCTATTTAAAATAAACCTGCTCCTAATGGTGATTCAGATCTCTCTTTTTAAAAAGAGACAATTCTTTATGACATCAACTCATCTTCACTTTTAAAACAAAATTTGCTATTGCAGTTTCTCCTTTAGCAATGGGAGGAGAGATAACGCTGGAAATCTTTTCCAAAGAAACGAGATTTCCGCTTATTGTGAAGATGAAAACACTGCCTCTTAGTCATGGTGAAGAGGGGGGAAAAGTCAGTGACTTGATTGTTTCTTGGTTTTAGGTGTGCCTTTAAAATTGGATGACATTCACAGACACTCAGGATGTAAGACAAGGGCTTTCTCTAAACAATCCTCAAATAGCAAAATGATATAGCCCTCAGAAGATGCAGTTGGCCCTTTTGGTTAAAGGACATATGAACAACATTTATAAATGAGAACAACGTTTATAAAAGAGAATGAACAACATTTATAATGGCTCCTGATAACAGCCATCATTAGTAAACTCATCCCAAAGAACTAACTTTACTTTTCTAAGATAGAGTATTAGCACTAAATGTACATTTGCATTCTAAAAAATATGGAAGTCAACTCTGCAGAAAAAAGAAACTTTATTTCATAATGTGAATTAGGCAATAGCAGTAATGAATTACATCAGTTTTAAATTAGCAAATAATACAGACTTATTTCCTAAGCAGAAAATTCTAGCTTCTAGAATTTTTGTGAAGTAATATGTATCTGTACATACATACATATAGTTTTCATAATATATATTCATAGCTATATACACATGCATCATATAATGCTCCTATATGATTTATGAATATGATTTACTTGTGATATATCTTACAGTCACATACTATAATATATATATATATATATATATATATATATATATATATATTCAGAGAAGTCAACAACAGTGCATACATATAGATTGTTTTCTAAAAGGAACAGTGGTTTTGTATTAACTGAGAGAACTGAACAATGGAAACTTGTTTTTAAAATGTATCTTAGTTATAGGAAAAGAAAAGGACCTGAAATTTGGAGGAGAGATATGGGAAGAGTGCATAGAGGGAGTTAAGGGAGTGAGTTGTATATGATCATGATACACTGTTTACATGTGTGAAATTTGGAAAGAATAAAAATTATTTTCTAAAAATAACTCTTGCATCTGGTGCTATCAGTGATACTAGCATCTATTGGGAGCAGTGAGACTCCAGATCCTGAAATTCTTGTAATCCCATGATGTGAGTGCCTACAGCTGCTCTGAGCACGAGACCTTCAGGAGTTCCTGATGGCAGGAGAGTGGTTTCTGGTGGGTTTGGCTGGGGCGTGGCTATCCCTATATAATCTACCCCTGAACACAATAATGGGGGGCATTCTTGGGGAATTCAAGGATGACCCATGTCACTGTCTCTCTGTCTGCGTGTGTTTGTGTATTTTAACCTCTAGCCCCCTTGCCCGAAGCTCAGGAACTGGGTGCCAACGCACAGAGCGCAGACACGGGGGTGCAGGGCGCGGCAAGCATCTAATATGCTAAGAGCCCTGTATTGAATTCTCAGCAATACACACATACTCACAAGCTCCTACCTATTATTTTGCTTATTAAGTGATTTATTTAAATATATACAGTGTGTATGCATGCATATGTGTGTTATGCAGTATATGTTTATATGTGAATACAAGTATATGCAGGTGTGTTCCCCTGTTTATGTATGTGCAATGCTGTGCATGCCAGAGGTAGAATTTGGATTTTAAGCCTTTCCAGGTTAACTTTCTTGAAACCAGGTTCTCATCTGGAGTTCACTATTTTGACTAACCTGGATCCAGTGAACACCCACAGTCTATTCTCCATGGATCCTTATCCCGTGCCCAGTGATGGATTCCAGACATTTGCCGCTGGGTAAGTTTGATAAGAGTGCAGGGGATGTGCATGTGAATCCTCTTGTTTGTACCTCAAGCATTTTATCCAACGAGGCATCTCCCATCCCTCAAAATAACTCAGTTTTGAAGGGCAATCTGGGGCCAATGAAAAAACACCATTTTCAGGCAGACGATTAGATCTTGATCATTAACTGTGTGACTGTAGCCACATCAGAAAGGATTCTGGTCTACTGATCATGATTGCCACAAGTCTAACTGCAGATGCCTAACACAGATTCATCCTGAGAAGCAAATAAAATGAATGTGGAAAACACTTGAGTCACATCTAGTTTCAAGGATTATTGAAAATACTATTTTCTTTACTATGCAGCAAAGCAGAAAACCGATAGCTCTAAATGATAAAAGTGAGATCAAGAATGCACAGGGATGGGATTGGATTCACCAGGATCTTGGCAGCCTTCATGAAATGAGGGATCCAGCTTATCAGAGAATCACAAGGTGTCTGATGAACCACGAGGGCTGTCGAGTTGTGAGCAGCACATCCACACTCGTGGGTTTCCCTCAACACCTTTGAAGAAACTTGGAACTGTCTCTTTGCTAACATGCTGATTGATAGTGCTTCATTTCCTGCTCTAAAATTGGACCCACTTAATTTCACTGTGTAGCCTTGATGGCTACTTCAAATGCTATGTAATGCATTGTGATCACAGGCCTCTGGCAGATAAATCAGAAACAAAAGCATTAACAGCATCATTTAAGGAAATATATATATATATATATATATATATATATATATATATATATATTTACCTAGTAACCATGGAATTTTTAAACTTAAAGTAACTGGACTTTTTCTAATACTGCTAATAGGGTCAGTGAGTTAATACCTCTAAAACTACAGTTCAGGAGTTTGTATTATTTCCACCCCTTCTTCAACTCCCTCCAATTTTTCTGGTGTCCCTTTCATCCCCTTCTTCAATTTATGACTTCTTTGTCTTTACTCATTATTGATATATATTTCAATAATATATGACATATATTTACACACATATATATGTACATATGTATGATTTTATTTAGTGGTGCTAATGTGTGTGCTTGTGCATATATAGGGATTACCACTTGTAATTGGTTAACATCATGGGACTTGCCCTGGATAAGACCAATTCTCCCTCCCTCAGCAATCATTAATTGCCTGTACCTTTTCATCTAGAGATGGGAGCCTGTGAAAATGTTCCCATCCATGTTGACATAGCAACTGGTGTTGTCATCATGCTCCTATTATTTAGGCTACCATGTTGTTGAGATGTTGCAGATGCGTGTTTCCATGTCATATAGAGAAGACACTAACTCACAGTAGGCATGCGGGCCCTCTGATTTTTACATTCTTTCAGTCCCTCTTCCATCATGTCCCCTGAGGCATAGGTTATAGTGCAGATGTGCCAACTGTGGTTCAGTGCCTCACTGTCGGTTATTCTCTGAAATGTTACCAGTAGGAGGTTCTTGTAATGGTCTCAGTTGGCTAGAAAAAGATGTCTCTTTAATGCATGGTGAGAGTTACAATTGTCTGGTGGTATAAGGACAAGTATTTAGAATATAATTAGAAATTACACTGGTTAGGAAAATGGCATCAGTAAGTTCTTTTCTGGAGTCTATGGCATTACTGCCCATTAGCAGAGAATGGTTAGATTTATTACATCCTCCCTCCTGTTGAATGGGGCTTAAGTTCAATTAGACAGTTGTTGGTTATCATCGAGACATTAAGTTCTGCTTTTGCACCTCTGAGGGTATATGGCCATGATGGTCATTTTGTGGTTCATAATTTATAGCTGGATAGGACTATTGATTGCTTTTCTCCCTTGGCACCTTGCATACTACCTTTGGATAAAGTGAAAGTTAGTCATCGGGTAGGAGGCTTCCATATTGGTTGCAACCCAATTCATCCATATCTGGTGTTCCAAGTGTGCGGTATCTTCAGCAATAGAGTCTTATCTCTAAGTCCTGGAAGGCAAACAAGGGCAATGGCAATAGCACATATTGTTTGGGAAGTCCCTTAGATTCCTCTGACTGGCCACTCCAAGAAGATATTCCATGCCTAGTACTGGAGTTTTTATTAGAAAGTCTATGGCTCTTGGGACAAACCTATTGCTATACCCGGAATAATTTCATTTTGTATATGTGTCTGTACATATGTGCATATAATGTATTTTAGTAAACATAAAATATTATGCTTCCCTAATGCTTTTTCAGGTTTCTTTAGCACTATTTATCTCATTTTTGCTTTCCCTCTATTTTGTCCTCCCTGTCCCCTAATCAGTTAAGCATCCCCTAACGGACTGGGTTACCTCAGTTGGGATAACCTTTTTTAGCTCTAATCACATATCTATAAATTTCAGTCTTTCTTTTTCTTTTCTTTACAGAAAAACAGATTTCCATTGTGTGTGTATACTACATTTTCCTTACCCCAATCATCAACTGGAGGACATTAAGATTGTTTCTATTTATTATATGCCATTTATTATATCCTATTTTTTATATTTCTATGTGTTGTTTCTATTTTTATACTCCTAGGTACTGTGACTAGAGCAGCATTGGAAATGACTCAGCAAACATCTTTGGCATAAGATGTCAAGTTCTTTGGACACATGCCAAGGAGTGGTATAGCTGGATCATATGGTAGATCTACTTTAGCTTTGTGAAAATTTATCACTTAGGATTCCAGAGTTGCTCATGCAAGCCCAACAATTGTGGATGAGAGTTCTCTTCTCTGAACACACTTGTCAGCATTTTGTCATTGTTTTTCTTGACTTTGGTCATCTTGGATAGATGAAATCTCAAGGTAGTTTTAATTTGCATCTGAAACCCAAAATGTTCTGATTATGTAGGTTGTGGGGGCACTGAGTTTGGCTTTTCACCAAGCATAGGCAATGCCAAACAGCCTTCAGCAGGTCATTCTAAGTAACACTGAGTTAACAGGAGCGATGCCAAGAGGAAGGACAGGGAATAGGCCAATATCACAAATGTACTTTGTTTCCAAGCTCTCTGATCAGTTAGGAGAGAGATTATGTACTTCAGAGAATGAAGCTTGAGGGCTTTGCTCTCAGAGGTCTTTCTTTGTAAAAGAGGATAGCAAAGTCTTTAAGCAAGACTGCAAGAGTGACTTTTGCTCTTTAGCTCTCCAGAGACTGTCCTCGTCCACCTTCAGCAAGTGGCCTCTCTGATGCACCATTGAACCACTAGCTTGGTATCTCCCAGAAGTACCTATTAGGACATGAACCTTTTCCCAACAGTTTCACAATACATTAGAAAACTATGCCTGTTAAATTCACTTAAAAGAAAATATTTTTCCAAAGCCAGGGGCCACTCTCTCTTCCTATGTCCTATCCTAAAAGCATATGCAGCTTTCTTTGCCAACCAGAAAGGATGGCATAAAGAGACTCTTAGGACAGATAGTGCTAGGTAATCCAGGACAAATTGGTCATCTGCAATGTCATGAAATGACAACAGAAGCATGAGTAGGCCTCGTTTTAATTGAAACTCAAGCTAGTTATCATTCAGAGGAAGAAATTTACTCAAAAGTAAGAAATAACTTTTAAAAAATTTACTCTAGTTCATATAAAACCATGAGTTAAAACTTAAGAAAATTAAGTTCAAAATTTTTCCCCATTTTTATTGCTTGAGAATTTCACACAGTCCTATACTGCTTTAGTCAACTCCACTTCCTAATCCCTTCCTCTAATCCCCCCATTCCCCTGCCACTTTTCCTTTCAAATACATGTCTTCTTTTTACCCCGCTGAGTCTTCTTGATGCTGCCATCTACTGGAACAGAATAGTCTCTAAGGGCCACATCCTTGAAGAAAACTGACTCTTACTTACCCAGCAACCATCATTTCCCACCTTCCAAATCCATGCTGGGATTTTGTCCCGCTTGATCCCTCGTTTCATTCTGTGTGAGAGGAACCCTTATTGATACCAAGGTTTATTCAGTACACAGAGCCAGAAAAGCTCCCTGCTGCAATGAATCAGAATCCCCAAGAGATTCAGAATTTGTGTTTGCTGATTTCTAAAGCTGTTCTGCGGCACTATAGAGAACCCAGGGATGCACATGATTGCATGTAAGATGAATAATGGAACAGAGCCGTGCATCACACACATACAATTTAACAAACAAGATAAGATCCAGACTCAAAAACAATTACATGAAGAGAAAGCATATTCCCCGGACCCAGGAAGTTTGTTGATAAGTATCATAGCAGTATCTCACACTTAGTGCAGGCCAGAATTGTGACCAAATCCTTTCTCTGATATCTTCCTAAAAGAAGGTACATGGAGAAAAGCTAAATGTTACTTTTCCTAGGAGAAAACCCAAGCCTTCAGATAAACTCCTCAGAATTCATAATCTGCAGTCTTGAACTTCACTAAGAGCAGAGGAAAGTTTTGACAGACAAACACACTTCCTGAGTGAAAACCCACACAGGTACTGACTTCCCTCACAGAGAGAAAAAAGACATTACTGTTGTATGGAGGGGAGAAAAAGAGAGACAAAGGAAGAAATTTGCAAAGAAGTAGTCTGGCTTCTTTTCAGTTGAAGTGCCTTGATTTTTCTATCCATTACATTAAAAGTTGTTTAATTTCCCTTTCCTTCTGAGTCCAATGTTGCTGGCTCCCCTATAGAGTTAGCATGTACGTTTTGTTGGAATAGGTTTTTAGCACCATACTGCAATGACTGTTTACATCACTCCATGCTGCTGTTGCCTTGGCCTTCCACAGCTGTCTGAGGGATGATTACTCTACTCAAGGGCAATTCACCATCTCTATTTAATTTGAGAACACAGAGCAGTACCTGACTTGAGAGATACCACCCAGATGCAAAGCTAAACTATTCTCCTTCATGGCTCCTTCCTTCAACCAGCATGCAGAATAGTTTCCGTTACAACTGATGTGTCGCTGCCAACCTAGGCCTGGCGCTACTTACTTAAAATTTAATCCTCACTGTAGCTCTATTGCAGCAAGGTCTGGCTTCTACAGTCTTGGCTAGTAAAACAGCCGTTCTACTGTGGATACGTCTGTCATCATAGTTAGTAGCTGAAACCAAACATTACATGGCTTTGGAATTAAAGCTACCTACTTGGGCTTGCAACTGTAGAACTCTGATTCCATTCCAGCGAAATATCCTCAGAAATACTGAAGGTAAAACCGTGGCCTTCACTTAATCCAGCATAATGCAACTGGCCTGTTGTTTAATTTCCTCCCAACTACACCTCAAGGTCTCTTGCCCCAGATGTGGGAAATCCAGTAAGTTTCCCAAATTGAATATTCCCTTCAAAAAGTTGCTCCCATTAGGTTTATTACTGTGAGGTTTACCACTTAGAAAAAGCGGAGAAGAACCTAGACAGAAAAGATATGAAATATTGTAATCACCTCAAGCAAAACTAACCCAAAAGTTCAGTTGAGGGAACCAAGAGGACAATTTAAAGATCAGAATATGAATACATCATATGCCCTCTATCAACATCACTACACAGTTGATAATTAAAAGTCACATACATGTCCAGTCATGGTAGTTACACCTACAACCTCAGAATACGCAAAGCTCTGATGAGAAGATTATGAGTTTGAGACCAACCCAAACTACACTGAGAAAACCCGTGTCAACAATTATAAATACTCAAGATGTATACTATAATGCTTTCACAATTTCACATGTTGTCAGGTTATTACCACGGTAAACATAACTATCTATGAAATGCCTTATGCTCTATCATACGAATGATGTGGAGAGAAGTGGGGAATGAACTTAGGATGTACTCTGAGTGAATTTCAGGAACACAACACACCATTATTAACAGGTCACTTTGTTCAGATTAGCTCTCTAGAGCTTATGTATCTCACAAAATTAAACGTTTTTTCATATCTCAACCCAAGTCTAATAACAGCCGTATTGTACACTGTTTCTATGAACTTGACACTTTTAGGTTTAACATATGCATGAAATCATTCAGTATTTGTCTTTGAATATTGTGTTATTACACTTAGCTTAATGCCCTTAAGGCTTATCCATGTTATTTCAAATAATATTTCGTTCTTATGATTTTATCATATAGAATTGGAGATATGTATATAATTATATATGTGTACATGTATAACAATTTCTTTATATATTTATCAGATGACAAATATTTAAGCTTTATCACTTTGTTTCTCTGTGTGTGTGTGTGTGTGTGTGTGTGTGTGTGTGTGTGTGCACGCGCACTGTGGTTGCAAACATATTCCATAATCCCATCATGATAAAAATTGCTGAAATAAAGATGAGAATGCAAATATCTTTTTGAGATACCTGCTTAATCTCCTTGGATAGATCCATACACAGATGAACCATTTCTGGACTGTATGCAGTTCTATTTTTTTTTAAGTTCTGTTTTGGGGGAGCATCTTTTAGTTTATATCACCTGCTATAATACTACAGCAATTTACACACCCACCAGCAGTATTGTAAGATTATTACCACTGGCTTTTTCCCCCACATCTGTGATACTTGCTACCTCTTGTCTTCCTAATAATAACCATTCAAGCAGATGTGAAGTAGTAATTCACTGCGGTATCAATTTGCATTCCTCTTGTGCTGAAGTTTGCTTTTTCTGTTGCTATGATAAACTAAGCCAAAAGCAACTTAGGGAGGAAATGGTTTATTTGGCTTAAACTTCCAGGTTACAATCTATCACTGAGAGAAGTCAGGGCAAGAACCCAAGGCAAGACCTTGAAGAAGAAGACATAGAGCAGCATGACTTATGGTCCAGCTCCCAGGATAGTGCGCAGTTATCTTTCTTATACAGTCTAGGCCAAAATAAACTCTTCCTTCCATAAGTTGCCTTTGGTCATGATGTTTTATCTCAGAAACATAGAAGTAACTAACATAACCCTTTCTTATATAAGTGCTTTGCAATATTTTTGTCCATTCTATAGACTGTCTTTTCATTCTTTCTACTCTACTGCTATTCAATTCTATTGTTCTAGTTTTGTTTCATAACAATATATAAGAATTGTCTTTTACTTACTGAATATGATAACAAATGTCAGCTTCTCATAGGTGACCTTCATTGTATTTAGGTCAAATTTGTATAACTATTTTGTTGAGGATTTAAGTAAGGTATGGCTGTCAAGTTTTATCAAATGTTTTGTCTGTATTGGTAAAATGTGCATGATATTTTTATTGATTTATATTTTGATAAGCAAATGGTAAAGTGGAATGGGTTTATATCTTAATTATAAACTGTGTAGTGATGTTGATAGAGGACATATTGACAGTCCATGTCAATGAGAAAGAAAGAGAGGAATACAAAGACGTAGGGGGAGGAAGAGAGAGAGACTAAAACATTGGTATTTTTAGTGACTACATTCAGTGTTGCAGAGTGACATGAGCCAAAAGTTGCAAATTCCCTGGAAGGGGCTCTCAATTCTGCATACTTGCAGTTTATCGCTTATGTTTTTATATGCTATAACAATTAAATGGCAAAAATAAACTTTCTACCAGAGAGACCAGTGAGAGGAAGGGGATGGGAATTCAGCAAGAAATAGAGTTGAGACACCCAGGTAGTAGCCACCTTTTTTTTTCTCATATTACTCACCATTGTCATGCATGTCACACAGTGGAAGTGGCAGGTCCCACAACCTCCTATTAAGCACATACCCAGAACATAGTGACATTCAAGTATAGTGAATTAGGTGTAACACAGTTATCTTCCTCTTTATAGGCAAAATGGAGCAGGAAAAGAAAAGTAGGCAAATAAGTTTAATGTATTTCTCTCGCGACACATTATGAAAATTCATTGTTTTTACATAAATAATACATGCAATCACTTCTTTCTTGCAGCAATTCAAGAACCTTCAAATGTATAATTATGTGAAGTAACCTTATAAATGTGCCTGCTTTATAATTTCTCGCTAAATGAAATTTATTTTATTTTTTTATATTCACAACTTAATGAATATTTGCTCTCTTTTCTCCAGATTATCATTAAGGGCACCTCTATTTTTAATAAATTAGATATAATATTAGTGTAAATTAGCACATTCCTATACCAAAAATTTGGTTATCATTTGAACAACTACAGTTTGCCTAAATCACTTTTGAATGCAATTGTGGGGTTACTTTCTGGACATGTTCTTGCTAAGAGTTTATTTTTCATAATCAACCCTTGTGAAAATCCAATGGTGCTATTTTATTCACTCTCTAAACTCAAATAACCTACCATGAGTTATCTTTCCATAAGAAATAAGTGTCTAACATGTTTACAAGCCACGTTGTTTAAGTTTCAGCGGGAAACTCTCGGGAAATATGTATGTTCAACAGTACTACAGTTAGAATACAAAGTGGTTGAAAATAGTACAACCTACAATTTTATACTTGACCCTACAAGAATTAGAATACGATCCCTCTCTGATCCAAAATCCCAGAGTTGTTTGACGATTATATACTCTGTTTTAAAAATTGAATTTAGAATTCAGTATTAATCAAGTTTTATAAGTTTTCCTTTCAGCAGGATACAGAAGATGGGAAGCAGAGGGGAAAAAAAGGAAAGCTGATTCTGATTCTCATTGTACTTGTGAGAAGCTGTGGTGGCTTCCTGCTGCTTTCAGAAAGTGAGTGGAAAATGGCCTTGCCAGACCGTGGGATTTCATTCTTCTGTAAGGACTAATTCCAGAATATTATACATACGGCAGGGAAGAATATGGGGTGCACTACCCCAAAACCTAAAGATTGTTAAAATGCTGGCCAAAGTCCTCTCTCTCTCTCTCTCCCTCTCTCTCTCTCTCTCTCTCTCTCTCTCTCTCTCTCTCTCTCTCTCTCTCTCACACACACACACACACACACACACACACACACACACACACCACAAACCAAACTGCATTCATTATCTGGCAATCCTCCTAGAATAAAAATCTGTACCATGACCACAGAAAAAACAAAAAGTAGTTCAATAGTCACGGTTTTTATATTTTTAAAAATTGCTGAACGTGACAATGACACTGAACAGTAAGTGTCTAGGCATCTTATCACCCAGTGTGAGGCAGACTACCGACAGTGAAGGATGGGATCCATTGACATGAATCACCCTTGCAAGTTAGTGGCTTTGAATACATGTCTGGTGCACAGCCCATCGTGTTTCAAAACTTATAGAGAACTGGTTTTGTATCCTGTCAGCTTTTCAAGGCATAGCCAACAGCATAAAAGTTGTGTGTGTGTGTGTATGTGTGTGTGTATACTTTTGACTTTAATGTGAGAATTTGGCATAGGTGTGCACTGTATTGTGATTATCATAGTTAATTTAATTAGTATATCCACCACTATACATAGCTGAGAAGACTTAATATTTGCTCTCATCAATTTTTTGATACAAAGTACATTATCGTTAACTAGACTGACATAATTTGCATATCAGAAAAGTCAAAGAAAAACTACTTTCAAAATTATGATAATGAGCTTACACAATGGGAGTACAGTTAATTAATAACACTTTCAGTTGTTCTAGTTCACTAAAAGTTATATGACATATCATAGCCTGTTGGGACTTACATTGACTCTTGTCTTCCATCTGATGCACTGGTAATAAATCATCTGCTTGACAACTATGTATTTTTAAGTAATATGAACTGCAAATATCTTTAAAGCAAAAGGGCTAATTTTCCCAAAGTGTACAGAATACTCCATAATGTTAGTCATGACTAACAGCAATGTTCTGAAATCAGAGTCTCCAGCTTCAAATCTGGCTTTGAGTCTTCTTAGTTCTACTATTTGAGGAAGAGGTTAACATTCTGATTTCTTCATCAGCAAAACAGTGCTAATCACATAGAGACATGGAGAAGACTGTCTTGAAATTAAAATAAACAAAGGTTCAACTAAATTCTTGAGGAAAAAATATTAATTTAATTTTGCATACAAAAATATAAATATAATAATACATCATTTTGCCAATATCACTTTCTGCATTTCTAATAAATACATAAATGACGTTTTGTACTAATTGTAAAATTTTGAAGGATATTAGTCATAACTGAATTTTATCATTAAATATACTTATAAGCAATCTTGAAAATTATTTTACAACAAAACTATTGTTTTTAAACCTGAGATATGGGACTATTTCAACATGAGTTACACATTAAGAATTATAGTTTTTAACATAATATTTTTATTGATTATCTGGGAATTTTCCATCATGCACCCCAATCACACTCACTTCTCAGGCCTCCCAGTCTGACCCTTACATTAATGATCTCCCTCCCCCAGATAAAATGGGGTTTTACCACAATGTAGATGATCAAAGGTAATGGTGGAGTGGGTGGGAAATACACTTATACCCAGAAATGCAGGACTCAGTAAGTGATGATCTGGGTACCAGAATAAAGAGGAAGCGCTAATGGTAAAAGGACCTCCTTACCTTGAGATGAGAACAGTTAGGTAGACAAGAAAGCTGTTTATTATAAACAGAAAAAAAGAACTAGAAGGAAAGAAGGGCTCTCCCTGAGACTGAAACTTGTGAGATACACAAAGATCAGGTGATGAGTCAAAAAATGTGGATGAGCTGCCCAGAAGGCACAACTGAGTCATGTATAGCAACAGAACGAAGATGCAACATGAAAGAATAAGCAAAATTACCAAGAAAGAGAAACAACGAAGGGGGTGGGTCGTATAAAATCTAAGTAGATCGAGTTAGCCACGGCAGCGCCAATGCTTCAAAAGGAAGGAAGCGATAAGAAGAATTCCACCGTTCATAAACATAGGGAACATAAAATACAAACTAGAGATTTGCTAACATGATATAAGTACTTCCCTAACACGGGGGCAATTTCATCTAGGCTATAGAGCTGAAGGAAGGACTGATGAGATTCAGAGAAGAAACTGATTACAAGGAATGTGTAAATATAGGCAAGCAACTATTAGCAACATAGATGTGAGGAAACCAGGGAAAGAGAAAGTGACAGGCAACAATTTATGGACAGAGAAGTAAGCTGTTTCCTTTCTGGTTTTCTTACTTTTAGTTTTTGAAATTATTATTATATCATTTCCCCTCCCTTTTCTTCTCCCTTTTATATACCCCATCTCACTCTCTTTCTAATTTGTGGTCTCTTTTATCATTAACTGTTATTGCATACACATAAAATATACATACATATATTTTCCTAAATACAGAAATACAGCTTGCTCGGTCTGCATAATATTACCTGTGTGTGTGTGTGTATCTTCAGACCATTTTGGTGTACTCATCTCTGGAGAAGATTATTTCTCACTCTTAGTATTCCTTAGTGGCCTGCAGTTCTTTGTGTAGGGTTGGGACCTCCTGGGTTTCCCCTGTCCACATTACAAATGTCTATCTGTTTTCTTTTTAGATAAGAGGTACAAACACACTTTGGGCTGTAATGTTTTTAAGCAAATCTTACTGGAAAAAAATATAGTTTTAACATCTTTTGATAAGACGGGGAAAACAAAACCACATTATTCACTTTCCCCACAGCTCTTCACTGCAAGATTTTAACTCCCTCAAGACAGAAACTGATTTTCCTTTCTTTTCTACCATCTTGATTTAGTGAGACATTTTCTCTCTAAAGTTCACTCCAAATTGCTGCCAGGAGAGGATGAAGAAGCTAGGTCCTCTGATTTAAGTACCTCTGTACGCCAGGAAGCAGCTTCCTTCTACCTCTTTTGGAATTGTGAAAATCCAAAAGTAATCAATAAAATCCACAAATTAAATTAATGGAAGTTTCTTAAAAGGACATTACAACATTACAATTATCATGTAATGATACTTATGAATAGCAAAGCACCAACCTACCAAATTCCCATTATCTAATTGTTATCAGTCCTCTGGGATTTGAAAGAATTGCCAAGAACAAAACAAAACAAAAAAAAGAACAAAAAAAAATAGATCTAATCTACATGGGAAGTAGAAAAAGACAAGGTCTCCTGAGTAAATTGGGAGCATGGGGACCTTGTGGGAGGGTTGAAGCGGAGAGGAGAGGAAAGGAGGGGAGCAGAGAAAAAAATGTAGAGCTCAGTAAAAATCAAAATAATAATAATAATACCACATGCCAAAAACATTTGCAATTACTGTTTTAATTAGTTAAATCTACTGTTTCTACAATTTTCTTTACATTTTATCTTTTTTCTGTTAATCAAGCTATTCAACACACTATATGCTTAAATAACTCTTGTTTGTAACATGTTAATCTTTCCTTGTGGGATTCTTTAATAGTGTAGAGGAATCTTATAAACCACAATCAGTCGAGATGTGGTCTAACGTTTTCCCATGACTATAAAAGCAAAGACTCAGATTGAAACACTCCATAAGTTAGGAACTATTCTTTCACACCATACCACATGTACATAATATGGCTTCTCAACACCCAACTGAGGTAGTTTCATGAGATGTCTTCCCTTTAAAGTTACTATCTTTCTCAAACTACATTCTAGAATCTTTAAATAAGAGCAGCTCTATTCAGCCTCTATGTGAGGATTCATTGGCATATGCATTGGCATTCAACTGGCATACTCTGATTCATTAGCATATGACTATAACTTGTTTGAAATTCTGCAAAACACTCCTTTTGTTGCTACTTCTTTGCCCACTTAACATTTATTTACAATGAGGCGGAGTTGTGGCTCTGTGTGTGCTACCTTTTCTTATAGGATCATGTAGTTTATTGTCTTTGTTACTCAGCTTGATCTTATTTTGACATTAGGAGTTCCCAAATTTAGAACTTTTGTTCTTCTGCCATAAATATGTAGTTCTGGAAACTTATTTCCTGTGTGGTTTAAATTTGCTCTTATTTTGAACCACTATAAAATACTTTAGACGTACTTTAATTCATAACCCAGTTCTGTAATCAGCCATGTTCCAAGGAACCCTGATTTCTCTTCTTCCAATCTCGAAGAAAGGTATTAGAACTAAGATTTGGGTGTTCCGTGTACATGCTACGAGATTTACTCTTTCTAGGCCCTGTCAGTGGGAAGCATAAAGAAATAGATGATATGTATAAATAATAATTCATTTTTGCATACATATATAAAATAGGTCTGCTTACAAATTTTTATATCTATGTCAATCAAAGAATGATTTCGTATTGATTTATGCCACTCAAATCCATTGCACACATCCTGTGCTCCGCTCTTCATGACTATTAGTGACTCTTAACTCCAAAAATATCATGTCTTTCACAATTCCCCATCACTTCATATAATTTTTGATTTCTATATAATATTTCAACAACGTCTTCCTTATCCCAAGGGAAAGAGTATTATTATGAATGCACTGATGTGAAATTGTTTTTCCTCTTTAATGCTGCATACTCATTTCTAAAGTTACTGTGGTACCACTTTCTGTTCCCTTACTTCAATATGTTTCACGCATTTGTAGTATAGTTAAATGGTTTTGTTGAAGTCTACCAAATCTCATCCTGAAAATATCCAAATTTCTGAAATCTGTCATAAAAATTTAGGGACATTAAGGTTCACTTTCTATGCATGAAATGGTATGACTTTTAACAGATACAGTATGATGTGTCCCAATTAAACTTCCACATAGAATTATTTAATAACATTTAAAATCTAAATATGTACCAGGCCTCTTCAACTTTCATCTTCTTCCCATTATTCTCTAATAATAGTGAAATATTTTTACCATCTCAATAGTTTTGCCCTTTTCAGAATGCCACACAGTTGGATATTAGATATCTTTTTAGATTGGTTTCTTTTACTGACAACATGAGTTTGAGAAATAAGCATGCCTTTTCATGACTTAACAGCATTTTTCTTTCATGATTGTTTGTTTGAGACAGAATGTTACTGAATGGTAAGGTTGCATTCTGACTCATTGTGTATCTCAAGCTGGCCTAAACTTTATAGTGACCTTCTCAAGTGCATGAATTTCATGGACCACTACCAAGTTCAGATTTTTTCATTCCCCTTATGATGAATAATTTGGTTCATCACTTTGGTGATTATGAATTAAGCTATGTACAAATGTGTACATACAGATTTTTGGGAAAACATTTTCCAAAAATGAATTTTCACATCTGTTGGCCAATTACCAGAGAATATGCCTTATGAATACATGATACAACTATGGTTAGCTTTGTAGAAAATGACAGGATCTTCATAGAGCTTGTACCACTTTGTGTTGCTACCAGCAATGAACAGTAGTGGCTACAGTTTCCTGGGGACTGGTATGTGGTGGCAATTTCTTGTGTGTCTACATTGGTACCTCTGTAATGAGACATGATGCTTAGCATCTTTTCTTGTGTTTGTTTCCAGCTGTATTATCATGAGGAATCTTTTCAGTCGATTTGCCCATTTCTTAATTGAGTTGTTTGTTTTCATTTTGTTCTGGTTTTAAGAGTTCTTTGTGTCCTTTGGAGGCGAGTGTTTAATCAGATATTTCGCAAATATTTTCTCCCAATTTCTGGCTTGTCTTTTCTTCATTTTAATATTTTCTCTCACAGACAAATAGTTTTCTCTCTCTTTTTCCTTTTCATTTTTCTGAAGTCCAACGAAAGACATATTTTTCTTTCATAGGTCATGATTTTGGTGTTATATCTAACAACCACAAATCCAAGGTCATGTAGAACATTTCCTGTATGTGATTATAGAAGTCATATTGTCTTTTTTTTAAAAAAAATAGGGTCTACAGTGTTTTTTTTTCTTTTTTGGCAGACTGTGTATGGCCTGTGCTGCACTTCTTTTTCTTATTAGATGTTCATTTTTTTCTGAGAACCATCCGTCAAAATTTTAATCATTGTTAAACTGCCAAGGACCATATGATTCTGTTTCCACTGGCAACTGTCTGTTATTATTTCATTGGTGCTATCTTGCTCTCCAATACTTCATCTTATGCATGGAATTGAGTAATATAAGCATTTCAACTTTCTATTACCTTTGGATTCATGATAGGTATCTGGATATCTTCAGTCTTCTTATACTCTTTAATATCAGTCTGCCTGTTTGTCAACATCTATAAAATCACTAGTGGTTGTGTTTAGAACGGTACTGAATTTTTTCATTCCTTTCATAAGAATTCCCAGCAGCTAAACTTTCTCAAGTTGTGTGCAAGAGCTAGCTTTCCATTTACTTAAAGAACTTTCATTTCCCTCATCAGAGTTTTGTAACTTTCTACATAGAGAAATGTATTTGGGCAGATTTATTTTCGTGCATCTCAGTTTAAAGAGTGCTATATTAAAGTCTATTGTATTTTTAAATTTTTTTAATTCCTGTTTATTGCTAGCATGTAGAAAAAATCTTTCATGTATACTTGTATCCTATGCCATTATTACACCTCATAGTTGGAAGAAAATGTATTTGTCAGTTCTTTTTAATTTTCTATAATGATAACTATAACATCTGTAAATTAGAGTAGGTTTCCTTGCCTAAGCAAAATGAAGAGTGTCTGAAGATCATGACTGGACATTATGATCTTCCAACCCATTAAAACAAGATTCGGTTAGAAGTAACAGTAGAACAGAGGTGACATTAAAGGGGCGGAGGGATATACTTGAGCTGCTGACAGTTGATAGATATTCGGGGCGAAAAAACTTTTCTCCTCTGAGGATATGGCTGCTGGGAATACACCCACATGCATATGTGTATTCTTTTGTGTTTGGGTGGAATATTCTGCAAATTTTTGTGGGGCCCTTTTGATGTATGATATCCTTTAATTCCTATGTTTCTCTGTTTGTTTTTGATCAAGTGACCTATTGGACAAAGTAAGGTACTGAAATAACTATTACTGGGTTAAGTTAATCTGTGTCTTAAATTCCAGTACTAGGCTTTTTATAAAATTAGTGTGCCAGTTTGGTGTACAAACATATAGAAAATTGTAGTATCTTCCTGGTTAATTGTTAGCTTATTATAATGAAATATACATCTTTATCTCTTTTGATTATTTTTAATTTAAAATCTATTCCGACAGTTATTAGTGTAATAACACTTGCTTATTTCCTGGTCCTATTTGGTTGTACTCCTTTACTCTAAGTTGGTATCTCTACCTAAAGGAAAGACGAGGTTTTTATAAACAACAGAAAGATTTTTATTCTTAATACACTCTAACCTATGTCTTTTGATTGAAAAATGGCTATTAATATTCAAAAACATGTTTGGAAGATGTATGTTTATTGCTCTTTTGCTGTAGTTTTAGTGTTTCTGTTCGTCATTCTATTTTGCTTTTATTTTTCTTTTTTTAATTGGTTAAAAAGATGTAGTTTCTCTACATCTTCCCCTAACTCTTGTAGTGTGCCCCCAAAATAAAGCCAAAAAATTAAAATAAAATAAGAGTAAAATAAACAATAATAAAAAATAAAAGTGAAAGAGAAGAATTTTACTCCTTCTTTCCTGCCTCTCCGTCTCCTCTTCATTCATCTTACTGGCATTAGAAGCTATCGTGTATCAAGCAGTAGATGCTTTTGTCTGAGAAGCTTTACTTGCAACTGTTCAATGCTTAATGAGTTTTTGGTCAGGATCAATGCCTCTGACTTTGGTACACCATCAATACTGGACCCTCACCAAAACTTCTCTCCAATATTCTGCTGTTTTGCAGAGTCATGGAGATCCTGCAGCTATGGCTCCACAGGAACAGTCCCTTCACACTCCAGAAGATCACAGATGGGGTAGATGTTGGGGTGTGTCAGCAACAAGCCCTAGATGTGGACCTGGGTAGCCGTGGAGTTGGTCAGTTCAGGACATCAAGACTATTCCTCTCAGGTGAGGTGATGTAGGTGGGTCTTCTATCAATCTGTTGCTTTCATTGGTTAATTAATAAAGAAACTGCTTGGCCTTTGATAGGACAGCAGTTTAGATAGGTGGAGTAGACAGAACAGAATGCTGGGAAGAAGGGAAGTGAGGCAGATGCTATAGCTCTCCTATCCAAGATGGATGCAGGTTAAGATCCTTCCTGGTAAGCCACCACCTCATGGTGCTATACAGATTATTAGAAATGGGTTAAGCAAGATGTGAGAATTAGCCAATAAGAGGCTAAAACTAATGGGCCAGGCAGTGTTTAAATGAATACAATTTGTGTGTTGTTATTTCGGGTGTAAAGCTAGCCGTGCAGGAGCTGGGTGGGACAAAAAGCAGGCCTGCCTGCTCCTTACTACAGTGAGATGCAAAGCCAGCTCTCCCAGGCCCATGGTGAGGAGTGGGGTGTGCTTTTCCAGGTGGAAAGAGGCAGCTTTCTTATTAAGAGAGGGGCCAGCTTTCCTGTGATAGAGTCATCAGGATCCATTATCCCAGAGCTGAGATAGCTCAAGGTCAGCTCTCCTGTGATGGAGGAGTAACGGGGTGGGACGGGGGCAGGTCAACCAGCCAGTGAGAGGTGGGGTCAGTTCAACTGGGCCCTCAAACTTCAACACATGGTTCAAAACATGTTTTGCATGAACCCCTGTGGTAACATGGGCACAGACATCCACACAGACCCCAGCTATGTCAGGTCAACCCAGCCCCAGACATGATCTCAGGCTGCAGCTTGGGCTAGAGGGTCACCATGGCCCTGGGTTTCTGTGCTCGATAATCATGTCTGCATGACCATGGTGACTGCATGAACTTCAGACTCCAACATGGATTTTGATTTCAGTCCAGACCTCCCTCAGGTTGCTGCCTTTGATGATAATAGGAATCAAGGACATAAACACAGTCAAGGCTGCCTTAGGGCCATGGACCCCTACATGTTGTTCAGCAGCAGCCTGGAAGTCTCTATGGCTTTCAGGGTCAGTGCAGACTACCCCGATTTGTATTGCCCCAGTGGCAGCATGACTCTCGGGAACCAACATGACTTCAGATGCAGGACTATATGAGCCACTGACAATGACTTAGACCCTGGCTGCAGTAGGCCCATGGAACCAGTTATGGTAACTGTTGTCAGGGCAGATCACCCAGATTGTCGTGGCCCCAGCTGCAGCATATTCCTGGGTATCCCGCATGGCCATAGGTAGTGACCCAGAACCCAGGCATCTATGTGGCCCTTGGTGGTGACACAAGTCATGGATATCATCATAGACCCTGGCTGCTGTAGGGCCAGGAACCAAGACATGGTCCTCAGAAGCAGCCTGAGCCAGGATGCAACGATGATGTCCCCTGGTGACATCATAGTTCACTCAGATAGACATCACCCTGATTACAGGGTAACACTTGGGCCCCCACACAGCCTTAGGTGGGGGTTTATACCCAAGGCATTCACATAACCTCTGATGGAAACAGGCACCATGGACATCAACACAGACCCTGACTGTGGTAGGGCCATAGACCCAGACATGGGTCTTGGCAGTAGTTCAAGCCCAGATGACTCCATGGCCCTTGGTGACAGTCCAAGCCTTTCATAGCTGAATGGAAACTGCAGCATGGCCCTCGAACACCTATGTGGCCACATGTGGCAGCCCCAACCCCAGGCATTCTCATGGTCCTTGGTAGTACCAAAAGCCATGGACATCTACATCAACCACAGCTGCTGTAGGGCCACAGGCACAGACACGGCAGCATCCCAGGACCAGACTACACCATGTCCCCAGGTGGCAAGCATGCCTTCAACATCATCCTGTTTCTCTTGGCCTTCACCTCTTCAGATATGTCTCTCTGCGTAGGACATAAACCTCTCTCTGCCTCTCTCTTCCTCCCATACCCCACAACATATTTGCTCCCCATAATGGTGCTCATATATTTGCCCACAATGGTGCTCTGGATGGGAGTATACATGTCCATCTCTGGTCGGTTAGTTTTATTGGATCTGAGCAGACCAGTGGCTTCTTCCTGCCTGCCGAGAATAAATTGTCCTATTCTGTTTTTTATTTGTTTTGCTTTCTTTCAATGATTTCTTGCTTTCAGTTGTCTCTTTCGTGCTGGTTTGGTGGACATGAATTCTTTTACCTTGAACATTATATCACAAGCATTTTTTTCTTTCTCTTTCACCTATTGTACATAGTTTCTCTGGGTGAAGTAGTCTAGTTTGGCACCTGTCATGTTTTAGGGCTTGAGTACATTGCTCCAAACCCTTGTGGCTTTTAACACTTCCCTTGAGAAATCCTCTGTTATTCTGATAGGTTTTTCCTCTTACGTGGCCTGTGTGCTTTGCTTCCTGTGGCTTTGCATATCTTCTTTTTGCTCTATATGTTTAGTGTTTAAACTATGATATGACACAGAGAGCTTCTTTTCTGCCCATGCCTCTTTGGTGCTGTGTGATTCTAATATCTGTATAGCTAATATCTTAGGACGCTTTTTCTAGGATCCTGTTGAAGATCTGGTCTAGGCCAGGAATCTAACATTCTTCCTGATTTGAAGACTTTGTTTTTTCACAGTGTCTCAGAAATTGCTGCATATTTCTTTCATGTGGTTAATGGTTTTTTTTTCCTCAGATGGTCCAATTCCTCTATTTCATCAATTATGATATTTTAGTTTCTACTTTTTTTTTCTGCTGGTAAGGCTTTACCTGGGCTTTTAAATTGGCTTGTTGAGCTTTCAATTCCGTTTTCATTTTCAGGTTGAGTTGTTTCAGTATTTCCATTTCTTTATGGAACTCTCATTTCATATCCTGAATGATCTTTATTATTACTTTCAGATTTACGGTGCTTTTTGAACTTCACTCAGGAGATTATTCCAATCATAAGCTTATTGGTGGGTTTGTTCTATCTTTTGTTTGTTGTTTGCTTTGAGACGGGTTTCTCTGTCAAGCCTTGGCTGTCCTGTAGACTAGGCTAGCAATGAACTCACAGAGATCTGTCTACCTCTACCTCCAATTGCTGCATGTAAAGGCATGCGACACTGCTGCCCAGATTGGTCCTGTCTTCCTTAAACTTTAAACTCCTTGGGCTATTTGATCATGCTCATGATTATTTTGTATTACTCTGTGTTCTGGGGTTCACTTAGATAGTTCTCATTGGAGAACATCCCTGTGGGGTTAGTGGGTTTTGTTTTGTTTTTTATCTGGGGGTGGATGGGTGTTGTCCTGACTTTCATATTTTTTTTCTGTGATGTGACCATGACATGTGTGTTTCCTTTGTTGGCTGTGTGTCCGGTTTGAGGTTCTAACCTGGGACAGTTGAGGGTAAATTTGGTCTTCTGTTGTTGCTGTTTTCTAAGCCAGGTTGATTTCAGATCACATAAGAAGAGTTGGTAGGTCAGTCCTTCCGACAGTTGGGTTCGGTATTTTATTGGAAGGACCGTGGTGGTTCCAATATAGGAACAACCAAAAAAGTATGAGCATGTGATTCAAGCCTCTGTGTGGACTGCTGTGTGTGTTTAGATACCTGAAATAGGCCTGATAGAATGGATATGGAGCAGACTGGGGGGAATCTGGGGCACAGACCAGGGTGAGATGGTGCATAGGCGGCAGTACCCCAGCAACAGCAGTGTTGGTATAGCACAGGTGGGCAAGGAGTCTGGGTCACTCACCAGGATTAGATGACGTGCAAGCTGCAGGTCCCTAGCTAACCTGGGAATGTGATGGTATGGGTGAGCAGAGAGTTTCATAACTGACAATTGAGTTTTACACAAACTCATCTAAATGCACTGAAAAATGTAGGATTTCAAAATATATATGGTAATGGAAGAGCCTAATCGTCTGGGTGCAGAACTAATGACAAAGACAAGACCAGAAAGAGAACACATTCAGCAACTGTACTGTTTATTTCTGTTAACTTGGCACAAAATTAGAACTCTCTGGAAAGAAGAATTCTCAACTGAAGCATTGCCTCCTTCATATTGGCCTGTAGGCAAATATGTAGGCCACTTTTGTGATTAATGATTGATATAGGTGGTCCCAGTTCACTGAGTACTGCCACCATGGGCAGGTGGTCCTGAATTGTATAAGAAATTGGGCTCAATAAGCCATGGGACACCAGCCAGGACAACGTACTTTTCTGTGCTTTATGCTTCAGTCTTGCCTTAATTCTACTCTGGTTCCATTTCGTTATGGGCTATAAGCTATAAAATGAAATAAATCTTTTCCTCTCCAAGTTGATTTTGGCAGTGTTTTATCAGTGCTATATAAAGAAAACCAGGACAGTAATGAAAATAAAATAAAATAAAATAAAACTACAGATTTTTCTAAAAAACTTAGACTTGGTTTCATCTGTTCATACAGTAGACAGAAATAATGATTAATTGAAAGTTTAATGTTTGAGGTATCTCTAATGCTATCTACTATTTATATGTTATAAGAATACTGTTAGAAAATCAATATCACTTTCAACATTTTACCTCTCTATAAATCCGTGCACTCATTTTCAAGGTTGATCAGAAAAGTAAAAAACGGGAAGCTACATATGAGCATTAAATTAATGTAGCCTTTTCTATTATCATAGGGGCAATATCAAATCCCCACCAATTCTCCATTACCCCTTACAGATACAAAGGAAAAGAAGTCCCAGTGTTTTCACACAGAAGTCCTGTGGATAGTTCATCACTGTTTTGTGTTGCTCAGTATTTCATATTATCACAAGACTTTCTAACAGCAGCTCCCGAAAGATGAAAGTGGACCCTCACTGAGAATTCCACACAAATGGATTAATTTGTGTCACCATTTTTGGCAAGTTGCCATGGATACGGCAATCTGAAGGTCTCCATGCCACTGTGAGTTGTCTGACGCTCCATTCACTGTGCAAGGCTTTACAAAACCAGTAACATGAAAGGACTCTCATTAGTGGACAGAGGCTTTTTTTACAGGCAGGTTGGTGTGATGCTCTAAAGAATGAATGCTACCTTTCTGTAAATCTGACTTATATTTATATTATTAATGAAGTGCAGAATTGTAGCTTGAAAACAATTTTGAAATGCAGTCGTGATATTTATTTGATATCTAGTCTTTTTTTGCTTTCACATAAATCTAGAGAAAAGACAGTGGGATAAATGAACAAACAGAACAGGATTGTGTTAGATAAAAATCCTGTTTTTTTTCCTTTAAAAATAAATTATTTCTCATAATGAACTTGTAGAATGTGATATACTTAGATTAACAAAGGGATTGATCCCCAATTGCAAGAAATAGATAAAAATGAGCAGGTTTCATACTCAACTTAATTTCTGAAGCATTGCAATGGAAATTCACATGGTCACATTTATTTCTCTGTACTTAAATTATGGTCATGTGCCTCTATTGATTTTTGGTGATAAAATATCTTCCTCTTATGTTTTCAAAGGAAACTCTATCAACTTGAATTCAATATGCCAGGATATCTGTTAGCTGCTCTACAATGCTTCCTATATAATGCTTCCATTTCTTTCCTCATTGGAGTTCCAGAGAAGATTTGTACTTCCTGTTATCAAAGATGAACAGCCTGGTTTGTGATGCTACTGGCTCCATTGATCTCTATAAAACAATCTTTTTAGTAAAAGCACTGGCTCCTTCCTTGTTACATTATCTGCTGATACTGATGTCCCACAGCCGGTTGTAGGTACTGGGACTATCTACTTCTCAGAATTTATGCCAGGACCTTTCATGCATTTCTTATGGTGCTCAGGAATTTTTGCCCATGTTTTCCCATGTCACATGAAGAAGACTGAGGCTTCCTGAAGTTGACTATAGACCTGACCGCATGGGCGACCCAACACATAGAAGCCCCATCCAGTTTAGCTGCATCTTGACTAAAGAGCTAACTATTCTTATGTGTCTCTGAAGACTGGGGAACTTGAATTAGCAGTTCACTGTGATAATCTGTAACTACACGTCTCCATTTACTTCTGTTAAAGGGCCAGAAATAACAACTCCATTGGGGCTTTCAACTCAAGAGCCTCTGTTTTCTTTGAATCAGAATGAAAAGTCATCAGTTAGTACATAAGCCACTTATAATATGAGTTATTCCACCAATCTGACAAAGGGAATGAAGAGACTCTGCCGTCCTCTCCTTTCAGTTAAATTGGGCAGAAAAGGCAAATCAAAATTAACACTTGAACCTGATACCTTAGAAGTATTTCATGTGGATTAAAAATTTAGTGCCTAAATGAATCAGACACTAATTAACCAGAGAATGCAGGGATATTTACACACTTTTTTGCAGGTGCATCCTAAAGGAAGCTGTTCTCCATACTAAACTGTCAGATTCACATTTCCTGCAGAAAGGATGGCTGCTTGTTTGTCCCAGCTGCCCAGACCCGAAATAATCACACAGAAGCTATATTAATTAAATCACTGTTTGGCCCATTTGTTCTAGCTTCTATTTGCTAACTCTTACATATTAATTTAACCCATATTTATTAATCTGTGTATCACCACAAGACTGTGGCTTACTGGCTAAAGTTCCAGCATCTTTCTCTAGTGGGGCTACATGGCTTCTCTCTGACTCCACCCTCTTCCTGCCAGCATTCAGCTTAGTTTTCTCTACCTAACTCTGTTCTTCCTTATCAGATCAAAGCAGTTTCTTCATTCATTAACCAATACAAGCAACACATAGACAAAAGGACCTCCCACATCAATATTCTATCTCCATGGAATTGAATAAAAGTAATCCGAGTCACAAATAAGCCATGTGGATGAAGTATGAAGTTGAATAAGGAAGTGTTATAAAATGAAAAGACTTATATTTTACTTTTTATGTGTCACAATTTATAATTTAGCCAAGCTCATTATTTTGTGGCTCAGAAATATACTGGAAAAGAAAGAAGGAAGCTGAAGAGTCCAGACAATGTGATGAGAGAAAGGACAATTAATTAGGGAAAACTAATTCTTAAGATAGAACTTCATATGGCAAAATGTGCAGTCTGCATTAGCATGCAGGCTGGTTACCAGGTAGAACAGAAAGTATAGAACTAAGACTTCAGTGAACATTGCTTGGGATATATTGCAAAAGACTCTTTAGGTTTTAATTTTTCTACCGCTTTTTGGATAGTACACGATAGCATTAGGTCTACTTCAGTTTATTTACTTTTGTGTTTAATCCTGATTGATAATTAATTTTGTGATTATTTTGATCAGAAGTAATTTTAAAAAACCTATGTATTCATTTTCTGTGAAGCTTCTATCCTAAATCTTGAAAATAATTGTCAAGAAGAAGTCAAAATTCCCAAGCTTTGAACTTTTTCAAAGATAACAAAGAAATGTTGAGAAATGTCTAACTATTGATAAAATTTGATTTCTTTTTTATTGATTTTTATTGAGCTCTACATTTTTGTGAATATCTTTGAGTGTCATAAAAAATCTTAGTTTATCTTTTATATGTGTGAAACTTTGGGTATTAACTTAAAATTAACAGTAGAGAATTTCAAGTGCTTTGCAAATATCAAAGGTATAGAGAAAAGAATCCTGCAGCCACTTCAAGACTAACACCAGTTAAGAAAAGAGAAATGTAGAATGGCAAAGTTCTGACATTAACTTCTTCTTTTAATTTTTATTTCATAGCTTTTTAATTTGATTTTAAATAACAACCACAGCTCCCCTTCCCTCTCCTCCTCCCACTCTTCCCAGCATCTTCCTACATCTAACTGCCCCCATCCACTCCTCAGAAATGGTAAGGCCTCCCTCGCCTGTCTACAGTGTCTGACACATCAAGTTGAGGCAGGACCAAGCCTGTATCTAGGCTGAAAAGATAAACGGAATTCCTACATAGGGAATGGGCTACAAAAAGCCAGTTCATGCACTAAGGACTAATCCAGTGGCCCCATAGACTGTCAAACCCACAGAGCTGTCACCTACATTCAGAGGGCCTAGTTGGGTCCTATACAGGTTCCCCTGCTATCAGTCTGGAGTCAGTGAGCTTCCAGTTCAGGTCACCTGCTTCTGTGGGCTTCTCCATCATGATCTTGATGCCTTTGCTTTCCTCCCTCTTTTCAACTAGACTCAGCCCAGTACTTAGGTGTGGAATTCTGTATCTGCTTCCATCTGTTACTGGATGAAGTTCTATGATGAGAATTAAGGTGACCATCAATTTGATTACAGGAAAAGGCCAGTTCAGTCACGCTCTCCACTATTCCCAGGATTCTTAGCTGGGGTCATCTTTGTGGATTCCTGGAAATTTCCCTAACACCAGATTTCTCCCTAACCCTATAATGGCTCCCTCTATCAGGATATCTTTTTCCTTACTCTCCCTGTCTGTCCCTCCCCCAACTCAACCATCCTGTTCCTTCATGTTCTATTCCCCATCCCCTTCAGCCTTTCTTTTCCCCTTTTCTCCTACCCTCACCCCTCACCCTTCTAATTTACTCAGGAGATTTTTCTGTTTCTCCTTCCTAGGGGCATCATCTATGTCTCTCTTAATCTCCCCCTTGTTACATAACATCTAAAGGGTTGTGGAATGTAGCCTGGTTATCCCTTTCTTTACATCTAATATTTATCAATGAGTGGGTACATACCATGTTTGTCGTTCTGGGTCTGGAGTACCTCACTCAGGATGATATTTTCTAGTTCCATCCATTTGACTGCAAATTTCAAAATATCATTGTTTTAGTGCTACGTAATATTCCATTGTGTAAATGTACCACATTTTCTTTGCCCATTTTTCGGGTGAGGGGCATCTGACTCTGAGACACCATTTTACACCTGTCAGAATGGATAAGATTAAAAACACTGATGATAGCTTATGATGGAGAGGATGTGGAGTAAGGGGACCACTCCTTCACTGCTGGTGGGAGTGCAAACTTGTACAGCCACTTTGGAAATAAGTATTGAGGTTTCTCAGAAAATTGGGAATCAGTCTGTCTCAAGACCAAGCAATGCCACCCTTTGTCATATACCCAAAGAATGCACAGTCATACCACATTGACATTTGTTCAACTATGTTCACAGCAGCATTATTTGTAATAGCCAGAATATGGAGATTCTGGCTTCTTAATGTGGAGGTTGACACTAGTTTCTATGTAGTTCTACTTGGTTCTCATATATTCCTCATCAAGTCCCTAGAACTCTACATTTCATAGCTTTTTGTTCTGTTCTGGCTGCATTTTCCTGTGTATTTCCTTGAATTATACAAAAGACAAACACAAAATGTCAGCAAACATACTAACAGTACATGTAATAACATGAGCTAATCCATTTTCTTCTGGGACAGGGTCTCATATAATACAGATTTGCCATCAACTCTTTCAAATGACCTTGAAATCCATGAGTCTACATCTCCTGTGTGCTGAGATTGCAAGTGTGGAGCACCTTGCATAGATTTATGCATTGTTGGTCATCATATCTAGGGCTTCAAGCATGCTAGGTAAATACTCTCCCAAATGAACTACATCCCCTACTCACACAAAATCTTTGATTGATGGCCATATACTAAACAGTCCACTACATACCTTATGTACTTAATCTCATTCAGAACTTGCAGCATATGTTTAAGTTGGCACTGTTAGCATAGTAAGTAAGCAAACTGAAGTCTAGAGAGCTTAATCAATTTTCCCTGTATCTAAATACTAATAAATGTCACTGTCAGGACTTAAGTCCAATTTTGGTTATACTTACCACTTTCAGACAATATTTTAAGGACTTAGATCCTTTTATATTTTATTAATATCATGTGTTCTTACTTTTTTGATAAAGAAGTTTCCAAATAGCTTACTCAGACAAAATTAAATCTGAAAGTTTATTTGCAATTAATCAATTGCAAGGAGAAATTTCTTTAAGGGAATCAACTATCTAAGGAGGAGAAATTCGTGAGTACAATGTTTGGACTGAGAGTGAGGTGCATGAAAGAAACGTCTGCTGTGAAAGCATTGTATTCCAGAGTTTCCAGTAGGATAAAGATGGTTCATACCAAGATAGCAGATTAGTAGAATAATTTTATGATCTAACAGTCAATTCTTACTACAGTTTCCAACTTCTAAAGAATTCAGGGCTGTACATAGTTTGCCTTTCAAGTTGCCTTCCAAACCATTTACTCAAAAGTGGAACACGGATTTTTTTTTTGTTTTTAGTTCTACAAATAGTATGAATATTCATGTATGAATGTGATGAAACTACACAGAAGATGTGAGAGGAACAGAAAAGTAACATTTTAATCATAGCAATCACATTTATAATAAATATTTTTCAGGATTGTGAGCGCATCAATGAGTTTTCTATGCTGATTACAAAAAAATGAATTTGAACATGATAAATATCAACCTCACAATAATAATTTTTCCAACAACAAAATCCTAGACATGATACTAATAAAGTCTGAAAACTATAAGTATCATAATTGTGAACACTCTTAAAGTACTCTACATATGCTAGCCAATTCATGTAAATGAAAAGTTGCAACAATTATTAGAGGGGAAACATAAATAGTATCATTATTTGAATATTATATTCTTCCAAGAAAAATTGATTGGAAAAGTTAAATAATGAACTAGAGATTAGTAAGCAATAAATATTTTATTTTTTTTCTTTTTTCCATTTATTTATTTATTAAAGATTTCTGTCTCTTCCCCACCACCTCCTCCCATTTCCCTCCCCCTCCCCCAATCAAGTTTCCCTACCTTGTCAGCCCATAGAGCTATCAGGGTTCCCTGCCCAGTGGGAAGTCCAAGGACCACCCACCTCCATCCAGGTCTAGTAAGGTGAGCATCCAAACTGCCTAGGCTCCCACAAAGCCAGTTTTTCATAGAGGTCAACAGTTTAATAAAAATTTACAGAAACTTGATGTCTGGAACATGACAAAATCCCCATGAAGTATTATCTTCATACTTTCAGGATGCTATCATAAAATATTCTGTACAAGGTGTATAATGATTTAGACCACTGCAATTAAACACAAGGACCAAAAGCAACTTGGGGAGGAAAGGATTATTTCATTTAACAGCTCATAGTCCACCCTCCATAGAAATCAAGGCATTAATATGGAGTCAGGACCTGATACAGAAGGCATGGAGTAGTGCTGCTTATTGTCTTGCTCCTTGTGTCTTGCAAAGCCTGCATTTTTATATCACCCAACAACTCTGGACTACCTGCCTGAGGTTGACACCACTGCTATTTGGATTGGTTCATTCATATCAATTATCCAATGTAGAGATCCACAGCTAAGCACTGGGTCAAGTCCAGTGAAAGAGGGAGGAGTTATTATAAGAGCAAAGTGGTCAAAATCATGATGGGGAAACCCACAGAGACAGCTTACGCCAGTTAGTGGGAGTCACTGACCGTGGACTGACAGTGAGGGAACCTGCATAGGACCAAAATAGGCACTCTAAATGTGGGTGACAGTTCTGAGGCTTAGTCAGTTTGTGGGACCACTGGCCAAGGAATGAATATTTATCCCTAGTGCATAAACTGAATTTTTTGAACCAATTTCCTATGGAGGGATACCTTCCTCAACCTAGATACAGGGAGAAGGACCTTGATCCTGCCTCAAGTGATGTGACAGACTTTGTTGACTCCCAATGAGAGGTCTCGCCCTCTCTGAGGAATAGATAGGAAGTGGGGTGGGAGGAAGGTGGGGGGGGGAGCAGGAAGAGAGGAGGTAGATGGAGGAAAATAAAAAAAAAATGTTTTAAAAAAGAAAAATTATCCACAGGGTTATCCACAGGTCAATCTGGTGGGTCATTTTCTCACTTGGAGTTCCCACTTTTAAAATGACTCTAGCTTGTTCCCATTGAAATGAAGCCAGCCAGCACACAAAGTTGTTTAGAAAAACCAGAATTTATTGAGGAGAGTTCTGGAGAGTAGAGAGTTCAGGATTGGCATTGCTAGTGGATTCAGTGTTTTGTGGTAAGCAGATGCTCGGTGGCATCCTTCCTTTGCAGATGGGGTGTAAATCTCCCACCATTCTCCATTTTAATGTGGTGGGCCCCACTTGCATTCCCTTCCTTCATTAACTACTCGCCTTTCACATTGATACAGTGGGGATCCGATTTCTAAAACGTAGTTGAGAGCATAGACAGTCAGACCACAATGAGTTGCTAGGAAAGACATGAAAATACCCGAATAGGGACGATATGGAGAACAGTGAGTTTATGGAGAAACAACAGAATGAATAAATAAGAAAGATCATGTTAATGAGTAGAACTTGTTTTTAATTGATTTTATTTATTTTTTCCCTTTTTATTTTTTTATTATTTATTTATTTATTAAAGATTTCTGCCTCCTCCCCGCCACCGCCTCCCATTTCCCTCCCCCTCCTCTAATCAAGTCCCCCTCCCTCATCAGCCCATAGAGGAATCAGGGTTCCCTGCTCTGTGGGAAGTCCAAGGAACACCCACCTCCATCCAGGTCTAGTAAGGTGAGCATCCAAACTGCCTAGGCTCCCCCAAAGCCAGTACGTGCAGTAGGATCAAAAACCTGTTGCCATTGTTCTTGAGTTCTCAGTAGTCCTCATTGTCCGCTATGTTCAGCAAGTCCGGTTTTATCCCAGGCTTTTTCAGACCCAGGCCAGCTGGCCTTGGTGAGTTGATTTTATTGAGCTATACATTTTCCCTGCTCCTCTCCCTTCCTCTCCCCTCCCCTTCAACCCTCTCCCATGGTCCCCATGGTCCCAATTAACTCACAAGATCTTGTCTTGTTCTGCTTCCTATGTAAATTAGATCTATTATGTCTCAGGGTCCTCATTGTTGTCTAGGTTCTCTGGGATTGTGAACTGTAAGCTGGTTTTCTTTGCTTTGTGTCTAAAAGCCATTTTTGAATATTTGATATTTGTCTTTCTGGGTCTCAGTTACCCCACTCAATATGATGTTTCCTAGATCTGTCCATTTGTCTGCAAATTTCAAGATGTCATTACTTTTTTTCTGCTGTGTAGTACTTCATTGTGTAAATGTACCACATTTCCCTTAGGTACATTTTCCTTATCCATTCTTCAGTCAAGGGGCATTTAGGTTGCTTCCAGGTTGTGATTATGACAGACAATGCTGTTATGAACATAGTTGAGCACGTGTCCTTGTGGTACAATTGAGCATCCTTTAAGTATATACCCAAAAGTGGTATTGCTGGGTCTTGAGGAAAGTTGTTTCCAAATTTACTGAGAAATTGCCATATTGATATCCAAAGGAGAGGTAGCAGTTTGCACTCCCACCAGCAACGGAGGAGTGTTTCCTTGACCCCTCATCCTCTCCGGCATAAGTTGTCATCAGTGTTTTTGATCTTGGCCATTCTTACAGGTGTAAGATGGAATCTCAAAACTCAAGTCCAAATAAATCAAAGACCTCAATATAAAGCCAACCACACTGAACCTCATGGAAGAGAAAGTGGGAAGTACACTTGAATGCTTTGGCACAGGAGACCACTTCCTAAATATAACCCAGTAGCACAGACATTGAGAACAACAATTAATAATTGAGACCTCCTGAAACTGAAAAGCTTCTGTAAAGCAAAGGACACAGTCAACAAAACTTTTAAGTAATTTAAAATTTCTATTACCTCACAAACAAACAATCTAGAATTACAATAAAGTGTTAGTCAAATAACTAGCTCACAAATAGTACCATGAAAATAATTCTATAGGACTAATATTAAGGTTAATAGAATAAATAATTAGGCATATGTCCATTTGAATGACTATACAAGATACTGGTAACAAAACAGCGACCAGCAAAGACAGTTATGAGTGGAGATTTTATTCATAGTATAAAAGACTAAAATTTTCAAAGTGTCTAAATTTTAAAACTTTATGATGTGGTTATTCACATATCAATATGAGACCAAATCTAATTAAATAATTAAATGACTACACTGAAGAATAGCCATAGCCAGTCATATACAACTAGAAAGATGGAAATCTAGGGTTAGAGTGATGACTCAGTGGTTAAGAGTCTTTGCTGCTCTTCTAGGGGACTCAGGCTCAGTTTGAAGCACACACATGGGCTAGTAGCCATTTGTAATATTACTTCTAGAGGATCCAACAACCCCTTCTGGCTATACATGGTGCACAGACTTTATATATAGGCAAAGTCCCATACACATTAAATAAAAATGAATCTATTTTTAAAAGATGAGAAACCTAAATGCAATAACATTTAGAGTTGTGAAATGTATTGACGGTTTCTTCTTTATTATTGCATCTATTATCTATAATTTCTGTGAGAGAATTTTCTCAGAAAATTTTGTTTTGAAATTAGGGGCAATAGTTCAAACTTTTGTGGGTTGTTTTGAATTGTTCTCAGGATAGTAAAGTCACAATTTAAATATTTCTGCTCTTTATTTTATATTTGAAAATTTTGTCAATAGCTGAATAGAAAGGAATTCAAAACATAATCTTCATACTTCATAATTTTGTAGGTTTGCCATTCATTCACAAACATTCTAACTGTCCAGAGTATCTGCAGCCTTTATCTGATCATGTTACATATAATTGCAATAAAATGCATAAAATGGCTTATTTTCTACTTAGAAAATATATATAACTTATTGATGTTCCTCCAAAAAGTGTTTCTGACACAGTTGCTACATAGAAGAATTATGTCAGTTTAGTCTTTACACTGAAGGTATTTTTAATTTTTGTTTTATGCATGTGCACACGTGTGCCTGTGCACATGCGGAGAGGAAGACAACCACATGTGTCATTCAAGTGACTTCCACCTCTCTTATTGTGTTAAGAAAGGTTCTGTCCCTGACCTGAAACTCTCCAAGTAGGCTAGGTTGCCTGACCAACTAGGAATCTACCTATCTCCGTCTCTCACTGAAACTATTACAACAAGGAGTGGACATGATTTTATCACGGACTTTGAAGAGCAAACTCAGGTTCTCATTCTGGGAATAAAACATTTTAAAAGTTTTTCATCTTTAATTTACCACAAATATTTAGTAACATTTTACTTACTGAGCCACAAAAACAATCACACGAAAATATTATTTACCTGAATTTCAGCAATGTTCAGGGAGATTTACCAAGAGGAATTAAGTTTTTTGTCAAGTACACTAGGTTGAAAATTAGTATTAATTACCTGCTTTCAGATATAAATGAATGTATTCAGTGCTTGTCATTAATCAATCTTAAAATACATATAACTATCAACACTTTTTAAACAATTCAGTTAGTACAGTAAAGCATCCTAACTCAGAAATATATATATATATATATGTATATATTTTCTAGTCACTGCTTTCTAATACCTGGTAAATATGTAGAGAAACGATCATTTTTAAAGAGAATAAACTAATTTAGATTTTATGTTATACTAATGTTCTTTTAAATAAAATCTCCTATCAAACAATTCATGATGATTCATTCACACATACAAAAAAAAATCCAAGGGTAAAAACCCATGCTATCATGGACTTTGTTTAAACAAATTTGTGTATTAGAAATGCATGAACTCATCTAAGTTCTATTTCACGGGCTCATCTTGGGAGCAATTGGCAAGTGCTATCAAACAGCCCATTAGAAGTTTCCATGAGCAACTTGGAGCCAAAGCACTGTGGTCTTGGCTCAATGACACCCCGGTGGAATGTCTAGTCAGATCTCTCATGTGCATAGTCCAGTTTGTTTTACATGACACATCTAGGGAAGTGATAATCAACAAAAAAAAATCATTTGTATTTCAACATCCACAGCTCAGAAAGAATAAATCAGTAGTGGTTCTTTTAAATGATCCCCAGGACAGAAAAAAAAGGGGGGGGGAGCCAGAATAAGCAATACAAACTTGTTGCCCCATCAATGACCTTTATTTCAAGCTAAAGTTACATTCTGATGTAGATGTTGGAGATGATTCAGTTTCAATGTGACTTTAATCCAAACCAGCTCCTAAAATTAGGTATTTTAAAAAAAAGTAAATAAGAGAAATTTTAGATGCTAAGGAACAAAGGAGAAGTAAGGTATGATGTGCGATCCTGCTGAACACAATTCACTAGCGAGACTGGCAGGGTTGCAGTTTTCTACTCTTGCATGAAAATAATGATGAGAGAAAGACCATGTGTTATGTACATCCAAAGGCAGTACAAAGTTTGAGCAATAGCAGTGATGTCATGACAAGAGAGTTCTTTAATGGGAACCTGACTTCCAAGCATTATTCTTAGGGTCTGAAACAAAGATGTCTTTTTTTACAATGTGTGCATTAGGGATGGGTACACTCCCAAGCTATGGCACCCTCGTGGAGACTGAAGGACACTTGTGCTTCTCTGCCACCACTAGGTGCTTTCCAAGGATCAAACTCAGCTTGTCAAGGTTGGCAGCATGTGCTCTTATCCATTAACCCTGAAAGTAAAGGTGTCTTTAAAGATCTTGTTATTACCTGTAGCAGAAGATCTGGTGAAATAATGTGGACAAAAGGTTTCTTTGGGGTATGTTGCTAAAACTACTTTAAATCTATGATATTCAAGCCAGCTATTCTTAATATGTTTACTGTTGTGAAAAAAGCCATCATTACTTAGAAGTTGACATGATAAGCAACAGTGTTGAGCTTATTATCATAGCATGGAACACGAGAACTTCACTCTGTGGACATGCATGAGATTGTGTGATTGAATTCTTTAACTTCTCATCAGCCACGTGAGCTACTTCCTAAAATCCTTCACCCTCCTTTTACTCCCCCATCTTGGTCAAAGGAAATTCTCTCTTCCTTCAGAATTTGGACATAACTTGCACACTTGTCATAATTTACCTAAAGTGTTACTTATGACATTAGATGTTGACCTCTGCACCCACGGTCTCCTGTATGAAACACTTGTATTAAAACTCACAGTACATTTCAGTTGACTATATGTGTTTACCTGTTTTCTTATTATATAGGAGGCGGGATTATTTTTTTATTTTCAAATTACAAATGTTTGTCATGTCATCTAATCCAGAGGAACATTTTTAGAACTAGTTTATTGGCTTAGTGGGGCATGATGGCCCATGCCTGGAACCTTGGCACTTGAGAGATACGACAACATGATCAAAGGTTCCGGGATAACCTCAGCCACAGGATTCAAGCAAGCCTTGGCTACATGAGACCCCATCTTTCAAGGAGATGGAGAAGGAAGGAGAGAGAGGGAGAAAGAGAGAGACAGACAGAGAAAGAGAGAGAGAGAGAGAGAGACTTATTATTTGTTAATGATGTTCACAAACCAAGAAGTTTTTTTTATTTCCTTTAAGAAAGCTTTCACCAGTAATACAAGATCATTTAAATATAATTTGACTATAGTCTGATTAAAATATATGTTTATTATATAGTAATTAAGGAAATTAAGACACATATTTTATTTTATAATCGTGCTTGAGACAAGCATTCTGCAAAATTATTCTTGGTAAGAGAAAAGACATAAACTTGACTTCCTCAGCCATCCTGTTTTAGTGAAAGCAGGGGGCCTGGGGCTCCCGGGCCACTTTGGGAGTAGCTCATATGGTTACTCCTTCACGTCACTCTACACTACACATTTAGTTCTTTCTAGATAAGAAACCATCCAGCAGCTCGGTACTGGGATTTGGTTAAGTGGATAATCTTTGGATGCTCTCCTAAGTTTTATCTCAACAATCGGAACCTCTGGAGTTTACTATATTGGGCTAGAAATCTTAGAAGGAGACATGTTCTCACAATATTTTTCAGCATAATTTCTTTCTTGTTTTAGCCAAAAATAACGTAAAAGAGACGTGTCAACACATTGAGGATTGCCCTTAGGTTAGAGAAGAAAAAGAGGTGGAAGGCAAAAGTAAAAGTCTTTGAAAATCCACCAAGTTCCATTCTGACTTGTAGTTAAAAACAGCAACAATAAAGCCACAACTGAAGTGGGGAGCATGGGGGACACTCGCCCCTTGTTTTAATAAATTGTTCTATGGTTTTCATTCACACATGGGACACCCATTCAGTTTTCTCTGCCTCTGGCAAAGTCTTCTCAACTACAGTGGCTAAACTGGTGATGGAAAGATAAGCATTCCAGAAGGACAGCCTATAATAAGAAACACAATAACAGGAAATAGGTGGTGGCCACAAAAGCATTAAAATGTACCTTAAGTGTGAACTTGAGGGGAAAGTGACAAGAAAGCAATGGCTAAGGCCAAGCAGAGAGCAGTTCTTCCACTGGGAAGACGCATCATGTGTGTGTTTATCATACGTTAATTGACTGTCAGATGGTCTGCATTGAATCTGCTGAACAGGAAGGAAAAAAACAAAAGGGGGGAAAGATAAGGCAAGAGAGAGCGAGAGGCACAGAGATGGAGGGAGAGAGGGAGAGAGAGAGAAAGAGAGAAACAGACAGAGAGTAAAAAACAAAAAGGGAAACACTTGGACTTGGATTTAGAGTCTGTTTTGCACACTTGAAGATAATTCAACATGTCCAAATGTGTTTTAAATACTTAATTTGTCAATACAAAAGATATTTAGCGTTCTGTATTCTGAAAAAGTAAATCGCAATTCAATTATCTTAGCAATATTTGATATAATTAAATACTTGTTCACACTGAACTAGAATTTCAGGAAACCCAATCTATGACCTAAGAAACACATTCCAGGCAACCTAGCCTAAATGGAACCACAGTATACAGAGAGTGCATGAAAAGATATGTGTGCCAAGTCTCCTGAAACTGTTCTTTTGTGGAAAATATTAACCCACAGAGGGTCCAAGATACAATTCATATGTAAAAATACCATTTACCAGGAGAGTCAACATCACCTGCCATGACCACTGCCTTATTCATTTGGTCCTTTCTGTCTTCTTTGTAGTTTTCTAAATTTACGGTCTATACTCAAAAAAGAACTTCTCATATCAGAGAAACATTCAAGACTGTATATATTATTATAAACATATAGTTTGGAAAATATAAAATATAGAAATATATTTAAATATACAATATATATAAATATATAGTTTGATCTGAACAGAACAAAATATATACTATTTCAAGGTGGAGAAGGTATGCAAAATAACTTTAGGAGGTGACTAGTGGTCATTCTATTTTGATATTTCTTCATCCTCCACAAGCATATCATAACCATAAGGTTGTCTTTAATCTTCTGATTTCCAAACAATCATTTTACCTTAGTTCAAAGGAAACAAAATAGCAGTAAGAAATATGACCCTGCTGAACTTGCTGAACCATTTGTGAGACACAATGCTCATTATTGATGCTGGCACTACTGTAGGATTTGAAACCTATGTAGAAATGTCAGGAATTATCTCAGGAGGAGAAAGACCTAATTTGGAATAAGCAGTTTTCAAAAATCTGAGGGCAAAAGAAAAGGTCAAAGCAAGGCTGGTATCTATATGCACAGCTTCTTCTCCTCTCACTGAAGGAGAAAAGGAAGGGTTCACTAAGAACAGTGAAGAAGTGCTCTGTCACCTGGCTGCCCTTCTGGTCTAGAAGGAGCAGAGGGAGCAGTATAAGTCTGTTTATGGTAGAAAGATTTCTTCCCAGTACTGTTGCATATAGAACCATGAACCCACAGTAAGGGTGGGTACCATTTCCTTATTTTGAATTCTTTTTTTTTACCACCTCTTTTTATAAATTAGTTTTGAGTTCTAAATCATATTGATCATATTCAACCCCTTCCCCAAAGTCCTCCAAGACCTACCCCCTTCTCTATGAACCCAACTTTATCCTCTTTTTGTTTTGGTTCTAGAGAAAAGAAAAATTGTTTTACTTTAAAAAGAATAGTGAATTTACAATTTTTACATTAATTAAAATCTAATCCTATTCCCATTTTCCTTTCTTGCTCCAACCCCTCCTGTATCCCTTCCATCCCTACTCACGCATGTGTCCCCATTTCCTCTCAAACTGATGTTTTCTTTTTCTTTATTAATATAATTAATATATGTATATATACATAAATATATCAATACAACCTGCTGATTCATTTTGTGTGGCTTGTGTATACATGACCTCAGGGCTAATGACTTTCAATTGTATAATCACCTACAAAACTCATTCCTGAGAAAGACTAGTTTTCCCTTTCTCAGCAGTCATAGGTTTCCAGTAATTCTTTATCTAGGGATGTGAGCCACTGAGATTTCAAACTTTCACACTGCATTTCCATTGTCATCGTTTAGGCCTTGTTTAGAAAACCATGTTACCAAGGTATCAAGGGTGTCACTTCCCACTCATTTCTAGAACACACAATCTCACAGCAGACTTCCTGGTCCTCTGGGTTTTACAATCATCCCACACCTTCTTTCTCAACATTCCCTGAATTTTAGGTGCAGTAATTGTGTTTTAAATATATCCACTGTGCCTGGGGTCTCCACAATTAGATGATGTATATATTATGGCTAGTCGTGGTTTTCAACAATTTCAGTGGTTTCAGAATTTGACAAGGAGAAGTTTCTTAGATGCATGTGAGAGATACATTTACCTTTAGGTGGGAGAAACAAAATTTTAGAATACAGCTAGGAATGAGGCTAACCTGGTACTAGTAGTTTCTCTAAATTCATGACCTTGCTTGCCACACATAGTTGACCAGGTTTCTAGTACTACTGAGAATTTTCCTCTTGTTGGGTGGGCCTTAATTCTAATTAGACAACTGTAGGTTACAGCCAAGATGGGCATGCACATTTAGGGATATATTGTCATGTTGGTCACTACTGTGTTTCATAGACATCACATCTGAATAGGGTTATTGATTGCTTCTCTCCCTTGACAGTTTTTTACAGAATTGCTACTATGAAAGCTGGACTACATAATAGAGACTTGAACTTTGATCCTGCTCAATTTTCCAAGTCTCAAAAGCATGGAGTATCTTCCACAATAGGAATTTACCTTAAAACTTTAAAAGGCAACTAAGGGCAATGTAGCCTTATTACATAAGGAGTCATATGAACTACCATGACTAACAACTCAAAAGGATGTTTCTCATATCCACTACTAGGATTTTTGTTTGATTGTCTTTGACTTTGTGAAGAACATTTTCAGCCCATTTGATATGCATGCTATGAGAGGAGAAAAGTAACTAGCAGTTTTGAATTCTTTTGAATTCTACGTGAGTTGGAAACAATATTGAAGACCAAAGAAAAAAATAAACATTGAAGAAGTAAGAAAAGTCAGTGTAAGGCACTTGCTTCAAAGTGTTCATATCTCTAATACAATTAACAGCAGTAGCAACTTGGATTTAGGGTCCTAGAGAGTCCAGGCTGCCATTATGCCAAAATAATAGAACAGGACATGATTGTGTGGTAACTGTAATCTGGGCCACACGTAAGAACAGATCAAGTCAGATTGGGTTAGCACTCCTTCCAAGCCACACTGGGAAATGAGGCATCCACTGTTTCCTGATTCTAACAGTTTGGGGATTCCCAGATAAAAAGATGTGTCATGACAGTCTTGTGGTGTAGACAGGAGGGCATGACTCAGGCAAAGCAATCTTTGGACTTTCCCTCTGCTGAATTTGAAGAACCTCTGGGACTGCTTCCTGGATGCCAGAGTTGGCAATCCTCACAATTGACATCAGCTGCTCCCATCTCTGAGACTCCGGAGTCTTCTCCCTTTCCTAAGGAGACACTGAAAGGTAGTAGAGTAAAACAAGCTCACTGCACCAAAGGCACAGGAAAAAGAACATGAAGGCAAGCTGCAGGCATTAGGTCAAACAAAGAAAATTCAAACAATTGCTTCCACTACAGGTGGGACAAAAGAAAATGAGTATGAACCCAGGATATTAGGAAAATGCTGCTTGAACATTATCTAGTAATCACTGAACGTTGTTGGGTGCACAGTGATTAATTACTTTCTATTATTATTATTATTATTATTACTATTATTATATTACTTTTAAAAATATACAAATCCAAATTCCCACTTCCTCCCCTTCTCCCACTTCCCTCCCATTCCCTCCACACACCCTCTCCTCCACCCCCTCCAATCTTAAGAGAGAGCAAGGCATGGAAAGAGATATCTTGATTAATTGCTCTCTATTCATTGAATCTTCCCCTCATTTTGGCAAGTCACAAGCATTTCAAGATTGTACATTCAAATTCCCAGTAGGTGAAAACCAGTCCCGAGAAAACACTGTTGCAGTTGTGATCCTTGTCAATAGCGGTTCAAAATGCAAGGCGGTGTCTACAGATACTCCGCCAATACCATGTATGATCAGTTCACAAGAGCCTGAGGGCTTCCTTTTCTTGACTTTACCATATTAAATATCACGCTTAAGTGACAAAGAAGAGGGGAAGTTTTGCCAAGTCTACAGAGGATAATGCCTGGGATTGCTAGTGTTATCGAAGAAGAAAAAGTTCTCAGTCTGTATGCATCTCAGTTACTATCTGGAATATTTGGGGAATAAATAGAAAGACTAAGTTCTCAAATCTTCTGCCTTCCATAATTCTATAAGTACACAGGTACACAGTTATTGTGAAACTTAGCAGGAGGTGGAAAGTGAATTGTTCTACCAAATTGCAAATTTAAGTTAGGTATGGGAATGAATGAAAAGAATGAAAGATTGCTCCTCAACCCTTTGTGCAATATATTTGATGTAAGTGAGCTTTGCAAGGGCCATCTGGGGACTTTTCCCAAGACAAAAACTGTCCAGACTTCTGTAGAGGCAGATACTGAGTTAATCCTGAATCATCCAAATGCCATGCATGTGTTAGGGCCTGTAGACCTTTCTACTCACTTTGTACCCCTACCTGCTGTTCTCTCAACCAAAGATAGCTTCTGGAAACACCATTTCTGCAGGTTCCAACTCTGTGGGTATTGGCAATATAGTAGCAACCGGTATGCTTCTCAGACACACTAGTTTCCTCTAAATAAGGACAGGAAAGGTCTTAGTTCAAAGAAATCATTCCATTATGGTGGATACTGGAAGTGAGGTATTTAACTAAGACTTCTGACCATTCTCAAATGACAACAAAGGTGATGTTAACACACACCTGCCCCGACTATAAAATATTAGTTCTGATTGCCTCACTCATGAAACTTCTGTATCAATAATCCAGGTTCATGCCAAGCACATCAGCAAAACCCCCTCCATATCTTCAGCCCCGAAGACATCTTGCAACTGCTAGAAATAATGCTTCCTTTCCCTGTAGCATAAGAAGATTCAGTTCCAGAGTCACTGTCAGTGAATATTCAAACATTATGCAAATGAGAAAAATTTATTCTGAGCTTTGCTCCTTCATCAAAAACCATGACAACAACCACAAGAATTTTCCATAATTCTGCCTACAAAGCTCTCCAGAAATAGAGTGTCCATTAAGTTGGATTTCAGAGTGTAACATTAGAAAGATCAAGTCTTTTTTAAAACCACAAAGAGAATAGAGTTGCGGAGTCTGGTATTGCCAGGGCAAGACTCCAGACTCCCTGCAGGGTTCGACCCTGTGGTAATAGCTCTTCTCCTTTTCCATGTTGGCTCTGAACCACAAGACCTTTGCTGCACACATAATGTTTACCGTTGTCTCCCTACCCCACCCGCAGACCATTATTCCTGATTTAACTGCTCTGGAAGGCAGGTGTGGGAAATGAAATGTTACTGAAAGATAAATATAAATTGAGGTTAGCCATTAGATTTCAAACTACATTTTAAAACCAGTATGTAATTTATTTAAACTTCATACAGTTTCAGAGGCTATCTTTTTCCTTAAGAGAGAAAGAAAAACCTGGCACATTATTGCAGAATTCATAAAGAAAGAAGCAAAGAAAATTATTCTTGACTAGCTACATGGATAAGCGGTTATATACTTTAACTATAGAATATAAGTATTCATGTAAATCCTGTCAATGTCAACTTCACCTTACACCCCACCCTCGTCTAGCAGTCTCTTCCCCCTCCTCTGTGTGTGTATGTGTCTGTGTGTGCCTCTATCTCTGTTTCTATTTTCCTTGTGTCTCTCTGTGTGTCTGTCTGTCTGTCTCTCTCTCTCTCTCTCTCACTTCCTTCTCTTTTTGTCTCTGCTTCTGCATTTTTGCCTTGTGTCTCTCTATCTCTGTCTCTACCTATGTTTCTCTATTTCTCCCTGTCTCTGTGTCTGTCTATGTCTGTCTCTCTACCTCTCTGTCTTTGTCTTTCTCCCCTTCCACATTTTCTTCTTCCCTCCCTCTCTCTTTCTATCTCACTCTTTGTCTATTACTTCACATCTTTTCTTAACTTGGGAAAGTATCAGATAGAGTATGTGATGCTTGTTTGACTTAATATGGTCACTTATGAAATGAAATTGGGGAAAATAAAAGAGAATGTCTTGGATAGTTTTAGAAAACAAAGGAGAGTTATAGAATATCAATGACCTTTCCAATAAGATAAAATTGAATCTAAATACAGAGAACTTACTTTAGAACATGTGAAAATCTGACTTGATTAACAGTTTCTTCTTCATGTATGGACTTTCTCAAAAGCAAAATCAGATGGAACAAGTTGTACCTGCATACCACATACCATATATGGCAAACCTAGACACAATTATAAAGGCAGCTCTGGCGGTTAGCTATTACTGTTCATCTTCTCTTGTCTACAGAATTAAAGTTAATAAAGAAGATAAGGGAATCTTAGTGGCTTTCAAACTGTGACTTAATAAAACAAAACAGTTTCATAGTCAAGAGGGAAGAGTTCCTGACCCTCAGTCGTGTCTTCACTGCATCATATTGATTTCAGACTGTTTTATATCCCATGCACAAGTTCCTTGAACAGTGTCCAGCATGTAGTTCATATTCAGTAACTACTTGTTGAACAATAGGGCGATAATTGAGTATTTGTTAAAAAGTAAGATCCTGCTTAAGGATATATATTCTAAAGAGATACTGCTTGGTTAAAAACAAAATAGAAAAGAAAAAAGAAAAACAGAAAGGATCAAACACTCTAATCTAGTTCTACAGTCTGCAGAGTAAGGACTAACTACTCTACTTGCTTGGAGTTTTCAGGGTACTTGCCATCCATCCTGTATATATGTCATAAAATTAAGATACTGTTTCCTTTTTTCCCCAAGAAAACTCTCCTCTTGCCTTTATCTTCCAAACTGTGACTCATGCACTTTATAATGGAATTTGGTCCAAGGTATATTAAACAAGCAGGTAATGAAAGCAGCTAAATACAGGTTTTTAATATATGATAGGTTGAGAAACATACTCCAGGAGCCTTTAGTTTAAATGCAACAAATTCTAAAACACTGAAGTTATAGTTTGCAGCTTCAGCGTCTTTTATCTCTTAGATTTAAAATTGTAGGAATAATCAACTAAATCTCTTAAAAGAGCCTGGTAGGAAAATTTACATTTGATTCAAACAGGAAATACCAGAAGACCAGGAAGCGGTGGATCCTAGAGAGATATGCAGCTCAGGTTACAAATCCCAAGGATGTAAATGTATTGGATGATACTCAGAAGAAAAATAATGATAAATTATTTACTTTTGTCCAATGAAATCACCTTCAAATACTTTTTTACTAGCATTCAGCTCTCAGTTTGAAAACCATTGGCTGTGAGGCCTCTATTTTTCATTCTTATACCCCATTTTACCTTAAAGTCACTCTTGTCTTGATTAGGAATTCTTATTAAACCATCTTAAGGCAATCCTATCATTGTGATAGTAGATTATTGCACAATTATCCTAAGGTACTGGTTGTGTAATGACTAGCCAGCATATAATGAACTTTCTTTTCCTGATTACATCTCATAATATTATCTCATACAATAATACCAATGTAGTTACTAGTAAACAATATATGGCTAAGAGATGACATAAGTATTAAAATAGTGCATTTCTTAAGCCTTGAAATGTAGCATGCCTTTCCAGTACTAGGAGCTTTAAATTTCTTGGTGCTTTTCTATGGGCGTAATATACATATATATATATATATATGAACTGTTTATTGGTGCAAGAAATGCTAGCTTTAGTTATTTCAATATTCCTCAAAAATAAATAAATTAACCCACTCTAGAGCTTAAATAATACAAAATAAAATAATTTAAATGTGCAAAGGAACCTGGAAGGACTACTTTCTGGCATTTTAGGGTATGGGAAAACATATTAATGTCCAGGTATGTACTGAAGCAGAGTTTTCATTAAAGGACTCTTGTTCGTGGATTGTGTATCTTGGCTAAACAGCTTGTGAACAAAGGAAACCCAACTTTGCTCCTGGATTCAATTTTCCAGTGTAATGCGTGAGTACAAAGGAAACCAATGTTGACCTCCCCAGTGTCAAGTAGCTAAAACTCCTACTAAGATTAGAGGCTAGCAGAGTCTCTCCCTTCCACTCTCCCTCCCTCTCCAAGTGACAAGGCAGTTGCAAGCTGTTTTCTATATTTCATTAAATGTCAATAGAAATTCCATGATATACTAATAACATATTAACAGCATAAATCACTGCTTTTAGTTTTAACAACTGCAAGGCCAGAGGCTCCTATGGTAGGTCTCAAGTAATCCAGATATAGAGCAGACTGCATGAAACCAGGACACTTACCTATTGGAAACTAGTATACTTATCTCCCCAATCTATTCTTCAAATGCCCTCTACTTGGTTTACATAACATTAAATTACGTGAAAGAATCATAAAGCCATTTTTAATGGTGTGTTGATTAAATAACATTTATCAAGCAGACCCCTTCTAAGTGCTCTGATTATTATTGTGAATACTGGTTACAGTCTGGATGAAGTGACATGATGAGGAGAAGGAATCAGAATTGATGGTGAATGGTCAATTCCAATAAAACCAACAAGTTATATAATTCTGATTCCAAAACTAGTAATGGGTGCATAGAATATGCCATAGGAAAACAATGATGTCAGAGAAGAATTATGGTGAAGAAAATAAACAGAATAAAAAAAACAGTTTGCATAGCTTTAGCTGGAATTGTGTGTTTGTGTTTAATACAGTTTATTTGATAAATTTATCTCTTTATTATAAATACCCTAAGAGAAAAGATCTAAATGGGACTCACCTCAAAATAATACGCAGAGTACATGATAGATTATTATCTAACAATAGACCAAGTGGAACCACTCCAAAAACTTTCTAAGATCCTAAACAAGACAAGGACACCTATCTTCAACACTTTCAAAAATATATTTGAGAATGTCATGCATAATTCCATCATTGTCTTTCCCTGATTCCTTCCACACACCCTCAAAAGCATGACCTCTTCTTTTAGTTACTGTTTTATTCAATTTAATATTGGAATCTCATCCAAGGTAATCAAACGAGAGAGAAAAAGTAAAGGTATCTAAGTCAGAAAGTAAAAGTTTCCCTTCCACAGTTGTGGATGCCATTATCATGCAATTATAGAGAAAACTAAAACATCCTCTAGAAGAATTAAATGCTACCAGTTTGCAGCATATAAATGTTGGAGGGAGGCTGCTTGTTGATTCCTGGCTGCCCAGCTAGGAATCACTGCTTGGCCCATTAGCTCTAACTTCTTATTGGCTAACTCTTTCATATTAATTTAACCCATATCTATTAATCTGTATATCACCACAAGGTTGTGGCCTACCCGCAAAATTTTATCACGTATATTTCCAGTGGCTGCTCCATGGTGTCTCTCTGACTCTGCCTTCTTCCTCCCAGAATACAGCCTAGCTTTCCCCACCTAGTTCTGTTCTTCCCAGCCATAAGCTCAAAGCAGTTCTTTATTCATTAGCCAATAAAAGCAACACATAGACAGAAGGACCTCCCACACCATATAAAGTCAACATGGGACCGTCATTAAACTTACTACAAACTAATAGAATATTACCGCATATAGAAATAAATTTAACCAAACAGGCTTATCACAATGAAAGTTAAAAAATAATAAAGAGAGAAATATAATAAAACACTATAAATTAAAAAAGCATCCTATGTCCAAGCCTTAGAAAGTTAATATTATTATAAAATGTTCATATTACTCAAAAAATCTACAGAGTCAGTGAAATTTCTATCCAAATACCAATGACAAACTAGCATCATAGTACTAAAATATATCTGGAAAAAAAACAAAAAAAATAGCCCAAGAATTATTTAGAAAAATATTAAAGTAGGGAGATATACATTTTCTGATTTCAATGGATACTATAAACCTATAGTAACAAAAACAATATTAATTTCTATTAAAACCAAAACATAGACCAATGGAACAGAATAGAGTAGATATAAAGATATGTTTTCACAACGAAATGATTTTCAAAAAATGCATTGAGAATATGAATTGGAAGAGGATAGTCTTTTTTAATTAACAATGCTGAGGAAAATTGATATCCACATGCAGAAGGCTGGAGCCAGATTCCTATCTCTTACCAAATACAAAAGTCAACACACATGGATTCACACTCTAAATTTAAGATGTGAAACAATCAGCAATATGTCCACTTCAGCACAAATAGAGGATTGCACAGGAAAATCCAGGCCTTCTGAGAATATAACATAGGCTATGTGACTTAGAAACACAGAAATTTGAGGCAGGAGAAATGGCTCAGCAGTTAAGGAAACTTGATTTGCAGATGACCTGGGTTCAGTTCCCAGTCCTTTGTAACACTTCAGTTCTATGAGATATGGGTGACCTCTTCTGACCTTCAATAGCACAAAGCATGCACAACAGTTGTATAAACAACTAACTATATCCAAACTAATGAAAGGGATCATAATTAATTTCAATGATCTAATAAATAATATGAATATACAAAGAGAAGTTATGGGGAATAAAGATGGGGGTTGACATAATCAAATATATTATATACAGAAATTAAATTGTTAAATAATATACAATTAATAAGATTCTATCAACATCTGATGGAGCTGTTAGAGCAAGTCAATGCAGCGCATTTGATAACCCTCACACAAGGAAGATAGTGTGAGTTCTACACAAGTGCTAAAACATTAACTCAAAAACACATCAGGAAATGTAAGGGTGTAAAACAGAGGCACAACTAGTCTAAGTATTAAAGCCTCAACCAATAAAATGTAAAAAAAAAAGAATAAATTAAAACATTAAATAAATCATATGAGCTACACTAATAAACATTGGAGTACTGTTTTACAAATAGTAGATTTGGGGGAAATAAATTATTTTTCTAAAGCCAACCCTAGTAAGAAAAACTGCCAGAGCCTTTTGTTTGTGTTTGACTTTCCTGACAGGTGAGGGAGAGGTTAGTTTGATAACTGTTAGATTAGATTAGATTGGGTAGATTTGATCCAATGTCTTCCTCTCAGGTAGCTCTTGTCAACTTTTACTGTCTATGTAGATAACAGGGGAAGAAGTTTTGATTGATCCAGCCAGTGCTGGGATTCTACTCTTGGGAAAGCTTTGATGCAGTTGTTAGCATGAAAACAAGGTTCTCTTTCCTCTACACAAATTCCCTCCAGTTCTTCAGCTCCTTTCCATCACCTGCTTAAATACAAACTTCACAGTAACCTACAGGGCAAACCTTTTGAAAAGGGGAAATTAGATTGTCTTCAAAGTGTTCCACAAAGGGAGATGGGCCTTTGTTTTACAGTGCAGAGCTCACTAGATGAAACTGAAAACAAAAGGAGAGTCACATTTTTCAGTTAAGTGGTTTGTCTAATGAAAAATAAGCACCAAATCTTCCCAAAAAATCAAAACTGCAATTCTGATCTAAATGTAATTCACTTAATTTCCAGAATCCATTGCGAGTAATTATCAAAAAGAAAGTTCAGATGTGAACCTTTTTTCATTTTCTTTCCTAAATGCTTTTGCTGTCCTACTTTATTATATTATCTACAAAAGGAGTTTTCTGTTTTATGATCTGTGATTGCTAAGAGATGTTTTCACGTAGTATCAAAATTATTTGATTTATATTTTCCAGCCAGTGGCATTTTCAGAGGTGAAATTTGAAACACAAGCTTAACATTTGTTAGAGTACATCATCCTTTAGATGTATACTAAAAACTGTAGGAGGCAGGCCACTTATTTTTCCCAGTCGTCAGCCTAACTTAGACCCAAAAATAATCACACAGAAACCATATTATTTAAATCATGCTTGGCCCATTAGCTCTAGCTTCTTATTGGCTAAATCCTACATCTTAATTAACCCATCTCCATTAATCTGTGTATCACCATGAGGTCATGGCCTACCAGCCAAGTTTCAGCACGCCTATCTCTGGCTGGGCATTCATGGTGTCTCTCTGACTCTGCCCTTCTTCCTCTTAGCATTCAGTTTAGTCTTCCCCACCTACCTAAGTTTTACCCTATCAGACCAAGGCAGTGTCTTTATTCATTAACCAATAAAAGCACCACATAGACAGAAAGATCTCCCACACCAGAAAACCAACTCCCAAGCATTACTTCAGGATGAATGTAAATATGTGTGTATTCTTAGAAGCTAAATAACTAAGCAGTAAAGTTTTATGGCACATTAAATTTTAATTAATGAATCATGAATTTCTCCTCAAGCAACAAAAAAATCTAGTATTTATTAATTATTACATACAGATACTTAAAGTAGTTGTAGCAAACATAAGTTGTATGCCTGTCAAAATATTGCTGATTGACCTGTCCTCATCAATTTTATGAAAATAACTATTTTGTATTACTCTGTTGTCAGATTAACCCTGTATTTTAATAGGGTAAAATTAATAACTCCATACATTGATTTAACTCCATGCATTGGTTTTTCCAGTGAACCTCAACAGTATCCAAACTTCAAGGAATATCAGGAAATGTAATGGAATCACTCCTATGTCCCTTGGTGTCTCAGCAAGCATTAGGAGCTGCTTAGTTTTTCAGTCAAGTAATTAGGAACCAATTACATTAAAGATTCAAGAAATGAGAAATTAAGTATCATTTTCACTGTGAGTGGTTGTAAAATGTAGGTTGATCATTGCTGTTCATTAATCTATAATGATTTTTCCCTTCTTCCAAAAAGTACCATTTGCCTCAAAGAAATTCTTCGGGCAGCAAAAACAAATACATGATAGACAATGACTCCACCCAAAGTTAGGCAGATTCCTAAGATCATCAGAACTCTTTTCCCATCTTAGACAGCATTTTGTCCCATGCAGCCACAGTATTTGGTCCTTCCCACTCATGTTCTGAGGCTGAGAAAGTTATCTTGTCACCTAAGTTTTTCAAAAACATTCTTCTCTAAATCTTTTTTAACTCCTTTTTTCCTTCTACTTTATGAGGAAATTTGGGGCCTCTCAAAAACTATACCATTGCCATAATTTTTGTTGTCATTGTTGTTTTTAAGTATATTCCTTAGAAGGTTGTAGATCAAAAAGTAACTATCCTACAAATTCTTAAATTTGACTTTAGAAAATTTAAGTATGTCGAGGTTTATTAGTTACTCAAGAAATAACTCTTCAAACATTCTGTTCAATTAGACGTGGTAGCCATCAGTTTGAAGACAGCCTGAGCTACAGAGTGATTTCCAGATTTGTCAGGGCAAGAGTAAGAGTGCTTCAGATAAAAAAAAAAAGAAATAAAAAGAGAGAGGGGAGAGTGAGGGAGAGAGAGAGAGAAGATAAAAGGAGGGAAGGAAGGAGGGAGGGAGGAAGAAAAACAAAATCGATAAGAAAAATCCACTCTTTTTATCTGTTCCATTTCTTCCGGGCTTGATTTTCTTAAACTCTTTTAACTTTCATTCGCATCTAATGAAAAAGTAGAGGAAATGCATCCTGACACTGAGTTTAGCAACGATTTTTTTTGGATATCAAACCAAAATCTCAAACAACTAATGGAAAAATAAATAAGCAATACTAGATCAAATAAAAAAGTTTCTTTGCAAGGGCTCAACAAAATAAAAAGTCTATACTTTTGGAGAAAATGTTTGCAAATATAACAAAAAGTGATTAACATTCCAAACATAAAGAATTCATGAAACTCAATAGCAAAAATACAAATTACCTGATTAAAACAGGAAAATATCCTGGGTAAACATTTCTTCAAATAAGCTACACAAAAGATCAGCAGGTAGAAACCACCATGAGGTTTTACCCCATTGTTAGTAAGGCTATAATAAAAGAGATTCAAGATAGCAGAAGTTGAATGCATGTAAATATTTTACATCAAAAGCTATCATTTAGATTAATGGCATAATCACACTGGGAGGATCAAAGAAAGAGAAATTTGTCATTGAAAGAATATTAAAATAAGTCAAAGCATAAAATCAAAGTGCATTGCTTGCATGGTGGGATGATGAAATTCCACGGTGATAGAAAGGCCACCTATTAAACAAAGTTGGAGGTGAGATGGAATAAGAGAAGGTAGGAATTTGGAAGCTAACAAAATAAATATATATTGAGAAGAAATTTATAACTCAAAGTATTGAGGGAAAGATTTGAGATGCATACTTGAAGACTTAACAAAGCAAAAATTTAGTACCTCCAAGACTTAAAAAATGATCATAGGACACTGAATGTCTCAGTCATGAATAATTTTCCGAGAATTATAATGTTAGAATGGAACATGCATTTAATAAACCTTGCTATGGTTAAAATGAGGGTGGGTGAGTATACAGCTGGCAAAAAGCCAGAGGAGCAAAATCCACACCCAACAGTGGAGAACACATGTGACGCCTGAAGTTAGTGAGCAAAGATTAGAAAACCTAGAGAGGAGACCAAGCAAGGGTAAAGTAGGAAGGATAGAGGGTCATAGAAGGATCCATGGACATGAAAGTGGAAAAGATATTGGTGAGGAAAACAACAAACCAGGCCTAGAAGGGTGGAAGGGGGGACAAAGAAGAGGAATCTACTGAAGCACTCTGCTAGAAAATGCAGGAGGAGAGGAGGGAATTGGCATGTGATAGATAGATGGATGATAGATAGATAGATAGATGATAGATAGATAGATAGATAGATAGATAGATAGATAGATAGATAGATAGATAGATAGATAGATAGATAGATAGATAGATAGATGATAGATAGATAGATAGAGATAGAGAGAGAGAGAGAGAGAGAGAGAGAGAGAGAGAGAGAGAGAATTAAAAACAGAAAGAAAATGCCATAATGATGCCTATTACCTTGTCTGTTTTAAAATAATAAAGTTGGAAGGTGGTAGCATGTGCCCAGTATTCTGCAGGCAGAGGCAGGCAGATCTCTGCTAGTTTGAGGCCAGCCTAGTCTACAGAGTGAGTTCCAGGACAGGCTCCAAAGTTACACAGAGAAACCCTGTCTCAAAAACCAAAATAATAATAAGGATTATTATTATTATTCTATCAAAAATCAAAAAAAAAGTTGAGGCCCATCACTAGCCCAACTAAGTATACTTTTGCAAACCTTCCTTTAGAGTCAATCAGTTCTAGCTGTATTCCAAGTTCTAGAATAGTAGAAAGATTTGCAGAAAAGCCTCAGCTCACTTCCTGCCAGCCCTTTCTGTAGGAACAAGCAAACAGAAATTGTATGTATCTTCTGATGGTCAATTTTAAGTGTCAACTTGACTAGGCTACATCCCCTACTTAGTGACTTAAATATTAATTCCAGGTATTGTGAAGATGTGTGTGTGTGTGTGTGTGTGTGTGTGTGTGTGTGTGTGTGTGTGTGTGTATGTATTAACCTGACATGACCTGGGTAATCTATATGGACCTGATACCATCTGCTGAAAGGCTCAAGACTGGAACTGACTCTTCTTTGAGAAAGCAATAACTACAGCTTTAGCTCCTGCCTCACAGTCCATAGTATAAGCCATTCCAGCAGAGTTCTGACCTGCTTAGTCAGCCCCCACAGACATGTAATTATTTGCGATTTATATCTCCTAGAGGCTCTAAGAGATTAAACCAGGACCAAGATCTATACAATGCCAGGAGCAGGATATAAAAACAAAGCTGGACTGGAGTGATAAAATGTGAGTCAGGGAAAGATGTTGCTATTTTGTATTGGGTGGCCAGGAAAAGCTCACTGATGAGATGCTGTGGTTGACTGATTGTCTCCCTGGTGTAATTCTTCATCCCTCCATTATCCTGGCCTTTTACCATGTGACTTTGTAATACCTTTTACTAAACAGCAAGATAAATTTTCCCAGCCATTGACGAGGAAGAAAAAGATATGTTTCCCAGTCATCCCTACCTGACTGACTTTGTTGTGAGTTTTTTTTTCTTGATTATTGTTGTTTTTGCCAATAAGAAATTAAAAGATGAGCAGAAACTTGAGAAGGACCAGTCATACATCACATGCCTCTTGTTCTTTGGTCACAAAGATACAGCAGAGCTTAAAGAAGCTGCAGAGCTATTAGCCCTAATTATCCTAAGCATGGTCATAGATTAACCAAAAGGCACATGACTTTAGGACTCACGAGTCTGACCATCCCAGATAAACATGAAGAGCCCAGTTAAAAAGGAGACATTTAAGGAGTGAAGTGTGAACCACAAGCAAGTCTGGTTCAGACTGGGTGATGCTCATACATTACATGCATCGTTGTTGCTGGAATGCTTTGGTGTTTGTTATCTCTTGAAATTCAGTGTTACAGAAGCCATTGGTAACTGTGTGGTTTAAATTTTGAATAGACTTGATAGAGGCATAAAATAAGACTGTGGTAAAGCAACAGCATTCCAAACAACAAAAACAGCCCAGAGTAAACGTGCTAATGCAAGAGTCTGCTTGGAATGCGATGGATCAGTATATATACTTGTGTGACAGGATTATCAAGAGAAACATATCAGGAGAAAAGGCATGTCAAGTAGCAAATAGCCAAAACTATAAAGCTTTATAATATAAGGTAAGGCTTAGTGAGACAGGAAATTGATAGATGATTCTAAGCAAGTTTTTTTTCAGACCTGACTTCTAGTTTTAATTATAACCCTCAGCTGTGGAATGGAGAATGGAAATATTGTGGTAGGGGTGTGTAATACCCTCTGCCTTTGGCTCATATGTTCAAATGTTTAGTACCCACCCAGCTTGAAATAACTTTTGGGAAGATGGAACCATTAAAAGATGGGATATTATTGAAGGAGGAAACAAAAGCTAAAATGTGCAACCGAGAGCACTCTTTAAATATTTGTCCACTGAAGACAAACTCTAAAGATTCCTCTAGCAACAAATACTGTTTGTGCTACTGGCATTACAGGCTGCCCTCAAAGAGACATTCACTCTTTGCCTGAAAACTTCCAAAGCTGAAAATGATGTTATCTCTTTCAAAGACCCTCCGGACTTTACTCTGGGGGTGGCTATCAGAAGCGTCCACCAAATCTGCTTCTTTGTTTGCCTGATGAATACTCATGATGAATATGTTACATCATTTGCTTTGCCAATCAATGGGAAAATGTCTTATGTGGCCTCAGAGCTCTCTTTTAGAAGAAATTAAAGGCAAGGCCTAAAGGCACAGGTGATCAGTATCATTATTGTCAAGCAGTGTGCTACACCAGCGATTCCAACTCTTTGTGTGTGGGGGGGGTGCGTGTGTGTGAACGCACGTGTGTTGCTGTTTATTATTATTTTGTATTGATTATTTCTGTATTTGACAATTTCACACATCTATACTATGTATTCTGATTACTTCTTTCCATCATCTATCTATCATCTATCTATCTATCATCTATCTATCTATCATCTATCTATCATCTATCTATCTATCATCTATCTATCTATCATCTATCTATCTCTATCTCATTCTCATTGCTTTCACACTCTTATCAACCACTTTCTCCCTTCCAGTCCCTTTCCCAGATCCATACTTTTTCTTGAAATGGAGAATTCATTCCAGAATCCAAAATATGGGAACAGCTCAGTTTTGAATTTGGTGTGTCAACTTAATTTTACTACAAACCAAACGTTTTAAATATCTTAAAAATGGGCTTTCACCTTAGCGAACCATTTCTCAAATGAAGACATGATAAAGATTGTATGTGGCCAGGCTTTGTTTTGTTCTTGGTTTGGGCCTTTATATCTTAGACAGGATCCCTCACTAAGCCTGGTGCTTTCTCTGCTGGCAAGGCTGACTGGCAATAAGTTTTAAGAATGCACTGGTCTTACAATCCTCACACCCAGAACTGCCATGGTTTAGTCAAAGCATGTAGGTGAGAGGAACCCAAACTCAGGTCTTAAAACCTCATGGCAAGTACCTTTCAAGCTGAGATATCCTCTTAGTTACTTTTCTCTAACTATGATAAAACACCATAGCCAAGACAACTTATAAAAAGGTTTACGGCTTCTGAGAGTTAAAGTCTAACACCGTGGAGCAAAGGTAAGGGTGGCAGAAAAAAACAAACGATCACATTTAAAATCACAAGAAGGTAGCAGAAAGAACATCATGGCTGGAAGGAGGCTTTTGGAACCTCAAATACTTCCCCCAGTGACACCTCCTCCCAAAATATCACACCTCCAAATCCCTCTCAAACAGTCCCACCAACTGAGAGCCAAGTATGAAAGCAATATGAGCTGCTGGAGGCCATTCTCATTCAAACCACCACAGCCATCTCTCTAGCCCACAAATCTTAAAAGTCCAATAGAAATAATTTCAACGTAAGGAAGTTTCCTCAAGGATCTTTTTCTTTGTTCTTAAATACTATGGTATACTAGTGTCCTGATACCAAAACTCAAGGAAAAAGACCTCCCGGGTTTTAAATAATTTAATAAATCCAAAGTTATTGCAAAATGTTCTTAGGAGAAAACATTGCATAATTTCAGGGAAATCAAACTAACAAGGTCATCCAGACTGTGTGACTGAAGAATTCTTAGGGACATAAAATGTGAGTGAGTGAGTGAGTGAGTGAGTGAGTGAGTGAGTGAGTGAGTGAAAGTGTACCCGGAACTTACTTAGCAACATGGTGGCCACACAATACTAACTGGCATTAACTGAGAATAGGGAATCTATTAAGAAGTAAATGGGAAACATAATCATACAAGCTGTTGCTTTAATTATGCTTAATACTTGTACAAATAACAACCAGAAAGTTGATTTGTCTTTCAAAGAACGAAGCCCTATTGTGTTATATTGTGAAGGCTACTTGACATGGTTTCATCAAATATATTAGAGCTGCCACTCTGGCAGCAATTACTAACTTTTTTCCTCATGCTTAAAATCACCAAACACTTCAATGTTTGTTTGCCAGTTCTCTAAAAATACCATTTATATTTAATTCTAGTAATAGGCCAACAGGCAACCTCATGGGACGTCACTGTATTTTCTTACTTCAGTCTGTTACTTAGATATTTAAGAATACTTTACTCAAAGGCAAAACTTATTAGAATCACACTAATGTTACAATGCACATAGTAATAAGAAATTAGGAGGAATAAATTTATGTCAGACACTATCTTTGAATAGGTAGTGGATATAGTTATTTTCCTTAGCCATTTCAATTAGCTAAATTAGTTTAATAGAGTGCCCAGAAAGAATATTATTTTTAAAAGTAAATGTAGACTATCATCCTTTTATGAAGCATTAGGATGAATAACTTCTAAAAAGTATCACAGAAACAAGTATTTTCTAAAAATATCAGCTCAGTCTCTTCCCCTTCATAGCTTTGAAGTTAAAGAATGACTTCATTGTTTCCTTCGCCAGCTGTGATAGTAGTGATGTCCAAAGTGGATGATACAGAGGAAGCATAGCAGTGTTCAAATAACAATTTGTGGACAGTGAAATTCAGATTTTGAAAGTATTTTTATACATTATGAAACATTTTTTATTCTTTTTCAATGTCTTAAATTATAAAAATTATCCATACCAATTGATAATACATAAATATGGTGGAAGTCTGTTTTCATTATAGAACATTGTATAACCAAGTCCACCAGCCTAGCCTGTTGGAGATTGCTCCTTCAGGTTTCATATTTCTTTTTTCTATTGTTTTTATTGAGCTATACTTTTTTCTGCTCCCTCCCTTCCTCACCCTCTCCTTCTAACTTCTCCCATGACCCCCCAAATTTCTTAGCTATAGAATGAGGATATATAAACGCCTCTATCCATTTTTGTATCTGGTGATTTTTTTCCTGCAATTACCATAAAAATAGTTGATGTGTTAATAACTTACATTTTTAAGATATGGAATGATGTTTTCTTTGCAAAACTCTTTTACATCGAACCATTTAATCTTCCCCCTTTTCTATGAGCTAATGAGACTTTTTCAACTTTTTGGAAAAGAACAGGAAGGACCTGCGGTTTTAGGAAGGGTTCCAAAGGTCATTCAACTAACAAAGGCATACTCTGTTCTAGAATGCAGATCATTGGACCAAATCAAGTTCACTGAAAATTTGTAAGACATCGAAAAAATATCATGGGAAAAAAAGTGTTTAAAATATTCAATACTCGTGTTCTCAATATTTTGATCTCCCTGGGAAATGAGTAGGAAAGCTTTCAAATGAAATTGCACTTGTCTCATCCTTCCTGAGATGCAGGCTATAATTCTGAGAAGAAGCTAATGACGGCTGAGAAAAGAAAGGGGAAATTAAGTGGAATAGGTAATAGAACATCTGTGTCTTGTCTACATATCTTGTAAAATTGAGAAACTAGTAGCTGACACTTACATTTCAAGGTAATGAGCATCGCATTGAATTTTACATCCTCATAAATGCCTTGCCTGTTTCCAACTTGTCTACCCGCATAATAGGCTATATTCTTTATGTAAAGACAGCATTACCACTAAACTGAAATATCCCAGCTCACAGAGTCTCTTTAGTGACTCAACTAAACAATATCCTGACTTTTGGCCTTTTCTTCTTCATCTCTGATCAATTCCTTGACCTTCAAAACGTTAGTAATTGTTTGTCAGATTTTCTTTAACCACTAAATCCTAAAACTAAATTTATTAAGTATTTTAGTTAGCTGAAGTGATAATCTGTATGAAATGTAAGCAAAACAAACCAATTATACTTTAATTTTTTGACAGTTTCACACATGAGTACTGTTTACATCATTCCCATATCTCCCTCTCCTCTTTGTATGGCCCCCACTGAATCTCAAATTCATGACCTCTACTTATTGTCAACACACACATACATATTAGTGTAGCGTCTATAATGCATCTATATAGTACACACATATACCTATATATGTATAATATATGTAAGAAATTTGGGAGGGTCATGGGAGAAGTTAGGAGAGGGTGAGGAAGGGAGGTAGCAGGAAAAATGCCTAGCTCAATAAAAATATGTATGTAAAACCTGCTGAGTTAATTTAGTTTTACTTGCATGCATATGTGCTTAGCTTCAAAAGCTAAATACTTTGGAACTGATAACCGGTGGGGGAAACCAAATTATCTTAATGTCCTCATGTTATGACAAGTGGGTCATGCCACTTCTATAAGACTATGAACATTCATCCTAAAACTGTTAGGGTTAACTAATGCCTTGCAGTTTTATAGGCTCTATGCATATGACAGTGATTGAAGAACAACTTCTTATTCCCTAGAGCTTGCATTTTGTTGGGAAAGACAGATGTATAAATAAATCCATAGCTTCTCAAGTGTTAATAAGTGATATAATGTCTTAGTTAGGGTTTCTATTGTTGCAAGAAAACACCATGACCAAACAGCAAGTTGATTTTATTTGGCTTACACTTCGACATCATAGTTTATCATCAAAGTCAGGACAGGAACTGACACAGAGCAGGAACCTGGAGGTGAGAGGCTGATGCAGAGGTTATGGATGGGTGCTGCATATTAGTTTGCTTCCCATGGCTTGTTCAGCCTGCTTATTTATAGAACCTAGGACCACTAGCCCAGGGATGGCACCACCAGCAATGGGCTGAGTCGTCCTACATCAATCACTAGTTAAGAAAACATTACAGCTGGATCTTATGGAGACATTTTTTTTTCAGTTTAGGTTCTCTCCTTTAAGATGAGTCTATCTTGAGTAAAGCTGACATAAAACTAGGCAGGACAAATGTGAGGAAAAGCAAAATGAAATGAGAAACACGTTCAGTTGAAGAAGTTCTGGGCAATGACATTAGGCAAAATTATACACAAAGGCCATGAGGTACATTGTTTAGCAGCCCCAAAGCATAGCACCAGGGCCCAAATAGGTGAAGATGTAGAGCAAAAAAGGTGAATTAGCAAGGACCTGAGGCCAAACAGTATTCATCCTGCTGAGACAAAGAGCCTCGAAATGGAAATCTTCTTTGTAATGTAAAGCCATCATCTGACTTAACTCTTAATAGGACTGTCCAGATTATGTGTGAATAACACAGCATGAAAGAGCAAGGTCAGAGGCAATGATTTTTTTAAAAAGCAATTGCAAATGTCCCGGTGAGAATTCATGGTGAGCTGGCAAAGAGCTACTGTGGTGGAAATAATAAATGGTAGTCAGACTCTTTAAGGCATATGTCAAAGGAACAACTGCCAGAATTTCCTGGTAGTTTGGCAATGGGAAGTGAGGGGAGTCAGAAATAACTGAGAATGTTGGTGTGATGAACTAGAAGATGAATACGCCTTCAATAACATGAAGGGAGAAAAGGTGTATCGGATTGGTGAAGTGGGTGAATGTGTAAATCAAGAGTCTCCTTCTGGATATGTTAAAGTGATTGTCATGCAGAATGTTGGACGTGTGACATCTAAGTTCAGCAGAGGGTGGAGATACAACGTTGACTTTTGAAGAATGAGTTCACCTAAGAAATGAAAATGGCTGGAGAAAATAATATGACAGTTAACTCCCAGTGAGTCCACAAATGTTGAGAAGGTTAAAAGAAATGGAAAGACATACAGAAAATGGTTAGTGAGGAAGATGGAAGACTAGGAGTAAGAATGTTCTAACGACCAACCAAAAGAATAAATTGAGAAACTGCCTAAGATATGTAAAATGAAGTGTGAAGGTTAAGGTAAGGGAAACAATAGGAAGTAAGAAGTAACAAAATGAGAAAACAAAAGCATTGACCACGGAAGTAGCAATGCTCAAGTCTGACTATCTTACTGTGTTCCCTTGAGTGATGGAGGTGGCAAGACCCTTGTTGAAGTCGGAGTTAATTCAAAGGAAAAGAAGAAAGAAAAGTGAACACTTTAGTATATGAACACTTGCAAAAAGTTTTCATGCTAAAGGGGCTGAGAACTGGGGTAGTGATGGGGTCATGGTATAATAAAATTACAGTAAAGGAAAGTGATTCATAGAGGAACAAGAAGAATCTGTTTCAGTGACATGATCCTGGAGCAGACAGTAGCAGCTAGGGAACAATGCACGACAAAGGGCTGCTGTTGCTAAGATAACAGTCCAGTCATGGTGATAAGGAAGATAAAGTATGACAGGCAGGCATATGTAATGATAAGATCATGTGGACAGTCTCTTCTGATTGCATCAGGAAAATGAGGAGCAAGATCATCAACTGAAACTCACTAAAAAGTCAGAGAGTTTGGAGAAAACAGTTCAATAATGGCTTAATATAATGGGGGGAAAGGGAATTAAGGACAATATACTTCCTGGAAACTCTGAGTACACTTGGGATTACTTGTCATTAATATTTTAAAATTTAGTTATGATCATATACTTACTTTCTCTGAGCATGATCACCTCTTTAAGTATATAATAGTGTTCAGAGAACTTTGTGAGATGACACACGCCTATAATCCCAGTACTAGAGGGTTGAGGCAGGAGGATTAAAAATTTAGTGCTAGCTTGAACTATTCAGCAGGACCACATTTCAAAGAGGGGCAATCAGAGACTACAGTTTAGAAAGGGCTGAGTGGTTTTTAGGGGTTCATTCTGGACATAATAGGCTCAAATTACTCTAAGGACAAAAGTAGCTGGTGTCTTTGACATATAGCAAAACAAGATGTGGAATTCAGAGAATGAGATAGTTGAAGTTAGGTGACAAGGGTGATGCAGATACCGATAATAAATCCTCAGCCAGGATCTTATTGGGTGTGGGTGATTGAGGAAGGGTGGAGAAACAGTTTTGGAGATCAAGACACTGAAAGTCCTTTTCCCTTCTGTGGTCTAGGCCTGGCAGAGATGGGATGTCATCAGGAAAAGAAGTAATCAGTGGAATTCTTTTATTGTCCTGCAAAATTCAATGCAAACCAGCTGAGAAACTGGTTTGTTGAGCTCTTCTCCTGTCATCTATTAGCAGATTCAAACACATGGAACCCTCTGGACATCTGGTATCTGTGACAATGGAAAGGAACTTATAATAAAATTAGAAAAATATACTATTTCTCAAGATATGTGAAAATTTCAATTTTTTTAAGATGGACAGTCAACTAAAACCTTGGATTCATTTCGTCCTCTTCATGTGTGCACTGTTGTCATAAAAAGTGTTGGAAACAATGTCAATTTCCCTCTATTTCCAAGTCAGTTACTCATCTTAATTCTCTCAGAAGAA